>NC_143395.1:40556741-41181741 GCF_052110815.1 Crocodylus siamensis | reverse complement strand
AATTGGTATGTGCAAATGTACTAAAACTATACTAGAAATAAAACCAACTGAATACTTACTGTTAGTAGTAGGCAACAGTATGAAAATAGTTTAAATTATGAAAGTAGTATTATATTCTCTCTGTGCTGTGTTAGGTATACAATGCCTGTTTTCATAGCATAGTTTTAATTGAAAGATCATTTTGTCATGTCACTTACAGGATAACTGGTATTTAAGAATTGTATTTATGTGACATGAACTATAAATGCAGTTAAAAAAAAATACCCTGTATTTTATTTGGTATGGTGTAGATTATTGGATCCCACCTGAAGAAACAGCTATACACTCAGATCTGCAACAGGTACTTCCTCCTCCCCATTTATCAAGCTCACTTTCCCCATGATTTTATTGCTATCTGCAGTTATTTTCTCCACTGCAACTAAAGACCCACAAGGTCTTTTCTCCCAAAACTGTTCTCAGTGTTCTGTAGTTACCCAGGCAATTACACATGATTGGTATCCCTTTTGTAAACTTAATTGAATCTGAGAAGCTCTCTTTATCAGTGGGTCTGATTTTGATCACCTATGTAAACAAGGGCTAACTGGAGCAAAGTTTGTATAGGTGGTCCAGTAAAATATCATCTGAGTATGATTAGAATGATATGTATGTTTTTATTTGGAATCATTTTACCCACCATTATATAGGCACCAATAGTGCATACTTCTGTTTGTTACTATGTCAGTCTTGGCTTAGAAAATCATTTTTAATGGAATGGAAGAAATCACTGTTAGTTAAAGCCAAACAAAAAGCCATAGAAAAACCTAATGTTGCATTGCAACCTGGTTCAAATAGTGAGACATACTAATAAACAGGTGACAAAATGTAAATGTGACACATTATGGACGAAACAAGGGCATACCTTTAGAAAATTTGAATTTGGCCTTTTTCAAAGGACAGAGAGAAGTAAAAGCATTTGTTCAAGAAATAGGAGCTATCACACATTTCCTGGACCATCACGGCTACAACACTCCAACATTAGACCACCTGGGGCAGTTACTAATCGTCCTTCAATTTTGCCAGTTGTATTAGACAACTATACTATTAAGCCTGGTCTGCACTATAAGAACTTTTCTGCTATATAAATCTGTTTTAATAGATTTTACAAAGTTTATACCAGTAAAACTGTGTTATTAGCTAGCCTTTCCAGAACAGAATGAACTATAATGGAAAATATACCTATATACCTAAAGCCCCCATGGCTCACCAAAAGCATCCGGGAATGTCTCCTAGCTAAAAAAGAGGCGTACACCCAATAGAAAGGAGTGGCCATCACCAGGGAGGACTACATTGTGGTTGCTCGGGGCTGCAGGGGGGCAGTCAGGAAGGCCAAGGCAGAGATGGAACTGGGACTATCTTCCCAGATCAAGGACAACAAGAAGTCCTTTTTTAAATACATAAGGGGCAAAAGAAGGTACTGGGTAATTTGGGGCACCTGCAAGACATGCTAGGAAATATGGTTGTCAAACCAGATGACAAAGCTAACCTATTTAACAATTTCTTTGCCTCTATTTTCCTGAGCAGGGACTGGATCAGCCCCCCCCACCAGGACCCCCTCATGCCTCAGGGGAGATGCACCCAGGCCAAGGGTCAGTAAGGATCTAGTTAGGGAACTTCTGGAGGGACTGGATGTATTTAAATCAGCTGGTCCTGACAATCTCCACCCCAGAGTGCTGAGGGAATTAGCTGAAGTCATTGTGGGACCCCTGACATGGCTTTATGGGCACTCATGGTGCTCTGGTGTGGTGCCAGAGGACTGGAAAAGGGCCAATGTGGTTCCCATTTTCAAAAAAGGGAGGAAGGAGGAACCAGGAAACTATAGGCCCGTTAGTCTCACCTCGGTCCTGGGGAAGCTTTTTGAGAGAATTAGCCTGGTACATGTCCACAAGGGGCCAGCAGGGGAGGTTATGCTTATGGGCAACCAACACAGATTCATTAGAGGCAGGTCCTGTCAGACCAACCTGGTGGCCTTCTATGACCAGGTCACAAAATCCTTAAATGCAGGGGTAGCAGTGGACGTAATCTTTCTGGACTTTAGGAAGGCCTTCCACACTCTCTCACCCCATTCTCATTAAAAAACTAGGGGACTGTGGTGTCAACACCTACACAGTCAAATGGGTTGCTAACTGGCTGGAGGACCACACCCTGTGTGGTTGTGGATGGGTCATTTTCGACCTGGAGGGATGTGGGTGGTGGGTTCCCCCAGGGCTTGGTCCTCAGCCTGCACTGTTCAACATCTTCATCGGTGACTTGGGCAAGGAGGTAAAAAGCACCCTGTTCAAATTTGCAGATGACACTAAGATGTGGGGAGATGTGGGCATGCTAGATGGGAGGAATATGTTGCAATCAAAGCTAGACAGGTTGGGCAGATGAGAACAGGATGGGTTTCAACACTGACAAGTGTAAGGTGGTGCACGTGGGGAGGAAGAACCAGCACCATACCTACAGGGTGGGGAACTCCCTTCTCATAAGTGCAGAGGCAGAAAAGGATCTTGGACTCACTATTGATGCCAAGATGAACATGGGCTGGTAGTGTGGGGATGCAATCAGGAAGGCCAACCATACTTTGTCATGTATCCACAGATGTATCTTGAGCAGGTCCAAAGAAGTGATTCTCCCCCTCTATGTGACACTGATACGGCCACAGTTGGACTACTGTGTTCAGTTCTGGGTGCCAGACTTCAAGGAGGATGTGGACAACATGGAGAGGGGCCAGAGGAGGGCCACTCACATGATCAGGGGGCAGCTGGGCAGGCCCTACGAGGAGAGGCTAAGGGACCTGAACCTGTTCAGCCTCCACAAGAGAAGGCTGAGGGGGAATCTAGTGGCCTGTTACAAACTAGTTAGAGGGGTCCAACAGGCATTGGGGGAGTCCCTGGTCCCCCGAGCGCTACCAGGAGTGACTAGAAATAATGGTCACAAGCTGGCAGAGGGTAGATACAGACTAAACATCAGGAGGTGCTACTTCACTGTCAGGGCAGCTAGGATCTGGAACCAGCTTCCAAGAGAAGTGGTGCTGGCTCCTACTCTGGGGGTCTTTAAGAGGAGGCTAGACAAATACCTTGCTGGGGTCATTTGACCCCAGTACTTTTTCCTGCCATGGCAGGGGGTTAGACTTGATGATCTCCTCATGTCCCTTCCGACCCTACCAACTATGAAACTACCTAAGGATATAGTAATCCATATACTTTTGGGTTTTTATAAAGAATAGTATAAATAATGGAATTTACTTGAATACAAGATGAGGCTTTTTCCCCAAACTGACATGGTGGGGATGGGGAACCCCTCATCTTATAACTGCATACAATCTCACTAAATACTTTACCTATCATTAAACTGCTGCCAAAAGTAGCAAGCACTCAGCAATGGAAACCAGCTATGGAATTGATTAAATGCAGCCAACACAGAGCATGACTATAAAACCCATGGCCAATGCTGGGCAAACTTGCTGATGGGAACCTACCACA
This sequence comes from Crocodylus siamensis, assembly GCF_052110815.1. Lineage (NCBI taxonomy): Eukaryota > Metazoa > Chordata > Crocodylia > Crocodylidae > Crocodylus > Crocodylus siamensis. The sequence continues at coordinate 41,178,238 of NC_143395.1, read as the reverse complement.
ATAGTAGGTTAGTATAGCCCATCTGAATAAGACATATATGGTAGTGGCCTTTAAGGACAGTCCCTATCACTGGGGATGCTAGAGGAAAAAGTTTGGGGGAAAGCAAAGGGCTACCTGACCCCTCAGGTTTATTTTCTCTGCTTTAGCAATGGAAGGGGGACACATTCAAGGCAAACCCCAATAATGAGGTTTTAAACTTGTAAACCTATAACAAATTTACATATTTTCCATATATAGAATCTCATTATGGGGAGGTTGTCTTATAATCATGGTCATCTTCTATTCAAGTAAATGCAATAATGGTAAAAAGCCAACGGGGCAAAAACACATAGGTTGGATTGACACAATCCCAAAAAGGGACATCTTGTAGATTCTTTACTACCTTGAAGAAGACAATAGGGAAATAAGAAGCATAACTGTAGATAATCATGAGGATAAGTCAGAATATCTACAGTTCCAAACAAATAGTGTGAACCTAACAGGCAGCCGAGCAAGAACAAAATTTGTAAGTGCCTCTACACAAATGCACGGAGCCTAAAAAATAAGATGGATGACCTAGAATGCCTGGTATTAAATGACAACTTTGAGATAATAGGCATCTCAGAGACATGGTGGAAGGATGATAATCAATAGGATACTGTTCTAAGAGGTTACAAACTATATAGGAATGACAGAATAGGAAATGCAGGTGGAGGACTCATAGATTCATAGATGCTAGGTTTGGAAGGGACCTCAACAGATCATCGAGTCCAACCCCCTGCCTAGGCAGGAAAGAGTGCTGGGGTCAGATGACCCCAGCCAGATGCCTATCCAGTCTTCTCTTAACAACCCCCAAGGTAGGGGAGAGCTCCCTTGGAAGCCCATTCCAATTTTGGCCATGTGAAGAAGTTTTTCCTGATATTTAGCCTAAATCTGCTCTCTGTCAGTTTGTGACCATTGTTCCTTGTTACCCCAAGAGGCACCCTGGTGAACAAAGTACCTCCGATCCCTTGCTGCACCTCCCTAATGAATTTGTAGGCAGCCACAAGATCACCTCTCAGCCTTCTCTTGCAGAGGCTGAAGAGGTCCAGGTCCCTCAGTCTCTCATCATAGGGCTTGTCCTGTAAGCCCCTGACCATATGAGTGCCTCTCTTCTGGACCCTCTCAAGCCTATCAACATCCTTCTTAAAGTACGGCATCCAAAACTGGACACTGTACTCCAACTGCAGTCTGACCACATAGAGGGGAAGTATCACCTCCTTGGTTCTATTTGTCATGCATCTACTGATCCATGATAAAGTACGGTTAAGTTGAAAAGCCAGAGGCCAGCGCAGGGCCCGCTAGGATGGAACCATACTTCTGCCACGAGCAGCAAATCTGCTCCCCAATCCCCGCACTTGTAAATAACTGCTCGGGGTGCTTTTGATTTTGTCACACTGACGACTCATTTTCATCTTGGAGTCCACTATGACTCCAAGATCCCTTTCTGCTTCTGTGCTGCTAAGAGGGTCACTACCCAGCCAGTAGGTGTGCTGGATATTTGTGTGCCCTAGGTGCAGTAATCCATAGTTGTCTTTGTTGTACTGTATCCTATTGTGTACTTCCCATTTTTCTAACCTGTCCAGGTCTACCTGCAATCGTTCCCTACCCTCTGGAGTGTGCACTTCACCCCAAAATTTATTATCATCCAGGAACTTGGACAGAGTACACATCACACCTACATCTAAGTCACTGATGAAGATATTGAAGAGTACAGGTCCAAGGACCAAACCCTGTGGGATCCCACTACCCACATCCTTCCAGGTCGATACCAGCTGGTCTACTACTACTCGCTGGGTGTGACCACCAAGCTAATTTGCCAACCACCGGACTGTGTAAGCATCTGTATGTTAAGGATAGTAAAGGACTGGTGTGCAGTTGTTGTTTGGTATAAGTGTATACCTTATACACTGACCTTATACATGTCATCCTTGGTTATTAAAAGTGAAATAGTTACATGTGAGGATGAAGTGTATAAGGTTAGTGCATAAGTGTCATGCCATGACAAGAAATGCAAAACCTGCCAACACATCTCCGCCACCCCGACAATTACTACACCCCACAATGGAGTCATCAGCATTTCCTGCATCTTACAGATGCACCTCCAGAAATATAATATATCTCATCCAATGCACCAAATGCCCTGATGGAAAATACATAGGAGAGACCAAACAACAGCTGCACATGAGAATGAATGCACACCAGAAATCCAGCAAAGACAGGAATACCCAACTGTGGGGGCACATTTCTCACAATAAAACTACTTTCTCTCCAATCTCTCAGTTCTAATCCTCAAAGGAAGTTTACAAAACACTTCTCAGAGATGAACTTATGAACTTCACTTCATCAACCTCCTGGATACTAAAAATCATGAACTAAATATAGACATTGGATCTATGTCACATTATAACTTGCCTGACATCTAACTCCCCAGGTACCTCTTCACTATTTAACTGCTACATTCATCTTCCTTCTCCCTTTCACCCAGCCTATCTCTCACCCACCAACCCCTCAATTTACATCTTCACTGACTGCCTATCTTGTATGCCTCTGACTTCTTTACTTTTCATTCCATCCAGGGAGAGTACACACCAACTCCAGAAACTTTCTCAGCCTGAGGAAGGGTTTTTAAACCCCAAAACATGCTTAAAGATGTATTTTTTCCAACTATTTAAGTTGGTCTAATATATCAGATTCACTCAAAGAAACTTGTATGAGAAATGATAACAAATTTATAATTTTCCATGTATAAATTCTAATTACTGGGCAGGGAGATTGACTTACATAGTCATCTTGGATTTCAGTAAATACAATGTGTGCACGTGTGCATACAGCAGCTACAATACTATTAAGGAACACCTAAACAATCCACTAGGAAGCACCAGTGAAAAGGACTGTAGGCCATCTTCAAAAGGTAGGGTACAGGGCCAAATAGGCAACATTTCTGGACCTACAAAGTAGCAGAGATTTAACTACCTAATTTAACTCATAAAAACTTAGGTTCTTAAATGGTTAGATAGGTATATGGGAGAATAAACCTTGGGTCCCTGAACCAAAATTCTTTACACCGCAGTTCTCTCAATAACTTTTTGTCCACTCAGCAGCTTAACTATACCTTGACATACACCTAATAGTAATAACATATCATGGAGCTATCAGTCTGACCCTTTGCCTGGGACTGCAGGGCTTCTCATGAATCAGATCTACAGGACAAGTGGTGGAGCCAGTGATGCCAGCAGCTGTGATGGTGGTGGTTGTGGCAATGGGCCCATTGCTCGCTTGCCTGATGGTGACTACCATGTCTAATGGGGCCCTGTAACCATAAAGCTACAGATTCTTCAGCAGGCCCCACTGCTGTATTGGTTCCACCCTCCAAATTGCCTGATTGACCAAAAGCACTGCAGGCTGGGTAGAGAAGATCAGCAGGCTAGATATAGCACCTGGGATGTATGCTTGATACCCTTGATATAGATTCAAATGTCCGAAAGCATTAGTCAGGTAGTTTAGGAGTAGCTGTATGTCTTGTTGGAGTACACATTAAAGTCAATGGCAAAACTTCCTCTAAATTCAATATAGTCAGGATTTCATCCCATGTTATTCCTATATTCTGTGTGTCATATGCTGAAAGACACTTGACAACATCTTTCCAAATTTTGGTACGTTTCAAAATAATGTAAGTGTACAGTATGATTCTATTTAGCAATATATTCTGAAAAAATGCATTGAATTGCATTCTATGTTAAATATTCAGAAACATTTGTGATGATTAAAATCTGGATTAAACATATCACTTTTTCCATGTTCTTAGAGTATGACGCTGCTTTAAAAGTGAATTATTAAAAAATATTTTTGATTTATACCTCTATTGTCTCTTCATGGGTTCTGTAGTAGATATGCTATATTTTAAAAGAAAAAATATTTCTAAACACCATCCTGCAGTCTCAACCCAGGGTCTGAGAATTGAACTACATTCTGTCTGTGAGTCAATAGTGACCCTGTAGTTTATATTAGTCCTTTAATTACATCTGGACAACCCCATTGTCTTTGGATTATCCTCTCAGTGGCACCTAGGCAGATAAATTGCCTTAAATAGTCAGATAACTGACTATAATTTAAGAAACAATTCTGTTGATAGAGAACAAGATGGAATAGAATCTATTTCACCTTCTCCTAGTAGCATTGCCTACACATAGTTAACAGAGTAAGGATCAATAAAATCTTTTTTTGGTTGTTATTAAGGAAATACAGATGGAAACAGACTTAAGATTTAAGAAAGTGCATTTCTGAACAGTCAATTTTCAGATCTAAGCCACATTTCAGTTTTCCAAATTTTCTGAAATGTTCTTATCAGTCTATTTTGGTGTTTATGTGCTACTTCAGATTTTTATGATTAGGAAAAGCCATATGATCAAGTATAATTTGTGTACAAATTTCTGATCTTTTTCTTTTTCTTATGTGTTTTCATTTTTAACTAAATGGACTTATAGGTAAAATGAAGTCACATTGTCAAAGAATTCATGTCAGTTAAAAATAAATTATTACTTGACCTTTTGCAGCAATCAAAACTTCCGTCTTATGACTTTGGAATCTCTTATGTCTAAAACAATGCAGTATGAATTTGTCTGTTATCAAATTTGGCTGATATCAGTTTATCAACATTATACTACAGAATATTTATGACAGATTAAATTTCAAATGTATTAAAGTACTATCACAACATGGGCACGTCTACATGTGTCACTGTGGCAACATTATTACTGTGCCATGATTTAATACTTCAGTCTGGAAGCACTAAATCACAGCACAGTAACAGCTCATATTGCACATTGTTATTTTTGGCAGCTACTTCGCTGTAGCAGTGCACTATACCAGGGGAGCACATCACTATGGTGAAGTAGCTGTTGTGACAAGGTTCTTGCCTGTGGATGCTACATCGGCATAGCGCATTGCTACAGCAATGTAGCGTTGCATGTAAATGTGTCCTATGTATTTATAACCATTTGGAATTGAATTAAGGAACTCTTATTTCCCAGAATGTTTTAGCTGAAACTGAGGCTGCTGAGTCCTCTATTATAGTGGATGTGGCACTATTAAATTCAGAGGGCTATCATTCATTATGTTTACAGAGAAATCCCAGTGTGTTGTGCCTTTGTAACCAAGTAACTTTCGTAAAATACATTCTCTTGCCCTTTGGTGAGACATTCTTCTTTTTCAAAGGACACTTCCTTTACTGGAAACTGGAACTGGAACTGGTTGGGATTTCTGTTCTTTGACAAGCGTCATTTTATCCAATCTTTGTTTCGTCTGAATCCCTCTACCCTTAATGATAACACTGCACTTCCATTATAAGTTATATATTTCTATTATAGTATCCATATGTTTTAGGTTACCAGTCTTTTCTTATACTTTTTGTGTAGTTTTTAAAATATCATATTTTTCCTTTCAGTTATGTCCAGTGTATCTTCTCCAGCTGATGAGAAGAATTAAGTCCAGTCCTATAATAGTCCTAGTAGGTTGTGTCTACATGAAACATTCACTGCAGAGTAGACAAAGTAGACAGAGTAGACCTCCACAGTAAACTGTGTGTGTCTACATGTACATTCCTATTAGGCTGAAGTAAATTAATTAAGCACTATGGTGCTTGTATTTATTCCACAGTAGCACACATGTAAGACTGCCCCGGCTGGGGCCACAAGGGTGTTTCAGTGTTGGGGCTGCCACCTTCATGACTCAGCCAGCCCCTCTGCAGCACATGAAGTCAGGGGGAAGCAGTTTCAGGCTGGCAGGCTGACCCCCAGGGCCTCCTGCCAGCCAGGGCTTCTCCACCCTGGCTCAATGTGCTGCAGTTCCAGGTGCACATTCAAACGGTATGCCTGGGAGCAATAAACTCTGGAGCAACAGGCTCCAGAATTTATTGCTTTGCATTAATTACACATGTAGAAGTGCTCATATAGTAGCATGTGGTCGAACCATATGATCTTTTCTCAGAATACCTGCAGTGACTGGAATGTAATGCACTGCAGGAAATTAAACTGGGTGTTTGCCAGTTAATGACTCCTCCACAAAGGATGACTCTCTAGCTAAGGAGATATGCTTAATCTTTCCAGGTCAAAGAAGCTGGGATAGAGCCTTGGACTCTAACCTAAGCCTAGTTTAGTTAAACAAAAAACAAACAAACAAACAAACAAACAAACAAACAAATCTTCAGGGTCTGTTCCAAATATTTCTAATTAAATCTTTTTTTCTTATCCAATCAACCTGAGAAGAAAATAGACAAGTTATTTCTTTAAATAGATTTATAACTCATTATGGTTGTAGGTGCATGCTAACAGTACAAAATAATCAAGTATTTAAATCATGTAATCGCACTGTTCAACATCTTCATCAGCGATTTGGATGAGGGGGTAAAAAGCACCCTGTTCAAATTTGCTGATGACACTAAAATGTGGGGGGACGTGGGCACATTGGAAGGATGCAACAGGCTACAATCAGACCTAGACAGGTTACAAGGGTGGGCAGACGAGAATAGGATGGGTTTCAACACAGATGCACCTCAGGAGGAACAACCGGCACCATACCTACAGGTTGGGGAACTCCCCTCTTGTCAGGACAGAGGCGGAAAGGGATCTGGGGGTCATCATTGACTCCAAGATGAACATGGGCTGACAGTGTGGAGCGGCAGTAAGGAAAGCCAACTGCACCTTGGGATGCATCCACAGATGCATCTTGAGCAGGTCCAGGGAGGTGATCCTCCCCCTCTATGCAGCAGTGGTCAGGCCGCAGTAGGAGTATTGCGTCCAGTTCTGGGCGCCACACTTCAAGAGGGATGTGGACAGCATGGAGAGGGTCCAGAGGAGGGCCACTTGCATGATCAGGGGGCAGCAGGGCAGGCCCTATGAGGAGAGGCTATGGGACCTGAACCTGTTCAGCCTCCAAAAGAGAAGGCTGAGGGGGGATCTTGGGGCCTGTTATAAACTAGTCAGGGGCGATCAGCAGGCATTGGGGGAGTCACTGTTTCCCTGAGCACCACCAGGAGTAACGAGGAATAACGGTCACAAGCTGGCAGAGGGTAGGTATAGGTTAGATATCAGGAGGCGCTACTTCATGGTCAGGGCGGCTAGGATCTGGAACCAGCTTCCAAGAGAAGTGGTGCAGGCTCCTACCCTGGTGGTGTTTAAGAGGAGGTTAGATGAACATCTTGCTGTGGTCATTTGACCCCAGTATTCTTTCCTGCCATGGCAGGGGGTCGGACTAGATGATCTGCTCAGGTCCCTTCTGACCCTAGAAACTATGAAACTATAAATAATCAGGTTAGTCTGTAGCATTTTTAGGGCTTTGGTTTTGTTTCAGTTGTAATAAATATAATTAAATATATGTCTTTTACTCTATCTGCTATTTCTATTTAACTTTAGATCATCAGAATTCTTTTGGCTAAGAGTATTCTTTTTGTTTCTGATCCCTATGTTATTTTATGTTGTCTTGTTTCATATTTTATTTTGAGTTTTCTCTCAGAGAGATTTAGAAAGCTGTATTGCTTTGAAAACATTTTTTTGTCAAACCGCCTCTCAGATACAGAATTGACAAGTTGTCAAAGTTAACTTAAAAACCAAAACTAACTTTAATGATGTGACATACAAATGAAAGAAAGTGTTTAACATTTCCACTCAAGTTGTGGACAAGGCATACTGCTTACAGAGTTCTAAATAAACTTTAAACTGCAAGAGTCTAGATGTACAGACCACTTAAGACCTGTTTAAAGTTCCTGGAGCATACTAAAAACACACTGGGAAAAATCACGTACTATTTAGAACCAGCTTTCCATGAACCAGGTCAATGTTATGTGCAGACACAGAGCATACTGTGCCTAGTGTCTGATTAGTTCTCCAGACATCTCAAACTGTTCTCCAGGCATCTCAAACTGCCTGCACCCCGCAAACACATGAAGGGCAAGGTCAGGACCAGGACTATACTGCCTATAGAGTTCACAAGCATGGGTGAAGTAGAAAGCCTCCATGTCAATTTTTCTGCTAGGGATTTGGGGTGGGGATCCCAGGATCATTTGAGATGGGGAAGTGTATGGCCAGGTGCTGAGGAGAGGGTGTGTGATGCCTAGCTTATGTTTCCCAGGGGCTGGCTGCCTTGCAGCAGCCAAAAGAACTCTGCAGCTTTTCAACCCCTGCCCTGAAAGCTATTTTGTTAAATCACTTCCCGCATGGACCCTGTGTTGTAGAATCTAGATTCATTTAAGGCAGGGTGAAAATGGAGATGTTGCCAGGTACTAGGTGACCCCTGTGTGACTCCTGCTTATGATGCCTAGGTTGGGGGAAGACGAGAGTCCAAGATCTCTCCTTCTTCCTTTTTGCAAGACTTCCATAGGAAAGCATTTTGTCAGTTTCACTTACCTGTAGGGACCCTGTGCTGCAGTCCCAGGTTCATTTGGGACAGTGCTGTGAATAAAAGGATGACAATGTTTTGGGTGAGTGGGGAGCAGAGTGAGCCTCTGCTTATGGTAACCAGGGAGCTACATGCTCTGGGCCCCTCCCAAGATCCGCACCCCCCTTTTTTTTCCTACAATGGTTTTTTTGCCTACATTTTGTCAATTTCATTTCCCTGCAGTGCTCTGTACTACAGGGTTACAGGATTTTTTGGGACCAGGAGTAGTGGGAATGGAGGATTAACCAGGTTTGTGTGTGTGTGTTCCTCCTTTGTGGTTTCCAGCTGCTCTGTGCTCTGGGACCCTCCAAGAACTCCCTAGCTTTTCTAAACTTTGCTCTAGAAATCCATCTTGTAAATTTCACCTTTATGCTCTAGGCCCTGAGCACCAAAGCACCCAGTCCACTGAGTACCACAAGGGGTGGGTGGATGAGAAGAGGATGGAATTCAATACTGACAAGTGCAAGGTACTGCACCTGGGGAGGAAGAACCAACAGCATACCTACAGAGGCAGAAAAGGATATTGGTGTCATTATTGATTCCAAAATGAACATGGTCTGCCAATGTGGGGATGCAGTCAGGAAGGCTAACCGCACCTTGTCATGCATCCACAGATTCATCATGAGCAGGTCCAAGGAGGTGATCCTCCCTTTCAGTATGACACTGATCAGGCAACAGTGGGAGTACTGCATCTAGTTCTGGGTGCTGCACTTCAGGAGGGATGTAGACAGCATCGAGAGGATCCAGAGGAGAGCCACTCACATGATTGGGGGCAGCAAGGCAGGCCCTACAAGGGGAGCACATGGGACCTGAACCTGTTCAGCCTCCACAAGAGAAGGCTGAGGGGGGATCTGGTGGCCATCTACAAACTGGCCAAGGGGGACCAGCAAGCTATGGGAGAGTCCCTGTTCCCCCAAGTACTACTGGGAGCAATGAGGAATAATGGCCATAAGTTAATGGAGAGTAGATTCAGGCACTACTTCACAGTCAGGTTGGCTAGGATCTGGAACAAATTCTAAGGAAAGTGGTGCTCACTCCTACCCTGGGGATCTTCAAAAGGAGGCTAGATAATCACCTAGCTGGGGTTGTTTGACCCCAGCATTCTTTCCTGCCCATGGCAGGGGGTTGGACTTGATGACCTGCTCAGGTCCCTTCTGATCCTACCTACTATGAAACAAGCAGGGAGCCACACAATCGCCCCCACATAGAACCTCTATAGTTCCCAACCCCCAACCCAAATGAGCCCAGGACCACAAAATTTCATGGCCCATAGCAGGAAGGTAAAATTGACAAAATGGCTTTCAGGACAAGGGTTGAGAAACAACAGTTTCCCTTGATCCTTTCCATGATGTCCCTGACCTACATCCAACCTGCAGACCAGTAACCCATGGTTGTTGTCCATGTGGGTATGAACAACGTGGCCAGCGGCAACCCTGACCGCATTATGAAGTATTTCAAGGCTCTGGGAGACAAGCTGAAGGAGACGGGGGCGCAGATGGTATTTTCCTCTTCTCCCAACTAAATAACTATAGTTCTTTTAGCCATTCCTCACAAATCTTGCATCTCACATCTTTAATCAGTTTAGTTGCTCGGTGCTGGACTCTTTTCAATCTGTCTACATCTTTCTTGAAGTGTGGGGCCCCAAATGGGACATAATACTCCAGGTGAGGCCTCACAAGTGCTGAATAGAGAGGAGGAATCATGTCCCTTGATTTCCAAGTTACACGGTTGTTAATACAAGCCAGTATGCCACTGGGTTGGGTTTTTTTGTCGGGGGTTTTGCAACAAAAGCAAATTGCTGGTTCATATTCATCTTATGGTCCACACTCGCCCCAAGGTTCTCTTATACACTACTCTTTTCTATAATATTTTGATACTTCCAGACATGGCCAGTAAATTAAAGTGAAGATACATATTACACCAAAAACATCATGAAAGAGCAACCTAAGTACTTTTGAACTAGATCAGATTGTTTGTATTTGAGGATGTGTTGGCATATTACAATTAGCATGTGCTGGCTTTAAGTAATGTTAGGTCATTGTTAAAGTTAGCACATTTTGTAAGCCGAAGCACATTCAGGGTTAAAACCCTCTGTGATGTGCACAGCTCTGATCTGCCACTAAAGGGCTGGTGAGCAAGGGCATGCCTACGAGCCGCCGTGTCTTCTCCTTGCCTGCCTGTCTTGCCTGTTCTCTAAGGCAGTACTCTAGATTCCAAGAAGGGGACCACATCCTGGATGAAGCCCTCTTCAGCTTCTAGCCACATGGATAAGGATTACTATGCCCTGCTGGCCCAGATCAAGCCCACATTGTCCCTTGCTGATCCAGATCGGGTACATGTCATCCCCCCGCTGGCTTGGATCAGGTCTCTGTCAGTTTAGATCAGGCCCCCTAGGCCCTGCCAGCCCAAATTGTACCTGTCAACCCCTGCCAGTCTGGATCAGGCCTACCAGCCCCTACCAGCCTGGATCAGGCCTGCCCCCCATCAGTTTAGATCAGGTCCCCACTGACCCCACAATCCTGCTCACCTGATGCCCCCCCCCACAATTTTCTGGCATCTCCCTGTTTAACTGTGGCTACTGATACTGTCCCAGGAGAGCAGGCAGGAAAGGGGAATCTGCTTGCCTGCTGCCACTGCTACCACTACTGCTTTTTGGGTTGGGCTTAGCTTAGAGAGTAGTGGCAGTAGCAGGTGGGAACATCCTTCTTCCTTGGGCCCACGAGGGGAGCCAGGTGAATCGTGGGATGGAGGTGAGCTGCACGGGAATGGGAGGGTGGAGGTAGGGGGGAGATGATCTGTGGATTAAGAGGTGAGCACTGAAGGATGGTGGAGCAGGGAGGGAGGCCCAGAGGTGAGGGTTAGCCCAGAATAGGAACAGAGGGAGGGAGGTGGGACTGTCACTCTGGGGGAACTTAAAGTGTCAACCCCTCCTGGGTTGCTGGAGGACCACTCCCAACTCCTCCTAGCCCTGTGGGGCAGTGTAATATGACTACAGATGAGCTAGAGACAGTCCTTGCTGGAAAAGGACTCCCGTTATGTCACTGAAAGAACTTAGCCCATGTTTTCCTGCCCTAACTTAAGGACACTCCCAATTTAAGAATGCTGTATATATCTGAAAGACAATGTGTAACAACACCCCTACATAAACTAGTGCTCAGATAAGTGTTTTCTCTATTTGTTCAGTTCACTTTTTACCATTCTAACAGCTTTATAAGAATTAAGCTTGTAATTCAGTCTAGCAGATTCTGAAGTCTTGTGCCAAATGGAAAGTGGGCCACAGTCGCAACAATTTTCCGGTGTCATGGACTTCACCCTAATATTTACAAAGATTATGAAATCTCTTCTCTCTTCTGGTTCTCTTTGTCCTTGCAAGATAGGAAAAGATACAAAAAGGTAGATCCTTTATGCCCACAGAATACTCAAGGTGATGTAAGGCTTACACATGAAAAAAATATTACAGACCACCACTAAAGACACCTTTTATAAATGTTGCATGTTTGCAGGAGGATCAGACAAAGATATAGAGCTATAAAATAAATCAACGTCAATATGATGGTCATTTAGACTAAACAAATATATTTTTGAATACAGAATGTTGTCTTCCTTAATTCAGATAAATCAAAAAGAGAAAACTCCATTGAAACACACAGCCTCCTGAATATAGAAGGATGTCATTTCAATGTATGTTTTGTTCCCAAAACAGCATCAAAATTCAAAGGAAGTAATAGCCACAAGAACAAGTAAGTAAAAAGGAATCAGGAGAATCCAAAATGAGCAGCAGCTCTGTTGTGTTTTAGTTGAATATAAAAGATGTTGGATAGCAATGAAGATAATTTTAGAAAACACATTTAATCTGAAAAGTTAAACAAGGACTAGTGTACTGCAGAACAATAGGACAAAGATTTCTAGGGCATGTATACAAATAAGAGTCTACATCCTGTATATTTAATTTGTTGTTGTGTTTAAAAGGGCTGTGTGAACCTTCAGTTGCTGATTCAATTCAGAGGAGTTTCAGCCCAATTCAGTGGCCTAATCTCTGAATCTGAATTGAATTGGGAGACCAGTTCAAAGGTCTGAGTCAATTCAAAGCTGCCAAATCAATTTGGAAAAGATTCAGAGAAGATTCAGAGATTTGGAGAGTTTGGCAATCCCCACCCACTGTCACAGGGAGCTGGACACGGGCTCCATGTCAGTAAGTAGTGACAGGGGCTGGAGGAGGAGGAAAAGGACCATGAGGACACCCCCGCCAGGCTCCTTCCCCTGCCTGCTCCTCCAGCCCTCCTGAGCACCTCCCAGCCCTCACTCGCTCTCTGAGTCCCACCAATGGCTACCCTGCCTGGCTCCAGTGTCGCAGCACTTTAAAAAAAAAAAAAAAAAAAAAAAAAAGCCCCACACTCACTGGATGCTGCAATGGCTGTTGGGGCCTCTGGGGGCTTGTGGTAGAGCCCTTCAGGCAGCGTTGGGAAGTGGGGGCCAGCAGGGGTTGCCCCCCCACCTGGAAAAAGCCAGTGAGTGTGGGACTTTTTGATTTCTGTTCTTTTTTTCCTTTTTAAGTGTCAGGATGCTGGGCCTGGGCAGGGCAGCCATCAATATGGCTGGGAGAGTGGGTGGGGGATGGGGTCTGTTTAATTCAGAGATTCAACCGATTCTGAATCTCTGAATCAAATTCAGTTGAATGGATTCAGAACAGTGATTCAATCACCGAATTGAATCACTGTCCCCCGCACTGGTCAAATCCAAATCCAAAGGAAATACTTAGCTGCTTCACACAGGTTTAATATTTAACCCTTAACCCTCCAGTATAAAAGGAAGTTCCTATCAATAAATGGTGGTGATTGTACTTGATTCTGGAACACTTGGAATAATTCAAAGCTACCGTTCTTAGATTCAGCATCTCCTAAAAGGCCTCTGTTATCTTTACTTATTGTTGCCTAGCTCAGAAGGAATGGTGGAATAGTACCTGATACCGAGTATCTTTGGAGAAGCTCGGACGCCTAAGGGTGAAGTTGTGTGCTACAGTTAGACAATACTAATGACACTTGAAATATGAGCATCTGCAAATTAAAGCCCATTACCTCATCCTAAGTGCCCTCTGATCACCTCAAAATTATGCCATTTCAGGTGAGAGTTAACTTTGGTCCAAGCTACCCAGCTCATGTTAGGATAACTTCAGTCTGCTCGACAGAGATAAGATTTGCAATTTGCAGTGCACCAGTAGTAGGGATGGAGCCCAGGTGTCCTGGCTTGTATCCATTCCCCTGCTGGCCAGCCTGCTAGTGGCAAGTTAGAGCCGTGCAGGCAAGAAATAGTACTAATCCTTAATGCCATGTGACTTGTCATAGCAAATTCCAAATTTAAAGTCACTTAACATTACACAGATTTAGCATAGTCTAAGTGTAACATGTAACTTTACCCTAAGAAACTTTCAACTAGGGCTCATTTCTGCTTCAATACCTAAAAACTATGGAGGATAGTTTGTCCTGAAAGTCGACGGGTTGTTATATGATCAACTACATCCAATTGAAAATTCAAAAAAGTAAGTGTCTGAGGTCTTCATAAAGGAAAAGAAATGTCCAATTTCAAAAGAGGTTCCCATTTGAAAAGAAACTTTTCAATATAATGAATATGTGGGTAGAAGAGGCAAAATTCTTTCAAAAAATATTCTTTTCGATTTTAGGTGCTATTCTTATCCACGCATAATACCTGAAAATAGTAAAACATTTGAAAAAATATTTAAATTATTTTGTTCTCATGTATAAACAGTTACAACACAGACGCATAAACATAATTCACATTAACTCAAAGAATATCCAAGTAAACAGCTGAACCAAAGCAATGACTGTGATGAATTGTGGTCTAATCACTGTTTATATAGTATCTTGCCTCCTGCAGTATATTCCATAATTAGGTCCATTGTTTAGAAACGTAATCATCACAGCATAGAGAAGACTTTGATTTATTTTACTCCTCTAAACTTGAGCAAATTCCTAGAACTTCTGAATTAATAGAAAACTTTAAGTTAAGAAGGCTATTAGGTCAAACAGCACTGACTAACCAGGCCACCTAATGATGGCAAAAAATATACTTCCCCTCACAATGGTGAAAAATCACCTCAGTATTGTCCCAAGATAATTTTGCTATTGTTATTTGGAATCTCTTCCTTGCCTGCCATTTCCACCTAAGCATATAATATTTTTTGTGGCATATACAAACAGGGACTGGAGGGTGATAAAATAAGTGCATTTGTTTTCATTTGTGGCTTATGTTGTACTTCATAGATTTCATAAACATTAGGGCTGGAAGGGACCTCCAAAGATCATTGGGTCCAGCCCCCCGCCCAAAGGGCAGGAAGTCAGCTGGGGTCATAGGATCCCAGCAAGTTAAGCATCCAATTTACTTTTGAAGGTGTTCAATGTAGTTGCTTGAACCACCTCCAATGGCAGGTTGTTCCAGACCTTGGGGGCTCGGACAGTAAAGAAGTTATTCCTTATGTCCATCCTGAAATGGTCTTGTAGTAGTTTATAACCATTCAACCTCGTCATCCCTTGGGGCGCTTTGGTGAACAAACATTCCCCCAGAAACTGGTGGTCACCCAGATAAACTTATAGGTGGCCATCAGATCACCCTGGAGCCTGCACTTTTCCAGGCTAAAGAGTCCCATGGCTCTCAGCCTGTTGTCGTAAGGTCTGTTTTCCTGACCTCTGATCATGTGCATGGCTCTTCTCTGGACTCTCCCAAGCATCTCCACATCCTTCTTGAATTGTGCAGCCCAAAATTCGATGCAGTACTCCTTCTGCAGTCTCACCAAGGCCAAGTACAAGGGGAGAATGACGTCCCGGGATTTGCGTGAGAATCATCTATGGATGCAAGCCAGTGTTTTGGTCACTTTACTAGCCTCAGCATCACACTGCAGGCTCATGTTCATCTTGTGGTCAATGATGACCCCCAAGTCTCTTTCTTTCGTAGTGCTAGCCAGTGTAGCACTGCTGAGCCTATAAGGATGCTGCAGGTTTTTCCTCCCAAGGTGGAGAACCTTGCATTTTTTGGTGTTAAACACCATCAGGTTCTCATCCGCTCATTTGCTGAGCCTGTTCATGTTAGCCTGGATCACCCGCCTGTCTTCTGGTGTGGATGCTTTGCCCCAAAGTTTGGTGTCATTGGTGAACTTGGCCAGTCCATTTCTGACTCCAATGTCCACATCATTAATGAAGATGTTGAACAATAAGGGTCCAAGGACAGAGCCTTGGGGGACCCCACTGGTCACAGGGCACCAAGATGATTGACTTCCATCAATTACTACCCTCTGGGTCTGAACACAGAGCCAGTTTGCCAGCCAGCAGATCGTGGTGGACCCAAGGCCACAATTGGCCACTTTTGCCAAGAGGTGATCATGGGATACCAGAATAAAGGCTTTTTTGAAGTCAAGATATATGACATCAATCTCTTCTCCCTTGTCCAGGTGATAGGTCACCTGGTCATAGAAGGAAATGAGATTGGTCAGGAAACACCTACCCACAAGAAACCCGTGCTGGCTATCCCTCATGATGTTGGCATCGGCCAGACCATTAAGGATCGCCTCTTTAATAAACATTTCTAAGATCTTCCCTTTCATAGAAATCAGACTGATGGGCCTATAGTTAGCTGGATCCACTTTCCTCCCTTTCCTGAAGATCGGCACCACATTGGCTTTCTTCTAGTCTTCAGGCAGTATACCAGAGTGCCAGGTGTTTTCAAAGATCCGTGCCAGAGGCTGGGCTATGATGCTTGCCAGCTCCTTGAGTACCCTGGAATGTAGATTGTCAGGGCCAGCTGACTTGAAGGTATCCATCCTCTTAAGGTGTTCCTTCACAAGGTTGGCATTTATGGAGGGCAGTTTTCTTCAAGCCAAGCTGTAAGCTTAAGGATCCAGAAATGAAAGTTCAATGGTTTGAAATGTTTCTAAAATTATGCAAGTAGGTTCTTAATTTTTTATGAGCTACCACATCAAAGTTATAATAGATTAAATGTAAAATATATTACTCAACTCCATCTGTAGAATAGTGGGAAGAAAGCCAAACTTTATGTCATTATGACATTTTCCTTGAAAATAATTCCTATAGTTTCTGTACTGGATTAGGGATTCAGAGTATTTTATTAGATGTATTAAAATATAAATATTTTCTTATTTCTTTACATTTTCAAATATGCCATATATGCTTTGGGCCAATACAGGAGAAACTCTAAGCCTTGAACCATTAGAGACCTCTTAGGATCAAACAAGATAACAAGAACTCCATGGTTGCTTTATTAAAAAACAATTTTAAAAATCACTTATTTTAATATTCAAAATTGGGAATACAATTAATTATCATGGCATGAATGCAAACACTAAGATTTTACAGAAGTCTTAAGGATGCATTGAAAACTATATGGATTTTGAAACAGTACTGGATATTTTATGAAGGGTATCAGGCCTTTCTGCCATAGCTCTTTTCCTTAACAGCCCTAACATCCCTTTATGACTTCCTTAGTCATTTTTCTTGTAGCTGAATTCAGAAGAGGATTCTATCAGGTTAGCATAGATTTGATTTACTTCTGTACAAGAGCTTCTTTGGCAATCTCCCACAGTTAAGCATGATTGTCTTCCACGATTGTCTTATCTGTGTTTCTGAAGATGGCAACATTGGTGTTGTGTCACCTGAGTTCTCAGGCCATGATTGCATTATGGCACCCAGGGCATTCACTATTAGGATTGTCCATGAGGGTCCTGATGTTCTAGGCCCCCAAAATGATGGTGTGTCTCCACTGCTATTTTCAACCATAGTAAAGGTGAGCCCACTGGAAGAAACAGAGACAACTGTATTAGATAGGTTATGTCTAGGGCACCTTTTCTAACCCCCTCCCTATGTGGGGTAAGCAAAGCAGATCCTGGAGAGGGCTGCTCAGTTACAGTTATAGCTGCTGAATCACACTCCTGTCTCATCCCAGTGCTAGATGACCTTCTTCTAACTGATGCTTTCATGTCACTTCATGACTAGATCCTTCCAGACCTCACAATCCTGCTTCCATCCCCATTAGGTGGTCTTGAGGAATGTGTTAGAAAAGTTGTTTTCATGGAAGACATGTATGCACAAATTCTTTTATTGTGACTAACCTGCTGCACATCAGCTTCCACAGGGCTTTTGACAGAATGGGACCTTGATCCAAGACAACTGGAGATCTCATTCCACTGCAGCCTTCATCCTCCTTCATAGCCATTGGGATTCTAATATCTTCTGCCACCTGCTCCACTATTGAGGATGTACAAGAGCATTGCAAAGTTGCCTAGTATTGAATGTGTTCTTTTGATTAAATATATTATATGGTCACAGTGTCTGCAACAAAATAACTATTGAGGTATATACCTTTGTTCTAGAGTCTTAATGGGTCAAAAGTACAATTTTATCAGTATAAATAGCAATATATTACAGGAGTAAAAAATAATATTTTATGATGAAGCATTATTATTATTAATTAAAACTCCCTCTGTCCTATTCTCTAAACCACTATGTTCAATTTTCCTCAGCATGTTAAGACTAATCTGATGAGTCTTCAGTATTCTATCATCTTCCATGTTTTCTGTCTTACAGGTTCTGTGGTGTCACATCCAAACATTTGTGTGTCATGGTCAAAAATACATTATTATTAGTTGTTTTTTTAGTGGCTAAAACTGGTTGATCCTGAAAATAAGTGGCTAATGGCAAGACCTGTGCCATGAAGAAATTTTGATTCATGATCAGACCTACTACAACGAGAGAATATTATAAACAAAGAGGAGGAAATGTGATGTGAATTTTTAAAATAATATTGTGGAATTAGAATTTCACATCTTGTTTCCCTAAATATAATAGACTTGTAGTGTTGTTTTTTTTAAGGGAGGGAGGTTTCAGAAGCAACTACAATGACAGGAAAATGAAACTAATAAACAGATTTGCAAGGAGTCTGTGGATGTTAGAGTCTGTGAAAGAAAACATGGATGATATGATGAAAGGAATAGAAGGATTATTATGACTGTTATCCCAATAATTGCAAGAAGACAAAGTAAAAGGTACAGGTCTTAGTAATTTAGGGCCTGGAGATCAAAAATAAGGTATCTGAATATGAATTAGTATTAAGATATAATGGTTGCTGATTACAATTCATTAGCTATGTGATTTGCTGGCTACATTTTGTCTATGTACTCAATTGCCATTTTGAATCAAAACATATCAAAACAAGAGACAAGCCTCTGGAGATGAGCTGGAGACTTCCCCTGCTGTCTCCAACCTCCTGCTGATTCTCCTGCAGGGGAACGAGCAGGGGGCTGGTGAATAGTGGGTGGGTACTTGGGGGGAGCTGTAGCCCCTCAGGGGGATGGGACCCTGCAGGTAGGGTAGTTCATGTGCTGTGGAGGGGGCTCTGCCCTCGTGGGAGGCAAGGGACCACCCCTCCTAGGCAGCCCCCACATCCACAGTCTCCCCAGACCTGCCTACACACTGATCCACATCCCCCCACATCCCTCCACACCCACCTACATCCACCCACCCGCTCCTGCAAACCCCACATTCCCCCCATCACACACCCATCATGTGATAAGGAAACCAAAAGCAAACATTAAAACATAGATATTATGATGCTAGAGACACTGGTAGACTTCCAAATTGCTTTAACATTGTAAATATAACAATAAAACATTGCCCTCTCTATCTCTCTTTTGTTCTAATTGTGGAAGAATGTGGATTTTGGGGTATTTTAAAAAGTAAATTTGGGATACTCTTTCAGCAGACTATTTGGTACAAAGGGCTAGATACCAAGAGACCAAAATACCCAGATACCAAGTGACTGGGCCTTGGAAGCTACTGAGGGCAAGTAGCCCTACGCTGCTGGCCAGGGCAAGTTTTTATACTGCTCTGTCTCCCTGTGGCTGCAGATCTGGGAGAAGCCAGGCAAGGTTATTTTGCCCCAAGTTGCACAATTTGCTCCACCATGAAGTGCATGTCCAGGCACATGTGCTCAGGCAAAAAGCCCTGACTCAAATTGCACTGCTTCTATGTGAGCTGCTAGCACCCATGTTTGCTTGTCTGGATGTGCCCTTGGTGGCAAGGGACCTACAGATGATGTTTGCTAGTTGTAATTGATTTCTTCTATTTTTTCCTTTCAATTATTTTATTATTATAGGCAGCCTGCACAAATGAATGGCTCAAATAAATTAAGTTAAATTAAACCAAGGAAATTTTTTCTCTTTGTTATTTTCTTTGCTTGCTTGTGTAAATACTTCTTCTTTCCTACAACTCTAAAAAGCTCAAATTGTGAATAATGGTAATTTTTTGCTCATAAAAAAGAAAAAAAATGTGCACTTGCTTGCAATTTAGATTTGTGATATCATCTGCAAAAAATTCATAGGAGCCAAGATTTCTGCATGGACGTGTTTTTGTCACTCTTGCAGAAAGAAATGTTTGTTGCATATGTTTTAAAATTTTGGTACAATGCTTATTGTTTCTTGTTACAGTTTGTGCACCTCACATACGAGACTAAATGTAGAAATAATGTTTTATAGCTTGATATTGTTTACCAATATTTATTAAATATAAAATGTTGGGAGGCAAATATCAAGTTTTAATTTTTCCAGCTTCTTTCTGAACAGTTCTAAAACCGTCTTTTGTTTCACAGATATGAAGTTTAAATGCATTTTGCCATGGCTATTCTGTGCTTTTACAGCATGTTAGATGCTGCCATCTTACGTCTGTGGGAGTGAGAAATAAAAATGCCAGATTTATGACAACATGATGCATTGATTCTACCCGCATGAATATCATTAGTGTCATACTCTGTCTTCTTGTCTTGTGGCAAGTTATATTTTCAGCAAAAACATAATACTGTAATTCAGAATATATTTGACTTGCGTGTTGCATGATTTCAATTGATTATTTTTTTAACCTACAATGAGTTTTAAAGAAAGACAACTACTTTAAACGTTTATATAAGAATTAATGATGATTGATAAAAAACAAAACTTTTCATAGGAAAGGGGAAGTTATGGAAAAAATTAATTGAAGAGATTTCTTAGGTCCAAGATGGCCTTTCTGACCAAAACTAGAGAGGAATATATAGATTCCTATCACCTCTGCCTCCAGAATAACTAATGTATCTTTTGAGATAAGGAAAAGTAAAGAGCTGAACCTGCATCTTCAGTTAGTGAACAACCATAGTAATCTGTCATTTTTGACAAAAAATCTTGTCCTCATGTGCAATGGAGAAAAATGCATAAAATGAGAAAAATATTTTACTGTACTACATGTAGATGTATATTTGTAGCCATCTAGTTTTTTGCATCATTATTAGAAAAGGCTGTACCTGTTCCCACAATGTAAGTAAAACTAAGTTCTGAATCCAAATTTTATTAGCTCTACAAGATACATAGCTTTTTTAACATGTTTGGTTTGTAATATATATTTTTCCCTGGTCATACTTATAAAATGTATATAAAAATTCTTTGCTTTTTTTGTCCATGCAAACTGATTTCAACATCAGGAAAGCTACTTGAATGAATAACTTAGTCATCTTAAGTAGCTTAGTCGCTGAATTGTTCTTTATTTTTATGTTTTCTGACTACCATCTTCTGTTATGCAAATTCCAAGATGCTTTAAGAAACAAAATAGCGTGATTTCTATATATATAAGAGCTTATTATCAGTATAATACAAAGTGCCTATCTATACTATCACAATATGAAGCTCTTTTTCATCTCATCTAGAAAAATATTCATAAAACATAAATGCATGGCAGGGAATCCTGTTTTAGTTTTCTCCTTTATGAATATGATAAATTTATCCTTTAATTTTGCATGCCATTATCAGAATTTGAAGACAATATATATGACAATATATATTAAGAAAATATTCTGCGTGTGTGAGAGATTGTGAAAAGTAAATGTGTTTCCTCAAAATAAAAAGATTTCCATTATACAAATAATATAGTTTGGATTCTTTAAACCAACAACTTAATTCAGAGTTGAAACTCAAAAAATACTGTCAATTGAATAATCCTTGTATCCACTCTTCTCCCTTACAAATGATAGTTCTTCATTGGCTGCAGGTGAAAGAGCAAGATTAGGGACTCAGCCTTCTATATCAAAATGTCACATTTTGAGAACTTAAATTTAATTAATTCCTAACTGAATACACACACAACCTAGTTACCTACCTCCTGGAATCTTTGCACATTTGTACTCTAACAGTTAGGTCACTAAAAATCTCTCTCTGATCTTCCAAACTACACAAACCAGCCAAAACGATGCTGACTAAGTCAGTGGCTCTCAACTTTTTAAACTCAAGGGATCTCTATGAAAATGCCAGCCCTTGCCTTTCACCTATTTTTTGACTATGGAAAACTAATAGAGCATTTCTGCTGTTGCAAAGAACTCAGACCATGACAGGTCAGAATGTTTTTGACACTATGAATTCCTATTTGAAATCTCTGTATCTGTCTTGTGAATCTTGTGTAGGTGTTTGCACACTGTGCACTGCTAATATTGTGTTGCATACCATGGCACCTTTAAAAGACTCTCATGGTATCTCAGGGTGCCAGAGCTCCCTGATTGAAAATCACTCATTAGACCCTAAAAGATAATAGATTGCTACCACGAGAGAATTAAGTATACTCAGACCAGTAAATATTCAGTTCAGAATCAAGGAAATGTATGTCCCATTCTGATGTGGAAGGCTGAGTCTCTAGTCTTGCCCTTTCACCTAAAGCCAAGAACTGTTAATATGTATAAAAGGAAGAACCAAAGGATTGAACCAATTTACAATCGACATCCACTTTTAAATCAGGAATTGCAGACACATGCCTGCGATGGCTCAGGCCAGAAGCTGGGGCATGCTAGAGCATGTCCTTGGCTGCAGTGAAGCTGTACTGTGGGCAGGAGGGGAGCTGCAAGCCCTGGCAGCAGCATCAAGTGAACTGGCAAGGGAAGGAGGTTTAATTCTCCCCTACCTGTCCCAGTGGCATGGACCCAAGCTGAGGTCTGCCTGGCTCTCCCCTCTCACTGCTCCAGGGACAGGGGCAGGGGCAGGGGCAGGTATGGCCCCCTGAGGCAAAGGGAAAGGGAGGGTTCTTTTCCTCCACTTTGCCCTTGGGGAACCACAGCCCCAACTGCCACCTCCACCGATCACCTCCTGTGTGAGGCAAGTGGCAAAATAAGTTCCTTCTCTGCCCCCTCTGCCAGATGCCAGAGGGAGGGGGGAAATCCCCCCCCACCCACTCTGCCTTAAGGGGCCATGCCAGCCAGCCTCTGGCCATGCCCCATGCCTGCCACTGGAGCAGTGAAGGGGAAGCGGCCCTGATGGGCAGTAGCCCCCGTCATGGTTTCTCGGGTGCATAAGCCTCTTTCCATCAGGGAGGCTATGCTGTGGGTGGCAGCAGGATGGACAGAGCTGCCACAGATGCACAGGGTGAGTGGCAGCGCTGGAGATTGGAGGGGTGGCCATAGCCAAACAAACCCTGCAAGTACTGCCACCACTGCTCAACCCACACAGTCTGTGGCTGCTCTCTGCCTGCTGCTGCTCCTACCCACAGCACAGCCCCACCACTGGGAAGAGGCTTCTCTCAGCCCTACATACCCCATCACCTGGTGGTTGGAACATTCACCTGAGAGGTTGGAACTGTGAGTTGTGAATTTCTCAAGCTTTATGTAGAACCCAGATTTCTATCTTTCTGGACATGTTCCTTAACTAGTAAGATATTGAGCAAAACATGGGCATTACCTTCCCCCAACCCTTTATCTTAGCATGAAGAATCACTGCCCATCTTTTCACTATAACTAAGGATTTAGGAATGTACCTAGATATTAGACACATCTCCAGATGAAACAGAATCACAGCAGACCAAAAGTAAAGTTTGACATATAGGTGGCATCTTGACATATAGGTGCAGTAGACCAAATCATGTTTAGATGCCAAAAAGCTGTCAAAGTGCCAGTTAGATACTTTAGAAATTAAATTGATCTGTTCCTTAAGTCTTTTTATGGATCTGGTTTCAGGGTCTCTATTTTCCATCTGTAAAATTGAGAACTTCCTTGTGGGGTTATAGTGAGGGTATGTCCCTTAAAGTCTTTGGGGTTCTTCAATAGTACAGGAACAGAACCAAATGGAACAGGTCAAAAAAATCCTTCTTTTATTGAAAACAATGGAAATCTTGTAACTGTCTACAAAATAAAAAAGATAATAGGATAATATTATCCTATTATTTGGAAACTATTGCTTCCTAAATCTTAAGCTGCATGTGCAAAACCCCATAAGTATTGCAATAATAGAAAGAATAGATTGAACAGGTTTAACATCTATCTTCGCAGTTTAATGTCAGAAAAATATATAAGCTTTTCTCAAAGTACACATTATCCCCTTAATACCCCAGACTTTCTATAAGAAATATCTTAAATATTGCTAAAAATATCAAGGTATCAATTTTTGTCTACTTAGAGATTGACCAAGTCACAAATCTCAGTGCAGCATTTTTTGGGGGGCGGGTATGAATTATTTGGCTGGTTTTAGAGAAAATATTCCTGAATGAACCATTGCTTGATATACTATTTAATATCTAAATCTGTAAAAAGACAAAATCAGATGTATGTAGTCTTCATACATCCCACGTGAACTTTGGACTCTATAGAAAGATTAAACTTATGGAAGAAACTAGCAGTAATATTAATGGATAAATGTTTTCTATACTTAATAGCTACTTATTATTCAAACACGGCCCCTAGGGTGTGTTACAGGATTGGCGGTGGCCTCTTCAGTAGCTTCCCAATTAAGACAGGGTATGAGAAGGATATTTGCTTGCTCAGCATTTTTAAAAATTTGTTCTTAAATGATCTGAAAGAGGTGCTAAAAGGGAATCAGTTCCATGCACCCATGATTTCGAATGACTCAATCCCACTCTTGTTTTATACAGATGATGTATTAATAATGACACAATCTCAAACAGGCTTCCAAAGGTTACTAGATGCTTTTGATCAGTGTTGCACCTTAAATAACTTGGAAATCAACATAGCTAGATCCAACATATTGGGTTTTGCAAAAGGAAGGAGGAAACAAATTTGATTTTACAGGAAAAGAAAGTAAATACCTTGGAATCTGTTGTAGCAAAAATGTGCGCTGGAGTAAACACACACTGGGCTCTTCAGCACATGCAATTAATATAACTGAATCAATTCTGGTGCAATTTGAGCCAGAGTAAACTCATACTGATTTCACCATCTACATGTGCATTTAAGCACAGTAATTTAATCTTTTATTGGATAGTTTCTGTTTGAAACCAGCCTAACTGCTGTGCACATACCAATGGTGATACTCTATTGCACAGTAAATTAGTCTACTGTGCAATAATGTGCACATATAGATGTTCCCACTACAAATGTAAATGCTAGAGCAAAACAAGCCTGAGTGGGGGCTCGGGGCAGAGGAGGGGGGAGTTTTATTCTTATACTGTAAGATGGTAAAATAAAATCTTGTATTATATGATGGTAATATGGACAGAAGAGAGGTTCTGGCAGCATTAAAGGTCTATAGATCTAAGATAGAGTCTGTTTTGTTGTGTAAAGCAGAACTCTTGGTTGCAGACCCTATAGTCTACCCATAACAAAAAAAGATTTCTAATCACTGTATCTGGTCCTAATTCTAATGCGTGTGTTGGTTGTGGGGAGGATTATGTGTTCCAAAACCAGACTAATAAATGTGAGCACCTAATTCAATTTGAAATTCTAAACTAGTGCAAACAAAATTAGGTCTTTTATACCTACCACATGTGAAACCCTGGTTTGGATGGTTAAATAACATTTGTATTCTCCTCCAGTTGAATGCCCTGTAAAATGTATTGAGGATCACTATCCCTATATTTCCCCAATATTTAAAACAAGACAAATATGAGTTTTAAAGATGCCAGCATATTTCAGTGAGACCATCTCAAACCCCCTCTTATTAAGATTAATAAAACACCCTTTTGGCTTAGAAACCTACCTGTTTGAGGTGCAAAGCTACAAGAAATGAGAGGCCATTACTAGATTGGTCTGCAGTTGTCATAGGAAGATGGTGTCAGATCCATATTAAGGCAGAATATGCTGTTGTAGGAAGAATAAGATAGATGACTCAAATTATTATTTGTAGTCTTGTTTGTTCTTTCTAGAAATGATTAAAAATGCATCACTCCATTAATGGGAAATTTTAAATTTCACAGATTTCATAGACATTAGGGCTGGAAGGGACCTCGGAAGATCATTGAGTGCGCCTTCACCCAAAGGGCAGGAAGTCAGCTGGGGTCATAGGATCCTAAAAAGATAAGCATCCAATTTACTCTTGAAGGTGTTCAATGTAGGTGCTTGAACCACCTCCGCTGGCAGACTGTTCCAGACCTTGGGGGCTCAGACAGTAAAGAAATTCTTCCTTATGTCCAGCCTGAAACGGTCTTGCAGTAGTTTATGACTGTTAGACCTCATCATCCCTTGGGGCGCTCTGGTTAACAAATGTTCCCCCAGATACTGGTGGTCACCCCTGATAAACTTATAGGTCACCATCAGAGCACCCCAGAGCCTGCGCTTTTCCAGGCTAAAGAGCCTCATGGCTCTCAGCCTGTCGTCGTAAGGTCTTCCTGACCTCTGATTAAGTGCGTGGCTCTTCTCTGGACTCTCTCAAGCTTCTCCACATCCTTCTTGAATTGCGGAGCCCAACACTGGATGCAGTACTCCAGCTGCAGCCTCACCAAAGCCGAGTACAAGGGGAGAATGACGTCCTGGGATTTGCTTGAGAAGCATCTATGGATGCAAGCCAGCATTTTGGTTGCTTTGCTAGCCACAGCATCACATTGCAATCTCATGTTCACCTTGTGGTCAATTGATGACCCCCAAGTCTCTTTCTTCTGTAGTGCTAGCCAGAGTAGCACTGCTGAGCCTATAAGGAAGCAGCAGGTTTTTCTTCCCAAGGTGGAGAACCTTGCATTTTTCGGTGTTAAACACCATCAGGTTCTCATCCACCCATTTGCTGAGCTTGTCCAGGTCAGCCTGGATCACGCGCCTTTCACCTGGCATGGATGCTTTGCCCCAAAGTTTGGTGTCATAGGTGAACTTGGCCAGTCCGCTCCTGACTCCAATGTCCACATCTTTAAATACTGGGTTAATGAAGAAAAATTTTAAATAGTGGGTTAATGAAGAAAAAATAATGTGGCTTCTATTTGTATTACTTGCACAAAGAACAAAGGCCGAAATCAAATTGAATTCTCCTGTTTTCTTTTGCCTACAGTTTCATTTTATCTTTTCTTTTATATCATTATATATTTTGTTCTGTTTTAATTTTGTATAAACTGAATTAATTGTCTTACTGCATATATTTACCAAAAACTATGTTATATAAATGTTATTATATTATCAATATATACATTTTATTCTTCATTTTTGGTTTATTTTTTAGTGAAAGTCTTAAATAAACTACTAATACTACAGGTAAGCTTATCTTAGAATCTGCAGGTTTTCCTTAATACCACAGACATCATATAAGAAATCTTTAATTTTACTTAAAATATCAAGGTAACTATCTATTTTCTTAGAGACTGTATCAAACCATAAATCTAGCTCTGGTTGCATCTACACATGCCCTCCATGGTGCAGTTGTTACTGTGCCATCGTTAATACTTGTTTTTAGGAAGCACTTAATGATGGCACAGTAACAGACACTACTGCACTGTCCCAGTGATGCACAGTTATTTTTATCACTTACATCACTGTAGCAATGCACTGTAGCAAGGTAGCTCATCACTATGTCAATGTAGCATCAGTATTATGGTTTGTGCCCACTGATGCTTTGTTGCCATAGCAATGAGCTACAGTGCTATAACATGCTTAATTAGAATGTCTGGAGCATTATGTTTATCAGCATTCCTGCACTGAGAAATGGTGGCAGGGGGTGCTTTAACTAAATCTCATCTAATCAGCTTTAAGTACCCCCACTGCCATTTTTCAGCATAGGGACACTGATACATGTGATGTTGAAGTCTCCTGTGAGACACTGTAATTACAGCACACCAGAGCAACTTGATGCAGGTGTCTAGATGCCCCGTCTATCTAGGCATATGTAATCTTGCCCAAGTAATAAGAAAAAAAGTTTAAATAAAAGATTATATTGAGCCAAAATGAAATGTTTTCTTTAGATTTTGTTCCAGATTTTGAGCGTTGACTTTAAGATTTTTTTAAGTACTAGGAGTACATTTTGCAATGAACAATCATTTTGAATTGAAAATATGAGACATTTCATTCTGAAAATGTCAAAACAAAAAATAAAGAAAAGTTGAAACACTTTTTGTTTGGATGTGAGCAATTCAGATGTACTTAAATGAATTCTCATAATGTCTCAGTATTTCTGAATTTGCTGCAATTTTTGCCAAAAAAAGTTTGTGCTGAATAATTTTGCTTTGTTCAAGTCTATAAATCCTTAAAGTTTCTCTTGTGAGTGAATTGAACAAATCTCATCCATCATCCAGTTAACTCATAGCAAACTTTTGGAATAAAACAGAATAACCATTTTCATTAGCTTGCCTTGGGTTTGGCTTTCATTGATTGGTGAAATGGGATGAATACTCATTAAGAATTCAGTATTTTCAAAAAGGATTTCCTAAACTTAAACACCTAGATTACATGGAAGAAGAAAAGGTGGATGCCTTACTAGAATGTTAATAAGACAGGAACAGAGCTTGTGAGTAAAGTGTATGTGGGATAGGAAGAGAAGGAGAGATATACTAACAATCTTACTTCTTGCCTGGTTCTTTTTCCAATTTTTGCTTATGGAAATTGATATATGTAAGTTCCAAAAGTGGCATAAGGAGTGAGTAAAGCAAATTAAATAAGACTGCTTTGGATAAGACAAAAAATTATGCTTAAAATATAATATAAAACTCATTATTCTTTACTAGCTAATTGCCTGTCAAAAATGATGGATTTCAGAGAGTGTTTATATGGTTCCCCCTCATCCCCTACTCACCCTTTGGGGCCAGCCATGTAAAGACTCCTTCTTCTGCCTCCTCCTGAAACCTCCAGCATGGGGGCTCCCTCCCCCTGCTTGCCTCTACCTCGCAGTGACACTTTCCCCTCCCTCCCCTTCCCTCCCTCCTCCCCTCCCTTCTTTCTCACCACCTCCCCTTCCCTGCCAGCTGCTGTTGTGATTGGGAGGTGGGAGGGGCACCACCACTGTGACCCCACCTTCCCTCCCCACTTCCCTCTCTTCCTTCCTGCTCTGCTCCCTGGCCCCTGCCACCACCATGACCCTGCTTTTCATCTCCCCCACCCTGCACCCACCCAGGCCTGTGCAGCCTCTCTCCCTTCCTCTCCCTGCCATCTCCCTCTCCCTCCTGGCTGCTGTCAGGGCCCCCTTTATGCTCCCCTCCCTCCCTTCCCAACACCTGGCCCAAGAACAGGCATCACTGTGACCCTGCTTTGCCTCCCCCTGCCCTGCTCCCCTCCCTCCCTGCCCACCACCTTGCCCACCATGCTGACTGTTCTGGGAGGACATCAGGAATGGGTGGTGGGAGGACACTGCCCCAGTGACCCCCTGCCTTCACCCTCAGACAGGGAAGCATGGGGAAGCCCCACTGTTTGGGCAGCCAGGGCATGTTTACCACTGTCCCAAACTTCCCCATCAGTGGCTTAAACTTGGGCCCGTGCAGCCAATCATTGCCCGCCCTCTTGGCAGTGCATGTGCAGTTGGTCAAAAGTGTTATGGACAGACAAATACACAGACAGACAGACTAAGCCCTTTATATAGATATAGATACTAAAATACAAATGTTCTAAGAATACACTTTCATAATATAGCATATTGTATTAAGCATTGTCAGAGTTTTCTTTCAACAATATTACAGTTATTATAGGAGCAATGGGTTTTCTTTTTCTTTTTCCTTTTGAGTGGAGGGGAAAACCATGCTGTAGGTGATGGCAATTTCTCCAGATATCACACATTCAAAG
This sequence comes from Crocodylus siamensis, assembly GCF_052110815.1. Lineage (NCBI taxonomy): Eukaryota > Metazoa > Chordata > Crocodylia > Crocodylidae > Crocodylus > Crocodylus siamensis. The sequence continues at coordinate 41,148,790 of NC_143395.1, read as the reverse complement.
AGTTACAACATTAAAGGAACTTAACAATTGGGTCTTAACAATTTCTAAAGATAGTGATTCCACAACCTCTCTGGGTAACCACTGCACTGCTTTAAAACCCTCCTCGTGAGAAAGTTCTTCCTCATATCTAAACTAAAAGTCTTGCACTGCAACTTAAGACCACTGCTCCTTGTTCTGTCATCTGCTACCACTGAGAACAGTCTAGCTCCATCCTTTTTGGAACCATCATTTAGGTAGTTGAAAGTTACCATTCATAGAATCATAGAATCAATGAGTCGGAAGGGACCTAGACAGATCATCTAGTCTGACCCACTGCCATAGGCAGGAAGAAGCACTGGGGGTGGCAGGGGTCATAAGACCCCAACCAGGTGCCTATCCAGTCTCCTCTTGAATATTTCCAGGGAAGGTGAGAGCACCACTTCTCTGGGAAGCCTATTCCAGGCTCTGGCCACCCTTACAGTGAAGTAGTTCTTCCTAATATCTAACCTAAACCTATCCTCCCTCAGCTTGTGGTCATTGTTCCTGGTGACTCCAAGGGGGGCCCTGGTGAACAGATTTTCCCTGAGTCCCTGCTGCTGGCCCCTGATAAGCTTGTAGGCAGCCACAAGATCCCCTCTCAGTCTCCTTTTGCAGAGACTGAAGAGATTCAGGTCCCTCATAGAGCTGGCCATGGAGGCCCTCAACCATACAAGTGGCCTCCTCTGGACCCCCTCCAGGTTCTCCACATCCTTCTTGAAGTGTGGCACCCAGAACTGGACACAGTACTCCAGTTGTGGCCTGACCAGCGCCTCATAGAGAGGGAGCAAGACCTCTCTGGACCTGTTAGTGATGCCCCTGTTAATGCAGGACAGGGTGTGGTTGGCTCTGCCTATTGCTTCATCACATTGGTGACTCATATTCATCCTGGAGTCAATCCTGACTCCAAGATCCCTCTCTGCTTCTGTGCTGCCAAGAGGGGCAGCCCCTAACCTATAGCCATAATGCTGGTTCCCTCTCCTCAGGTGCAGCACCCTGCACTTGTCCTTGTTGAACCGCATTGACCATTATATTGCCCCTCAGTCCTCTCTTCTCCAAACTAAATTAGCCCAGTTGCCTCAGCCTTTCCTCACAAGTCTTGTTCCCTAGCCTCCTAACCATTTTTGTTACCCTCCTCTCGACTCTCTCCAATTCGTCTAAATCCAAGTTCTGTAGTATGAGTTTCATAGTTAGTAGGGTTGGAAGGGACCTGAGCAGATCATCAAGTCCAACCCCCTGCCATGGCAGGAAAGAGTACTGGGGTCAAACAACCCCAGCAAGGTGATTGTCTAGTCTTGAGTTCTATAGGGAGCCCCTCCAGATGTGGCCTTACCAGTGCCAAATAGAGGGGAATAATCAATTTCCTTGATACTTCTCATCTATATTTTAAGCATTTTGCCACCTAGTTTTGGAGTTATCTTCCAGTTTTCTCCTCAAAATCTAATATATCAAGAATGTCACATTCAATATACCACCACATCTTGGTTACAAATAAACGTCTTTCCCCGAATCAAATATTTGTCCTTCATTTTAGCCTGATAGCCGTTATTTAATATGCTGATTGTTCTGGTTTTATCAAACTGAATTCAGCTCAGCCTACCTTTAAAAGGTAGGGCCTATAATTATTTTGTAATTTCCTCTTTCATATATTCCTCACATAGGAAATAGTACCATTGCTATATATGTTACTGTTTTTCTGTTTAAGGGTGTGTACACACACACACACACACATATATATATATTCTGGTATCAGACCACCTAGATAAGGAGCATAACTGAAGTGGGGCAGTAGTTGCCTCATGGTGTATAGCTGCCCTGTTATATTCCTGGCCTAGTGTTCTACCTATGAAGTTCATCTGGGCACACTTAGCCACCTCAAAATACCACTTAAATAGAATGGACTAATGTGTCGCTAATATACTTTGCCATAAAAATACCCCAAATGATTTAAGACAGAAATGTGACATGCGTATAACTACTGTTAAATAGTCAGAAAGTGCTTCTCTGTGAGAATCAGAAATGATGCTTGGAGGCAATTGATATTGTCTGGACATATCACCTTTAAAAATGAAGATCCTATGTAAGATTCAGTGTAAATTAAAATTACATTAAACTGAAGCCATACTGTTCAGAATTAGGAAGCATAATGGACTAAAATTTGTATACATGGTTGAAAACAACATTTGCTTTAAAAATATAATGCCAAATTCAGCTTCTTTCAAATTCAAAAAGGTTGAAACTGCCATACAAGAACTACATTGAGCAATGCAGATATCCTATCAGGGTATTAACATTGTATGTGTTCATTGAAGAATAGAAGAATACCTCACAGACATTTTAAAGCTGATAAGTGATGAATTTGTTTGCATCATGTACATGTTCATTGTGTATTGTTGCATTATGTATTTAAAGTGGAATCACAAAATGTTGAATACAGCTATGAAAAAGTGATGGTTTATATATGGTATTTCTATTTTGAGGACAAAACACTACATTCCTCCCTCTAATCTGTTTTAATAGTTACATAAATTTTGTGGTTTTTTCTACAGCCTTCAAGGTCACTTGGAGATGGAGAAAATGCTTTCTTTTTGTCTGATATTGTATTAAATTATGCAAATAGACTTTGACAGAAAAAAGAACCCTCTTTCACCCCTCAATCTAAGAAACTCTCAGTTCAGTAGGTCATCCCTTTGAAGGATATTTCAAGGATGGTGAGAAAACTGACTATGAGAAAGCTAGGAGAATGTATATATTGAGTGATTAAATAATTCATTTTAGTGCTTTACCCAAGGTAATTTAGAGGACCAACAAATCATTTTTTTTGTAAACTATTAACAATTTAAAGGGAAAAGAGCCTAATTCTTTGTACCAATAGGTTGTCAATATAACTTCAAATATCATAAAATCTAATACATGTAATCATCATGGCTGCTTGCAGATTTTGAAAAAAACTGAAAACTGGCACTTTAAACTCCACATGTTCCTGTGCAGAGCCCAGTGCATGCACAGAAGAGGCAGCAGTTAGTTGGACGTGGCTTGCCCGTGTGGAGTTTAAAGTAAAATGCCTACTCTTTAGCAGAGCTTTTTTGGTGCTTTTATCTAATAGCTGATTAAATCAGTTATTAGATACCAGGTCCAAAAAATGCCGCTGAAATGCCCTGTCTATACAGATGCTTTAGAGCCGGGTTGACGTAATGTGCTGCTTCTTTCGATAAAGGGTGAGGGGACAAAGGGGGGGTTAACATGTGTGAGTAGCAGTCATGTGCATTCAGTCCAAATCTGTCCCAATAACTTAAAATCACTTAAGTCAGTACTATCTAAATAAATACTTTACTGCTCCATTGGAACAATCAACTTCCATTCTATATGCACTGGATGACATTCACCGGCAAGCACAGGGCTAGTATCTCTTAAATCACATCCAATGAAAAAAGAGGGCTTAAGATGAAGTGATGCTTTCTGTTCACAAGGCTAAAGTTTATCTAATTGACACATGTTCTTGCTTACATAGGTCATCTGAATAACAATAAAGTTCACATTTCTTGTATATTATTGTATACGTCTTTAAATAAAGGAAGATACCACTGCTTATTTTCTAAAACAGCTGCATTAATCGTCTGAACAATACAGACTAAGAATTCTCCTCTTATAAGTGATGATGAGGCCTCTTTATGATTTGTGAATAACATACAAAAGAGCTGAGTATCTTGGACAATCACACTGAACAAAAACTAAAATATGAATCGGTTTTAAATGGATTCAGGCTAACTTTATGACACTCCAAGTGGCTTTAGTCTGTAACAACCATGTATAAAAGTTGATAGCCCTATCACTTCGGGTGTGAAAAATGTGAAGTTGCATGTTACACTTAGACTACACCAAGGACACTTAAAATATGGATGCCTACATGTTAAAGCTTATTAATTTGTACTAAGTACCCTCTGATCATTTGAAAATCACATCACTTTCAGGCAAGGGTATTAAGATAACTTCAGTATGCTCCACAGAAATAAATCAAGACATTTGTAGTCCTCTAGCTTCTTGGAATGTACACATTCCCAGTTCCCCACTTGCACACAGACCAGGGATAGAGCCCATGGCTAGGTAAAGGCATTCAAAAATCAATCTAAGTTAGGTGGTTTTCTGTAAGTGACATAGTTTAGACCAGTTCAAACAGATCACACATCTGCCCTTGTGGGAAGTACGGTGTGGGGTACAGAACTTGGACTGGGTTCTGCCAGTCTGTATGTGCCAAACTTCTGTTCAGTTATGGGTATAGACTGGTTTCTGATCATTTATACTAGTAAAAGTGTAATGTCTATACCTGGCCTATGTGTCTTGGCTCCTAGCCACACCCCTGCTTACTAGCCCTCTGGTGGCAATTCCGAGTTGAACATCTTTTTTTGTAACATTTATTGTTTCTTAAACCATGGTGTAGCACTCCTTTTTGGGAAGCATTCAAGTATTGCATTTCAAGTATTATGTAACTTCAACTATTATGCGTTCATCTATTATATTTAAAGATGTATGTATTTTGATTCTATATCTGAAAGTAGCCCATGAATTGGTACCACATCCTACACATACTTTAACAGACAAGCATATGCACATCTTCCAGGCAGAATATACTGAGCTAAGGAGAAAATTAAGGAAATGTTGAGGCTGGAAGCATCAGATGAAACCTAATTATTATTGTCAGTATCGGTATGGTAGTAAGAGAGAAGTTGTGCTTATTCCACCAACCCAATAAAAAATTACAGGAAAAAATATAGACTTTGAAACAAATTTATTTTATGAATAATTCACAATCATAAAAATTGCTAATGTAACAAAAACCCTTTTTTACTCATCCCTAATCTTATCTGACAAAAGCTGTACTGATTCCTAAAAAATCTCTTTTGAACTGTGATGTTTGATCACAGCAAGTGCATCTACAAGTGCCTTTTTTAAGTAGGTTTAGCCTAAAATCACCATTTTTAAGGTGCATTAGGGGTGTGTGCCTACATGTGCACACCCTTAATGTGCCTTAAAAATGGTGATTTAAGTCTATGTGAGTCTAAATTGGGTGCCTGCATAAAGCACATATCAAATTTAGACATGAATAGCTAAGTTGCATTAGTGCACATGTAGACATGGTAATGCACATTAACCCAGTGTGCATCAATGGACACACACTGCGTTAATTTACATTAGCATGCCTGTATGTGCACTAATGTGATTTGGCTATTCACACCTAAATTTAATGTGCCTTAATGCGCATTAGCACATCCATGTATAAATGTGCACCTAATCACCTTAATGCACCTTAAGCAAAGGTGTATCAAGTTTAGATACACATAAATACATGTGTAGACATGCCCTGTATAAAGTATCAGGTGTCCCTACTGTATGAATGATATCAACAAAATTAAAGGCCAGGTAGAGAAAGTTGGCAACAAGAACATGTGGGAAGCTAAGCCTTCAGAAGACTTGTGTATCAATTTGGATGAACTATTTAAACCTTCCAGAAATGAACACTCATAACAAACATTTTGAGCCATTAACCATAAGTGAAGCAGTCAGACATCTGATTCATATTATAGTTTCTGTAGCTGATGTTCATAGCATGTACCAGAAGTTTGTTCATGGCATATTTCTTGAGCACTCTACAAACTTCCCATACTCTCCCTTATGCCATAAGAACCTAGCAAGTGCCACACTGTGTTAGACCAATGGTCCATCTAGCTCAGTATCTCTGATAGTGCTGGGTTTGCATACTTAGAGGGAGAGAGCATTGAACCAGGGATATCTGGAGTAGGTCTTTAGCAGTGTTTTTGATACGGTCTCCCACAACATTATCCCAGGCCAACTAAGGAAGTAGGGGCTGATTGAATGGAGTGTAAGGTGGATAGAAAACTGGCTACAGCATTGGGCTCAGAGAGTAATAATCAATGACTCGATGTCTGGTTGGCAGCCAGTATCAAGTGGAGTCCCCCAGGGGTCGGTCCTGGGGTCATTTTTGTTCAATGTCATCATCAATGACCTGAAAGATGGCACAGAGTGCACCCTTAGCAAGTTTGCAGTTGACACCAAGCTTGGGGGAGTAGTAGATATGCTGGAGAGTAGGGCTAAGATTCAGAGTGACCTAGAGAAATTAGAGGAATAGGCCAAAAGGAATCTCATGAGGTTCAACAAGGGCAAGTGCAAAGTTCTGCACTTAGGACAGAACAATCATATGCACCAGTCCAGGCTGGGGGCTGGCTGGCTGGGCAGAAGCTCTGAATAAAAGGACCTGAGAGTTACAGTGGACAATAAGCTGAATAGGAGTCATTAGTTGCCAAGAAGGCTAGTGGCATACTGGGCTGCATTTATAGGTGTATTGACAGTAGGTCAAGGGAAGTGATTATTTCCCTCTATTCAGCATCGGTGAGGCCACATCTGGAGTACTGTGTTCACTTTCGGGCCCCCTCACTACAAAACAGGATATGGACAAATTGGAGACAGTCCAGAGGAGGGTGACAATAATGGTGAGTGGGCTGGAGGAAATTACTTATAAGGGGGGAACTGGGCTTATTTAGTCTAGAGAAGTGGAGACTGAGAAGAGACTTAATAGCATTCTTCAACTACCTGAAGGAGGGTTTGAAAGAAGATGGAGCTAAGCTATTCTCAGTGGTAGAAGATGACAGAACAAGGAGCAAAGATCTCAAGTTTCAGCAATGGAAGTTTAGGTTAGATATTAGGAAGAATTTTCTTACTAGGAGACTAGTAAAATACTAAAACAATTACCCAGAGAGGTGGTGGAAGCTCCGTCCTTGGGCATTTTCAAAACCCAGCTAGACAAAGTTTTGGCTGGGATGATCGATTTGGGGATGGTCCTGCTTTAAGCAGGGGGCTAGACTAGGTGATCTCATGAGGTCCCTTCCAACCCTAACTTTCTATGATTCTAGGGGTAGGCAATTATTTGGGCTGGAGGACCACTTAAAAAGTTTTGGTGAGCTGATCAAGGCCAGGTTAACATCCCCCTCTGCCCACAACAGCCCACCAAAACTCCCTAAGTGGCTTTCTAGCCCAAATAATTGCCCTGCTCAGGGTTAGAGGAACCTAACCTTTGTTCTGCATTCTCCCTGCACTCCCTTTACTTCCCTGAGTCCCTGACAGATGACCAGGTCAGGCAGAAGCCATGCCAGCTGCACCCACGTGGCCTGTGGTGGCATACGGGAACAGAACATGGCACCAGCCCAGCTACATGCTGGGGACTTGGGGTACGGGAAGGGGTGCAGGGAGAAGGGGTCTGGAAGCCACAGGTTATCTGGGCATGGTAGGGCCATGCCTTACTGTGTTCCTGTATGCTACTTCAGGCTATGTTGGTACAGCTGTAGCAGCTTAACCCCACCCAGCCACATGCTCAGGACTTAGGGTCCGGCAGGAGCTACACCAGCAGTTCTCACAGCATGTGGGAACACAGTGTAGCACTGAATTAACAGTGCCCATGCCCCAACAGGCCCCAGCCTGGCAAAGCACAGATAACCCATGTCTCTTGGCCCTCTTATCTTTTGCACCCCGTCCCTTGAAAGTCAGGGCAGCTGCAGGCTGGATACAGTTCTCCTTCAAAGGGAGCAGCCATGGACTAGATAGAATTATTTGGTGGGCCAGATCTGGCCCACAGGCCATATTTTGCCCACCCCAGATCTAGATTAATCTATCCCCTGTTCATTACCCTCCCTGGCATCCACCATCATTAGTTTAGGGATGCCAGAGGAAACATTTCTGATTGTTCTGTCTCATCACTATAATAGATCTGTTGTTCATGAATGTGTCTAGTTGTTTGAAACTTGGCTGTATTCTCTGCCTCCAAAAGCCCCTGGGGTAATGAATTCTACAAGTTACATATGTGCTGTGAATTAAAAAAAAAAGTACTTTCTCATTAGTTTGAAATCTGTCTCATGCTAATTTCATTAGATCCTCCCTAGTTCTAATGTTCTGTGTTGGTCAATAACAAACATTATTCACTTTCTCCATGCCTCCCATGATTTTCTAGACCTTTATCGCATTCTTTCCTCAGCTTTCTCCTTTCCAAACTGAAGAGTTGTAGCCTGTCTAGTTCCCCTGGTATGGCAACTGCTCCATATCCCTTCTCTCTGCCCGATCAGTTTGTCTGCCCTTCTCTGCCTTTCACACTGCCAAATATTTGGTCCTCTATGTCCCCTCTGCACATATCCTTCATATCCTGTGGTTCTATACCCTCCAGTCTCTCCTTTTCCTGGGTCTTCTCCATATGTACATACCACAAGCCAAGGCCCTTTGTACTTCCTGACATATTGTTCACCCCATACAAGTGTCTCACCCCTTGTCAAAATTCTATGTGCCCTCATTCCTTCTGTAATAAGCCAGATGTTGTATGTACCCACATTCTAGCCTCCACACCATAGGTTTTCCATGTTAACAGCTATAATTGCCCTATTTACCTACTTCTGCCCATGACAGAATGTCTTGCTCTTACTTTTACCCTTCCTCTCAGATTTCTACTCTCTGGGAGATAAGTTGTAGGACTGAATGATAAAAAAAAAATCCTTTTTGGCCCTAAATCTATGAATATTTTAATTGCTTTGGATGGACAGTGTTAAGGTGGATGTTGTCACAGATGTAATGAGCCAGTTGTTTTACGGTCTTGGTATAAACAGACAACTCTGTTTGCCATTTCTCACTTCTAGTTTTCTGATTTTAATCAAATTTGATAGTGTTTTGTCCATTGACGCCACCTCTGAAATTCTGAAATCAATCAGATGAGGCATTATATCTAATCAGGCAGCCAGGCAAATGTCATCAGGTTGAACATAGAATCGTGTTTTGTATGGTCAGTCATATTGAAAATGTAGGGGTTACTGGTTAGTTCTTTCCAATTCCACAGATAAGTCTACAAGGTTACACCAGTTGTACCCAACCTGTGGGCCAGATCTGGGGCTTGGGACTGGTCTTTAGGTCAGATTCAGAACTTTGAGCCATATCACCTGGTTCATGGGAGTGGGATTTAGCAGCAGTATTAACTACTGCAGTTCTTGGAGTGATAGAAATTGCCACGTCTCCCTCTGCCAAATTTCCAGACCCCTGGGAGCCTTATGGACCAGCTGACATGACTCCATGTGCCCTATCTGACCCACCAGACCTATCTTGGTCACCCTTGAGTTTTATACTATTACGTGCCTGTTGTGTGTCCTCCTCATAAATCAGTATGAAAGACTTAAATGTGTATAAATGACTATATATCTTCTGTATCAGATTTAAATAGACATATAATATCCCAATTTTTCTACCTTTCACTAATGCATATTTTTAAAATCTACATTTTAACTAAGTCTCTTCTTTTCTGCTTAAGATGGTCACTTTTCTTGAACTTTCAATTATATAGTACATAATATAAGGAATAGGAATGAAATTCTAATCAAGATTCCAAAAATAAAATGTATTGTCTACCTACTGCTATACTAGAGAGAAGAGAATGATCATCCATCCATGCTTTCAGCAGCCTATTTACAGAATGAATATGATTATCCAAGACTGGTAACCAAGTAAGATCTTGTGAAAGGAAAACAATGGCAATAACAAGAATAATGAAATTTCCATTTTTCCTTATTCATTGGAGATGACAGGTTTTTTTGTCAAAGAGGTAATTTAGTATTAACAATCGCTCTCCAGAGCAATCTTTTGCACTTTTGCTAAGAATAAGCAGATAGGCAGAATACCTTATAGCAATGATGATTTATTTGTGATGAACTTCCTTCCATTCTAAAGACTGAATTTAATGGTCTTATATTTCCCAAAATCTTGTTGAGCTGTATTTTCTCATATGTGTTCACCATCATAAGGTAATATTTTAAAATAATAAGTGAATAGGAAGCTATTAAGCAATTTTTTTTCTGGTGTTTCTGCTAAAAGAGCTGGAAATGTTTTATCTTTCAACAAAATCACTCAGTTGCAATAAACTTGCTATATTTATATATATATAAAAGCTTTGGACTAGAGATAGCCCTGAACCAAATCCTTCAATTCCAAACAACTCAATCTGTTGGGATATTTCAACCATGAATTAAACTCTGGATCTAAAATTTACTGCTTAGCTAAATTCTCAGCCTTATTTAATAATATTATTAAATCAAACATCCAGATTTAAAGACTACTGGAACTCAGATGGAAAACTTAAGATTTTGGATCTGAATTTTGTGGCATACCTATTTCTGATATGAATAAGAAATAAAATATTACCTATGATGTATACTATTGATTAAAGATTGACATGTGCATCTTTTAATTCTTGAGACCACTGTGTACTCAGCTGTGGCACCAAACTTCCTTTGTATATTTTTTTAAGTTGATAAGAGGGGACTAACATTTTTTAAAATCTTGGACATTTATATACAGACTCTGGGAAGTGTGTCAGGGAAGGGGCATGCTTTAATTGTAGCAGCTCTTGGAGACACTCTAATTAAAGTGCTTGGAGTGTCATGAGTATCAGTGTCCCCACACTGAAAAATGGTGGGAGCTCACTGAATGAACTTTAGTTAAAGTGCTGCACTGCCATTTTTCAGCGTGAGGATGTTGATACACATGAAGCTGCAATTTCCTGGAGCATGGCTCCAGCAGGCTCAATTAATTGAGTCTACTCCAATGTGCTGTAATTACAGTACATCAGGGTAGCCTCAATATATGTGTATAGGTGCCCGTTGTGCCTGGCCTTCCTTCATGTCAACACTATATGGGAAATGATCTAATACAATTGCTGTTCCACAGCAAAAGTTAATTTTTACAGTGTTATAATTTGTCATTCTGTTATTCTTTTTATTTAAAAAGTTTCAGTTTTGTTGTTTTATGTTTGTTTATAGATATACATTATACACATATATGTATGTATGTGTACATATGTGTATGTATACACTTTGATAGGTTCCTATGGGTGCCTGTAGATGTACAGTGAAGCTGCTGCAATGTGCTGTAATTAATTAATCAAGCCTGCTGGAGTGGCCTAATTAGCATGCTCCAGCAGCCTGTGCGTCTTGTGTATCAATGTCCCCACACTTCAAAATGGCAGCAGAGGCACTTTAACTAAAGCTCATTCAAAGAGCATTATTTAAAACACCCATGCCACCATTTTAAAGAGCAGGGATGGTGATACACAAGATGCTGTGAATGCTTTAATTAAAGTGGCTCTCAGAGCCACTCTAATGAAAGTGCCCCCTGCCCCCAGAGCACATTTAAAAACACCCTATGTTACTAGAAGAATAAGATGCTTTTATGGCCCAACATAACAAAAGCAAGGGCCATAGCAGAAGTGTTCACATTGTGACTCCTGTCAGGTAATACCTGGTAATACCTGTGAATTCTGCTAACACTCCAAACCATGATTTTTACCCTACAAATTGTACAACGGTATAATTAATCATAATTCATTGTGACCAAAGCAGACGTTCACCCTTAGGCTTGTTAGGTTCCTTAAGGCCATCATTGACACCATGAAGGGTTTTCAATGGCAAAAAAAAGAACTGATTGTAAATCTATGTAAGAAAGTCCAGTGCAATGACTTGTGTTTAGAAGAGACAAACTGAGGGACTTATAATAACTGTTCTTCAATACCTGGAATGACCGTGGCAACTGAAAGATCACACGAGCAATTTGGAAGTGCCTTATTTATTTAAACTTGAATAGTCATAATTTCTAGAGCAAAGACTGAAAAAACATTTAAATCCTGACCATTGAGCTCAACGGAATCACAATCACTTCCATCTACAGATCACTTAACACAAGTTTCACCTTTACAGGTATGCTCCGATCACTCAGAATAAACCACAGGTGATCATTGGAAACTTTAACAGTCACAGCACACAGTGGGGCTACAATGAGACCAATAAAGACAGCTAAGCAGTAGAAGCTTGGTCAGATACATACCAGCTGAGTGTGATCCATGACCCAAAGCTACCTCAATCATTCAACAACCTCCACTGGAAATGAGAATACAATTTAGACCTTATATTCACCAGCAATAGCATCACTGGACTGAATAATAAACTAGTATTGAACCCTATCCCATATTCCCAACACTGGCCAATTGGCATTCAGATCAAAGTTGCTATACTCCCTATAACTGTGCCATTTTGCCTATGTTTCAACCTTAAAAAGGCAAACTGGACAGGCTTTTCAGAAGACCTTGATGCCACAGTCAAAACCATCAAAGCACCACATAATAACTATGACCAATTAATAAAAGCTGTACATAAAAGAAGAGCATCCTATTTGGCTGCTGCATGAATTACATCCCAGGCGTCACCCTGCAAACCACTGGCATATACAAAGACTACAGGCAACAGTATGAACTAGACCCTATTTCTGCATACACCATCACTGCAGATGAGGATCTCATATTAGCCATTACAAAAGAAGGTAGAAAATCCTGGCAGACCTTGACTGAGTTAACTGATATGATGCATACTAATGAAAAAGCATGGGTGACAATAAATAAATTAAGAGAGAACCTATGCAAGGTAGATCAAAATCATCTTTGTAAACTCATGGTGATTGGGAGAGGTCCCAGATAATTGGCAAACATAGTTCCCATATTTAAGAAAGGGGAAAACAAGGATTCAGGGAACTACAGGCCTTATCTCAGTCACTGGAAAAAACATGGACCAGATCCTCAAGGAATTCATATCTAAGCACTTGGAAGAGAAGAAAGTGATTAGGAAAAGTCAGTATGGATTCACCAAGAGCAAGTCATGCCTGATCAACATGATTGCCTTCTCTGATGAGATGGCTAGCTCTGTGGATGTGAAAAGATCAGTGGATGTGGTATAACTTGATTTTTAATAAGTCCCTTTTTAATGATGGAATTGAATGCTAGTATTAACACACGGAAGACTGGGAAATCAGCCTGCCTTGATGATATCCTTACCAAACAAATCAATCAATTTGAACCTCAGAGTCAAGAATGGCTCCACTGCCTATACAACTCATGTACAGTGAGTCAAGAAATTCAAAAGATAAGCCTGCAGTGGTGGGGGGAGGGGAGAAGTGGCTCCAGGCCTCATGTGGGAAAGCACCAGGCCCAAGGGTGGGGAGCATCTGGGCCACCATGGCAGGGAGACGGGAAGCAGCAGGCCTGGGCTGACCTGACGGTAGCAGGGAAACAGGAGGAGCAGGCTTGGGGCCAATGTGGTGGGGTGGAGGAGGAGTAGTCCCAAGCCCATGGGGAGAAGGAAGCCTGCTCCTCCCATCCCCCCACCAGTGCTGCATAGGGCTGTGTTGGGCCAGGCCCACTGCTCACTTCCCACCACTGCAGTGGGCCAGCTTCTCCCACACTTGGGCTTGCTCCTTCCCCCCTCACTGTGTCAGGCCCAGGCCCAGTCCTCCCCTCTCCCCATCCCCACCACTGATGCCACCACTGGGCACACCTGCTCCTCCCCCCATCACCACCATCACGTTAGCCCAGCAGGCAATGGAAATGGGGGAGGGTTGGGCCAAGGCCAGTGTCAGTGGCCTCATTCCCCGGTCGCATCCCAATCCTGCTCCCCCCTGTACCACCGCTGTCACCTCCAAGAAGCAAGGGCAGGGACCAGGCCAGCTCTGGTGGAATCAGCCCACCCTTTGCTCCATCCTTGCCACCTGCAGGGAGCAGAGGTGGAGGGGAGCTGCTGGCCTCACATTCCCCTTGTTCCGTCCGCTCCATTGCCGACATCTCCAGGGAGCAGGGTGGGGGGTGGGAGGCAAGGCCACTGGAGCTGACCTTGCCCTCCCTGCTCCCATCCCCTGTGTCCCCGCCAGCAAAGCTGCTATGCCACCACTTCCTTTCCCAATGCTTATTCACACTCTGAGTGCCTGTTTCAGTCAGGCAATCAGTGCATGAATAAAGCGTTATAGACAAACAGACAGATGGACAGACAGACAAATCAAGACTTTTATAATATTAGAATAATGACATGCTCAGGTAATGGCACATCTAAAGTCAAGGAAAGATCCATCTGAGCCAAAGAGCTTCAGATCTCTCCTTCTGCTAAGCCACAGATACAATTTGTACAATGAGTGATACTGAGCCTGCTGGTCCCATATGTGGATAAACACCTAATCCCTGTACAGAGTGGCTTTCACTCTGGAAAATCAATGACCCAGCTGCTCAGTCTAACTCAACCTATTGAAGACAGTTTTGAAAGAGGCTAAATCACCAAACCTGTGTTTGTAAATCTAACAACCACCTATAATGCAGCTGACTACCGATGACCCCTCCGCAAGGCCTTGGAAATGAGAAAGGATTTACACCTTACAGAGGTGATATGAACCCTGCTTGAAAATAGACCTTTTTAGGCAAACTGAATGGGAAGAGAAGCAGATGAAGGCAACAGATTAATTGCCTTCCTCAAGGAAGCATGCTTGCACTACTGTTACGTAACATCTATTTGAATGACCAAACAATCAATTTGGAAACAAAACATTTAATCTATGCACATGACTTAGGCATAACAGCCCAGAATACTGGCTTTGACCATGTTGGAAAAATTCCTAAGTGAGGCACTACTTTGCCTAACCTCATACTACATTGAAAACCAATTATTTGCCAACTCAGCAAAAATACAAGTGTGTGCTACCATCTGAAAAACCATGAGGTCAACTGCTAAGTCAGCATTACATGGTTTGGGCCATCACTACCCCACTGTCCAAACCCACTTTACCTTAGAGTCACCCTCGATCAAACGCTTTCAGGCAAAGAACACATCATAAAGACAAAAACAAGGTAAGCATTTGTAACAACGTTTGCTCACCAACTTGAAATGGGGAGTAAGACCCTCAGCCATCTGAACCATTACTCTGGCTCTCAGCTTCTCCTCTGCCAAGTATATATGCCAAGTATGGGAGAGATCTATACGTGCTAAGTATCTGGGCCTCATTCTAAATGATAGCTGCCAATGCATCACAGACTATCTGAAGCCTACCGCCTAAACAGCATGTAACTCGTGGCTAACATTGCTCCATCTGACATCAGAATTACAGTGGCCAGCAGGATAGAATGACTGAGATGAACTGAAAATGTGAGAACCTCCCCTTCCCCCGCCACTCCGTACAATCATCCTGAAGCACACAAACATCTGAAGTCATGCAGGAGCTTCCTCACTAGCACCCAACTTCT
This sequence comes from Crocodylus siamensis, assembly GCF_052110815.1. Classification (NCBI taxonomy): domain Eukaryota; kingdom Metazoa; phylum Chordata; order Crocodylia; family Crocodylidae; genus Crocodylus; species Crocodylus siamensis. The sequence goes on along the minus strand of NC_143395.1, from coordinate 41,133,633 downwards.
CAATGCCTCACCCAAAGACACAGCACTACAGATTTGGAATGAGAGGCTGAAGAAAATACTTGACAGAAAAAAAATGGATTGTCCAGCAGCCAAGTCCTTACTATGGACCATGGCAAAGGCGGCAATGTCTCAACTGCCTATATACCAGAATCAGACACTCCAAGGAACTAATGAAATGGAGCTATACCACTGATTCAACTACCTGTGACTGCAGCACAGAGCCTCAGACTATGCAATACCTGCTGCAATGCCTGCTGCTTGAAGGCACATGTCTAATGAAAGACTGCACAAAGTACAATGAATGAGCACAAGCATGTGTAATGAAATAGTCAAATATGGTGTAAAGATATGAGAAGATTGCCTAACAGTTGTTGGAAAGTGAAAGTTAGCAAAAGTTTCTAGTCTTAAATTTCATTTTTTATTTTGATATATTTTAGACCTGGTAAAAGCAGCATATTTACTGACAATGTCCATTTTATGATTTCAAAACATGGATCATTAGCTAAATTAACTTTCTCTAAGCAAAATTATTCAAATTACTTCAGCAAAATTCTACTGAGTAAGGTGCACTTTTTATTTTTGCTTGGTTTTTACTTCAAGTATAACACTGTTCTTTAAGAGAAAAAAGAAGTGTTTCTAGAAATGAATGGGAAACTTGTCTTATGTTTAACTTTCACCCAGGGAATTTGGTTTTTAATGTCAGATTATGAGAGAATTCATGTGTGTTTAACAAAAGCAAATTGTTTACACGTTCAAGGATTCTGCTCAGGGCTCTGAATTTGAATGAATTCCAAACCAGCAGTTCTATTTAGTGGCATGGCAATCGATTGCTTTTTGTGTTAAATGAATGGTCATGCTCTCCCTCATCCTATTTTTTTCCTTTCTGGCCCATTGCCTTAGATGCCATCATCCAAAGCTGTTAGTCCCAATCCAGAGTCTAACAACATCAATTTAGTAGCTATCAACCATTATCAGCCTTTCACTGAATATAAATCAGGGCTAAGAATTAGGAATGTGATAATGAAAGTTTAAGTGATAACATTTTCTGAAAGGGAAGAAAACATCTGAAGTCAAGGAGAACAACTTTAAATGAGGGAATGTCAGAGGGGATGATGAGAACTACTTTTCTGCTTAAATTATGGAAAGGCTGCTGCTGAAAAGAGATTTTTACCAAACATTTCACATTTTTTACTATCCAGTTCAAAGATCTATTCTCTTTTCAAGTACAGAAGAATGGCACAAATTAGGGACTTCCTTTCAATAATGGTAACATGTAAAATCTGTATCAAATCCTTATTCAGTTATTGAAGGACAAATACATTGAGACTTTATTTATAATGGTTGTTTTGGAACACAAGTTACATGTCTGTACAAAATGTCAAAAGTTTATGTTTGCTGTTTATTAAACCCGCTTTATTGCTGACATCAAATGCAGAGGAATGGCATGAAAGTCTTTTAAGTCTTTCTAGTAGAACACCGGCACTTGAAAGAGAGTGTTTCCAGGTGCATCCTGTATTTCTGAATAGGAATCTCAACCTATACAGCTTTCATATTAGGCAGCACTGAAGAGCATAATACAACTAAGTCATGTTAATATTAACTTATTGCAAAATGCCTTGGGATCACTATGGCAGGCAAAGTTCTTTGAGTAGATGTGATATCTTTTATTAGAGCAACCATTACACTTTAAAGTTATCAGTGTGGCCCAAACCTGAATGATAGCTTTACAGATGACCATTGGTTATGGTTAATGAAATGCTTTTTGACACAGTTAATTGAAGCTGAGTAAAAGGCCATGCCAGGGCCAATGCAGTCTGCTGAACCTCCAATGGAAAAAAATACATTCCATCTTTTGGTAGCCCAAAGTTAATTTGGACCGAAAAACAAAGGGACTACATTTGGTATAATGCTATTTATGAAGGGTCTGGTGTGGCAATGGGTGATTATCCCTCTCAAAGCCATTTAAGAGCCAAGCAAATACAGTCTTAACCCTTTGTTATTTAATATTTAATACATAATTAGTTTATATTTTATTAAAAAGGATGGTAGACAACACTGACATCTTCAATTCATCTCTTTAAATTTTGTGGATTCATTTTCTGAAGAGAAATTTGGATTTAAAAGATTTTACAAACAGCTTTAATCCTGGTTCAGCACTTCCATTAACAAAGGCCACGTACTGGCATTACATTTCTACCGGGACAATTGTCATTCTTCCAGTGGAAATAAGAAGTATACACGTGTTTATTCAATTTCTTCTGGGAGAAATATGCCCATTCTAAGAGAAAGTTTTTCAGATGTCAATCTGAAAATTCTGCCCTGCAAGAGTGTTTTTCTCATGAGAATGAACCTTGTACTGTTCTTTATTGGTTTTGTCTGGGAGGGGAGTGGAATAGCAGCAGTCACTCTGTCTCTTCTCCAAACTGAGGACTGTCCAGTTTGGGGTGTGGTGGCTTGTCCCAGTGTTCCTTGTCTCTTTTCTTAAATAGGAAGTCCCTGATTTGGGGAAGAGATGAAAAGTCTTGCCCTGCTGTTCCTTTTATGCTGTGGTCATTGGCACTTAAAGTGCCCCATAAGGGAAATCTGCCCCCCACACTGGAAGGGCATGTTCCAAGTTGGCATCTGTTGGGTTCCCCTTTCTGCCCCCCTGCCTAACCAGATGTCAGAGATGGGTATTGTAAAGGAAAGCTACCACTTCTTGGGTCCCCCTTTCTGCCCCCCTGCCTAACTAGATGTCAGAGATGGGTATTGTAAAGGAAAGCTACCACTTCTTGGGTCCTTTAATTCTCCAGAATTAAAATAGCTTCCCCACTGCCCAGCTGAGCAGTGCAGGCAGACGTATCAAAATCTGAATGGCTAAAAACTGGGGCCAGGGAAGCTATCTCTACTTCATCTTCCAGCCTGACAGAATTTAAATGCCACTCTTACCCTGGTTCACAGCTGCATGTGCTTTAAATGCTGTGCATAGTATTTAAAAGCTGGGAAGCTGAGGCCCTGTTTCTCCACACCTCTGGCTTTAAATCACCCCTATTGCAGCCCACCTGGGCTTTAAGGTGATTTAAAACTGGGGGCTGTTTTTTGACAGCCTGCCCCCTTCCCAGGCAGGTGAGATGACAAGCTGTCAAATAATGGGCTCCCTAGGAAATAGCACCCTAGTGCCTTGTGGCTGAAGAGCCTGGCTGTATAGCTCTCCAGCTAGGCAGCTAGGATAGATGTATGCTCCAGTTCCCAAGCTATTTTTCTGTTAGTAAGAACTTCTAGTGACCAATGTATTTAACCTATCCCTCTTCCTCCTGTACTTTCCCCAGCACTTTTTCCATGCCCATCTCTCTGATGAGTTACTCATTTCCCTGGAATTTATTTGCTTCATCTTTTTTCCTACATGAAGCATGTACCTTCATCCTTAGGTTTAACATTCCCTCTGCTGTCATTTTCTTGAAAGGGCTCTGCCTACTTCTCTATCTCCCTTTGTTTTCTGTGTCTTTAATTATACCCATTCATCCAGATTGGAATGGCAACTTCCTTCCTGGGAATAAGTACTCTCCCTCTCTTCGAAATTCACATTCTTAACTTATGCTTCCAGAATTTACTGACTTTGCTTGATCGAAGTTATAGCAGGGCACTATGTGTGCCTGCCACTTTAAGGCCCTGGAGCTGGTAGTCTCCAGGTGCCTAATGAGGGCAGCCATTTTGGGCTCAGGGCTGCCCATATAAACAAGGCAGTTTGGCTGCTGGAGGAGGAAAGTAGCAACATTGCCTGGCCTGAGGGTTGTTGAGTTTCATCTGGAGGTAAGAGAGGAGCTATAGGGCATGGTAGGAGGCTCCTGGTATGACCAGAAACTACACCATCCCAGGAGTGGGTGACCTGGTGGGGTTCCCAGTGGTGCAGGAGCCCCCAGGAAATGCCAAGCCAGTGATCACCCTGGTGAAAGATGGGTTGGGGCACCTTAACCCCTAGCCCTCACCTTAGGGTGGGTTGCGGTACACCGGAGGTAGTTGTGGGTGTTTGAGACCCTCAGGAGGAGAGTTGGGGCCAGGCATGGCTACAGCCACCTGAGCCCACCTGTGGAGGGAAGTCCCAAGACCCTGAGTAAAGGGGGCATTGTGAGTGCTGTGGAGCCCCCAGTATGAGGAGGGGGGCAGTGCTGTGGAGCCCCCAGTTGGGGGGGGGGGTGCTGAGCCAGAGGGTGAGATAGCTGAGTCTTGACCCCAGTAAATCCTCCAATGCTGAGAGGCAGAGTTTGGATTAAATATTACATCTGAGCCCCAGTTGAGAAGGGACCATGCTGAGGAGCCCCAGTTGAGAGGGGGCCAGTGCTGTGGAACCACAGTGAGGGGGGCAGTGATCAAAAGCCCCATAGAGGGCAATATAGAGTCCTGTGAAGGAAGAGGGGGCTCAGCCAGAGAGAGCAAGAGCTGAGCCCTGACCCCAAAAAGTCCTCCACTGTTGGGAGGCAGAGTGTGGGTCAAAGATAACACCTGTCGTAGCACCACGACCTGCTGCCCAGGGGGGAGTGAGAGTCCCCTGTGAGACCCTGAGGCACCAGTCATGGTGTGAGGTATACCAGCTCCCCACGAACATAAAGGAGGACCCAGAGAGGGGGACCCCAGGATAAGAGTATGGGTCATACATCAGGGCCTGCCAGAGCTTCCCCTGACTGGCCCAGGTGGGGGCCAGGACCATGAGGGTCAGAAGGGCAAGTAGGCCCACCAAGAGACACACCAAGGAGCCAGGTGTCTGGGGTCCTGACTGGCCTGGAGGTGGGCTGGGGCTAGTGTGAGCTGAAGGTCCCAGTGAGGGGACCACACCCTAAGGAGAACCAATGGCAGGGTGACATGTGGTCTGGTATGACAGTGGCAGAGTCTGCCTGAAAGGAGGAACTGAGGTAGGGGCCACATCGTGGGGGACTGGTGTGTATGAGAACATCATGATGTTGTCAGCAAGGCTTGGGCTGTGGTGTACAGGAGGAATGGAGCTGCAGATAGTGCCCCCTAGCAGCGGGGCAGAAAATGGGCAGCCTCCCGTCTAATTACATCTATTTAATTAATCAGTTAAGACCAAGACATGGTGGGTGAGAAGGTGGGTGGTTAGCCCAAGAACAGGTGGCCGGGCCTTGTGGAGATCGGCCCTGGTAGCCCCCCGTTACACAAGTCTTATGCGTTCTTCCTCTATAAGAATGTGCAAACTTGTCAATCCCAAGTGTTCAAAACTTGCTAGTTAGTGCTGCTGGCATCCTGACAGTATCTTAAAATAATATTTATATGGATGAGCTGTAAACAAACAAATACATAAATCTATGTGGTTTCTTATTTTTTTTTACTGGGTTTTGAGGCCTTGAGACTTCATCTGGACCAGGCTTTCAAGGTTTTCTCTAAATCAAGAGGACTAATAACTTACTTGAAGCATTAAGCTGAGGTTTTCATGCATTTTCATGATTATAGCTGTGGAGTAGCAAGAGTACTACCAAATATCATGACATTTATAATAAAATCGTTTTAGATTTGGAAACACTTCATTTGTACTCAGTAGGCTAAAAAGTTTTCTTTCTTTTGCTGGCACATTGTAATCTATTTTGCAAGTGTAGCATAAGCAAGATAAATTAAACTGTCATATGCCAGCTGGTTAATTTCAAGCCTGGGCACCTTACTAAGATACTACTTGACCAGCTAATAAGGCAAAAATTGACTAGCTTTGTCTACACTGTGCTTTGGAGCAGAGCACTTATCTGTGAGCTTTGCAAAGTGCCATACACTTAGAACAGTAATTACCATTATTATTATTGTTATTTTTGTTACGTGCATTGGTAGAAATGGTGTTTCAGTTTTAACTCTGAATTTTCTGGATTTTAGCTAATCGATTCAAACCCTCCAGCAAATTTTCGTAGTGGTGCATTGGGATTGTAGAAGTATCTCACGTTAAGAGTCCTATAATTTAGTATGGGTCTGTAGGTATATTATTTTTTATATTTATATGATAGCTATTGATAATAATCTAAGTGCTATATGGTTAAAATAAAGCATAAAGATATAAAATCAAAAGAAGTCTTTTAAAAATCTTACTTGCTGCAGCTAGAATGTAGTTAATGTCTGTTCATTTTTTCTGCTGTTTAAAAGAAAACAACGGTGGTATATTGCTTGAATGGCACACAGTTTCTAAGTATGTTATTTGTAAGGCAAACTATAGAGAGGCTCTTTCAGGTACAAAAAGGCCTACTGTTTGAATGAGGTTAATAGAACATTTGTAACACATGTATTGTCTGGGATAAGTGATGGGCTGTGAAGAACTTATTAAGCTCTATCATGTGTATATATGTAAATATGTAGCTGTTTATAAAATGCAAATCATTTACCCAGTAGACCAGAACAGCTCCAAAGGACTATAAAGTTCTATTGAGCAAATCTGTACTTAGACATTTGTGAAAAATGAATTTATGTCTGGGTACAAAATAATGGTTCCTTTGGAGCTGTTACACAGAACTTTGACTTTGGCGTTTGCAAGTTCTTATATCAATCACTCTTTATACATAGCTATGTGGTTAATGCATGTTAAATGTTGTAACAAAGTTACTCTGAAGATTCTGATTTCTTAACGTTAATCGTCCTAATTATTTTTTCTCCAAATGGCTACTTCATGGATGGGACTAATTGAAAAACTTACTTGGGGGAGGAGGCGAAGCTTCACAAGCCTTCATTTGAGTTGTAAGATTATAACCAAGATATCATACAAGCTCAAGCTGTTTATTTTGTCAGAGTTTTATAGAGGGTTTTTTTTGTTTTGTTTTGTTTTTAAGCTATATGGAGATAAATTGATTTTAGGCATAAGGAAGTAAAGCTGTACTGATTTCAGTGAGGTTATATTCATAGATTTTTACATTCATATTTAATCATAGTAAGCCTGGTACTTTGTTCATTCTTTTCTTCAGAACAAACCAAAAGTTGTGCAGACTTCTTCAGTAATGTTCTAAAACACTAAATCTCAGTAGTAAATATTGCTGTGTTAAGAGTTATTGCTGTGGAATTCTGTAACATATGCATGACGTATTGTGTATGTATGATAAGTAATTTTTTTACTAAGTTGGTTGAAGACAAAGTAAGGATCTTGTCTCACATTACACTTAGGACATACTTTATTTAGTTCATTGGAAGAATTACTACAAGTTATGTTTCTGGGCAGGCATGCAGTAATCTCCTAGAATGTAAAACAGTTATTTATGAACTACATAAAACACATCCTAAGCAACAGAGTCATTGAAGAATGTGCTTTGGTTGGCTGGGGGGACTGCAAATGGCAAACAGCTGTTTGTCAGTCCCAACCCCCACAGCACACCAGGGCCATGAACCATGGCACCAACAAGCAGCTGTTTTATTGGTCCCACACTTCCACATCAGCATCTCCTAATTTGTATTATTTCCATAGAACAGTCAGATATTGGCTCAACATATGTTAGGCAATATGATCTGGAGATGCTTCTTACTGGAAAAGTCCTAAATTTGCTACACTATGATGGTACTTAGCATGCATTTTACTATTTAAATGCTTGGGTGCTAGTATTTTAAATAAAGTCAACTTGTCCTAAGTATAATGTCCTAAGGGCCTAAGTGTAATGTCCTAACCCACATGGTACCATCCTGAGCACCCATTTGTTGCCCTGTGGGGTCAGGCCAACTCTCAGGATCTCAATATTACGCTGTTAGACAGGAGGGTGTGGTGCATGCACACACATGCCTAGGTACATGCATACTTATCACCAATTCAAGCACATACACTATACACACCAAAAGTTAGACAAAAATCAGTTGTCCACACCCACACACTCAGTACACATACACAGATCACTAATTTGTATATCATGCACAGAATGACATATGTATGTGTATATGTACTCACTCACTCCTAACTTGGATGAGACAGTGTGTATGTGTGTGCTTGGGGGAAGGTTAAGGTGAGAGAGAGTTAAACTGTAGGGAGTGAAATTTGCCAGAACTGGGATTAGAACCAGTGGACTAGAGAGAAGCTAGCTGAGGAACTGAGGTTTAGGTTTACTTAAGATCAAGCAGCCCCAGGCTTATTCAAGGCCACTAGTGCAAGGGGAAAAAAAAAAAGCCTGGTGGCAAGAAGGAGACAGCCAGGAAAGAAACTGAGGCAGAAACTTGGTTGCTCAGGGGAAAAGGCATTGGGGATAAGACAGTGGCAAAGAAACAGGGGGTTTGGAGGCAGAGGAGAGCTCAGGACAGGTGTTAGAGGTGGCAGTGAGCCAGAAGCAGAAGAGTCTGCCCCTTTTTATGGGGCAGACTACTTCTGATCTCCTATGGGGAGGGCCTGTCCAGGCAATGCCAGTCCTATTCCAGAGGACTCCAGGTATTCTTACTGAGCATATGCACCTTGGCACAATGGTGGTTTGCCTCATCTTTTCATTTTTCAATACTGAGGCTGTTTCCAAGGGCTGGGTCATTGGTCCAGGTATTGGTGTTGATGGTTTGATCATTCAGAAGGAGCTATTTTTAGACCTACTGCCATTGTCTCTCAAGCACCCTCATTCATCATTCAGGAACCAAGTTACATAGGAGGGGTAGGTGTGAGTCATAGATTACACAGCTGGGCATGGGGATAAGATGGAGGCTTGACATGACTTATGCTACCTTACATATATAGTCCTAAAACAGTAATCACACAATATAAAAGTAGTAAATAAAAATCAATACAAACATAATAATTATCACTTATAAAACAGTGGATATATATGTCAAAATAGCAGGGAACTTATTTGCAAAGAGGGGAGAGAAAAATAAAACTTACTACCTAAAATAAAAAGGTAAAGGTTATCCTACATCTTAGCTTACTTATACTTATCTATAGAGAGGGAGAAAAAAGTCAGAAATGGCTGGGGAAGGGGAGGAAATGCATTTTAAAATAAATTAAAAAAGAAAAATGGGATTTTGCTACACATTGACACCCTCAAGTGTTGCTGAGACCTTCCATTTTTTTGTGAGCACTCTTCTGTGAAACTAGCTTCATGAACTAAACTCAACCACAAAATATCCTCCTCAGATCCTTCCAGTTGGGTCTCAAACTGGACCTGTGGCAAGATGGTGTGAGGACACAGTCGTCATTACCACTGCCAGGGGCACAAAGAGCTACTGACAACACCAGGTGGTCTACAAGCACAACGTGGTCTAGATGGTGGCTTAGAGCACTAATGGACTAGCAGAAGTTCCACACTAAAATCACATGTATGAAGTTGCATTATGTTTGAGGCAAGGGCACCAACAAGATCTCAGCACCAGAAGGACTGTAGTCAGCTTCTACAGGCAGTTATCCAGGATCCTTGAGGAGGACCACACTGCCCCCTCCCCGCCTCCACAAGTCACTGTCCACTGCATATTCATGGGTCCAGTGCATCTCAAGAAACATAACAACGATAGAGTCACCTATCCACTGCCTGCTATGAAAGATCCATGAAGGAGCACAATGATGCCCACTGCGTGGATTTGCTCCTCAGCTGACCCCTGACTACTCTGACTCTGATCCAGACCCAAAAACAGATCTATTTGATGTGCCATGGGGTCGTGGGTTTAGCTCATCATGAATTGCTATAAGTCTCCCTTAATAAGGGAGGCCACTGGGGATACACCAGCTGTTTACTTGGGAAAAAATAAAATGAAAACAGGAAGAGGAGTGAGGTCATAGGTTAATAAAAATGTATCTGGGGGGCAGGGATATTGAGCAAAGTGCACTAGCCAGAGCCCACTGCCTCCTGACTGAGTTGAGGGATCCTGCAGATGCTTATCAGTGAAATTCACCTGGAGATGTGAATAGAGGAGTGACAAGAAGGCAGTCCAATACTAGCCCAGGTTCCCCCTGGCCAGAACCTCCTTCCTGGTCTTATAGATGGCCAGTTTGGCCAGAGTCAGAAGAAAGTTGGCTAGGAGGTCCTGGGGCTTAGTGGGGCCATGGATGGGGGGGTACATAACAAAAAAGGGGTGAGCAAAAGTGCAACCAGAACCTCAGCAGGAGCAGAAGAGCGGCTGCAACCTAATGCACTCCAGGTAGCCATGCATCAGGGACTTCCTCTGCTGGAAAAAGGGGAAGGTGTCAGGGGTGTCCATAAGGTGCACCACAAGTCACACCCATAATGACTGCTCTGTGGAGGAGCCACTGGGTAAGGTTCCCAGTGGTTCGTGGGATTAAGGTGGAATACAGACTTGTCCATGGGGGACCTTCACCCCTTGTCCACAAGAGACTGTTGCTCCCATCCCTGCCCTCATCTAGGGTGTCCTACCACTTGTCATGGAGGGATGCAAAGGTGGGATGATGAACAGTGTGGAACATGAGCTGACCCAGGATGCACAAGATGGGGATAGCTCAGACAAGACCCTTATCTAGGAGATGGAAATGGACGGCACTGCACTAGTCACTAGTAAGTTTCAGCAACACCGGGGGAAAGTGTGAGTAGCAGTGTGTTTTGGGGGTTGGGCTATAGGGTGGCTCATGGTTTTTAGGTGTCAAAGGGCTCTGGGTGTGGAAAATGGTGAATGCTCCCAGAATCTCCAGTTTACCAGAGAAGATGTGGCATTGTGTTCCACACAATGAAGACGAGTTGAGAATTGGTGATACTTCCATGCCTGAGCTACGCCAATAGTCCATGGGTTAATGGCCCAGTTATGGCTTGACAGGCCATTAAGGTTCTCAGTGGCTGGGCCTGTTAGGTCACTTAATGGTCTACATAAAGGTTAATTAATGTGTGAGAAGTACTGTCTGGAAAACTGATCCACGCATGTCAGCCCCAGACAAGCCTGCCTAGCAATGGCAGCTCTCAGAACACCTTGAATCCACCCCCAGATCACCCTGCCATCAGCACACCCCTCCCCCTTCTTCTGAGGACATCCCACATGCACTGGGCTGTGTTGGTGGTTATTGGGAGCCACCTCCACCTCCCCACCAGTCGGTGGATATTGGTTGCTGGCTGTTGAATTCTACATACCAGTACCTAGCAACAGGCTCAGTATAGCTCCCACACCACCTGGCTAGGGTGCCTAAAAACATTTTTACCCCCAAAACCCCTGGCACATGTTTGGGGGGCAAAAAGATACAAAAACACATGCTCAAAGGCTTTTATATAGGTGCATCTGGGTTTAAGGGGTGAAGTGCCAGGAGGAGGGGAGGTGTAGGCTAGTCTGTGCTGCCCCATATTTTGCCCCCCTGTGAAAGGACACTATTGGTATGGCTGGTGGCAGGCCCATGCACCCCACTGTGAATGCTAAATGAGGATAGGTCCAGAAACAGGGAATGCTGGATCTTTCAGGTCCCAGGATGGTATCTATCTCTGTCAACAGGTAACAGTCAAAACTGAAAGCCTTTTGGGATTCCAAATTGTCCTTACAGTTTGGGGTCATGGTGCAGCAGGCTCAAATCATTCTAGCGGGGCAGAAGATAAGGCATCATTCTTCAGGACAGAGTTTGCAGGCATAGGGCAATCATAAATTGCTGGTTTAACTGCTAGGAGTTTTGGCAGAGCTATGAAGCTGTAACAGAAGCATAGGGAGGCTTCCAGAGCTTCACACATGGGCCATGGAATTGCCAATTTTATTGGAAAGTTGTCATAACAAGCAATTCCCTTCCATGACTCTAGGGCATGTGCTGACATGTGACAGCTTGCAGAAACAGCAGTATACATCTTGTGGGATTCCCACCTACAAATTCAAAGAACTCCCTTTTGAGCTGATGGGACATTCCTGCCAGGGAAGTATCAGCCAGAGAAGTGGTGCCCTGAGACAGGGACAAATAAGTTATCAGGGGCTAGGGGATAAGAGGGGCAGAAGGCAGCTGAAAGTGATGAAGTTCTGCTCTCACCTCTCTGTCCTGTAGAAATTATTGGGCAGAGCAAGACAAGCCATATTTCTCCTCATGCTATCTTACAAGTTTCTAGCAATTTGAAGGCCCGATCAATCTGCAGTCAATGCACTGTTGTCTGCATGCCTGTCAGTGTTTGAGTATGAATTCAGATTTCAGATACTAGCTGGAATTCAGACACGTTTTCTGTCAACTTTGGAAACAATCTCATTTCTGCTTTCTTAACTCCTCAGAATTTGCTCTGGCATGAGAGCTTGGGAGGCTCCACCACTGATGCTGCCCTAAGACCACAAAGCAACAACAAATATATGTGTGTGTGTGTGTGTGTGTGTGTGTGTGTGTGTGTGTGTGTGTGTGTGTGTGTGTGTGTGTGTGTGTGTGTGTAGCATAACCAAACATTTTGGTAGAACCACCAGGATCAAATATTTGAGGATGTCACTGAGCTGCCACCACTAAGAACTGGCTTGCTGCATATAAGCCCTGGCAGGACTAGTCAGAGGAGCTGCTGAGAACTCTTCAGCAGACTTTTGCAATACAGCACTACCAGCTGCTGGAACTGGTACAGGGACCAGTGAAGAGCTTAAGGAGGTCCACTGTGGAGATATGCAGATCCTTCCTGGATAGGATGACAGCAGCTGCAGAAGAAAATGTCTGATCTATGACAATGAGGTAGCAGGCAACTGTGGTCACCTACCCTCCCCAACCTGGCCAGAAGTAATGGCACCAGCCTTACACCAGCATAGGGCCATGGAGGCTGGCTGCCTCTAGTCTGTCCTCCCCCAACCCTTCCCTAGTGGTTGTTGGGAGTAAGAGAAGTTGGGCAGGTGCACCATGTGCACTCCTCATACTACAGCCTAGCTGGCTGGAGTCTTGGACTCTCCAACATGGCTGGATACCAAGCAGGGAGTGGAGGTCTGAGCAGCAGGTCTATCAAACACCTTGGCATCTGTAACCCACAAGTACTCCATACTTCTGTGACAGTGAAGTACGACTTTGAGGACCACTGTCATGGGCATCATGCTGGTCCACTTGAAGGAGGCACAAGTGGACCAGCATGATTCCATGCAAGCTGGACCACTATGGGATCAGTAGTGTATGCCACCTCACTGCTGATGGTCACTACTGGTGAGATCAGTTTGGTAGGAGGAAGAACCAGCAGCATACCTACAGGCTGGGGAACTCCCTTCTCATCAGCACAGAGGCAGAAAAGTCAATATTCATCTGGGAGTCAGTAATGACTCCCAAATGAATATGGGCCACCAATGTGGGGACACAGTCAGGAAGGCTAACCGTATCTCATTATGCATCCACAGATGCATCACGAGCAGGTCCAAGGAGGTGATCTTGCCCCTCTATGTGACATTGGTCAGGCCATAGTTGGAGTACTGCATTCAGTTATGGGTACTGCATTTCAGGAGGGATGTGGCCAGCATCGAGAGGGTCCAGAGGAGGGCCACTCACATGATCAGGGGGCAGCAAGGCAGGCCCTACGAGGGGAGGCTACGGGACCTGAACCTGTTCAGCCTCCATGAGAGAAGGCTGAGAGGGGAGCTGGTGTCCATCTATAAACTGACCAAGGGGAACCAGCAGGCAATGGGAGAGTCCTTGTTCCCTCAAGCACTACTGGGAGTAACAAGGAATAATGGCCATAAGTTGATGGAGAGTAGATTCAAGCTACATATCAAGAGGCACTACTTCACAGTCAGGGTGGCTAGGATCTGGAACCAACTTCCAAGGGAAGTGGTGCTTGCACCTACCATGGGGGTCTTCAAAAGGAAGCTAGATAGACACCTAGCCAAGGTTGTTTGACCCCAGCATTCTTTCCTGCCCATGGCAGGGGGTCAGACGTCATGATTTTCTCAGGTCCCTTCCAACCCTACCGACTATGAAACCAGAGCCCATCACCAATGAGATGGCATCCACTACTGAGCCCATAGTGTTGTGGTTTCCATGGCATCACTACCGCAGAAGCATGGAGTGCTTGTGGTTACAACTGCCAGAGCATGCATTTTCTTGGTTCTGCCACTTGCCATCTCCAGGAAGTCACTGGACATCCAGTATCAACTGCAACAGTCAGTCATGTAGGGATTGGAGATCTCATGCTTGGTCAAGGAGGGGTTAGAATTCACGTCCTCACTAAGATGGATGGCCAATCAGTATTTTCCTCTGTACTCAGCTGTTTTCAGCTGCTGTCTGAGATATGCAAAAAGGGTGCTTCAGCACAGCATGCTGGGATGCCTGCTCAGCAGCCCTCTAGAGAGGCAGACTGTGAGCTGAGCTTATCAGAGATCATGTTAAACATTACAGTGTGACTGTTCAATATCCTAACATTTTGCAGATCTAACAACTAAGTGCCCCGTGCAACAAGGCCTTTGTATATGTGCAAATATAATTCCAGAAGAACCTTTTATGTATATATTAGGGGAAGATGTCTTCCTTTTCACTGCTAGGGTTGGACTTCTAAATGCACCATTTCTGGGATGTTACATTTGCAAGTGATGAGAAAGTGTACTAAGCTGGATGACAATCTATGAAAACATTTTGTGATCTGTTATGGTTGGTTGGAGGTTTGGGTGAGGTAAGCCTTTTATGCAATGCTCTTCTAAAAATTCATCATGAGATCCTGCAGCTATAGAACAGTGAATGCTTTCATTATATCTCCCTCCTGCTTTTATTACCAAAGCTCCAAAATAGCATGGCAATATTTATTTAAAGTATCTATTTCTTTTCTTTTACACAAAAGTGCTACCTGTTAATCAAAACTTTTTTTAGTGCAACATAAAGAATAAAAAAGATATTTTTAAAGCCACTCATCTCTTTCTTCAAAATTTTTATACTAAATCATATTTAAACACATTCTGTTTGTTAGCCAAGTTTATTTCTCAGCTCTACCCATTGGCCAAGTTAAAAAAAAAGCCCTCCTCTTCTAGACAATTTAAACTTTTCCAGACCTTCTGAACATCCAGGTCCCCTTTAAAGTGAGTCAAATAAGGACTCCATAATGAGGGAAGCTGAAAACTACCTGAATTGTTAACTTTGTCTTTTTGTTTGGATTAAAAGGAATAACAGTTCTTTGGGGATTTTTAGTACTATCTAAACAAAATTATACATTACATTTGTCCTTTATAATTAGTAATGCTTCAGACTTTTACGAATGGCTTTTTTGTTTATTTTGTTTTAATTTAAAGTGTATAAAACAAACATACTAGGAAAGAAGGAGCTAGGTAAACCTCTTGTTTGGTAGTAATATAAGTCCATTTATATTTATATGAAACAATTCTACCATACACCAAACAATGGCAAAATACTTGCCATTTTTACCTGTCCAACCTAACTTGTATATTTTCAAGAATATTCGCAGTGAGTTACTGTTCTGCAATGGATATAGAATTTGAGAATGAAAGAAATAGAACATATATGCTTACATCACACTATACATTTTGGATTTGAGTCAAGAGTTTTGCTGGCAGTAGGTTTATGTAATTGTTAACAACCTGTGGAAAGAGACATGGCAAATCGTGATAATTGTGACTGAAGAAACATATTTGAAGGCATCGTCATAAGCAAGCCTAATATTGCATTATTTCCTTAGTATTTTATTTACCAATGCATTTCTTCAGTTTGCATGGTTTTTGTACATGTCTGAGTGGCTACTTAGTATTTATCACAATGAATAGAAGAAATATAATTGACCCATAGAAATATCACGTCTTGCTTGGAAATGTATTGATAATTTAACCACAAAGATTTATATAGATACATATTCTTGGAAAAGTAGAAACAGTGTATGACATGAATGTGTCAAGTGGACAATTCTGAGAATATTAATATCATGAAACTTACTTCTTACTCTACATTATTCATTAATGGAGTAAAAGCTTCTATTTTGGCCCAAGCCTATTCCTCCTGAAGTATGCAGATGTCTTTTCATCTGCTGTCCAGCAGAAAGAAATGAAAATGGCTCAGGGGCACGGCACATGACTTATGAAGAAAGGCTGAGGGAAATGATTTATTTCATTTGGAGAAGAGAAAACTGGGAGGGGATTTGATAGCCGCCTTTAACTACCTGAAGGGTGGTTCCAAAAAGGGTGCAGCTAAGCTGTTCTCAGTGGTGGCAGATGACAGAACAAGGAGCAATGGTCTCAAGTTGCAGCAAGGGAGGTTTAGGTTGGATATTAGGAAAAACTTCCTCACTAGGAAGCTGGAGAAGCACTGGAACAAGTTACCTAGAGAAGTGGTAGAATCCCCATCCTTGCCAAAGCCCTGGCTGGAATGATCTAGCTGGGAATGTTCCTGCTTTGAGCAAAGAGTTGGAATAGATGACTTCCTGTGGTCCCTTCCAACCCTAATTTTCTATGATTCTATGATGCAGTTGGATCATGCTTTTTGTGTTTATGACATAGGAATGAGTTGTTTTTTAGTCAGAATATTGAAGACATTTAAATTCTATTAATTCAGAAATTGAGAAATTTAGCAACATAATTCCATTTTTTTACCAGTTGTTCTTATTATCAAATTTCATTCTTTTACCAGTTGTTCTTATTATCAGAAATAAGCAGAATTAATCAGCAGCTGTGTCACTGATGCTGGTAAGGCTCAAGTTGTTCTCCTTGAATCCTATGTTATAAAAAGTTAATATTGGGTCACTGTACTTTCATAGAATCATAGAAGTAGGGTCGGAAGGGACCTTGTAGATCTTCAAGCCTGACCCCCTGCCAGGGCAGGAGAAAAAGACTGGACTCAGATGAGTCCAGCCAGGTAGTCATCAAGCCTCTTCTTAAAGATCCCCAGGGTAGGAGCCAGCACCACTTCCTTAGGAAGTTGGTTCCAGCTCCTGGCTGCCCTAACTGTGAAGTAGTTCTTGTGGATGTCTAATCTAAATCTGCTCTCTAATAACTTGTGTCCATTGTTCCTTGTCATGCCAGGGGGCGCTAGGGGAAACAGTGTCTCCCCTAAACCCTTCTGGTCCCCCCTAGTGAGTTTATAGACAGTCACCAGGTTCCCCCTCAGCCTTCTCTTGTGAAGGCTGAACAGATTTAGGTCCCGCAGTCTTTCAATGTAGGGTCTGCCCTGTAGTCCCCGGATCATGCGTGCAGCCCTCCTCTGGACCCTTTCAATGTTGTCCACATCCCTCCTGAAATGGGGCGCACAGAACTGGACACAGTACTCCAGCTGTGGCCTGACCAGTGTCGCATAGAGGGGGAGGATCACCTCCCTGGCTCTGCTTGAGATGCACCTGTGGATGCACGACAAGGTGCGGTTAGCCCTGCCAACCGAGACCTCGCATTGTCGGCCCATGTTCATCTTGGAGTCAATAATGACTCCAAGATCCCTCTCTGCCTCTGTGCTCTCAAGAAGGGAGTTTCCCATTCTATAAGTGTGCTGCTGGTTTGAGCATGCACTTTCATTTTTATATGCCATAGTTTCACTGTTATCAGTAAACACATGAGCTTGAGACTCACATTTGATATTGACCTATACTTCTTTCTTGGCTCTGTTCTGATATATGGTTCTGATAGTTAGATTTCAGTTAGATGTTAAGGTCTAACTGGACTAAAGACAATTTTTAATATTAAGATTCTCAGACTTGTGTGTCAGTTGTATTGATTACAATCCCATGAAAGAATAGATCTGCTCTTCTTCTTCAGCAATCCCTCTCAGTTGAGGATTATTGTCTTATGCGTGTGTCCAAAGATGGGTGATGTGGCCTATCTGGGATCAACAGATGCTGTTGTAGCTCAGACATGTGTTTCCATGTGGGGTGGGTGGTGCTGGATTTTTCATTTGGTCTGCAACATGCCTGCTACTCCTTTGGTGCAAAACACTCCAATTTCTGCCACTCCTGCTTTTCCATCTCCTGTTGTTGTTATGAGGTTTCAAAGTACTGAAATCCCTGCAGCAGATTCTTCCTCAATTTGGGGCAGTTCCGGGTGATAGTTTCCCCTGAGTTGACATTGATGTTGCATTTTTTTAAAGTTGGCCTTGAGGACATCCCTGAAGTGCTCTCTATGCCCTTGTCTTGAGCATGCACTTTGGCTGAGCTGGGAGAATAAAAATTTGCTTTGGGAGTCTGGAATCAGACATCCAGATGACATAGCCAGCCCAATGAAGTTGATGCCACATGATAATTGCTTCAATACTTGTGGTGTTTGCTTGTGGGAGGATGCTAATGTTGAATCTGTTGATCTGCTCTATGGCAGCGCTGATAGTACTTCTCCAGCAACTTTAGATGTCTTCTTTATGTTGTCTAAGTCTCAACTCCATACAGAAAGGTGAGGATCCTAACTGCTTGATAAACCATGAGCTTGGTTTTGGATCTGATGTTGTGATCTTTGAACACCCATTTCTTCCAAAAGCTGCCTTTGAGGCAGTGTTGGATTTCTTTGTCAGCCTTCTGTGAGAGATGGCTTCCGAGGTACAGGAAATACTCTTTAGAGTCTCACCATGGATCTGGATTACCAGAGCTGTTCATTTGGAGCTTCTGGGTGGAGCACCTTGGTCTTATGAATGTTAAGTGTCAGTCCCACTTTCTTGTATGCCTCAGTAAAGATGTTGTTGATTGCCTGAAGGTGAGCACACACTACAGCATCATCAGCATACTGGAGCCCAGTGATTGTGGTTGGGGTGGTCTTGGCTTTGTCTTGGAGTTAGCTGAGTTTAAACAGCTTACCATCCATTTGGTAGCTTAGCTTCACTCAGCTAGAAGCTTGTTGGTAGTAAGATTTAACATGGCAGCAAGGAATATTGAGAAGTGTTGGAGTGCTGGAGCAATGATGCAGCCTTGACATGGTATCTTTTCTTTTGTTCCTCCCTCCCATATCTATATCCTGTTGTCACAGGGCATAAAGGTGCCTGCTCCTTTAAGGGCAGAAACTGCCTAGGGAGAGGGCCCTAGCAGTCAGGTAGGAACCCCACAGGTGCAGGTTAATGTGGCAACAGGCTAATGAGGGAATTAGCTTGCCCCTGCAGCCGGTCATCTGACCAGAAGTGACAGGGCCCTGGCCACATATAAGCCCCAGGGCTGGTCCTGGAGGGTCAGTTCTCTGTCAGCAGCCAAGGGGGAGGGAGGTCTCAGAGAGGAAGCTAGCTAGAGATGCTTCACTGTTTGTTCTGCTTGAATACCAAGCAGACTATGAATACCAAGACTTCAGGAGCACCAAAATTTTATTTCTACTGAAGTTAATAGGATAATTTGGCATTATGGTTCTAACTATGGTTTTTTATGCAGATTTATGGTATTTACACTCACAATTTCCAGTAGACTTAATGAAAGCTGTATGTCTAACTCCATGTTGGAGCTGACTATTCCAGCGTATGTATCTGAACCATCATTATACTTATTACAGTAAAATTAGTAAACTACAGGTTACTCTTCTTTTTTCACAGTCAGCCTGTTTGTTTTGATCTATGTTTGCATGTCTTGTATATAAAGATGGTTCTTTTAATACTTTGAATTGTCACTGTTACTCATTTGATTATGCTTAGATAAAAATTAATTGCAATTTACTAAAAAATGTCAGACCTAGGGAATTGGTTTTAAAACATCATGGTCTGCTCAATTATTGATATTCAAATTAAGGGAACAAAGTTTAAATTTATTTTTCTACCAGCTACTAATAAAAATTAATGATCATTTTGGTTGTGTTATTTGGCCATGGGATTTGGTACTTAATATATTTACCTAACAATCTATGTAGTTAATCTGTATATATGAGTATCATTGGAACAAATAAGATATTTTGTTTTATATGGAACATATTCTCTGAAATATGGAAAAGAAAAGCACTGCTATTATGTTGTAGTGGTGGTGGTGGTGGCAGTAATTTACAATTGTTGCTGAAACAATAAAGTAAAATTGACCATAAAATTATATATGTTATAATAAAATTATATACTTTATAGTTATTGATAAAAGCATGCAATACACATTTTACCAGTTTAAAAAAAAAAACTGAAAAAAAGTATTTGACGGTACAAAAAATAGATAAAAGTAAGCAATATAAAATAGTAGAATAAAAAATTAAAACAAGGGAATTCTATTTGATTTTGACCCTTATCCTCTGTGGAAGTAACACAAATACACCTAGGCGGTTTACAACAGGCTGAAAGTTGTTTTTCTTAATTATCCCAGTACTTAAAAATTTCTACTAAAAGAAAGACCTGTTTTCCTCTTTTTCAAAGAACAAATAGGACCACAAACAGTGATTTAAGTCATCTACCTCATTTTCCCACAAAAACACATTGGATGTGTTCCCATGTGCAGAGGTATGAATTTCCCGGGGCTCAAAAAGCAGCAGCACATATTTGCAGCATATTTGTGTTGCTACTTTATGCCCCCAGGGCATGCCCTTGCATGTGTGCTTTGGCGCATAACAAATTGTCCCAGGTTGCACCTGTGCTGGCCCCAACAACCTTACCTCGGATCCTGAGGGCCCCTTAGAGCAGCCACGGCTCTGATCCGGCTGCATAGTACTGACTTCCCAGTATCACATTTTGGCATCTTGCTTCAAATTTTTAGCACAATGCAGTTTTCAGCACAGTTGCATGTTGCTTACGTGCGGTTTGTGACACCGTAAACATGTTTGAGGCATCACAAACTGTACATGTGCATTCATCTGGACACATGCATCCTGTTTGTATATGGGGCTCAACAGCATCTGTCCACAATGACTGAAAATCACATTAGAGCTAATCATAATCTGGTAATGGCTCCTCATTGTTTGAATTTTTGTTTTGGTAGGTTTCTATGCCAAAAGAGCAGTTTATTAACCTCAGAAAAGAGAAATTTGAGATTATTTTACTCCTTGCATATCTGTTTCTTTCATTCTTAAATTTATGTCTCATTTTAAATATAGAGGAAATAGTGTGTCAGTGATTGTCAGAACTTTTCCCAGGCCATTTGTCTGGAGGAAGATAAAAATTATGTAGCCATTTAAATAAGGATTTATTTGGAAGAGAAAAAACTTCTAAAATGTACTTCTGAAGGTATCCATTAGGGACACAAGGTCTAATTTTCATCCAGAAATTTAGATTTCTTACTTAAGCTGAAGTACAGCCCCATTTCAGGTTGCATAAGCTCTTCCTGACCCTTCATAGATTTTGGTAGAGCTAAAATTCTTAAAAATTCATTAGAACATTTTTGTATTTTTCTATTTTTAAATGAACTGTTGGGTGAGCACCCCATAATTCAGCTTCATACAATAAAATGACTCTACCTTACATCTGTAGACCTTTAGTGCTGCCAGTACTGTCATTCTGCCTATCTTAGGTCCCCTCTACATGTGCAGGCATGATGCTATCTGATGTATGATCCACACAACAATGCTTCCTGCCTTGCCACATATGCCGTCCCTCCTGCCATGCCACATGTGCATAATTGTGTGGATTGAGCATTAGATCCCATTGTGCCTTATTGTCTTTACAGGGGGAGCCCAATCCCAGGGTTCCCCTGCAAGAGCAAGAAGCAATCTCCAACAGCTAGAAGACATCTGCTGGGGGATGGGGGGACTACTGCCCCTGCTGGCCCGCTGAACGGCCCTTGCAAAGCCAGCGGACGAAGGCACTTAAAGGGGCACTTAAGGGAGCCCACCCCTGCCCCAGCCCTGGTACAATCTGTGGGCAAGGCAAGAGCCCCCAAGGGCACACTTGCCTGCCTGTACACTAATGCCAGGAGCCTGGGCAACAAGCAGGACGAGCTCGTCCTCCTGCTCAGTGCAAAGAAATATGATGTCATTGGGATAACGGAGACCTGGTGGGACTCCACCCATGACTGGACCACGGGGATAGAGGGCTATACCCTGTACAGGAGGGATCGTGTTGAAAAAAGGGGCGGGGGTGTAGCTCTCTATGTGAAGGAAAGCTACATGTCCCTGCAAGCTGATGTTGGCGACTGGCATGGACAGCTAGAGACCCTCTGGGTAAAAATTCGTGGGGAATTCGGCACAGGGGACACAACGGTGGGAGTCTACTACAGAACTCCCACTCAAAGTCCCGAGCTTGACCAGGAGTTCGCCCAGGAACTGACTGAGGCCGCTTGCTCCAGGACCTTGGTTGTCATGGGTGACTTCAATTACCCGGACATCTCGTGGGAAGATCACTCAGCTAAAACTGAGCGGGCGCAAAGCTTTCTCTCGTGCGTGGATGACCTCTACCTGACTCAAGAAGTCTGTGGGCCAACTAGAGGCAAAGCGCTGCTTGACCTGGTACTGGCTACAGGGGACGACCTAATCGGTGACCTAGTGATTGATGGGAAGTTGGGTGACAGCGACCATGAGCTGATCACCTTCACCATCCGCCGTAAAGCTGGCAAGTCAGTCAGCAACACAGAAGTCCTTGACTTCAGAAAAGCCGACTTTGACAAGCTCAAGAGGCTAGTCACTCAGGCCCTCAGGGACCATGACCCCAGGGAGTTGGGAGTTCAAGAAAAGTGGTTGCTTCTCAAGGAAGCGATCCTCAGTGCACAAGCTAAATCTATTCCAACACGGATGAAAGGCAGCAAGAAGGCACA
Source organism: Crocodylus siamensis (assembly GCF_052110815.1). NCBI lineage: Eukaryota > Metazoa > Chordata > Crocodylia > Crocodylidae > Crocodylus > Crocodylus siamensis. The sequence continues at coordinate 41,111,275 of NC_143395.1, read as the reverse complement.
GCAGCCCCCCTGGCTCTCCAGAGACCTAGTGGACCTACTGTGGCTAAAAAGGGATTCACCTCCAAGGAGGATTACTCCGTGCTGGTCCGGTCCTGCAGGGAGCAAACCAGGAAAGCCAAGGCTGCAACTGAACTCCAACTAGCTTCAGGCATCAAGGACAACAAAAAGTCCTTTTTCAGATATGTGGGGAGCCGGAGGAAAAGCAAGGGCAATATTGGACCCCTGCTAAACCAGATGGGGCAACTGACAACTGACGCCCAGGAAAAAGCCAACCTATTAAATAGGTACTTTGCGTCAGTCTTTCATCAGTCACACGGGATGCCCATGCCTGCTATGGGACAGGGAAATCTGGGTGAGGGGGATCCCCTACCCTCCATCAATGCTGACCTCGTGAAGGAACACCTTGAGAAGCTGGATACCTTCAAGTCAGCTGGCCCTGACAACCTGCACCCCAGGGTACTCAAGGAGCTGGCGAGCGTCATAGCCCAGCCCCTGGCACAGATCTTTGAAAACTCCTGGCGCTCTGGTGTAGTGCCCGAAGACTGGAAGAAGGCCAATGTGGTGCCGATCTTCAAGAAAGGGAGGAGAGTGGATCCGGCTAACTACAGGCCCATTAGCCTGACTTCTATCCTGGGGAAGATCTTAGAAAAGTTTATTAAGGAGGCCATCCTTGAGGGACTGGCCCAGGCTAACATTCTAAGGGACAGCCAGCATGGGTTTGTTGCGGGTAGGTCTTGTTTGACCAATCTCATTTCCTTCTATGACCAGGTGACCTATCACCTGGACAAGGGAGAAGAGATTGATGTCATATATCTTGACTTCAAAAAAGCTTTTGATCTGGTATCCCATGATCACCTCTTGGCCAAACTGGCCGGTTGTGGCTTTGGCTCCACCATGATCCGCTGGCTGGGAAATTGGCTTCGTGGTCGGACCCAGAGGGTTGTGATTGATGGCAGTCACTCATCGTGGTGCCCTGTGACCAGTGGAGTCCCTCAAGGCTCTGTCCTGGGACCCAGACTGTTCAACATCTTCATTAATGATGTGGACACTGGAGTCAGGAGTGGACTGGCCAAGTTCGCCGATGACACCAAACTTTGGGGCAAAGCATCCACGCCAGAAGATAGGCGAGTGATCCAGGCTGACCTGGACAAGCTCAGCAAATGGGCAGACAAGAACCTCATGGTGTTTAACACCGAAAAATGCAAGGTTCTCCACCTTGGGAGGAAAAACCTGCAGCTTCCTTATAGGCTCGGCAGTGCTATGTTGGTTAGCACTACAGAAGAAAAAGACTTGGGGGTCATCATTGACCACAAGATGAACATGAGCCTGCAATGCGATGCTGCGGCTAGTAAAGCGACCAAAATGCTGGCGTGCATCCATAGATGCTTCTCGAGCAAATCCCGGGACGTCATTCTCCCCTTGTACTCGGCCTTGGTGAGGCTGCAGCTGGAGTACTGCGTCCAGTTTTGGGCTCCACAATTCAAAAAGGATGTGGAGAAGCTTGAGAGAGTCCAGAGGAGAGCCACGCGCATGATCAGAGGTCAGGAAAACAGAACTTACGATGACAGGCTGAGAGACATGGGACTCTTTAGCCTGGAAAAGCGCAGGCTCAGGGGTGATCTGATGGCCACCTACAAGTTTATCAGGGGTGACCACCAGGATGTGGGGGAACATCTGTTCACCAGAGCGCCCCATGGGATGATGAGGTCGAACGGTCACAAAGTCCTGCAAGACCGTTTCAGGCTGGACATAAGGAAGAATTTCTTTACTGTCCGAGCCCCCAAGGTCTGGAACAGTCTGCCAGCGGAGGTGGTTCAAGCGCCTACGTTGAACACCTTCAAGAGTAAATTGGATGCTTATCTTGCTGGGATCCTCTGACCCCAGCTGACTTCCTGCCCTTTGGGCAGGGGGCTGGACTCGATGATCTCCCGAGGTCCCTTCCAGCCCTAATGTCTATGAAAAATCTATGAAACCTCCATTGAGGGGCGCCGAATCATTAAAGTAGCCCTTGCCTTTTCTGGGGTTGAGGGATCATGCAGCCATGATCTTCCAGACTTGTGGGTATGTGAATCTCCTGAGTCTTGGGGATTGAGGAAGCCTAAGGCCCTGGGGATTGTTGCAGATGTAATCCCTAGAGCCTAGCAGTTTCATGTTGGGAGTGGTGAATCTCTGTAGCTGGGTGCCCTGTCAGCTGAAGGGGCTCCTAGCTGCAGGAGAGACCCCATTACACATGCAAATTAAAGCTTGGTAGCAACCGGCTGTAAACTTAGTACACATTTTCAAGTCTAATTTTATAGCTGGTTGGAGCTTTTTATCATGTAAGTACTTTGCTCATGTAGCCAGTCTTAAGGTAATTGTGCAGTTAAACAGTTAACTGTGCACAGTAGGAATGTAGGAGGTGCACACGAGTGGACATGCACCCCCTGCAAAAATCCCTCTGAGGGTGGTTGCTGCTCACCACCCTGTCACTGACACCGCTGGCAGCATTTGCAAATGGTTCATGATCCCCACTGGCCACTGCTGACACTGCTGGAGGTGGCTGTGGGTGGTCGCCAGCCCTTGGTTAGCACTCGCCACCTGCCCCCCCCACATGCTGCTGACAGCTCCAGTGGAGTCTGCGGGAGCTTCCCTGCTTACCGCTGCTGTGCTCCCCAGCCGCTGGGGGCACATGCCATTCGTGATTGTGCAATACCTATAACATGTAGAGGAGGCCTTATTGTATTGGCCTCTTTCCAAGGCTTGTTTTTTGTTTTGACATTTGCATTTTTATTTCAGCTCATGTTTATTAAAATAATTTGATGTATTTAAATAAGGACACCACCTCCTATTTTCTCTTTTCTATATCTTCTTTCTTTAAAAAAAAATCCTCCTTTCTTTCCTAAAATATAGTATCTTGAACTGAGCAGTGTTAACTTCCAAGCTATTTGAGGCAAAATATTATTGAAAAGTATCTAAAAACCTTCAAGGCCTATATGAGACTGTGATATTGATAGTTCATCATCTGCAAAAAGCAAGAAAAGGATGGAATCATTCAATATCATGAGTGAATGGAATTGATTCCCATTTAACATGTGCTGAAAATATGTCATTGTAACATATTTTCACGGTTATGTTACTTCTTTCCATTGCAGTGTACTTGTACTGGAGTTTGAATTTACCTGTCCCTTCCTTACTGATGTTGTTGTATTATTTATAATGATTACATTGTTACTTGGTAGCCATGGGCTTGGACAAATAAGTCAGAATATATAAAGGATTTAAACCAAGAAAGGAAAACTTTTGAGAAGATATCTGATCAATAGTCCTGTATTATTCAATATCACTACATTCATGAAAATCTATTTTAAAATACATTTTGTTACATCTTCAAGCACAAAGATAAGCTATTGCATTAGATTATATTAAAAGTGTTACTTTACATAAACAAGACCTGGTTGAATACTTGATTTGAAATTATAGTAACTGAAACACACAAGCCTCGTGTCTCTCCCACTGTATGTCATTAAAGTAACTAATTATAAACCAAACAAACTTATACTAAAAGAAATGGCTTGTCATCTTTCCATCTTCTTTGGATTAAGTTCTCATTTTATGCCTGTTAGAAAGTAAATATTGCAAAATGATTATAATACAATGATCATTCCACTTAACAGAAAGCTAATTAGGCAAATAAAACAGTAATTTAGATTAAAGAACAAACAAATATTCACTTATTCAGGATTACTAGGATTGAAACAGAAATAGAATCACAAAGTGTTTAAGAGATTTCTTATATATAATTAAGTGTAGGCAACGTTAGGGAGCAAGAGGAAAGCTGAAGGTGCAGTCAAGTCTCCTGTTTGGAGTAGTTCATTTTGTCCAGGTTAGGCACAGAGAAAGGTTGAAAAAGTCTTTTTACCTAGAAGTTGTTTGGTGGCAAGCAGGGTGTAGAAGCATATTTTTTTTCAAGTTATGAGAAGAGTTTTCCATTTTTTTCACTCTTTTGTGAAATATGAAACATCATAACCTGAAGGAAATATTTGATTCCTACTATGTGTTTTGACTTTTATCTGAAAGGGTGCTGCTTCTCCAGTCAGCTTCTCAAGGACACTGATAAGCTACAGAATCTGTGGCCTTTGAAACTAAAGGATCTCTTTGTTCTAAATACTATACAAAGCAGAGCCATGATTTTTGCCTTAAAACAAATACTGTCTTAAGGCCCTTTAAAACCAACAACACCAGTCCTGCAGGCAGACAGGGAAATTGACAGAGTGTTCCCATGTAAAAAAGTCTACAGGATTGGAGTTTAATTAGGAGAACATGAAACAAATGAGGATAAACACATAAATAATGCAAGACAGGATGAAGTAACACAAATAAGAAAATACTTTTTTGCATGGTGAGCTATATGTATTGGAGAGTTCAGAAAAACATATATAGTTTATTTTAAAGATGAGTGAGTTATACATGTGGTAATTACCAGTGCCTTTCAATATGCAATCAAATGGTTATAAACTGGTCATGAAAGCAAAAAGTTTATTATGATCAAAGCAGTGACATTGTGACTTGTGAACCAGTATGATGGGAAGGAACCTGAACAGTGAAGATTGACTTTCTCATGGAAGGGGTAGTGCAATATCAGATATCCCTGAACAGTGAAGAAGAAAGAAGAAAACTGCTAAGGACTGCTGGCTGCAAGCAGTCAGTCATAGGTGACTAGAATCACCTGGCAATAAAAGCTTATTGTATACAGGGAAATGTCTAAGAAATATTCATGTGATTTTTGTCTCTCTACATTTGATTATTAAGTCTGTGTGGGAAATGGTTTTCTCTAACACATGAGACTATTGTGAAGTGGGAACTGTAACAGGGAACCATTGCTTCTGTTGCTAGGAAGGCAGAAGAAGATAAGAAATGCAGGAAGAAGTAGCTGTTATGAACCAAGGATTAAATGGCCAGGCAGTTAATGAGACAATTAGCTGCACCTGGTCCCTGGGTGCAGGAGATGCAGTTACATGGTTTGAAGAAGGCTGGTTGGGCCAGTAAACCCAATCTCTGACCATGTTAAAGGCAGTCTGGAGACAGAAGGGCAAACACCTGTGCCATCCAGAGGAGCTGGGGTGAGAGAGCTCCCAAGTGAAATGTGGTCTGTAATGCTGAGTAATGGAGGGTTTTGTTTTTGAAGCAGTCGCTTGTATTCATGTTCTGGTTTGGGGCTGGCAATGTGAAGCTTGAGTCCCAGGAGGAGCTGTTGCCGAGTGAAGGTTAATTCCTGGCAGCTCAGGTCTTATGGAGTAGAATAAGGTGGAGGGTGCAGCCAGAAAAAAAGGGGGCCAAGACTGTGAGCTGACACCCTAAAAGGAGCTTGGAAGCCTGAGGGAGCACTTGAAGGAGAAGTGCTTGAGCGGGGAGTGTAGGCCCTGGTGGGGCAGACTTAGCGTGAAGGCAGAGCCAACTTGTGAGAGGAGGAGCAAGGCTAACCCTGGCCCCAGGGACTCCCTTTCCAACAAACCAAGATAACATCAAAGTCCTGGCAGGTGAAAGACTGGAGATGAAGTGGGCCAGGAAATAAATGGCAGGTAGATTGGACTATGGAGGGGCTGGAATGATGCCAGGGGTAGGTGGCAGGATGGTGGGCCCCTGTGGCCTGCTACAGGACCCTTGTCTGAGGAACAGGTGGGAAGCAAGGCCCTCTCCTTGACTCTTAATGGTCAGACCCGAGACCCAGTCTGGGGAATGTGTAGGAGTCTTTGCCCTGCTCCTGCAGTCCGCTTCCACTAATCAGTTAATGCTCATTACATTAGGTAGTCTGGTGTTTTATCAGCAAAGTCAGATGCCTAAGTCCCACTCAAACTTCAATTAAGCCATAATGCTCCTTATTTTAACTATTTATGTAAAGCAAAAAATATATTTATTGGCTATAAAGAGAGGAATAAGCAACAGGTTTAAGCCCTGGCAAAACATGGGCTAAACCCTGCTGGGGGCACAAATGGAGCAGAGAGGTCTGGGGGTAAGTGCAGTGCAGAGTTGCTTGCCCAGCCTCAGCTACCGCACCACAGACTCTCCAGGAGGGGTCATTTTGGCTCCCACTCTCAGTAGATCCCTGGGACTGGTGCCTGCTTTACTCCAAATTACTCTACTACATAAATATAATTGTTATTCAGCCTCTGGTACAATGTCCTGGTCACTTAAATGGCCCTCCATAAATGAAACCTAGGAACCTTTGTCTTAATTAGGTTAATAAGCTACATAATCATTACACTTTAAAATCAGCATTTACTTGGTGATATCTAATCTGTCAAGTTAATTCCTTGTCTAAAGATAAAAAAAATATGTTCAATATTTTAAATATGATGTCAAATAGAGAACTTGTTACCTGCCATCGTCCCATCTCTCTATACCAAAGGATCTATCAGCCATTGAAGTACTAGCAGTGAAGCGTGGTGTATGAATTGCTTTGTAATGATGATTTGAGTTCTCTGAGAAATCCAGTTTTCTTTAGTTCTGAGTACAGCTCAGGTTCCCCACTGCTCTTTAAATGACAGCCATATTCATTGTTCTCCTAACTTGCTTCAGACACACGTATACTCCATTGAAGCTGAGCTAAATATCATGTGAACACTTCCTTTTCCAAACTAACTTGTGTGACAAAGCATTTGGATGAAATGTGAGTGGGAAAGGAGTAGTCACCTGTGGACTTTTTGTTAGTTTGGAGATCCAGATTTGAAGAGATTCTAGTTTTTCTGAAATACCTATGTAAATACAGTTTGAGATAATCAGTCAGTTTTTATCTAACAGTGCCTACTTTGGAAGTTGTGCTCCTTCCCTGTAAGAAATATACTAGCCACTTTGTACTGCTAATATTTATCCCTTCAGAACCTCTACGATCAGGGCCTTCTTTCAGCATTTATACTGGCATAAATAGATACAAATTTGTGATGAAAACAGCACAAATTCCTTAAGATTAAAAAGTGGAATTTTAAACTACCTACTTCTGCTTAACCTCCAATCCAAATCTCAAAAGCTCCATGAACTCAGTAATTGAAAGCCTCATTGACATTTCTCTTCTACTGAAGTTCAAATTGGCATCATATCTGTCTTGAAGGAGTGGAGAAACTACTTTTTATTACTGAAAACAACTTAATTTAAGCATGATATAAATAGTCCTGTCTAACTCAAATACAAAAAATCAAAATGGCTTATAGTATCATACTATACATTTAAAGAATGGTTGACACTTTTGCAGTAGTTCACTGTTTAAAGTAGTTCATTGTGCTATTTTATCTGCAGCATCATTTACTTTATTCCGTAGCTTCAGCCTCATAAAACTTCTTCAATTTAATTTGATGTAAACAATGTTTAATGTTCCTTTAATTATAGCTTATTTTAGCTTCTGTGCTGGACAGGAGAATGGGAACACTGAATGCTTAGGAGCAAGCATCAGGGAAGCTTTTTAACAAGGTACAATTTAGATCTTGACTATTTGGAATACATTAATTAAATAAATCTCCTGTTTTCCCTCTGGACTTGTGCTAAAGTTTTTAGGAGTGAACTGGTGAGATGGTTTCATAATCAATAGCAACCTGGTGCATTTTAAATTATTCTGGCAGAAGATGGACAGGGTATTTCAATATCCGACCTCTTTTCCCAAAGCAGTGCATTTATTTTGTTCTGTATATTTCATTGCTTTCCTGCATCATGAAATAATGTTACAATTATTCATGACTGCAATTTCTGACCTTTTTTTTCAACTAATTGTTGCCAGACCTTATGCCTTACTTTACTTACACACCATATGTCTACTATATTTTGTCAGTCTAAAAGACTGATTGTTATAGTTGAAAGTGGTATGAATGTGCTAGTGTCTGTCTGGCTAAGTACAGACATTTGAGGGGTTAATTGGGTTCAAAATGGCCACCTGGTTTAAACTTGGCTCCTCCTGATGCCAACATTACACTTACAGTCCTAGTCTCAGTGACCAAAAATCAGTCTAAACCTATAACTGGACAAAAGTTCCATGCACACAAATGATCTAAAAATTGTGGAACTCAGTTTAAGATAAACCTGGATCTATGTAGTATCAAACTTACTGGATTTAGGTCAAGCTGATGCATGGAGCTTCTATACTGTTTCCCTGTATGGCCCTAGGGCTGCACTTTCAGACCCCCCAACTCCCCAGCTCCTCACCAGGCTATTTTTTGACACCTGGCCCCATGCCCTCTCATGAACCAGCTAGCTGCTTCAACCCCCATTCCACAAGCTGCTCCAGGTACTGCCACTACTGGAGATGAAGATGTAAGTTGTTGGGGGGAGAGAGGAGAAGCAGGAGAGATAGGGGTGTAAGTTACCAGGGGAGTCACTGGGGGGCTAAAAAATAGCCCCTGGTTCCTCCAACCCCCCCTTAAGACCTTGCAAGCCCCATGATCCTCCCAGACCCTAGCAACACCTCATGGGTCATGCCTGCCCCCCCCACCCCATCCTTAGGTCACAGCTGTCCCCATTCCCCCAATGGAACCTGCATCCCCAACCCGCACTCCCAACCCACCCACAAGCCCCTTCCATCCTGATTTAGCTGATAACGGATTGCCATTTTGAACTTATTTTACTTCCCCCCCCAACACTCCCAAATGTCTGTACGTGGCCCATGACACTAGAATGGATCCAAGCAGAAAAATATTGTACACTTTCCTCTGTTCTATATCATCAAAGAGCAAGGAGGAAAAAAGCATAAAAGAGCTCTAAAAATCACTGTCTGCCTGTGTGCCTTGCCAAATTTGCCCTTCCTTTCATTGATCAGCTGCACTTAAAATTTTCATATCTGAATCTCATCTACAAGCACCATGAAAGCCATATTTGTTTCCAATAAAAGGTAACTATGTGATACTTGGAAGATTATGCTGATTATCTCCACGGGCTATTTAATATGGCAATAATGTTGTAATGGGTGGGGAGCTAGATCCCTAATAAATGTTTGGGTTTCGAATTGTAGATAGTATGATATAGAAGGCTTACCAATACCGTGTCCCCTTGTAGAAAACTCTGCCCTCCAACATGATCTATCCTAATTGTTAGTGCCTCCTAGAAGTTTGTTTGGCTATATATGGGCTTCCCACTGAGGATAGCTATATTGTGGTATTTCACGCATTATTGAATTTTTAGGTTATTAGAATTTGAATGTATTTTCTGTCTGCCAAGAAATAAGTGCATCATTGATAAACTCTGCCAAAAACCTCAGAAACATTTCAGAGCTTATTAGCTTATGAGACAATTATTTACAGGTTAGCAGATAGTACTCTCAGGCTACTATTATTATTATTATTATACTGCAATTTAAAATTAAGTCAATTACAGGACAATCTGCTGCTAGATGGCTAAAAATGAATTCCAAAGCCATGAACAAAAAAATGCACCATGACTAAAATGCCTTTTGTCTTTTCCTTTTCCAACTCATGGCCTCTCATTTTTCCTTACCTCCTTGTAGTGTTCTGATGAGGAAACTGAGGTAGAGAGATTAACTGAGTTGTTGAAGGCCACAAAGAGTTGTTTGCAGCGCCAAGATTATACATGCGGCTGTCTGATTCTTATTTCAGACCCTGAAGTACTAAAACACAAATAATATACAGCATTTGATTTACTCTCTGCAGGCAGCTGCACACAGAGGAAGACATACAACTTTGGAAAAGGACAAAGAGCAGTACATCTGTTACTCCCCATGAGGGCAGGACAACCTCAAATTCAACCTCAAATTCTTATGCTCTATAAGCATAAGAAGCTTCCCATCTTATTTCTCATAAATATCCACCCCAGGCTTTCCCTGGCTAGCTGCATTGTTTCTGTCCCCAATGGAGTTGGTGTTGCACCAGTGAATTTGTCCTATAAATTTTATAAATGTGAGATGGTCAGTGGCTATACTATTGGAATAAAACTGCCCTTATTTTGGCTCTTTATTATCTCACCAATATATAGCATTCAAGAAGTGTCAGGAACTTTTGAAACCAAAAGGAGATTCAATCCCCATACCAAAAATGACAGACAGTAGAAGAAAAGGGCATCCTGGAAACTCTTCCCTCCCATCAGCACCTCTTAATATTTTGAAACCCTCCCAAACAGGGTTCTCACACTTCCCCTACATATGCTAAATTTCAGTACACACACTGTGACTGTCACCATTGGCATGCCTTTTTCTACCTCATTCACTGTTATGCAGGCCATTTCAGTCACCCAGCAGCCTAAGTTTGGGTTATTACTTAAAGTACCAAAGATGCTAGGGTTTAAATCCCTGTTAATTCCTTAGTTAAGTAGTTAAATCTGTAGCCCCTTTAAAGTTCTCCCTTTCTAAGTTCTTTCTTTGACAACTGCAATACTGAAAAGTACTTTGTGGTTGCATCTGTAAATGCTTCCCACGCTGCAGTTGTTACTGTGCTGTCATTTAGTACTTGCTTTAGGAATTACTAAATGAAGGTGCACCATTATTTTTAGCAGCTACATTGCCATAGTGATACACTATAATGAGGTAGCTCATCACTACAGTGACGTAGTGTCAGGATCATGGGTTGTGCCCACTGATGCTACATCACCATAGGGATAAGCTACATTACCATAGTACATCGCTACAGTGACATAGAAATACCTGTAGAGGCACCCAATAAGTATTAATTAGCAGTGCTGCCTCTCCAATTTAGAATCATAACTTGTAAGGTGATCACAGCATTTACTTACATATATGCACACACAATATTCAGAAAGTATTTAACTAGGGTTGGAGTGCTGCTATATCTGCTGTGGTTCAGTAAGTGTCCAGAAACCATGGATTTTTTTGTGATTTGTTTTATGGGACCAATTAGATTGAGAGATCTGCTGGACAAGCTTTTGGTTATCAAATGTCCTTCCTCAGGCTAACAGACAGAAAGAAGCTGAGCTAAATAGCAGAGAAAAGATTCTATGTAAATGCCAGAGTCTGCTTGGAGGGATTGAGAAGGTGCTGTAAAGAAGCTTTATCAGGAACTATTATGGCTAAGTACAGTCAAAAAACCCAAAGCTGAATCAATTCAACCTTTGCAGATTAGTCTAAATTGTATAGATTGAAACAATAAGCAAGTGAACAGACATTTACTTTTGATTCCAGACATGTAGCCACATACCTGCAGTGACTCAAGCCACAAGCCAGGGGGGTCTAGAGCATGCCTCCCTGTTCAGCTGGAGCAGGCAGCTAGGGGCAAGGCTAGCCTGCCCACTCTGAGGGGGGAGATTATCAGAGGGGTGCAAAGCATCCTGGGATGCTGGGGGACTGTGAGTTACTTAAATCCAGAGGGGATCTGGAATAGAAGTTCAATAAACTAATTTAACCTAAATCAATTAAGTCTGATACTACATACATCCAGGTTTATCTTAAAACAGTTTCAGCCATTTTGAAAGCAGTGAACTTCTGTTGTGTAACAGGTTTGAACCAATTTCCAATTAGTTATATTGGTTTATGTGCAATTTCTGTCCCAAGCCTATAAAACAGAAGAAGTGTGGTAGAACAGGCAATTTAGGTGACAACAGAGTGAGACCATTCAAGAAAGGAGAGGGTACTTTTTTCTGTGAGGGCCAGGAACATTATTAGCAGTATTTGTTAGGTTGCAATTAACTTAAAGCAACTGTTAAGTCCAGATTTATTTGCTGGCTAGTACTGTTCTGTCCTTCAGGTGTTTTTTAATAGATTTCATAGACATTAGGGTTGGAAGGGACTTTGGAAGATCATCGAGTCCAGCCCCCTGCCCCAAGGGCAAGAAGACAGCTGGGGTCATACGATCCTAGTGAGATAAGCATCCAAATTTCTCCTGAAGGCGTTCAATGTGGGGGCTTGAGCCACCTCTGATGGCAGGCTATTCCAGACCTTGGGTGCTTAGAGAGTAAAGAAATTCTTCCTTATGTCCAGCCTGAAACAGTCTTGCTGGAGTTTACAACCATTTGACCTTGTCATCCCTTGGGGCACTCCGGTGAACAATCGTTCTCCCAGATCCTGGTGAACACCCTTGCTCTCAGCCTGTCATCATAAGATCTGTTTTCCTGACCTCTGATCATGTGTGTGGCTCTTCTCTGAACTCTCTCAAACTTCTCCACATCCTTTTTGAATTGTGGAGCCAAAAACTGGACACAATACTCCAGCTGTGGCCTCACCAAGGCCAAGTACAGGGGGAGAAGGACATCCTGGGATTTGCTTGAGAAGCATCTATGGATGCAAGCCAGCATTTTCCTCACTTTACTAGCTGCAGCATCACATTGAAGGCTCATGTTCATCTTGTGGTCAATCATGACCCCCAAGTCCTTTTCATCCATAGTGCTAGTCAGCATAGCACTGCCAAGCCTATAATGATGCTACAGGTTTTTCCTCCCAAGGTGGAGAACCTTGCATTTTTCAGTGTTAAACACCATCAGGTTCTCATCCTCCCATTTGCTGAGTCTGTCCAGGTCAGCCTGGATCACCCACCTGTCTTCTGGTGTTGATGCTTTGCCCCAAAGTTTGGTGTCATCGGTGAACTTGGCCAGTCCAATTCTGACTCCAATGTCCACATCATTAATGAAGATGTTGAACAATACAGGTCCAAGGACAGAGCCTTGGGGGACCTCACTCATCATAGGGCATCATGACAATGACTGTCAACCGCCACCTTCTGGGTCTGACCATGGGGCCAGTTCCCCAGCCAGCAGATCATGGTGTACCTGAGGCCAAAGTTGACTAGTTTTGCTAAGAGGTGATCATGGGATACCAGATCAAAGGCTTTTCTGAAGTCAAGAGATATGACATCAATCTCCTCTCCCTTGTCCAGGTGATAGGTCACCTGGTTGTAGAAGGAAATAAGATTGGTCAAGCAAGATCTACCCACAACAAACCCATGCTGGGGATCCCTCAGGATATTGTTGGGAGCTAGTCTGTTAAGGATGGCCTCCTTGATAATCTTTTCCAAGACCTTGCCCAGGATAGAGGTCAGGCTGATGGGCCTGTAGTTTGCTGGATCCACTTTCCTCCCTTTCTTGAAGATAGGCACCACATTGGCCTTCTTCCAGTCTTTGGGCACTTCATCGGAGTGCCAGGAGTTCTCGAAGATCCATGCCAGGGGCTGGGCTATGATGCTAGCCAGCTCCTTGAGTACCCTGGAGGGTAAATTGTCAGGGCCCACTGACTTGAAGGTATCCAGTCTCTCAAGATGTTCCCTCACAAGGCCAGCATTGATGGAGGGCAGGGAATCTCCCTCACCCGGGCCTCCCTGTAATGGGCAGGGTATCCCATGGGACTGATGAAAGACCGACACAAAGTACCCATTTAATAGGTTGGCTTTTCTTGGGTGTTGGTTGTCAGTAGTCCCATTTGGTTTAGCAGGGGTATAATGTTGCCTTTGCTTTTGCTCTGGCTCCCCACAAATCTGTAAAAGGACTTTTTTATTGTCCTTGATACTTGTAGCTTATTGGAGTTCATCGCAGCCTTGGCTTTCCTGGTTCGCTACCTGCAGGACTGGACCAGTGCAGAGTATTCCTCCTTGAAGGTGTATCCTGTCCTCCATCCTTTCTAGGCCTTTCTTTTTAGCTGCAGGAGGTCCACTAGTTTCCTGGGGAACCAAGGGGTCTGCTGTGTCCTTTTGCTGCCTTTCCTACGTGATAGAATAGCCTGAGCTTATGCATCAAGGATCGCTCCCTTTCGGAGTAACCACTCTTCCTGAACTCCCCTCCCCTTAGGGTCACGGTCCCTTAGGGGCTCACTGACAAGCCTCCTGAGCTTGTCAAAGCCAGCTTTGCTAAAATCAAAAATTTCTGTATTGCTGACTGACTTGACAGCTTTATAGCGGATGGTGAAGGTGATCAGCTTGTGGTCGCTGTTACCCAGTTTCCCATCAATCGTTAGGTCATCCCCAGTTGCCAGTACTAGGTTGAGGAGCGCTTTACCTCTCATTGGCCCGTAGACTTCTTGAGTCAGATAGAGGTCATCCATGTACAAGAGGAAGCTTTGCAACTGCTCGAATTTAGCTGAGCGCTTTTCCCATGAGATGTCTGGGTAGTTGAAGTCTCCCATGAAAACCATGCACTGGGAGCATGCAGCCTCGGCCAATTTCCTGGCTAACTCCTGGTCAAGCTCTTGACTTTGGGTGAGAGGTTTGTAGTAGACTCCCAACATCATGTCCCCTGTACTGTGTTCCCCATGGGTTTTAAGCCAGAGGTCTTCAGCCATCCACTTTGGTTGCGAATATTGGCTTGTAGGGGTGCATAGCTTTCCTTAACATAGTGAGCTACGCTTCCACCCCTTTTGTCTACTCAGTCTTTCCTGTACAGGGTATAGTCATCTATACCCGTGGTCCAGTCATGGGTAGAGTTCCACCAGGTGTTCGTTATCCCTATGACATCATAATTATTTGTGTTAAGGAGGACAAGTTTCTCCTGCTTATTCCCCAAGCTCCTGGCATTCATGTACAGGCAGGCAAGTGTCCCCTTGGGGGCCCTTGCCTTGCCCACAGATTGATCCAGAGCTGGGGCAGCGGTGGGCTCCCTTAAGTGTTTAGGTCCGCTGGCTTTGCAACGGTTGCTCAGTGGGCCATCAGTGGCAGTAGTCCCCCATCTCCCAGAGGGCTTCATTTAAAGCCCGGTGGAGGAGGTCAGCCAGTCAGGTTGAGGAAAGCCTTCTCCCCAGTGGAAAGAGATGGAGGCCATCCCTTCCCAGGAGCTCTTTATTCCTTTAGTGTACGATGATTTGAGAGGTCAGAAAAGGAGCAGCTGTTCTGTGAGAAATGTGTTCCTTCTGGTATTTTTGTGTGTATCGTATTTTTTTTCTGTGAGAATTCATTTGGGTAATAGTTCCCTTTTAGTTTTACTCACATAGTTTCTGCAAGGGTATTTGGTACATTGGATGAGATTCATCGTGTGTGGAACACATGTGTAGTTTTATAGTATTTCATGAACTTATAACTATCTCTTACCAAACTTCAGCATCTAGAGACTTTGGTCACTGTTGTCTGCTGCTTTACTTGCAGCAGGTTATGGTGTTAAGCCTTGTGGTTGTGTCAGGATTGACTCTGGATTTTTACTAATAAATTAGATTGGGGGAGGTAATGGTTTTTTGCCAGAGTGCCAAAAAAACTGCAGTGTCTACTTTGTAACGTGCCAGCATGCCAGGAAAACAAAACGGGCTGGGGGTACATGGCAGAATGCAGTGCATATTAATTTATTTAACTACACTAAGCGTTGCTTTTTTACAGTAAATATCAGGTTTTCTAAAAATTCTAAACCTGGTGACAATAAGTAAAAACTTCATATACTACCTTTGTTCTTGTGTATTCTTTTTTGTTAAACATGTTGTGATGAGAGAGGAGAAAAAAAGATAGAAAGAGGGAAAGAAAAAAGAAGAAACAAAGGAAAGAGAAAAAAGAGAAGACAAAAAAGAGGGGAGAGAAAAAGAGAGAAAAGGAGGGGAGAGGAAACAGAAAGGACAAATAGGAGAGAGAGAAAGAGATTTAAAAAGGAAAATGAGAAATGGGTAGTGAGAGACACACACCCTCTCTGTCTCCCAACACTACTGGCTGTGGCTCAGCCCCACTGGTCCAGGGCAGGTCTGGTGGGTGGAGGCAGTGATGCTACAGCAGTAGCTACCAGGGCCGGGGTGCTCAGGCCTTCCCAATGGTCCTGGAGCGGGGGGAGCCTAAGCCCAGGGCTTGGCGGGAGGGCTCGGCTGGGGCTCAGGCAGACAGATGCTCTATCCCATGTGGGTGGAGGCAGCACTGGAGTGCAGAGTGCCACAGCCAAGTGCTTGGGGCAGGGTCCAGGCAGTATGGGTAGAAGCAGGTGTGGGGGGTGGCACCACGAGCAAGCTGGCCTGCCCAGGCCCTTTTGAAGGCAGCATCCAGAAGAGAGTAGGGGCTTCTCAGGAAGTGGGGGGTGCTCCGGGGCTCCGCAGACTCGGGCCATGATGCATGGGTGAGCAAGCAGGAGCATTCAGCAATACCCAAGGTGGGTCCCAGCGTGGCCTAGCCTGTGCAGCTGCATAGGGATGGGCTGCAGCCACCCTGCCCACAAGAGGATGCTACCTGGTCAGGGTCAGACACTGGGCTCAGGGGGCTCCCGGCTCAGCCTCTCTGCATGCCACACATAGTCCAAGTGGGGCAAAGCTATCTACCAGTGCAAGGGCCCAGCCCTGAGGCCTGGCTGTAGGAGCCCCCTGGGACCAGCTGCAGTGGGCAGCACTCATGGACAAGCCAGCCAGGAGCCTCCAGCACAGCAGCCTTCTGCAGCACCTGCCTGGGCCCTGGCTTCGCCCACCCACAGCTTCCTTCCAGGGGCTGGGCTGGGCACGTTCAGCACAATGCAGACAGCGTGCCTGCCTGTGTTCTCTAGACTCCGCCCCCCGGCACCTGCCGCAGTGCTAGGACCTGTGGCTGCTCTGGAGAACCCAGAGCAGCAACTTAAAGAAAAAATTTAAAACAATTTCCTCACACACCATCTGGTGTGCCTTGGGTAATGTCTCCATGTGCCACTAATTGGCATGCATGCTGGGGGTTGCCTACCTCTGGGTTAGATAATGGATGTTCATGCCATCTATGTTTTTCACATATAGTAAACTCCTGTACATGGTACATACCTGAATTTTGAAGGGGAGACTGAAGAAGAAAATTACATTGAGATAAGTGAATAGCAGCAACTAGGAAGTGGAACCTATTCTTCTGGCTGCTACCACTCCTGCATGCTGGTTGGGCCTGCAGACTAATGTGGCAGGTTGGACCCAGTATACCAAGTCTGGGACTGCATTTTGGGTCTGGAGTTGCAAGCTGGCTCTGAAGTCATGTGCTGGATCTGACTGTATGTGCTTCCTCTGGGGCTGAATGCCAAACCTGGGACCATGCACATAGTCTGGGTCACACCTGGCATGAAGCTCCAGAGCTAGCAGACCCTTCCAGACTCAGCATACTGTCCCAGACGTGGCACATTGAGTCTGACTTGGCACATGACTCTGAAACCAGTGCACAGGGTCAGACATAAAGCATTAGATGTAGGGCTATGTGCCAGGTCAGACCCAGCACCCAAGTCTGGCTGCATACCAACAACCCATGTGCCAGCCTGATGCAGCATGCAGCTCAGAAGGTAGCTCTGGAAATTGTGGGGGAAGGAGGGAACAATTGTGGCATTAATGGCTATGGCTTCTAAAGCAGTGGCTATTAATGCTGCCACTACTGTACCTTCCCCACATCCATACCAAATTTCTGAACTGGTGGGGATCCCTTTTCCTTTTATATATCTGTTTTTGTTTTTCCCCCAGGGTGGTTTGTATGGATTGTATGTGAGAAAATATGGTAGCATGGTTTGGATAGGGATGATCTTGCCTATGGTCAGGGGTTTGGACTAGAGGACCCTTCAACCTCTACTTTTCTAGGGTTATATGAAACAATGTATCCTCTGGGATATATCATCTAGTATCTTTATATCAATGATGATGGGCCCCAGGGAGGGTCTGACAAGAAATAAATCACTCTAGATAAATGTTTCTCAGACTTTTAGAACTCAAGACACCCCTCATTTGACTCAAGGTACTCCTTCATAGACGTATTTCATTTTGTCTATTTTTTTAATTGTTTTTATCCAAATGGCACTTTCCAAATCTCTCTACACCTCACAGTAGCATTCAAAGGTGCTGTAGCACCCTGGTAGAGAATCCCTACTTTAGATATACCCTGTTCATATGCTCTCCCTCTAAAGCAACCATTTCTCCCACTGTCGGCAACAGGGTAGTGGCTAGATGGATCCCCGGTCTGACCCAGTATGGTGCTCCTTATGTTCTTAAAGAGAGAACATGTGAACACCCATCTTATTTGCACACCAGCAGCAAGTCCTTTGATAGAATATGTATATTTTTTGCTATAGTAGAATAGCAAATATAGTAGAATCAGCTGGCAGTAACTGGGCATAAAAAGGGATGTTAAACAGGAAAGAAATTCAGGGAGGAAGAGTAGACTTTATTGCTGGTGTTCAACATCTAAAAAGAACTTCACATTTGACAGTAAATATTTTGCTAAGATCCAGCCCCTATGTATGCAGATAAACTGAAATGGCACAACCAGCTCTGAAGGAACATCTACTAACTCCCAGTAATGTTGTATAATCTATCTCCACCAGAGATGAATGCTAAACAACATCCTAGAACACTGACAGGTTTAAGTTCCAATATTTCATGAGCCATTAATGCTAGAATCACCTTTTTTATCACATTGGAGATTATGAGAATATCTCCCCCTCCTTTCCAGAGATGTAAGGAAGCTTTACTAGGCTTTTAAGTCATGACATATTTGACCTAAAAAATAGGATATAATTTATAGAAAACAATTTAGAGATTTACTTACTGTGTTTTATACACTAGGGCTCATGTTATGAAGGCAGCCTGTCTTTAGAATCAGCAGGATTCAAAAATAGAATCAATATTATTTTTTATAAAACTCTAAAACATTCCTAAAATACACAATGATGCAGCATGTCCTGAAGGTTTTATTATTAGCATTTTTTTATCCAACTGCAGATGAAATGCAGTTTATTTCATGGTTCCACAGTTTATCACAGATTCAGTTACCACATAAGCTGTCTCTCTCACTTGTGACACTGCAGCCAATTTTATCTGGAAAAGGCATTGCATTGCTACATTGTTATTCCTTATACAACTTTTTGCAATATTTTATACCTTAAGAATTTAAAAATAAAATTTGAATTTTTTTGTTTAGCTGTTGCAATGAATTTATGTTAATGTTGGCTAAGTTTAGTTTAATATAACATAAAAACTACCCTACATTTTTGTCTAGCTTTTGCAGTCAGCTGCATTTCAGTTACAGCTGTTGTGAGCTAAGACTGCTTCAAGGTAAGCTGAAGTTCACAAAAGCTCAATGCACCTTGACATAGCCTCAAAGCATCACAGCAAGGTTCTTTGATGCAATTCATTGTGCCACACAGCCACTGTGTATCATGTCACTGTGTAGTACAGTGGCATCAACAAAAGGCTCTTTGACACAGGATAGCATGTTAGTATCTATTCTGACTATTAAGAGCTTGAGCACAAACACATCTGTATATAGTGATGTCCATTGAACAGAGTTGTTCTTATATCTGTGAGGCTGAGACTCCTATGCTGTTGGATGCAATGCATTTCAATCAGGGCTGGGTTGATGGGAAAGCTTTTCTCACCTGACAAATAACAGAGTCTCCTCATATTTAACTGTAGTATTGGGACAAAAGCAAGCAAGCAAACAAACAGCCCTAAACCAAAAATACCTATATCTGGGTTTTAATATTTTGTTGAGAAAATTGCTAGACCTTCAAAAATAGACATTATTCATAAGGACAAGATGTTTCTCTTTGGCTGGCAAGTTTTTTAAGCCATTTAAAAGCTTAGCAGGATCGGAGCTCAGAACATTTGGGGAATGGAGTGGGCAGGGGGTTCTACAAATCTTAAGACACAAAAGGAGGTACTCTTAATTATTACTTTGATCTTCTGAAGGTTCTTAAACATGTGCTGGAACATTGGAATCACTTTAAAAAAACCGATGCTGCTGACAATTACATCTTGCTAGGTACATTTTCTTTAAATTTGGTTGCCTTGTCACAGCAGAACTGAGTGAATGGTGAAAATTTATTTTAGAAAGTCTGGAACAAAAAGCTCTTTAAATAGCTATACAAATTTGCTTTACTTGCAATTGACTCTCTTTTGTGGTTACTTTTGTACTACTGGATCTTACTGGAACATGGAATCATAGAAAATTAGGGTTGGAAGGGACCTTAGGAAGTCATCTAGTCCAACCCCCTGCTCAAAGGAAGACTATGCTCAACTAGATCATCCCAGCCAATGCTTTGTCTAGCCGCATCTTAAAAACCTCCAACGATAATGTACAACCCATGTGGGCAGCCTGTTCCAGTGTTTCTTTACCCTCTTTGTGAGAGAGTTTTTCCTAATATCTAACTCAAACTTCTTTTCATAAGCTCATTTTGCACTTTCATTTCACTTTGGAGTTATATTTCATATTGCATGTTGTTCATGCAAAGAGTAATGTCAGATGTGCTGGCACACTCTTCCAGTTAAACATATCACTGAATCCTAAATGATCTACTTAGCTGCTCTCAACCAATCACCACGAATCAAATGTATGTGCAATAAGTACAGAACACTTTGTGATTAATTGATGGAGTGTTTATTTTTTAAAAAGTTATACATAATTAACTGCTGATGCTCTTTTACTTGGTATAGTGGACCAAAATTTCACTATGCTTAAAGATACTCCAAAGTTACAACAGGTTAAGTAATTGAATAATTTATTTTTGTGGTATCCACTTAACTAGCCTGTTATTAATATAGTTCAAGCAGGTTAAAATGAGCTTCTTCCCTTTTCTAAAGTAGTATCTCATTAAAGTATACTAGGAATACCATTACCCATTTCATCAATCAGAAAACAAATTTGCTAACTTTTTAACAACAATTTTTTTCTTGTTGGCCAAATAGAATGCAAGCAATAAGCTGCTTGCTGTTTGCCAAGTAATCTTCACTGGGACAAAAAAATTCCATTCAGGATTCAGTAATCAAAAGTCATATTTCAGTGCTTACTTAGTCCTCCTCTACATGTGTAGGTAAAGGCATAATTGGATCTAATGTGTGATCCACACATCCATGCATTAGATGCAATTGTCCCATATTGCTGATGCTGGGATAAACCGATCCTGGGCTCCCCCTGAACTGGCACAAGAAACAGCCCCCTCTACTGAGAGGCTCCCAGCCATGGGGTCACATGTAGCCAGGGCCAAGATGGAGCTCTTGGCCCCACCTGCACCTCATATGCTTTGTCCTGGCTTTGTCCTGGCTGCCAGTGAGGTACGGCAGGGGCTGGGAGACCTGTCAGTTGTGAGACTTTTGGTCCTTGCTGTGGGTCAGGAGCTGGACCAAATCTGAGAGACCTATGTCTCTCCCCTCCCCATTCTCCCTCTCCTCTCCCCCTGCCTTGAGGATCACAGCAGCTGCAGTCTCCAAGGCTTTGGGTTTTCACACTGAGCAAAGTTCACCCTTGCAGCTGGTGGGGCTCCCAGCTGCAGGGAGACTCTGCTACATGCTCTGGTTGCTGGCAGGGCTCCAAGCAGCTGACTTGATGCCGCTGCTGGCCTGGGAGGGCATACTGCTGGCCCCAAACTCCCCTACCCCACCCAGGGCAATTTGCCATGCACTAGAACATACGGGCATGCCCAGGTACAAAGGGCAGTGGTACAAATATGTGCCACTGCTGTTTGTCCCTTAGGAAATGCATGCCCCACATGTACATGCTATCGGATGTGCCCTGTGAGACCAGGCTAAAGAAACAGTGAGTTTATGGATATTCTAGCCCTGAGGTTGAGGTTACAGGGATTTGGGGTATCTACCAGTACTTAAACCAACAGATTAATATGTAGTAAAAGGAAAACCCTCTTTTTAAATCCTTTTTTTAGTTTTTGCATTATGTACAATGCACTTTTGAATTATTAAGTAATGCTGTGTATTGGGGGTTTTTAAAGCTTTTTTTGGTGTCCTTGCAAACTTATTCTTTAACAGCTGTAAGAGGAAGAGGGCTTATAGGTGTCAAACCCATTTAGACCTTTTGATTGAACAGGATTGGAAAGTAGGCAGGCTCAAGCCAAGAGGAACAGTTTAAGAGTAGTATGACCCTTAACAGGGGTAAAAGCAGCTAGGCCAGTCACCTGATGGTGCATTCAAGAAAATCTACAAGGCATCTAAAGCACAACTTGACTGGTGATGGTCAAAGATGCATATTAAGGTTTGATAGAATCCTAAGTACCTCCCTGGAGATGTTTAGCACCTTACACTACCATTGATTTGGTTGAGTAATGTTGAGGATTCATAACTACTGCATTATAGCTATTTCTTAAGTTAAATCACAAAAAAGATTGCAGAAATTTACATTCATGTTGGACAAAAATGAAATCAAACAAGCTGCTTGAATTGCCAATTTAAGTGTTTGTTGTTGGAAATGCTAATATCATGCTAATGGTATTCAAATTGCAAAATATATTTAAATAATATACCCCCTGGGATGTTTAAGGTAATAATTGAATGGAATTTCTTTGACTTAAATTCCCAAATAAATGTTGTGATTTTTTTTCTTTGTAGAAATGGAAGCATTGTAACGCTCACTGTATTTTGTTTATGAGCTCACATTGAATTGGCTCTGAGAGATATCCCAAAGGGTTGTTCTGGGCAGCAGCTCATCTTCTGTAAGGGTAATTATATGTGAGGTTGCACATAGTGTCAACTTGCCACTTCTCATGCTCATTTTGAATATGAAGGTACTAATAAAACCTGCAAGACACTTTTGTGCTATAATCTCATCAATGTGTGGGTGATACTTAACTCTGCATCTCCTTTTCATGGGACCTATTGTCTGCAGTCTGATTTACTTTCCCAAGGTTTGAAAGAATGAGTCGGATTAAAATAAGCTAAGACAACTCCATTATACCATCATGAACCTAAGCTTCCCCTGCACCAGCAAGTAGGAAGTTGATCTTTTCTCCTAGCCTTGGGAGCATATTGGTGTCAAGGGCTCCAGTGCACACCTAAGGCTGGGAGTGCCAACCAACTGACTGCTGATCCCAGCTTCTGGGGCTCAGTGGATTCCTTGGCCTTGTCCACATGAGTGTGGATGTTTGTTTTCCCATGGACAAGAAGCAGTGGGACACATCATGCTGCTGCTATCTGCCCTCAGGGAATACCTGTGTCACATGCCCTCTGGCGTGTGGTAAGTTACCCCAAGTGGGGTAGGGAAGACTGATGCCAGTACTGGGTTGGCCCCAGCAGGTTTACCTCAGGTCTTGGGGGTCTTCTGGAGCAGCACCAGTGGAAATCCTGCTTCTTGGAGCCTGGCCAGCAGCTGGAAGGTGGCTCCAGGTGGCTGGGCCCTAGTTTTGAGTGGCACATACTGCTCCCATGTATGCTGCTCAGGGGTTTGTTTTGTTTTGTTTTTTTTTTGGGGGGGGGGGGGGTTGGTTTTTTTTTCCACAGGTTGTTTAGACCCCAGAATCTCCTGGGCTCAAACCTTGCCTGTCTCCTCCCCTGTGCTGCTACCTTGCAGCGAGGAGAACAGCTGAATGTTCAGTATGTGGTGCCACAGATGTGTCTGTGGCACCACATACTGCATGCCCGTGCTCATCTGGACATGGCTTTTAACTCCTAGCTATGCCCTGAAGGCTGAGAACACAGATCACCTGAGCTGTGCTCCAAGCTTCCTGGGCACAATGAAGCCTCAACTCTACCCTTGAGGGCAGGAGTGTCAGCTGACCAGAGTCAAGGGCTCCCATGTGATCCCAAGGCTGGGAGCCCTGATCAATTGGCCACATATGCAATTTGCCACACAATGGAAACCAGCCAAAAAGTTATTTTATTACACATTTTGTGTAATAATTTTGTGGCTTATTTCTGGCTTTAACACACCATTAATTGCATTAAAGTATGGCCAGGTTGTCACTTTGCTTGTTAATCAGGTCTTAAGTTAACATCTGTCAGGGATCTTAATCACTGTTCTGAGCTCCAGTGTAGGCACTGAGATCTTGAAGTTCTCCAACAGCTTCAAAATTCTGATCCTTAATCCATGTGATTCACTGATTGAGATGAGAATTAAATCTCTACTTCAGCATGCAGTTGACAGACTTGTAAAGAGTATAATAGAGGTCAAAGGTTTTAAGTGGTCCTATTTTACTTCTGACTAAAACTGGTGTCATTCTTCTAAAAGTTGACAATCTTGAGCTTCTCCCCCACTCTCTCCCCCCCTCCCCCCAAACTTTGAGGTCATCGTTGGCCTTATCTTATGGCAATTAATTTCCTTTGACTGAACTGTAAGGATTAAACAGAATAGATTCTTATCTGGAAACCTTTACTTTTAGAATTCCTTACTGCAATGAAATCTAGTGATGTCAGATCATAGAATTAGATGCTCATATTAGAGATTTGTTTTATGTTTTTTATTGTTTTGATTTTTTTTCAGTGGTAAAGACCATATTTATGGTGCTCATTATAAATGGTCTTCTGGCTCAATATTGACTTCTGCATTAAAGTGCCATAATTATAAATGCTATAAAAGGTCCTATATACATAATGTCCATCTAATTGACTCTATTAGTCTGCAGTAAACATCATTAAAATAATAGGTGCCTGAAAAGTGCTTTCTCCCTTTAAAGTTGTTTTCCTTGTTCACTTCTTGCCATAACTAGAAAGCTCTCAAAGAAGATTTTGGTTGGTGTCACACTCCTAATTATTCAGCTTGTTTATCTAATTGTCAAAAGATTAATAATCAGTATTTTAACTGTAAGACAACATAAAAAATAAGCAATAGAAAATTAAAAAATAGTACATATGCAGAGTGTAAATGTAATATACTCAGCCCAATTTGTGTATGCAATGTAAGATAGTGGCAGCAAAAATTTCACCAGTTCCTGGATGAAAGGCCAGCTTTTTAGTAGTGCCACACTTGTAGTGCCACATTTGAACAATTACATGCACTACAACAGCAGGCGTCTTGCTTCTCAAGTACCTGAGGGTGGAGAGAAGGGGAGGGCTTCAGCAAGCTCAATGATGGCAATGGTGGGTACATCTGCAAGTGCCCTTTTCCTAAGCGCCCTTTTAGGCGCTATTCCTAGTATGCATTAAATTTAGTATCTCCAATGTGAGGTACTAAACAAATGCATATTGGGCTGCCTAAATGCTAAGTAACATATGCACGTGGTTTTTAAATGACGCTTAATGTGCAGTAGCTTATTTTACTGTGCATTAACATGATCACACAGTTTTTAACGCAATGCTTTAATGTGCAGTAAAATAGGCTATTGTGCATTAAATCAGCCAGTCAGTCCCTGCCACTATACCAGGGTGCTGCCTACAAATTATTAACATGCTACCCAGTACCAATTCCCTCCCCACCTTTACTAAAAAGGGAGAGGACAAGCTGCCAGTGATCAGGCTAACTTATAGTGTCACCTCCACTTGGGGATGGAGGGGAGAGAAGCAACTACCTGGTTGGGGTGCATACTTCTGCAGAAACCTCATACCCCTGTAGTTGGAGGTCTTGGAGTATCTGTTTATCTCATTTAGTGCTATACTTTGTAGCTCTTTAAGGTGGTGCAGGATATGTAGGATGATAAATGAATGTCTGTATACAATCTTATTTCACTCTTATGAGTTCTCTATTTTAACGTATTCTGAAGCAAGCTGTTTCCTAAGAACAAGGAAGCTTCCCCAGCTTTTCAGTTCCTTTCCCTGAAGCAAGTGAATATTTTTGCAAAGCAGTATAGGAAATGGCTAACAAAAAAAGAAAATGAGATTGTGAAAAGTCTAAAAGAACAGTCAATTTTACTTTTTAGTTTTTAAGAAGGTTGGCCTGGTTTTTTTGCTTTCCTTCATCTTCTAGCTCTCCTCATTAACCCTTTTTGACAAACAGAGCCATGTTTCCATATGCTTCTGTAGATCAGCAGTCCATCTACTATAACATGAGGCCACTGAATTCTCCACAGAATTTTTTTTTATGTAAATTTATAAAGGCATGGGGCACCAGTTGGCAATCATAAGTTTCCTGGCATCAAAACAATTTTGTTAATACTTCCATTTCAAAATTGTAATGAAAATATGCCAAAGTATCTTTTATCCTTAATCAAAGTGTCATAAAAAGAGGGAAATTCCAAGTAAACAAATATTTTTGTGAACCATCTGGTCCAAATGCAGCAGCCCACCATTTGATGAGATGTGGTTGTCAGAATCCCTCCAGTGCTTCAGAGTTTGTGCTGGCCCTAAACAGCCTGGACCCTACTTAACTATGATACCACCTTCTCCCTTGTACCCAATTGATATTGCTGAGGTCAGCTGGGAGCAGTTGACTGCAAATACCAGCAGTATGTCAAGTCTACTTTACAAAACATGTGGGACGTCATTTTCTGCAGTTGCTTCTCAGCTCTGGAAGACAAATCCCAAGTCTGGGTATATTTCAGAAGCATTGTAAGACTTTCCTTTTTGGGGAGTTGTTTAGCAAACATTTAGACTGAGATATTGTTTATAGGGTCTCTGTTTTACATGGATATTCTAGTTCCTTTTTAGGTCCTTTGTTCTCTTGTTGTGCTCTTGTTTTGTATGTTATACTGTCCATTTGTTATCACGTGTCATGAACCTTTGTTTGGAAAGATGACACATAAACTGAGTAAAAAAATAAATAATAAACTCTTTTTTGCTTTCTTACAGAAAGCATTTTTTCAATAAAATTACCTTTCTTTAAAACGGGAAGATTTATCTCTGATATTTACGTTATTATACACTGGGGTAATACAATATATTTTGACTTCCTATTAACTTCATGTTTGAATATAAACACGTTAAGGTTTTGGTTTCTGTTTTTTGGTTCCCCCTCCCCCCACAACAGGGAACAGTCTAACTTGCAATGAGTGAAATGCCTAATGGGGAAAGGAGATCAAAGTTAAAGATAAATGCAGTTAATGATGTGCTGGCAATATTAAAATTAAAGTTTGTACAAAATTGTTGCCCAGTAATCACAGGAGTATGGTTACTAAATACCCAGCAGTGTGCTCCAATTAAGTACATTTAACTGAAAATATTTATACTTAAAAAAAAAAAAAAGAAAAGATGTACTGAATATATGAATGAAACAAAACACTTTGTCTAAAGGAAAATGTATTGGGAAGAATTGTGGGGGTGAAGACAACATAGTGGAGGTGAGTAGTACCATATTTTCTTTCATACCATATATCCTGGAATATAATACCTTCTTTTTGGAAGGCAACTTGAAGGGGGGAAAAAAAATCTTTCCCGCAGAGCTGACTAATAAACATCTCGGCATTTACATGTACACCCCTATTAGGGTGCACAAACTTACAGACTCTGCAGCAGGGTAGTACTTGTCAATACAAATACTACTCTGCTGTGGAGTTGTTTTTGAGTGCAGCAGCACACATGTAGACACTGACCCAGCTGGCTGGGGCATGAGGGAGGTTCCGTGCAGGGACTGTCTCCTGGATAGACTCACACTGCTGGCTACCCTGGTGCCCCAGCCAGCCCCTCAGCAGCACACTGAGCCTGGTCAGACCAGTCCCAGGCTGGCAGGCTGATCCCCAGGGTCCCTTGCCAGTCAGGGCTACTCCAACCAGACTCCACGTGCTGCTCATGAATACATTCCAGAGCTGATTGCTCCAGAGTTAATTGCTCTGGGTGCACATTAAAATGATGCATCTGGGAGCAAAAAACTCTGAAGAAATAAGATCTGGAGTTTATTCATGTGTGCTAGTTGCCTGTGTACATGTGCCTGTTGAGTAGCATCAGCCAGGGAACTGAGCCTGCTCCCTGTGGATAACTGCAGATTTGACTTCTGGTTTTACCTGTAAACAGTAGAAACTGCTTTTTTCCACATTTCTCACATAAAATGCACATTCCAGGTTCCATAAGGTGTGTTTTTTGTATGTGAGAAAATAAGGTATTTTCCTTATATAGCATTCCTAAGCATTATTATTAAAGCTTGATGACTAGTATGACCTGCGGCATTCCAAAAGCAAGTATTTTCTTTATTTTTCTCGGAGAGGTTATTTTTAAGCCACAGAGATGATCTCTGTCTTGAAATTGTTGAGCAATACATAGAAAGAGGGTGATTGCATCAGAGGTAAGAATATAGAATATTACCCCAACCCTTCCTCAGTTTGGTGGTAAAATTTAATGGGAGTCTGATGTTCCTTTCCAGTAGGAAAAGGAAAACAAAGATAATTTAATATGTGTAGTTCAATTTATATGCCACCTGTCAGACAGCATCTAAGTAGATAACAGTGAAAATATTGGACTGATTAATTAATTAGGCTTGCACTTACTTAGTAGCTTATACTTATAAACTCTTCCCTTTTCTGCCTTGGATTTGACATAAAGACTTTGTAAAGAGAGTTTATTTAGGTCAGGTTATGGTATATGCACGAAACACTTCAAGTTGTTATAAATTGATCAGTAAAACATTAAGAGAAAATATAAATCAGCTTTTTTTTCTTTTAAAGTGCTGCAATTTTTATTCTGATATAGCAAGCAGCATATTTAAATGTTTCTCACAGTGTGACTGTCTTCTAAAAGAAAGGGGTACTTCCTAAAAGAGAATTAAATTCTTTGAGGAAGAATCATCCCATTTGAAAGTAAAGCTCTCTCTCTTTATTTTATATTTGTTTTTAATGCATTTTTTTTATTGCCTCCTGTGTCTTTCAAACCCTTTTCTCTCACACAGACATGTAAATGCAGAGCATTGCCCACAATCATGCTGCTAAAAACCATCAGCACTATTATAAGTCTTCCCAAGACGGCATCTGTAATGCCAGTCAGTCACAAATTTGTTTCGGTAGTTAAACAATGTAGGTTTACTGACATATCTGTGGCTGGCTTTTTTCCTTTTACAAATCAAGTGAACAATCCAAAGAACAACCTTTATGCCAGATTTGTGTTAAAGTCTTGGGGCTTTTTACTTACATGTCCAGTCATTAAAAAAAAGAAAAGAAGCATAAAGGCACTTCTTTCTTTTTACTTTAGTCAGTATACTTTCACTTAGAACAAGGGTCTGTTCACTGCAGATCCCAGTTTTGCTAAGGTTACTTAAACAACAGAACTTTGTTCACATCAAGCACATTGTAAAAGGAGTATCTTTGTTTCCCAGGAAAGTAATCTATATAAATACACATCAAAATCAATTTCAAATATACAAGTAAGCTTTTTATGTAACTCTGTCGTATCAGAAAATTGCATAAGGTCATGCTTTATATCTGTACTTCTGTGTAAAATCTCAGTCCTAACCCATATTCAACAGGAAAAAGAAATTATCTTGATAGATAAGATAGTGACCTTGTTATAATACTACTGGAGCATTTCTGCATTCTATTATACAAGGACATCATATTTTCCTAAAATAGCTGGCAGTATTTGAAAGACCAAATGTAATATTCATCATCACTTTTTACATTCACATTTCTAATTCTCACTGAAATAGATGTTGCTGCATTTAGTAAAAAGTCTTTAGTACGTGGTACCTTCTTTTTTTCTCACTATTGAAGTTTACATGCTTGCAATGTGCTTAATTCATCCTTGAATTAAAGCAATGATTCTCAACCAGGATGAATTCGCAGCCTAGAACGCTGCCTAATCCTTTGAAAGGTGCTGTGAGGTAGGAGGAGATAAGCAGAGGCTCAGGTTTCTTCCTGCCTGGCCAATCCCCCACTTCCACTGCCAGGCTACTCTGCAAGAAGGTAAATGCTAATATGTAAATTAGTTTTAGAAATTGGATGCCATGAGTGCCTTAAGTCCAGTGCTGCTGGATTTTTGGTTGTAGCTATGTTGGTCTAAGGACATAGGCAGGCAAGGTTCTTTGAGTAGATGTGATATCTTTTATTAGACCAACTGAATAGTTGGAAAAAAGTTCTTAGCAAGCTCTCGGGCACAATCACTCTTCTTCAGTCATAAGTCCAATTCAGGGTTCCTTGAGTGCAATGAGAAGTGCCTCAAGTCTAATGAGTTTGGGAACTGCTGGTTTAAAGCTTGGAGCCAAACTGTTTGTGTGCACAAGAGTATTTTCACAGGGAAGAACAACCATGTATAATCAATGCCTTGATTACTTCCATCTCTTAAAAAGAAAAAGCATTTGGATCACATGGATGATGACAACGAGGTTTCCATCAGCTACAAGTAAGAACAGTCGTATAAAGAAAGTAAGGACTCCACTTCTGGAGCTAAGCATCTGAGGCCATCCTGTCAAAGATGGATCTTGCAATCAAAATCTCAGTTTTGCTAATTGCTCTCTTGTGCAAAATTCAGAACACACTAATATTAGCTAGTATCCACTACAATATCCATTACATTACACCAGTTTCCTTGTTTGCCTTGCAATTGTTTTTTTTTTTTTTACTTATATGTCCTTAAATTATGTAAGCACACTATATATTTGGTATAACAATCATTGTTATTTTATTTGGATTAAAAGATTAGTCAGTGGAAGATCCTTCTAATCTTTTTTTTAAACTATAGCAGCCACTAGAATAAGTACAATACTACAGTGTAACATTTGAGCTTTAAATTAAGCATAATTAGTATTTCAAAACAGAAGGAAATGTATGATGTACATTATTAAAATTACAATTAAAAGTTAAAACATGCAAAATGTGAAGATTGGAGTAGTCATTTTGAAGTGCTGCAGTTGCTTTAATAACATGGTATATGCCTTATGTTTTTAAACATTCTTTGTTGGTATAGATACATTTAGCAGTAATCAGGAGGCTGGCAAGGTCAAGAACCCGGAAAAATATCAGCATTAATCTCTACTTCATCTGGCAAAGTCAGCTCTCAACTTGTAAAATGTTATTTTATCAATGGAAATGTAAACCATGACTTGTTTTAGTGAAGCAACTGAAGTTTTATTGGGAGGTCACAGAGGAGACTTTAGAACTTAAAAGAACATTTAAATACCTTATCAGGATAATAAGCAACACAATTTGTTGAATCCACTGTTTGAATTTAAATCAAGTCAAATATTTAAGGCACTATCAGAAGGCCAATTATTTTCAAAATGTGTTTCTTTCCTGATTATCTTTAACTTTATAAGGCCAAAATGAAAAGAAATAGGTCCTTTATAGAATATGTAAAATACAAATGCAACAGGACAGGTCAAAGTCACCAGCCACAATAATTTGTTATCTACATATTGTCTAACAGAACACCTTTTTAAAGGTAGTAGTATTCATCAGGAGATAATAAAATAGGAGACTTTTAAGAAGTACGGAGTGTCACTGGAGTGCCAATTCCTTTTGGAGACAACTTAGAATTATCAAGGCCATAGTGACATCAGATAAAACTTATTTTTTTTAAATATTAGGATGAATGTGTTAGCCTTTTCTTATAAGAATGCTGAGGTGCACCAAAAATGTGCCCTTCCTATCAGATAGGTGGTCAGACACCAATCTTACAAAGCTTTTTGATAGTATTTCTAAAGACCTTATTCTAAATGCAAAGAGATTGGGAAAACTGCTTAGAAAGCTTATCTAGAAATCTGCAATATACCAAGAACTTAAAATGTGCATAAGAACTTAATGTTCTAATTCAAACTTGCTGAACCAGAGAGAATGCTGTATTAATTTTGATATGGGCTAAAAAGCTAGCTGCAGCAGATTTTCAATGTCGGCACATTGTGGACTGCATACTATAGACATCTTGTCCAGATGAATAGAATTAAAGTATGTACAGTAGGACAGTGATTCTCAACTAGTCTGCCATAGCACCTGGGGTGACTTGAGATCCTTTCAAGGATGCCACAGGATGCCACACAAAGTGACTGATCACTGTTAGGCACACAAACATGATTCACAAGATAAACTCAGAGTTTTAAAATATGAATTTATAGTTTTTAAAACATCTTGCCCTGCTGTGGTCTTCCTTGAGTTTTTGCTTAAGAAGACTGACAACTAATGAATTAGGATTTGGATTAGATCTAATAAAAAGCTTAATTAAAAAATAAACTTTAGTCCAGAATTTAAAAACCTCCCACTCGGTGGTAATCTAAACTTAATAGACATATGTGTGGGTAACCTAAAAATGTTGACCCACCTGGTTTTAAACAGATGAGTGCCTATCTAAGACCAAATCCAAATAGGATTCAGAATCTAGGGGAGGCAGCACATGGAGTCCTCAAAGAAGGTTGTGTCCTGACTACAGCCAACACACTTGAGGGGCTGGGAGCTTTACAAAATGTTGTGGCCATTTTATTTCTACAGGCCTCGCTTTATATGCAAGTCTATTGGAATCCTAGATTCAATGCTGTCCTCAGCTATATTCCCTCTCTACCTTCCAGAAGAGTTCCCTAACCACTATCCAATCCTTCTGTTGAAACTTTGACCTGTGCAAAAGAAAATCTAGATGAACAACCTAATGGTTAGGATGCTCAACTGGAGATAGGGGCGAGTTCTGGATTCTGCTTACTGCTTCCAAGACCTGTTGTACATTGTACATTAAATAGTCATTGAATAAAAATAGAAATAGTCCTGAAATTGAGAAGAAAATCAAGGATTTCCCTTCTAAACGACTAGACCAGGAAGGAGTGTCACTCATTTGCATTGCAGGGCATTTCACAAGCAAGAACCAGGCCACAAGGCTTATCGCAGCCTGGACAACCTACCACTGGATGTGGCACTGGGTCTTCTCACCACAGTTACCAGCTGTTAACGGCAAATCTTCCAAAGCTGCCAGAGCTCAACAACCCTTCTCATAGTTGTGGGAGTTGCTGTTTCAGATAGGAATGATAAGGTTGAACACTGGCAGTGTGAACTCCTTGGTTGCAGGTGCTGACACCATGGTTCTGGCAGCCACACTGAGAAGCTCCATGGGCCAGATTCAGAGGTCCATATGTACTCTAGCATTAACCT
This sequence comes from Crocodylus siamensis, assembly GCF_052110815.1. Classification (NCBI taxonomy): domain Eukaryota; kingdom Metazoa; phylum Chordata; order Crocodylia; family Crocodylidae; genus Crocodylus; species Crocodylus siamensis. The sequence continues at coordinate 41,078,848 of NC_143395.1, read as the reverse complement.
TTAGTTTCTGGCAATGACAATGGAAGCCCCACAGCCCAGATGACCCACCTCTGACTGTATGAGGATCTTTGGTGCCTAATTATGTCAATTTGGATCTCTATCCTAGGTCAAGTTTTAGAAATTCTAGTACTTAAATAAGAAGGACCTCAGTTATATAAAACAGAAAAGGCTGAGTGTCTCACATTCTTAAAATTAACTGTGGTTGTAGATTGTCATTTAGAAGTGATATTGTACTCCAGAGCTTCAGTTACATCTTTTAGTCTTGGAGGTACAGTTCTGAAATTATTCATTAATTTTAGACACAACATTTAAATTTAAACTTGTTCTTTTTACAGTGATATTTACTCATGGGCAGACAGCTAGAGAGCAGTATGTTTAGTGGTGTTCTTGTGCTCATACTATAGGGTCTGTGTTTGAAACAAGGCTCTAAGTTGCAGAAACATGGTATGAATGCCCTCTCTTCTGTTCATATCAAATGAAAATCACTTGGAACTGAATGAGTAACCCAACTAAAGGAACTAAGCAGGGGTGGAGCTTACAAGGGATTTCATCATCTCGCTTCCCTCCACTCCCCTATATTAGTTCTCTGTGAAAGTTAATACTGTTCAAAAAGCTAATACCCGCTTCCAGTGAAATGACTTTACTAACAAATGAAGGTGTGGAAGAGGGAATAAATCTAGTCAGAAATGACAGTGGCAAACACAGAGCAGATGTTCTGTTTCATCTAATGAACAACCTAAGTCAGCTGGCAACTAATTCCAAGTTACCCAGCTAGAGTGTAGGAATAATTCTGTTGCCTACTCTGAGCACATATGTGCCTCCGTGATAGGGAAAGGGAGATGACTGAACTTTTCCACAGCGTGATCCTGTTCATATCATGGGAACACCTATGCACCCAGAAGGCATAATAGAATAATTTCTACAATTTAGGGCTAGGGACAGACATTACACACAAACTGGTTTAAACCTGTAACAGAACAGATGTTTAGTAAACATAAACCAGTTTGAGAATGGCTAAAATTGGTTTGAGATAAACCTGGTTAAGTGTAGTAACAGACTTAATTGATTTGGCTCAAACTAATTTATGCAATGTCCGTTCCAGATCCCTTGCTTGTTTAAGATAAATCAGACCCCCCCCCCAGCATCCCAGTATGCTCTCTGAGCTGGACAGGGCTCTCTGCTTCACAACAGGGCTGCCCCCTCCCCTCTGCTCCCTGGTTGCAGCTTTGACAGTCTCTGCCGGCATGTTCCTGGCACCTGCTTCCCCCCTGCCACACTCTTTGCTAAACAGGCATTCTCTTGTCCCTCAGACACCTCTCAGCATTAGCTAGCAGACCACATGTTGGCCAACTCCAAGCTGTGGCACAGGGGACAAAAGTAGAATCAACAAATAGCTGGTTATGTCCCTCTGTTTTCTTAATGGGGTGATAAACACTGAATTAGAGGTGATAAGCATCCCCTGCTGGGCTGTGGGGGAGGAGGGGCCCTCTCCAATCACAATGTCCTACTGGGGCCTGGCCATGCCCCCTTAGCTCAGCATTGTGCAAGGGCTGCTTCATCACTTCCCCTGGCTTCTAGCCTGAGCCACTGTAGGCATGTACCTGCATTTCTGGAATGAAAAGTGAATACCTATCCACCTCCAAATCAGTTCAAGCATTGCAGATTATACTAACCTGTAAAGATTGAATCAATTTAGGTTCAGGCTTTTTTAATGTCTCTCCCTAGCCTAGTCAGGTAATTTGGAGTTTCTGGAAGCTTCACTTTAGTTATCCACCGCATGAAATTGAAGAGGGAAAAGCATTAAAAATAACCAGGAACTATAGATATTGACCAGAATGAGCAGGTAATAAAATCCATTAAAATGAAGTAAGGGCCTTGTTAGGTCTTATGCTGTAAACTGAACAAAAGTTAATTGACTTGATGTTGTTCGCCTTAGTAAAGCAGTTGTATGGTAAGGCAAAAAACCGGCTCGGACTGTCCTTCATCTGCACAACTATGACTTGCCACTGGAGGTTTTTTGGTGAGCAGGGGCAGGACTAAGAGCAGGACCCACTCACTGCTCCACTTTGTAGAGGGTGGACCCACTACTATGGCAGTCTTCAGAAAGACCTGAGGAAGCAGCTTCCCTAGAGCTCTCTGGTCTCACCAAAATGGATGCAGCAGCTCTGAGCTAAGTGTGGGGCCACCAGGCTTAAGCTCTAACAGCCCTGCTCTCAGCACAGAGTTTTTATGTCATCTTCAGCAAGACCAGATTGCTACAGGGCTACACCGCTAGAGCTAGCTCACTGTGAGCTGTGAGGGGTCCAATCCTTTCTCCTCTGAAGCTCAGAGGAGCTCCTGTGACCCTCTCCTTCCTCCCTAGGCCACTGCTGGCAGAAGCAAACCCAGTCCGGGTAGTAGCAGGAGGTGCCATGGTCTCTGGAGCTCTGAAAGAAATAAAGGATCAGGCACCTTAGAGCTCAGGTGGCACGGAGACAACTGGCAGCCTGGCCAGCAGAGTGCAGGATGACAGGCACTGCTTGAGCCTTAGAGAAAAAAGGATCAGGCCCCTTGGAGCTCAGAGCATCCTGGGATACTGAAGAATTTCAACTTGCAGAGAACAGTTGTGAGAAGTGGTCACATAGTATTGAAACAGTAACAAAATCAGGTGGATTGGAGACTATCCTGCCTTGGAGTGACATAACACTTTAAACTGAATAACAAGTGCTTGAAGCTATTCAAAAGGTGTTAATGTGCACCCAGTCCAGAGGTTGAGAGCCCTAGAAGCCATGGGCTTTGAACTTACCATGTAACAAGGCCCTAGGTCAACTTTCATCAATCTTTCATAGCCATTTACTCTATAAGGTACATGAGTAAACCCACTTGGCTGTAAATCATTCCTTCATGCATGACAGTTCTTCCTCTGTCCTAATATTCTTGTTTCTGTAGCCATAGCTCTGCTGTTTTGTAAATATATATGCATGACAGATTGAGTAAAAGATATTCTGTTTTTAATATAGAGAAGTTTTCAAGTGAATGGAATTTTCTTAAAGGATCTCAATGGTTGTAAATGATAGAGTTTTGGGCTATATTGATCTTGAATGTTTTCTCTTGAATATCATATTTGATCTCACATAGTACAGGGTGATTATGAAAACAGTAACTACCGGTTGCACTAAACTCTTTGTAGCTGAATAATTGTTAATTAAGTTAAGAGAGTAAATAGAGATGTTGGTTAAAGAAAGATATTGGGAATTTCATGTACAAGAAAAGGCCCACTGCTTCAGTAAATAGTACAAACACAAATCTAATCATAGAATTTGATTATGTTTGTCTGAGCTGCAAGTCCAAAAAGGAAATGAGATGCCTAAACTAAAACTTTGGCAAAAAATATGCAATTTATTCCAAAGCAAAACAGCCAAGTGCCTGGATCCCATCTTACTCACCCTCTGGCCTCTCACGATCCCACCCTGTTATCTTACCTGCCATGATTTGATGGTATAAGTAGACTCAGAGGCTGCCCCTAGATGTTGGGCGGGGTGTGGGGTTTCTTCCAGTCCTAGGTCCTTGTTTGGGCTGCAACTCCTGTGGCCTTAGCTTGTGGCTGGGCCCCTCTACCTGAGATCAACTGTCCAAGGACCCTATCCATGTGGGCCCCAGCTCTAGCCTTGCCCATCATGAACTCTGGGCCCCTAAGCTCTTGTTTCGCCCATTGTAGGCTCTGGGCTTGTGCCCTCGCTCTTTTCTGCAATGTGCAACAGTCCCTCAGTTGATAGCAGTGCTCCCCTCAGGCACTGCTTGAGGCCTCCAAACTTCTCAGGGATCACAGCCAGGCCTTGTCCCTCTCAGCCTTAGCCCATTTATGCTGTCTGCCCCATTTTTGTAGGGTTTAGGACCCAGGGTGCCCCCCCGCCACCCTTCTTAGTGGCTTATCCCCTACAGTCACAATCTGGTCCTCTCATTCAAACTTTAATACAATGAAAACCACAAGTATCTGCTTCCAAACAAAAGGTCTTGCCCAACTCTGGGTCAATGTTGCACCATGATAATGAGCTAAAACATAATGGTAAAATACTTAATTCTGCTTCCCAATGATGTAGGGGCTTCCACGCAGCTCCTTATTATCTAGAGTTCTTCCTTTTGCCCAGTCAGGCCTACCTGTCCCCCCACACTCCCACTCCCAAAGTCTCAGCCACAGTCCTGGTTTTACAAGGCCTCTAATCCCCTCTCTGGGTAACTTGACCAACTACATCCACTCCAAGTCTGTCTATCACTGGCAGGCAGCCTTTTTATTAAAGGGCTATCTGCTACTCTTCAGGGGCCTGGAGCAGGCCAGCCATTCCGTGGCTCCCTCCCTCTCATTCAATGATTGATGAGGGTCCCCTTACAGGAGCATGTCCATTACTGTCCTTTTGAAACTGTTCTATGTGGCATACAATAATAAAGACTCATTAACATACAAAGAGACAGAGAGAAAGACAGATATTGGAAGAAAAATGGTTTTGTAGCCTGGCAGCGAGGGCATTAACCTGAGTTCCAGTCCCTATTCCAAAGACTGTTTATGTATTTTGCATTAAACTATGACTGAAAAAATACAGAAAGAGTCCTTGGAAGAGGAACTACAGTTCAAGTGTTCCCACAACTAGGTGTCTTCAAGAGGAGCCTGGGTCCTGCCAGCCCTGGGGCTGCTCATGAGACCCAGCTGGGCTGGGGAGCATGAGCAGCACCAGGGCCGGCAGGACCCAGCTTAGTGCTGCATAGTCCCCACACACCAGGCCAGGCAGCATGAGCACCCCTGGGAAACATGAGTAGTGCTGGGCTGGGCAGCTGGCAGGACCCGGCTCAGCTCTGTGCAGTCCCCATGTGCCGGGCCAGGCTGGGCAACACGAGAAGCCCCAGAACCATGGGGCTTGTGCTGTCTGGCCTGGCCTGGTGCACGGGGACCACACAGAGCCAAGCCAGGTCCTGCTGCCTGGCTTAGGGCTTCACGTGCTGCCTGGGGCTACTCGTGCTGCCCAGTCTGGCCTGGTGCATGGGGACCGCATGGAGCCAAGCCAGATCTTGCCAGCCCTGGGGCTGCTCATGCTCCCCAGCCCAACTGGGCAGCATGAGCAGCCCCAGGACTGGCAGGACCCAGCTCAGCTCCACACCATCACTATAGGACTGCACTATAGGAAGGACCCGACCGGGCGGTAGGACCCAGCATGTCATGTGGGGACCGTGTGCCGCACCAGGTCCTGTCACCATGGGCTGGGTCCCAAGGCCAGCTCCTGCATCTGCCCCCTGTGCCTGCCAGGGGTGGTGAGAATGTGGCCCAGCCCCATGTGGATCTCTAGTCTGGATTTTCACTGGAGTGGGTCACAGGGTTCTGGGAGGTGAGGTTCCTGTGTGTGCGCCTCCCGGAGCCATGCGACCCACTCCAATGCAAAGCCACACTAGCGAGCCACAGGGATCTGGGCCAGGTGCTCATCCCCTGCAGCCCCAGGGACATCCCCCCACCACTCCCCAACCCCCCCTCCCGCATCCCCCTGTCACCCCTCACCCACCCACACCCATGAAACCCCCCCCCCCACTTACCTTGGACAGCACTGGGGGCTGGGGGCAGCAGGAACACCAAAGAGACAATCTGGCCAAAACCAAAGGGGTTTGAAGCGGGGCACACTTGTCAAGAGGCACCTAAACCTGGACTATTGATCATCCTCAAGAAGTAAAGAGCTAGATATTAGATGTACCTCATCTTGAAGGGATTCAAAACCCATATCCCCCACTTCTCAGGAGACTTCTCTATCACTAGAATATGGCATAATCTGAGTGTGGGACCTTTCCACTCCTCTTATGGAAGCTGATCTACTGGGCATCCGAGACTGAGGGATTCATGAGGCCAAAAGGAAACTCTGTAGAATAATGTTTATTGTACTCCCTTAGAACAAAGGTTAACAAATGACTTCCTAATTTAAACTGCTTAAACAAAATATTAGATAGGATATTAAGAGGATGTAGTTGTGTTTTAAGGCTGAGTTCTATGGTCTTAACCCAACAATCCATAGAGAAAGCAAACAAGAGAAATAGTGTTTTGATGCTGGTATTTCTAGTAATAAACAAGCTGTTAACTAAGTAGCCAGGCCTTGAAACAAATTGTCATACCACTGGAAGTCAATGTACCAGGGATTTCATGTCTTCTTTACATACAAAACCAAAGATCAGGGACCACTGGTCTATTGTGTTGTTTATACAAGATTTAGATCAAGGTATAGGAATTTGCCTACTCACAAGTGTTTTCTGAATCTCTAATTAGCACAAGAAGAAAAATTATTCATGAGGGCCAAATGCTGAGGATCTGGGATTGATGAAAGCAGAATTTCCCAAATTTACTTGCATATATGATTACCAACAAAGACAGTCCAGTTAATTTAATCATTGCAGCCTTTTTTAAATGGAGGAATTCTAGAGCAGAATATCATGTAAAAAAAGGTTTTTAAAGATGTGACAAAATGGTCATGATAAACTAAGACCATTTCAGGTGGAGACTGAAGTACCTTTTATATACTTATCCAGTTGAAGTGTTTTCTCCTAGCTATTCTGTATTGTCCTGTCATTGTTCAGGGTGCTATTTAAGTCAAAAATACTTATTTTGAATTGGCTTACCTATAGAAAATGTCTCGGTTGATATCATGGAACAAGGTATAATTCATATTTTTTTTTATTGTAGTCTCACAGATTCTACTGTCAAATTCTATTGTAAAGCCAGTCACAAAGGCACTGACATAAATATTTAAAAAGGCAATAGCACCATCAATATATAGGGTAAACACAGAAAAAGAACAACAATCTTGGCTCAATTAAACTATGACAAATTATTTGAACTCCAGCTATGAATTTTGTCCTATGGGGAGAAGCAGCAGTACAAGCACAGAAAAACTAAGAAAGGAATGTTTATAAACTGAATTATATTGGGTAAGATGACCTATATTTTGGCTTTCTGTCTAGCTTTGTCTTAGTACCTAGCTGTCCTGAAATGGCATATAAAATGGGTAGAAACAGTTCTTTTAGCTAATCTCAATAGTACACTTTATGCCTACTGGCATATTTCAGTTCATCCCATACCTTTTAGATATCTACATGCTAATGTAATTAGCCAGTGGTGGCATGATGGCCAAGAGAGCATCAGTGGTGGCTGCTATATTTGCACCCTCACTCTAGTCAGTACCCAGGGCTGGTGCCCTGGTCACCCCTCCTTAGTTATGCTAAGGCAACATAGGTACCTATAGAAAATGGAAGGGATTTGACACAAGAGGTTTTTTGGTGTTTCCTCTCCTTTGCTCGCCTTTATCCATTGCTAGTGTGGCAATGTGGGATTCAGACCTACAGGAAAAGAAGGATACTAACATTTAGGGAGCATAACTATCTTCATTTTAGGGTAGTGTTACAGTGATGATGTAGCTGTTATGGTACAGGTAATAATTATGTGAGAGGCAAGGATTATATTGGGTGCTATCCTTTATTAGACCAATTGCGTAGTTGGGATCAAATTCTACAAGCTATTGCACCCTTGCAAGCTTGTTGGACTTTATCCCACCCATGCAGTTAGTTTAATAAAAGGTATTACTGCCAAAAAAATCCTTGCCTCTTACATTCTAGAGGTAATTTTTCCTTATTGTTCTTCACTTGGCAGTACACTGCCCCATACAGGAGCAAGTAGTTTGGGCAATAAGGAAATACAGTTGATTATCACCACTTAGCATGCTAAGCCCATAAAAATTTCTGTATATGTTTGACTAACAGATGTATAAGAAGGTAAACTTGTTTACACTGACCATAAGGAAATCAGTTTTAGTATGAAATTGATTACCTTTAATCTTAGCTTCTGCAGTACATATGCTGTGCAAATGTTTTTTTGCAAGTGTTAATTAGCCACTATATGTTAAAATATTTTGAGAAATGAGCTATATAGTATCATTGGTCACAAATACATCCAAATATTTTAAAAGCCAGCTGCAGTATTTAACCTCAAGACCTTGCTTCATCCAGTAAAGTCATCTGAGTTCATAATTTGACTTTAACCTGGCAAATATTTATGTACTTCACTTTGTATACTGCTCTCAGTTCCATTGTAGCAAAAGGTTTGGAACCTTAGCAAAGAGCACTTTAAATTTACCTGACATTGATTTCAATTTTTTTTTATTATTGTGTTATGTTATTAGTCTTCACTGCAAAGATAATGTGAATCATCAAGTCAGTGTTAGAAAACACAACCCTTTACCTTAAATTTATGCAAGCATAATCAAACATGCTGGTTTCAGCAAACCAAAGTGGAACTACTGATATTAATAGTTTTCTGAAACAACCTGAATCAGGAGATCATTTAAGGATAAGAGTTTTGCTCTTTTGAGCCACACTGGATCAAGACTGTCGAACTTTGAAGTGGTCAAGATCTACATGTTTTGCATGCCACACAATGTACCATACAGTCTCCCTTCACGGTGGGCAATTCCCCAGCACTGTACCACATGCCCTCATGTTGCACTGTCCTGTACTAACTGCCTCTATCTCCACTAAACCATAATGCCACACAGGATCCATAGGTTCCCCCCTACCAAGGCCCATGACTGTGGGCTTCACTGCCTCATGCTGCCCCCGCTGGGCTTGGGGGTGGAGTTCAAAGACTCCATGGCACCAGCAAGAGTCCAATGTGGAGAGTGGTGGCCAGACTGAGAGCCCAGGAGCTGCAAGTTAACCTCTTGAGAGCTGCATGTCACCTGTGGGCCACCAGTTGAACATCCTTGTATTTGTTCTTTGGAGTAGTAGAAGAGTGGCTGTTCATGGAAGGAGTGAACAAATCTCAATATGTTGTTGGGAGTGGGGTGGTTTTTTTGTTTTTTATTTTCTTCAGGTTTTGGGGGGGGTTGTTTTTTCTGTTTATTCTGTTTTTTTCTTTGTCTTTGTCTTTTTTTTTTTTTTTTTGAAGTGCAAAAATATTTAGCCTTGGCAGGAAAGATCTGTTTCAATGATAGAGCAATCAAGTGTTTCATGTACCTAAAAATCCTGAGTAGATGCAGCCTACCTTCTAAATGAAATACTGTTGCAGTAACCTCAGTTTAATATAAGTGGGAAACAGGCTACTCCCAATTCTATTTATGATAGTGATACAGAGATGGAAGTAAACAACAACTGTTTATGTTAAAGTGGTTGAAAAATTATGTACATGATCACAGAATAATAGAATATAGCTTACTGGCTTGCAAATTACATTGAATAATATTGCTGGAAAAGCTTAAAAATGTATTTGCCTTTCCTATATTGCTTTTCTACAGAAGTATTTAATAATGGGGAATATTATTAAATGTTTTTTGGGGGGGTTGTGTGTTTTTGTTTGGGGCTTTGTACGTTTTTGGGGGTGTTTTGGGTTTGTTTTTTAGTCTTCTGGAGCCTCATTGAGTTGGTTGTTTGGAAAAGGAAAAAAAAATAATTTGGATAAACTAAGTAACAGTCTTTCAAACAGACAAAGAACAAAAAGATACTAGGAAGAAAACACTCACAATGGCATATACTTATAAAATGCATAGAATCATAGAATCAATGAGTCGGAAGGAACCTAGACAGATCATCGAGTCCGACCCGCTGCCATGGGCAGAAATGAGCACTGAGGGCGGGAGGGGTTATCAGACCCCAGCCAGATGCCTATCCAGTCTCTTCTTGAAGATTTCCAGGGAAGGTGAGAGCACCACCTCTCTGGGAATCCTATTCCAGGCCCTGTCCACCCTTACAGTGAAGTAGTTCTAACCTAAACCTACCCTCTCTCAGCTTGTGGCCATTGTTCCTAGTGACTCCAAGGGGGGCCTTGGTGAAAAGACTTTCCCCGAGTCCCTCTTTACTTGTCATGAATATACCTATCAGATTTCCTATATATTAGAGCTAGAGGAGAGCATGTGAAATAAATAGTGTATCAGGCATCAAGGACAACAAAAAATCCTTTTTCAGATATGCGGGGAGCCAGAGGAAAAGCAAGGGCAATGTTGGACCCCTGCTAAACCAGATGGGGCAACTGACAACTGACGCCCAGGAAAAAGCCAACCTATTAAATAGGTACTTTGCGTCAGTCTTTCATCAGTCACACGGGATGCCCATGCCTGCTATGGGACAGGGAAATCTGAGTGAGGGGGATCCCCTACCCTCCATCAATGCTGACCTCGTGAAGGAACACCTTGAGAAGCTGGATACCTTCAAGTCAGCTGGCCCTGACAACCTGCACCCCAGGGTACTCAAGGAGCTGGCGAGCATCATAGCCCAGCCCCTGGCATGGATCTTTGAAAACTCCTGGCGCTCTGGTGTAGTGCCCGAAGACTGGAAGAAGGCCAATGTGGTGCCGATCTTCAAGAAAGGGAAGAGAGTGGAGCCGGCTAACTACAGGCCCATTAGCCTGACTTCTATCCTGGGGAAGATCTTAGAAAAGTTTATTAAGGAGGCCATCCTTGAGGGACTGGCCCAGGCTAACATCCTGAGGGACAGCCAGCACGGGTTTGTTGCGGGTAGGTTGACCTATCACCTGGACAAGGGAGAAGAGATTGATGTCATATATCTTGACTTCAAAAAAGCTTTTGATCTGGTATCCCATGATCACCTCTTGGCCAGACTGGCCAGTTGTGGCCTTGGCTCCACCACGATCCGCTGGCTGGGAAATTGGCTTCGTGGTCGGACCCAGAAGGTTGTGATTGATGGCAGTTACTCATCATGGTGCCCTGTGACCAGTGGGGTCCCTCAAGGCTCTGTCCTGGGACGCATACTGTTCAACATCTTCATTAACGATGTGGACATTGGAGTCAGGAGTGGACCGGCCAAGTTCGCCGATGGCACCAAACTCTGGGGCAAAGCATCCACGCCAGAAGATAGGTGGGTGATCCAGGCTGACCTGGACAAGCTCAGCAAATGGGCAGACGAGAACCTCATGGTGTTTAACACCGAAAAATGCAAGGTTCTCCACTTTGGGAGGAAAAACCTGCAGCACCCTTATAGGCTCGGCAGTGCTACATTGGTTAGCACTACAGAAGAAAGAGACTTGGGGGTCATCATTGACCACAAGATGAACATGAGCCTGCAATGCGATGCTGCAGCTAGTAAAGCGACCAAAATGCTGGCGTGCATCCATAGATGCTTCTCGAGCAAATCCCGGGACATCATTCTCCCCTTGTACTCGGCCTTGGTGAGGCCGCAGCTGGAGTACTGCGTCCAGTTTTGGGCTCCACAATTCAAAAAGGATGTGGAGAAGCTTGAGAGAGTCCAGGGGAGAGCCACGCGCATGATCAGCGGTCAGGAAAACAGATCTTACAATGACAGGCTGAGAGCCATGGGACTCTTTAGCCTGGAAAAGCGCAGGCTCAGGGGTGATCTGATGGCCACCTATAAGTTTATCAGGGGTGACCACCAGGATGTGGGGGAACGTCTGTTCACCAGAGCGCCCCAAGGGATGACGAGGTCGAATGGTCACAAACTCCTGCATGACCGTTTCAGGCTGGACATAAGGAAGAATTTCTTTACTGTCCGAGCCCCCAAGGTCTGGAACAGTCTGCCAGCGGAGGTGGTTCAAGCACCTACATTGAACACCTTCAAGAGTAAACTGGATGCTTATCTTGCTGGGATCCTATAACCCCAGCTGACTTCCTGCCCTTTGGGCAGGGGGCTGGACTCAATGATCTCCCGAGGTCCCTTCCAGCCCTAATGCCTATGAAATCTATGAAATCTATGAATCCATCCACATGCTAGCAATCTTATGTTCAAAGATATATCAGTAGAATGATATACACAGTTGCAATATAAAAGATATATACAGTTGCATGTTAAAAGATGTCACCCACAGGCCTCTGCCAGGGATGTTAACATCTCCCTCAAATAAAGTCCTACAGCAATGGGTGAGTGGTAGTGGGGATAGGAATAGTGATCTCTGGGAGTCCTTCGTCACAAATCTGCACATAAACGGCGATCATGTGATGATCATTTTGCACTTACCAGGACAGAAGTACAATTTGGCAGCTGCGGACATTACATGAGCAGTCCTTTTTCGGATCACCCTGAAGAAGAAGGGGCTGGAAAAGATGCCTAAACATAGGCTGTCTCATTCCCCTGGATGGATTGCTGCATCCAGCAAACTCTACCTATGGCCAAATCCAACAAAATAAAGTACTGGAATTTGCCACCTGGAATATTTCACACTCTCATGGACTCCATGACCAGTGAGTGTCCTGAAAGAAGAACCACCATAGTAGCTAGAGAACTTGTATAGCATCAATATTGCTGCCCTAAGTGAGACTGACTGGGCAGATGAAAGACAGCTGAAAGGAGAAGGGGATACACCTATTTTTTTTTTTTTTTTGGAAAGAAAAGTCACTTGAAGAGAGGCTCACTCACAGGGTTGGCTTTGCTGTCAAGATCAAGATTTTTAGTCAGCTTTCAGAATTCCCTGTGAGCCTTAATCCATGCCTTATGATGCTCTGGCTCAAGCTCAGTTAACCAGTATGTTACGGTCATCAGTGCATATGTTTCCACACTTGACAATGAAAAAGTCAACATGGAACAGTTCTTCTGTGCTCTTGACACAGTCCAGGCTGCTAATGCCAAGAAAGCCAAGCTCCATCTTCCTGGATGACTTCAACGCAAGAGTTGGGTGACACTCTGAACTTTGGAGTGGCACCCATGGGAAAGAGGGGGTGGGAAAAGTCAATTCCAATGGTATCCTTCTCAGCAAATGTGCAGAGCATGACTTGCTCATCACAAATACTATTTTCAGACAGTGTGACAAATATAAGACCACTTTGAAACAACCATGCTCCAATCACTGGCATCTGTTTAACTATATTATTGTCAGAGCCCATGATCATACTGATGTCTGTATCACCCAAGTCATGAGAGGTGTAGATGAGAGTTGGATGGACCACCATTTAATCAGATCAATCATGGACATGCAACTTGCTCCACAATGCTGTAAGCAACCGAAAGAAATGCAGAAGAGATTTAACATCAAGGCACTCCAAGACCAAGCTAGATATGAGGCTCTTCACAAACACCTTACAGAGAGGTTCTTTGACCTACCTGATGATATCAAGGCCATGCAGGCACATTGGGAGGAACTTAAGAATGTTATTAAAAAACTGAACCAATTGGATATTCTATTTGCAGTCACCAAGATTGGTTTGATGAGAATAATGAAGAATTCCTAGCACTTACCATCAGATGAGAGTCCCATTCTGCAGTTGGCAAAATTAAACCTCTAACAACAAAAATAAGCGGCTTATCACTGGCTTAAAGCGGTAGTTCAGAGGAAGCTATCGTAAAGCAAGAACCAGTGGTGGCAAGTGAAGGCCATAGAGATCCAGAGTTTTGCTGATCAATATGACATAAGAAGCTTCTTTTAAGCAATAAAAAATTTCTGCATGCCACATCCTAATGATCCAACCCCCTTGCAACCCCAGGATGGCTCCATCCTTCTCATGGATAGAGTATCCATCAAACAATACTGCAAGGAGAACTTCAAGATTCTACTCAACCTTGAATCTGAGATCTCAGTTGCCACAGAGTCCATCTCTCAACACCTCACAATAGAATCTTTTGCTGATCCCCCATCCTTCAAAAAAGTCTGGAGGATCATCACTCAGACCAAGAATAATAAGGTGCCAGGACCAGATGACATTCCCACAGAGGTCTTCAAAGGTGGTGGAACAGCACTAACACAGAAACTTCACTAACTTCTCATCAAAATACAGGTAAATGAGGAAGTTCCACCTGACTTAAAGAATGCCAATATTGTGACCATCTTCAGTGTGTGGGAACTACCACAGCATTTCTCTCCTCTCTGTTGCTGGGAAGATTCTTACTCACATCCTTCTGAATCGTCTCCTCCCCATTGGCAAAAATGTCCTTCCAGAATCTCAGTGTAGCTTTAAACTATCATGGGGTACTACAAACATGATTTTTGTTGCACAACAGATTCAGGAAAAGTGTAGAGAGCAACACCAGGTGTTCATGGCATTCATTGTCCTAACCAAGGCCTTTGACTCCATGTATTGTGAAGCCTTATGGAAGGTGCTGGCTGGGTTTGGTTGTCCACTGAAGTTCATCAGTGTCCTCAGGCTACTCTATGATGGGATGACCACCACAATCCTTTGCAGTGGATCACAGACAGACCCATTTACTATCCGTACTGGTGTCAAGCAAGGTTGCATCATCACCCCAACCCTTTTTTCCATCTGCCTTGCTGTGATTTTGATTCTCATCTGTGACCACCTTCCTCCCAGAATTGGGCTTGAATATTAATCAAATGGATTGACAGGTTTTCAACCTGTGGCACTTTCACAGCAAAACAAATGTTTCCAAAACTGGCATTACTGACCGTCACACACTGAGACCAATATGACGACTGTGTTATCTTTGCACACACTGAGACCAACCTGCTGTCCACCCTTGACATTTTGCTAGGTGCCTATCATAGCCTGGGAAGCCCAAGGTGTTCCATCAGTCTACCTCAGCACAAGCTGTCCTCCTCCCCCCACAAATTACCATTGGTGAAAAACCCCTGGAAAACATAGAGCATTTCCCATACCTTGGCAGCCACCTCTCTTGGTCGGTCAGTATTGATATAGAAATCAAACATAGCATTCACTGTGTTAACATATCCTTTAGAAAGTTGCTTCACCATGTCTTTACCAACCAAGATCTGAAGATGGAAACTAATATCCTGGTCTACAATGCAGTGGTTATCCCCATATTCCTGTATGGTGTGAAACAGATGACATATCAAAGCCATCTTAAGCATCTGAAATTGTTCCATCAGTGTTGCCTCAGAAAGATCCTTCACAATAGATGGGAAGATCACTGCAGCAATGCTAGCATCCTCTCTGCAGCTAACATAATCAGCATGGGGGCAAATGGCATGTAACAGCAAGTCCATTGGGCTGGCAACTGTGCGTGGATGGCTGATACTCATCTCCTGAAGCAAGTCTTTTTCACTTAACTCAGTCATGGTAAGAGGACTCATGGAGGATAGAGGCAGTGCTACTAGAACACCTTGAAAGCATACCTTAAGAAGGGTGGCATCTACCTTATACATTTGGAAGTGCTGGCTGGTAACAGGTCCACTGCACCATACATCAAGCTACAGCTCACTTCAAAGAGAACCACTTTGCTCAGGAAGCCAAGAAATGGCAGAGAAGGAAAGAAAGCATGCAACATCCTGGTCAACAGCTGTACTCTCCCCTAAGCACCACCTGTCATATCTGTGGAAAAACTTGTAGAGCATAGATTGGACTCTTCAGCCATCTTATAACTCACCAAAAGTCCCTCCCCCAACACCCAGCAGACATCATCCTTGTATTGAGTTATAGCCAAAGAAGACTATACAGTTATATCTTTTATTTCTCAGTTGGTTTAACTGAATGCAAAGCAAAATAAGCTATTAGACATAACATGTTCCAGAGTGGCTTGTGTAGTCTCATGGGTATGTTTTAAGATCCTTTAAATGCTGTGTATGATGGGTGGGACAAGAGGAAGTAAAAAAAAATATATATAAGAGGAAATTAAGCTAGGTAGTATTTTTTTTCCACAGAGAAAAGATGTACATTTTCCAGATTTTTTCAAGGCATTCTGAGAGATTTAAAAAGCTGCATAGCTGATTTTTATTTTTCTAATTAAAGCTCCATTAGAAATCTCTATGCAAAGTACAGCTAAGTGACTAAATTAAAATGAATAATTTATCCAATGAATTCTTTTTGCTCACAAAAATATCCATGAGCAGTTCTAAGGTTCATCATCCTTACTTATTTCTTTGGCTTGTTTTAAATTCTGTGGAAAACTCTGGGAAATTGTATCCATTTGGGAGAAGAAGGGGATAAAGGGCATCACATACTTTATGGAAGGAAAAATTGCCACCCCAACCTCCTTCCCTTTTCTAGTTTTGAATGATAGAGAGCTGACAATGATGGGCTTATCTGAAATACATGCATTTAAATCCAAACCCTTCAAGTTCTAGAAAAGGTTCACATTCAAAGTGCAAATTATGTTTAGTTCTAGTTTATAAATATGTATTTATTCATTGTTTATATTGAATTTCATTTACCAAATTGACCTTAAAACCTTCAGAATATTTTTTTTCTCATAATGTTTAGACAATTGCACAGAATATACCGTGGTCCTTACTTAGATGAATAAACAAATACTTCTATGACAGTGATTCAAAAATGTAAATTTTATATATCATATTTACTCAAATCCAAGATGACTGTGAATTTAAGATGACCTCCCAATAATAAATTACATGGAATATAATATAATATACAGGCAGGGGTCTGGCCCTTCATCCCTGTTGCTGACTTCCCCACCATAGCTGTGGGGGAGGGGAAAGTCTCCCCCATGGTTATGGTGGGGAAGTCAGCAGCAGCAGGGGTGAAGGGTCAGAGCCCTGTCCATTGCTCCCCTGCCCTTTGCCTTCCCTGTCTCTCTCCCATGTCACTTAACCTATCAGTGCTCTGATGCTGGTGCCTTGCAACTCTTTGCCCTGTGCTTGTGCCTGACCCTCATTGTTTGTTTCCTTACAGCCTGCTCACAATCACTTGGCTTCTAGTGCCTGTCCCTGGCCCCTGCCACTTGCCCCATCCCTCCCTCCCTGCCACTTACTTCTGCTACAACTGTACACTAGCTGTGGGAGAGTCAGCAGAAACAGTGTCCCTGGCTGTTTCCAGTGCTGCTCACCCATAGAAAAATGGCAACAGGTCTTGGCCAGGCCAGGTCAGGGCTGCAGCAACTGGACCTGGAGAAAGTAAGGGGGAGAAGAAGCAGCTGGGTTTGGGTTGGGGAGGAGCAGGCTGCATGGCGCGCCTGAGTTCCACTGATGTGTATATATAGGTCTCCCCCACTTGCTCACTGCCATCCCATGGTCTGCCCCATGCTTCCCCTGCCACACACACACTCCCTTGCGAAATGAGCCATCCTGACCTGGGGCACGTGATGGCTCAGCTCCAGCTTCAGCCCTGAGCCTCAGGCTGAATCATGTTTGCATAGCTAACCGTGCTAACATTGTATGTCACCCTAAAGCACCCCTGAAAAATTATTGCAGTGCCCCAGGGTGCCACAGCACTCTGATTTCTAATCACCTGGTTGAGAATCACTATTGTAAACAGAAGCTGGGACAGAGTGGCATCTTAAAGACTAACTGGTTCAGAGAGGCATGGATTTTCTTGAGGCAGCAACCTACTTCCTCACATGGAACTCCCAAAATAGGTTATTTCCTACAAAAGTTTGTACCTTTCAGAACTAGTTAGTCTCTAAGGTGCCCCCTCCACTACCTTCTGCCTGACTTCAGACTAACACCGTAATCATCTTGTGTACAACTTAAAAAGATATCCCTAAAGTGATGTAGGTTTTCATGTTTCTAAGTCATCCCAGATCAGACGCTTCTTGAAAAACCTCCGAAGAACTTCTATAGTCAGCATGTTACATTGTCCTACTGTTCTTACTGTTCATTTGTTTGTTTGTTTTTAACCTAAATCTGCCTTGTTGATTCTTGTCTATTGCCTCTCTGCTGCATACCATGCCAGCCATATGCTGCAGGGTAAGACCAACCCTGGATACCCCCCATAGGCCAACAACACATGACCATCTGCTGTGGTGATGGCATGTGGCCCCTTGCCCCCCAGACAGCACTGGCAGAGTATGGCTCCCATTCCCTGGACAGAGTTGGTGGTATGTGGACCCCTCACCATGCAGGCTATACAGGCAGCACATAGACCCCGACTTCATGGCAGCAGAAGATGTCACATGGGCTATATGTTAGCTGTTCACAGGCTTCATGTGTCCCATGGGCCACTTACAGGCCTGTTGTAGGTTGCCTGTGGCCTTCAGGTTCCCAGTTGGACAAACTTGTTTAAAAATATTAAAAATTACTATCATGTCTCCCTCTGATTCCTGCCCCCTGCCCCCTCTGAGATTTACTTAATTTCTTCAACCTTTTTTCATTTGGCTTGCAATCTGCCATCCTCATTTCTCTTCTCTTGAGCCTCTCTGGTTTCCTATGTCCTCCTTAAAACATGGTGTGCAGAAGTGGACACATCACTGCAGTTAAGACTTAACCAGTACTGAATACAGTAATCTCATATGCAATGCTTCTCTGTCTTGAATATAATACCTTTTTAATGCAACCACATTTCTGAATTTAACCATAACTTCCATATTCTTCTTAGTAGTGCCACTAAGTCAGTTATTTCTTTTTCTTGTTGCATATTGTTTTTCTCTATATGTATAATTTAATCTTTCTTGAATTTATTTTGGATTTCCATAATCCAGTTCTTTAATTGATTAATATATCCCAAATGTAAATCCTGTTGTCAAAGTCATACTAAAATACAGCCATGTGTCTACCTCTTTTATCTACCAAACAAATTATCTGTGTTTGTTTGTGTGTATATGCATGTTATTGAATTCCTCTGTTGATGTAATGGGCTTGAATCATTTCAATGAGAGTTTGGTGCTTAATCTGCCTAAGTACTTTTTTGGCCAAGTACAGATATTAAACTTTTACCAATCAGAAACTGGTCTAGACCCATAACAGAATAGAAATTCAGCACACACAGACTGGTTTAAAAATAGCAGAGCCTAGTTTAAGATTTGCACCGCCTCCTCACCCCTCCCCACCAAAGGGCAAATGTGTGTTCTGTTTGCTACCAGTCTAAACTAGGCCCTGACAGAAAACTGCAAAACTTGGATTGATTCCTTCCCGGGGTTTTTTGAATGTCTGCACCTAGTCTTGATGTGACTGTTTCTGAATACATATGTGCCTCTTCAGGTACATGAATGAATTTGTAAATGCTCTTATTCCTTAAATAATCTGATTTATACTTAGAAGCTTTAATCTCTCTCCCCCCACAATATGCCCAGAGTTTTACCATATATTGTAAGGCCTTACTAGTCTTCAAAAATGATCATGTGGTACATTCTAAGTGTGCATATCTAAAAACTGAGCATCTGAACTTCTGATTTTTGATAGCTCTAGATTTAAACCCCCATAATCTCAAATCATCTGAAATGTTTGATTGTGGGTCAGGTCCAAAGCTTGAAGGAAGAGAAGCAGGGAGCAAGAAGTCTTTACTTTATCTTGGAAAAAGTTGGTAAGGTCTGTATAAAAAGGGCAATGGAGACAGAAGGTGTGTGGATGAGTATATAACTTAAATTAGGTGAGTGGACATATTAGGTTAGGAATGTACTACAACAAAATTATATTCTTATATTTAAGAATAAAGAGGAAATTTAAAAATAGAGTTGTTACCCTTAAAAAGTTTTCAGTCTTGCCACTTGGAAGTTATTAACATTTCTAATTACAAAGAGCAGTGTGAATGCTGTTGTAAAGTTAATTACTCACAAAAGAAAAGAGTATGAAGTGTTTAGTAGTGCTCTATGTATGATCATAATATAGGGTTTTTTTCTTAAAACTGATCTAAAAAGAGGAATTAAGCTATAAACTGAAATTCTGCCTTTAACTCGTATAGCTGATCCCGAGTATGCATTTTGTTATAGCTCATGCAATATGTGAAATTACTGACTGTTTGAAAAGAAGCTGATATAGGTATGACAGAAAGGGGGCCAAGAAAAATGTTAACTTAATTTCTGTAGTTTGGGCATTTAAGATTCATAGCATCATTTCATTTGGTGAGCATTTTGTACTTTCTTAAAATCAAACTTCGGAGACAAAAATGATTAGTTTTTAGCCTCATGCCATGGTTTGCTTAAGCAGTTATTTGTTTAACTTTAATGGCATAAAAATGTCAAGATGAAGTGTACTTGGCCTATTATTAATTAGTTGCTAAGCATATAGCTGTACTACCTTAGGGCATGAAGAAGCATTCATGGGACCCAACTCAGGTTTAGGCAACTTAGTTTAAGGTTACTTGCATACCATGCCAAGGGGCTCCTATGAGAGAACTCCACACACACACAGCACTGTAACCTGGGGCACAGCACTAAAAAAAACCCACCAGGCCCCATTTCTTACTACCATATTTCTGTGCCTGGGGTTTGGGCACAGTAGGCAAGCACGGATGGGACTCCATATTTGAATCCCCTACAAAAGGCTTCTCTTGGTGTGCCTGGTTTGTAAGCCTGAAGCAGGCATCCCTTTTGGAAGTTCCTTCTTACACTTGCAGAAGCATTCAAGGGCAATCCTCTGCATTGGGACTCCCCATGCTATGCATTGGGGTGTGCATCAGCAAGGGTAGGTTTACCTGAATTGCTGACACATTTCCTAAGTTGGGGGCACTTTTCCCACAGGATCAGGCCCTTGAAGCCCCAGAAGGGACAGCAGACTGACCCTGCAGGATGAAAACCCCAGCAATGTCTATAGATGTCAATTAGGAAAATTGGCTGTGCTGTGATATCTCAGTACAGCTGACCACCCTGCAAAAAGGATGTGTATTCCTAGCCAAAGTCTCTCAGTGGAGCCTTTTATCCATCTTTGAATTCTGCTTGTGGCTCTTTTTGTGCATCCATGTCAGTTCTACAATGTCCTTTTTAAAATGTGGGTACTAAAATCATGAGTCAATAATGTGGTCTTCATTACACACATAACCTTGGCCATTTCACATGTTACACACATAAACTTTGCCATAGGCACCTTACTTTCAGAACGTGGGCCTAACGTGTTTATAAATTAGTACCTTATATAATCCCACTTGAAAGATTGGTGGCATGCAGGATTTGAACACAAAGGAATGGTTAGGCAACTGCATTCTTTTGTCTAACCATACCGAATGCTTAAAATGGATCTTTACCCATGGACTGCATGTCATTATAAAATAAGCTAGAGTCTGTGCAGCAATTGTATGCTTAGAAATAAATTCTTGTATTTATTCTGGATGCTGCTGTTATTTACCCTTGTGGTGAATGAATAAAGTAATGTCCAAGCTTCTAGTGGGGATTTTTTTGTGTTGTTACAAAAGGGGCAGAATTAAGGTTGAATACTGCTTAACTGTGCTTTACTAATTTTTAACTGCTAATGTTTCTATTTAACTTAGTTTTCCTATTTTTGGATACATTTTGGCATGGAGGGCCTTACCTTTGAATATCCACCTTCATTCTCTCTACAAATATTAGGTAGTTTTAATATCTAAAATATTGACCGAAGATAACTATCATTAGACTTTTTTCCTACAGTTAATAGTATGAAAATATTTACAGACTAGTATCCCTAGGAATAAAAAATCTAAACTATTTCTTACCTTCTTGTCTTAAAAAACAGCTACTAAAGAGAGTTTCTCAAGCCTGTTAAGTGGCATACTTTGTTTTCTTTTTTCCTTCTTTAATGGTGGTGATCCAAATGTTAGTTTCCCAACTTTTTTCTGTTATATGTGTAACAAATTAGTAATTTATAAAGTCATTTTTCAGAAGTAGGTTTTGTTAAAAAAAATTCAAATGTGTTGAAAGATGAGGTATAAAACTGGGCAATGCTAAGAAATTATTAAAAAAAACCTGTAGTACTTAGCCAAAAGTATATTCATAGTGAAGAGAGCTAATAGCATATAAAATATGACTCACTATACTGATGCTCTTCCAGATGGAGAAAATAACAGATTGGCTGAGAGTAATTAGGTATATTTAAAAGATTAAGTGACTTGCTGTCCTCTAATATGCTTATTAAACTTTCTTCATTTCATGACAGTTACTTGAAGTAACATTCTCAAACTGGGAGATTATTAGATAGAAATATTCTTTTTCCTTAATAGTTTACTCAGCAATGGCTGTGCACAGATAATCTCCTTCCATCTGTTAGGCAGACCTGATATCTAAAACATTTTTACTGAATATAGCTATTACTGCTTATTTTAATATAATTTATATTTTAAATCATATTTGCAGTTTGGGATCAATGTGTGCTGCAGTCTGGGTGTACATGTCCGGGACCGCTGCAATTTATTGCTACACACTAATGGCACACGTAGATGCACCTTTTAATAGGTAGAGTTCCAACATCAAATTCTGTAGCCTAGATTAAATTATTGTTGTAGGGAAGGGGATGATAACACAAAAGTGTGTTAAATTACATAACATGGAAATGAATCATTGAAAGAACTCTTAACATGAGATGCTGAATAACACAGGTTTATAAGCAAATCAGCAAAAAGATTGGCTTTGTGCTTGGCTAGCAGCCATAGGATATGAGTGCTGGATGCAAAGAATGCATCTCCAGGCTTGATGCTCTGTAGTCTGCCTGTGTTGGTGTGCCAAAGGAAAAAAAAAAACAAAAAAAAATTGCATCTAACTAAAAATACAGAACATGAACAAAGATTTGACCCAAGATCATCACATTTCAGCATCATAATATGAAACTGAGGACATAAAAGATCTGATTAAGGAACCAAGACGGAAGTGAAATAGAAAGGCTTTACAGCATTAAAGTATTTAAATATTTAATATATTAAAAATTTTAGGCAAACATATGCATAGGGCTAGCTAGAAAAAATGCTCTTTCTAAAGTTGTTTGAGAATTTGAATGTTGTTTTCCACATGAAAATAAAAATTATAAATTTCAAATTATTAAAGGTGGGGGAGGGGGGCAGAGAAAGGGAGGAGAGGACAGGAGAGAATTTCTTCCTGTTTTTGCCAAGGAAAACCATAGTGCAACGAGTAGGGCATTCATCAGAAATGAAAGAACTGGGTTTAAGTTCCTGTTCTGATTAAAACAGAATAGGAATTTACCTCTGGATTTCTGGCAGATGACTTGATAACTGTTGGACTATAGAGTTAAGATTTTGCGGTATAGATCAGTCATTTTTTTTATTATTTGCACAATTTAGAACAGGTGCAACAGGAGTGATTGCAAACACTCGCCTTCTTTTATAGTCTGACTGTTAGGGCTCTCACCTTGGGGGCTGTGAGACCCAGATTTAAATTTTAACTGCAAGTCTAATGCCATTTTAGCCCCGAGGAGCCATTCAACTGAAAACAATGCTTTTCACAAAAAGTATAATTTCAACACACAGGTGTTTTTGCAAAAAAAGACAATTTTGACTGGCACTACATAGGCATGTGCCAGTAACAGTGGAAAGAAATGCAAATACAGACAAATGAGATTAGTAGGGGTACTTGAAAAATAGGAACAGACTGTGAATGGCACATGAGCACATCATATGTAACCATGCTAGGTTATCTTATAATAACGGTCCCAGGTATTCTTGACTTTAAGATTATTGCTTGGTCTTGTTCACCCATGTGGAAAAATTGGGAGAAAGTCACACCATTTAATAGCATGCTTTTTAGATGGAGAAATCCTAGTAGACAATATCCATCTGGTTCAGTGTAGCTCTGCAAAACTTCCTGCTCAAGGCTGGGTCATAAACATTGTTAAGTAGTCCCAAAGAGAAAAGGATCCATAAATCAAATGGGTAAATATGAAGGTATCCTGTGCACACTCTATTAATGGAAACTGCATTTTACAGGGAATCTTGAGCCATCAAGCTATCGAACTTAAGACATCACCTAAACACAGAAGTCAGGACAAGTCATCATAAGAAACAATTTGTTCTAACTAAAAGTGATACTACTATAGATATTCTCAATGATCATAAACCTGAAATAATATATTCACATGTGAGGAATAGAGGCCAAGAGATCAAGGCAGAGCTTTATGATAGGAGAAGCTCAATCATCAAATTATGCATCTTACAGCAAGTCTCTAGTGAGGTGATTTAAAATATGAACATAGAAAGTGCTCCAGAAGAATTAGATGAAAGAGCTCTCAGAAAGACCTACTTTTAAAAATCTACTCTTTTAATAGCGTTATTTGAAGTTTCATGTCATTTGAAGTTACCAAAAATTGTTCAAAATTAACTCTATCAAGATATTCTGATTCATTGTTTCTGTATAGTCTGAAGATGTACTGATCAGAGAGCATATGGCAAATAAAGTAGCATTTAAAAAAAAACCTATATCGACTCAAACATCAAATTGCACATCTGATACCCAACCACAATTTGTGGTGGATAAGAGTAATAAAGCACTGTACTAAACAACAGCATATGTGAAAAAGAAAGAATGGAATAAAAGCAATCATTTTCTGTGAGAATAAAGGTTGGTTGCAGTTTCCTGCTAATACCTGAAACACTTTCTCTTCCTCAGAAAGCTTACAACAAAGTAGGTCTACTTTGAGGTTATTTTTTACAATGTCTAAAACGGAACCAGTATAGTAAAATGGAAACTTGGCAAGAATAAGTCTGCACAATAAAGTGTTTATATCATGTGCAAGCACATGTTTGCTATCTAATTCTAGAATGAGTTATAGTAGTAGTAAAGACTCAGCAGTATGGGTTTTAGCCTGTGCTTGCAAGGAGACTAGCAAGTCTCAAGGAACCATGAACCATGTGCATGTATTCTGGTTGATAGCTGTGAAGTACAGGCCATATTGTTGTTACCCTTGCTAGTTATGCCAACACATGCTATGATCAAATCTCCATTTTAATGTGTGTAGACATTGTGGATGCTTATGGCATAGGTAGGTTGAAAGCACTGCAATATTCAAACAATAACCTCTTCTCCAGGAAGTTTTGAATGATTCCTATCCTTGTGTATACAAAGGAAAAAGTGGGAAAAATACTGACTGAAGGAATAATATAATGTAGGTTGATCCTGAAAACACTAATAATCTCAGTGCACTTGCAGGATTGATCTATAGCATGTACTAGCAATAGTGTTGGTTTCCTGCTATTGTCATTTGAAGCTAGTCATCGTGGAAAACATGTTAAAGGTTAAATTAAAATATAATAGGCTCTGTGACCCCCTGAAATACCCATTACATTTCCTTATTGAAGACAGAATTGCAAGTCAGCATTTTGACTGAAGTTATTAAAATATTAAGTACTGTGAACTATAATAAAGCACCAATATGACGAGTAGGAATAATAGAGGGACTTCAAAAGTTTGCATAGAGAAGAAAATGTCAGAGCTCTTGGGAATGAAGCACTTATGTAAGCAGATGGTTAATATTGTGAGCTTTGCTGCTAGTCTAAAGCTGTCAAAATTTGAGTCCCCCAAAATACAGTTGTCAGGGCAATTAACTGAAGGGAGAAAATTGAAAGTCGTAATTCAGTGACATTGAAAGAAACTTTGTTCCTCAGTTCTGGAAACAGGATGCATTAAATTATCAAGTTGGGAGAGTCCTTGTATTTTGACATACATAGCTCCACAGTGACAGAATGTTAGCTGAAAATATAAGTAGTGATAAGGTAAAAAAAACAAAAAAAGAGGTCGTGTTAGATTGCTCCCAAACTCCTTGTATTGCACAATATTTCACTGGTGGTTGTTTTTCAACCTGGCACTTTGTCTTCTATGCTCTGTCAGATGATTCTATCCAGATTCATGCCATTGGAGATCTCATGTTCCAGAGTGAATTGCTTTAGTCTAAATTGGGTGAAACCAATGAACCTGATTTCTGTCTTTCCAGCTTAGATACTGACATGGTACAATTACCTCAGTACTTGAATTCCATTGTTTCAGTAATACATTTAACCTTAAAGCACCCTATGAGTTGATAACTTTATGATTACTTTATAAAAGGGAAACAGACATAAAAAACCTTAAGTGCTTAACTCCCAATGAGGATTGGGAGTTAAATGGCATGCCCAGGGTCATTTAGGATGTCTCTCAGAGTAGAGATATCATAAGATAATAGAGAAGTAAGGTAGGAAGGGACCTCCAGAGGTCATCTAATGCAGCATCTTGGCAGAGACAGGATCATCCCTATCTAAACAACCCTGTACAAATCCGTTGTTTAACTTAGTAGCAAAACTACAGTGAACCCTGGTAAAACCACAGAACATTCTCAGTTTATCACCAGGAGGGTAGTAAAACACTGGAACAGTTATCCAAGAGGTTGTGGACTGTCTATCCTTGACGATTTTTAAGACCGCACTAAACAAAGCCTTGGCTAGGATGATCTGGTTGGGCCTACTTTGAGCAGGGGGTTGTACTAGATGACCTCCTAAGGTCCCTTTCAAGCTTAATTTTGTATGATTCTATGACATAACACCCAGACCTGACCCAGCTAAAGTAGGGGGACCGTGGCAGCCAACATCCTGCTGCTGCAAGGTTTTTAAACACTTGAGAGATCCAAGGAAGAGGGTCATATCCCCCACTACAGAGGAAGGCAAAAACCCCACAATCCATACCAGTCTGATCATGGGGTAAATTTTCTTCCTGACCCCAAATATGGTGATCGGTCTGACCTTGAGCAGAGGGGTAAGACCTTTTAGCCAGGAACCTCCCAGTTTAAGTCCTGGCACACTCTCATTAAAACCCCCAGTTTCGGCCACGCCCAGTACAAAATGGTTTTGAGGGAGACTTTCTAAATTGAATTACAAAATAAAATTTTGAAAGAGTTTTCTCAGAAAATTTAACAGTGGAGCCGTAAAAACTATTTTTTCAGTATTATTAAAATAATTTTACAAATTCAACACAATTTTCAGATTTGTTTTGCTGAATCTGAAAAGGGTTTTCCCGGTGAAAAAAAAATTTTGCATAGCACATTCTGCCCACCACTCCTCCTAGGGCCTGGGCTAGTCAATTTCTGGCTCTGTGTATAACCCTTCTGTCCATTATTATATGTTTTGAATAGCTATTAAAAACAAAGTAAGATAAATTATCTTGCAACCATACAGAGGTGAAGGGAATGGTAAAATCCATCTACTTGGCTTGCTAAGCTTTATTCCTATACAGTTGCCTAGGCTACACTTGAATTTTCATAAATTTCTGGCAGGAAGGTTAAAGGATGGTTCTTTTCTCATGGTTCTTTTCTCATGGTATCTTTGATATGAGTGATGTATATATCTATACAGCTCTTTAATTGTTAAAAACTCTGCACAAGTATTGTTATATTGTACAAAGTGCATGATAAACAGAGTAAAGACAACCAAGCACTTTCTATTAAAATGAAATGACATCATCGGATGTTTCTTACTTTTGAATCAAAGCTGGTGCTGAGCTTAATATTATTATTATTTATGTTGATCTATGCAAAGTGCACTTTATATTGAAATTTATGAATGTGTATACATTTTTGTGGATGATTGATAATGAAACTACCCATAATACAAATAATCCAATATAAAATTCCATACTCATTTATTCTTGAGAAATTGAATGTTTTCGTTGTCCAACAGGATCATCATTTTGCTTCTATCTCAGTATAAATTAGTCTATGCCATAATAAATGTAAACTGTTTTCAATTATGAGATATAAAGCAAAAGGACACAATATACTGTCATGGAAATGAAGAGAATGGAGAAGTGAGCAATGAGAGAATAGACACAACAGACTAAAGTTAAATTCTACTTGGGGCATCAACTAGGCCTGTGAGAATAGGGAAGTATTCGATTCAGATTCGAATTTAGCTGATTCAGAGGATAGCGATTTGGTTTGGAGATTTGGATCACTGTCCTGAATCAATTGGCTGAATTGGCTTCAGATGATTCAGTGCTGATTTGAAGAGATTCAGTGATTCCTATCAGCCAGGGAGAGGCAGGCACAGCCATAGGGCAGCTGCATCATGGGTGCTAAGCCAGAGAGGCAATCCCCGCTGCCTCCCACTGACCTGCGCCGCACAGGGGAGTTCTGCTGCGAGTGCCCAGAGGCTCCAATCACTGCTCCTTCAACTGGTGAGTACAGGGATTTTTTTTTTTAAGTACCAGGATTAGGTTGGGGCCAGGCAGAGGATGGGGCTAGGCAGAGCAGCCATGGGGGTTTCTCCCATGGCTCCCCCCACCCTGGGAGAGGCAGGCACAGTTCCAAATTTTCCTGGAACCCCCAATCCCTCCCATGGATCCATCTTGACCCCACAATCCTCCAAAACCCCATCTTCAGATCCCACCTGCCTACCCCAATCCTCCCCAATCTCTCCTGTGGACCTTGCAGGAGAAGCTGCAACTGGCTGGCTGTGCCTGCCTCTCCCTGGCCAACGCGAATCACTAAATCTCTCCAAATCAGGGCCGAATCTTCCAAAGCTGATTTGGCCAAATCGATTCAGGATAGTGATCTGAATCTTCAAATCAAATCACTGTCCTCTGAATTGGCTAAATCCAAATCTGAATCGAATACTTCCCTATTCACACAGGCCTAGTAGATTCCCCTTCGCTATACCTAGAATTGAATGAAGAAATTGAAGATCTGTTTAAAGGAATAAGCTGACACCAAACAGAAAGAGAGATCTTTCTAGGTCACTCTTTCATTTGTCCTTTTATTAAGAATGGTGTGAAGATTTCAATAATATCAATAGCTTCCTGATAATTCAAAATGTCACTAGCTTTGGGAAGTTTGAAAATATTGTGATGCTTTCTTAGGTACTATTTTAGTCTGTAGATGTGCCAGTAATAAGACTAAGCAGATTACTTACCAAAATATTAATTTTCTTTAATAATTATATAATTTAACCCATGAAAGATTTGACATGGACCACATATTTGATCTATGGTATCCGTAGGTTTCTGCCCCTAACCTGTTCTAACTCTTCTTCTCCTAGTAATTTTATACATAAAAACATCCATCCTGGCTCATTGTTCCTATATATTTCATTTATTTTGAGGAAAAAATAATCCTTTAGTCATCTAGATTAATCTGAATAGATTTACTGTATCCCACATGAAATTCTATACGTAGAAAAGAACAGAAAAAAATCTCAGTATAATCTGAGTGGGCACACCCAGACAACTGCACTTTGCAGCACCTCAAATGCTTTTGAAGTACAACAAAATGCATACCCCATACATGAAAAGGTTCTACTCACTGGGTTTTTGCAAAATTACTGGGAAATTCTGGTATCTAAAAAAAAAGTGACAAAGTGGAGTGGCACACATGGCTGTAGTGTGTGCCTCCTGAAACTGGCTCCTGGCCAGCCAGAGTCATGCTCTGGCTGCCTACCAGGATTTGCACACCTGTATCAACACTGTTTTAGTCCTGGGGGGCCCCCAAGATCCAGGTAAGGCTGCTGGGGCCAACCCAGGTGCTGGCCCCAATCTTCCCTATCCCACCATGCACAATTTGCTGCATGCTAGAGCACATGTGCTGGTGCATTCACCACGAACAAGTAGCAGCAGCACAACTATGTGCCGCTGCTATTTATCCCCAGGGAAACATGTGCATGCTTATCTGGACATGGCCAGTTTGGCTAATTAAATTGCTAGCATTAGTTTTTAAACAGCAAAGGCACCGTTTAGGTATAACAGTGAAACTTGGCCATCTGATTTTAACAATGTTAATATCGTGTCAAAATGTATGAGCATGAGTGGTGAGTCAGTGAACCAAATTGTGCTCTCATTTACATCAGTATAATTGGCTTTGGTAGATCCAGTTTGGACTTATACCAACATAATGGAGAGCAGAACTGGGTACAGAACTCTTTGTGTACCAGGCTTCTATTTATAGGGTGCCATCAAGTATAAAACATAAAATAAGGTACAGATGCTGAAGATTTTCTAATGAGATGAAAGTGCTTTTATTGTTGGCATTTAGGAATTCCAAAAGAAACATATTAATGTGACCTGGAATGTGTGATAAGGTTTAAAATGTCAATTTTATTTTTTCAGATACAAAGAGTTATTAGCTTCACAGTGCATGTAACAAATTCCTGTTCTTATGGAACAACACTAGTTCTGTTTCTCTGATAATATTTTATTGCAGTATTGCATATTCATCTAGTTTTATTAAGTATTGTATGATGCTCTTTTATTTTAAATGCACTTATTGCAGAAGCTTGCAATGCCATTTGTGTTGCTATTTTTTGTACTATATGCATTATGCAGTAATCCTGCCAAAATACATAATGTATATTTTTCAGCTGGCAGCGTCTTTGGTGTAGTGATATGTTTTGCTAGCAAAAGAACAAGCTTTGGGTTATTCATGGTGTGGTGCTCTGGCTTAGCACTTGATTTCTGTGGTAGTTATTGTAGAAGGCAACTGTTCCAACAGGTATTCTCCTCCAGTAACACTATGCAGGAGACCTGAAGCCATGGGGAAGTAATGTGATTTCTTGCTATCCAAACACATTTTTCCCCAACGTGAACAAAGCTGGTTCATCAGTTGCCAATCACTGTTCTGCTTGTTGTGATCCTTCTGATCTTCCTTCTGAACTGGTCTCCCACCATTCTGAGACACCACCAGAGCTTGCTTGGCTGGTGTGATGCTCTGTTTTGTTTTGTTGCTTTTTCTCCCCCACAAACAACTGAAATCCTGTCTCTAAAACCCTGGGTCTGAACACTAGGTCTGAGTTTCTGTCTTTCTCAGGTCTCTTCACAGCTGCATGCTGGTATGGCTCTAGCCAACTCTTGGCATATTTTTGGAATGCCTATTTATGTCTGATACCTGTTGCCACAGGCAATTTCAGGGGGGCTTGCAATGCATGCAACTATTGCTCATTTGGCTGCTTGGTAGCATCTAGAAAAAACAGCTTCCTTTTCTGAAGGCTAAATGTGTCAAATCCATTACACCTACAATGTCCTTTAGCTTTGTGATTGGAAGTTTTGATTTATGTTTTGAATATGTAACTTCTTTGAGTATTTCCCTATTGAGTGCATTTTTGTTACGGCTGTTTTACCTTCATTACAAGATTTACTTATTTGCTAATTGTTCTCTCAACTAACACACAGTTGAATCAGCATCAAAATGAAAACTGAGGGTATCTTCATGGTTTCTCCTGGAAATCACACAGTTAACTATGTGAAATTTAATTTGAAAGGTTCATTAAGCATATTCTATTCATAACTGATATAAAAATACAGTGTTGAAAGAAGCATAGGCACATAAGAGACTCTACCTGTGTAGATTAAATACTGTGACTGACTGGTTGTCTCCTTTAAGTAAATTAGCTCCAGCTCCCCTGTGATGAAGCAGGTGCACTCTTACTAGACCTGATTAGGAGGGTGATGTGGCTAATAAATAGTGAAGGGAAAAAAGAATAAGCTTTCCATAGGAGTTCCCTGGAAAAGGCAGTCAACTGGGTTATGGTGAGAGATGTTTGGCATAGCTACAGGAGCTTTCCAGTGAGTGTCAGAGAGGCTTCCTCCTTTCTTCATGCTAGAGATCTAAGGTCAATGAATGAGAAGATCAAGGTAAATGCTAGGATCTGAAGGGTGCATACAATTGTTTGGGGAACTTAAGGGGATATTAGATTATGTTTAAAATTGGCCACGAGATCTAATTTTGTCCAGGTGCGGACCTTATATTTGGATCTCCAGTTAGGTGGATCTAAGTGCTAACTGTATAGAAGTTTAGGACCATTAGATTGATCCAAAAATGGATAACCTGATTTAAATTAAGTATACCTCCAAGGTACCTAAATTAGGTCAGGTCTAGCAAGGCTAATCTAATTGAACTTCTGTACAGTTGCCAGTGCAGTGCTAGGACTGAGAGAGCCCAGCTGGTGGCCTGAGCCCTGGGGATTCCTATTCCCATCCTGGCACTGGGCTATTTTTAGCAGTGGTATGCGAAGTGGGTTGCATTTGGTTTCAAGTAGGCCCAATTTGGGGGACAGTGATTCGATTTGTTGATTCAGACCACTGTCCCAATTCAATTCTGCTGAATCCAAACGTGAAGATTCAGCAATTTGGCCATGGATACAGCTTTAAATGTTTTTTCTATATATCTCAAGGTACCGTGGTCTGTGAATGATGACAAGGTGGGACAGATAGAGCATCCCACAGGATTGTGCCCCCCCCACATGCTCTGCAGTGGACCCCCGCTGCACCCTCCCAGATGAGTGATCAGCTGAGGGGAGACCCTGGGTGCCCCTGCAGACCCAGGAGGCACCAGTCACTGAGCTGGGGAGTGGTGGGGGGCCCCCTGTGTGCTCCACAGCAGACCTGGAAGTGGTCGGGAAGTGTTTCTGATCCACTTCCAGGTCTGCCACCGAGCACACTGGGGACCGCTCTCTGCTTCCATGGGATGCTCCATCTGCCCCAGCATATCAGCATTCACGAGCATTCACTGGTACCTTGAGGTATGTAGAAAAAACATTTAAAGCTGTGTCTATATCTGAATCATCAAATCTCTCCAAATTGATTTGGAGGGTTCTGATTTGATTTGGAGAGATTAAAGGGTCTCCTGGTTCAATTCAGATTCAGAGACTCGGCCACCGAATCCGGCCGAATCAAATCAGGGACTGAAGCTTCACATAGTCCTAATTTTTAGCCCCTTGGTCCATCCCTTCACCGGCAGATGAACAACTGCCCCCCCAGATGCTTCTAGACCCCCTCCACCATCCCACAAACTATTCCTATTGCCAGTTCTTCACCAATGCTGCAAACCAAGGAAGTAAATTGGAGTGGGCGGAGGGGTGGGTGAGATGCGGGGGTTGGTTCACCTGTGGGGGTTGTTTGTCTGGGATTTGGAATTGGAAGTTCAGGGGGCTCCCTGCGTTTTTGAGCAGAGCCTGCTTTTCTGGGCTGTTGCCAGGCTTCCTGCAGGGCTTCCTGCAGAGCCACGGAGCTTCATGGAGCCCAGTGCATCACTCCGTGGCTGTAGGAGTAGGAAACTAAAACTCCTTAAAGGAGCAAACTAAGGACAAAACTCATTGAAGGAGCAACCTCCTCAAAGGAGTTTTAATTTTCTTCACCCCAAATCATTTAAGGTGCATTACATGGCCAAATTGCCTACAGTGGCTGGAATGAATGCGCAATATGCCACCAAGGCATGCAAACACTGACAACATTAATGTGGTGCAAAAGCATTTAACCGGCTTTGAAGTAGCATGCACACATGCCCCTTGTTTTCCCTACACATAGCCAAACTTGCTTGTTAAAATTCATGTTTTCCTTGCAGGGTTTTTTTCTTAGTCTTTTTTCTTTTTGTTAATCAACTCTATTCCTAAACTTCTTGTAACCAGAAACAGGGTTAGTGGATGAAAGACAGAATTCATTAATATTTTCTTATTTTTCTGGTGAGAAGGTGATTGTAAATAAAAGCGACAGAAAAGCCTTAATTTTTAGACCAGTGTAACATAGAAAGCACCACATAAAACCGTATTACTGCTGTAACATCATATGTCTTCTGTGGTGTAAATTTAGAATGAGAAATCTAGTACGACTTTGACCACCAACACTTCAGATCTTTATGCATTCACTGAGAGCACTTGAGTCAGCAGCCCTGTTCTCAGTGGCTTCTGCTATCAGCCTGTTCATAAATTACTATTAAAAAAAATCTTCGTATTTGAAAGCGATTGTTAGGTTTCCCACAGTATTTGGGCTAGTCTTTAGAATATATGTTGTGTGGAGGAAGAACCATCAAGAGCTATTTGTACAAGTTTATGTGTGATTTTTCTCAAAATTGACAGTCCTGACAGGAGTTGCTTTTGAA
Source organism: Crocodylus siamensis (assembly GCF_052110815.1). Lineage (NCBI taxonomy): Eukaryota > Metazoa > Chordata > Crocodylia > Crocodylidae > Crocodylus > Crocodylus siamensis. The sequence continues at coordinate 41,045,511 of NC_143395.1, read as the reverse complement.
TGGACAGTTTCCTTTGAGAGGGGATGGAGAAGCAGGAGGAAAAAATATATAAATTTTAATAGTATTTCCCTCTGGCTGTTGCAGTAGTTGATTAATGAAGCAGAAGAGCCTGTGAGAGTGCAACTCATAGGAATGGTTCTGGCCAGCTTTCTCTTCTGTGATTTTTACCCTTTTTCATTACCTTTGACATTTCTGAGACTGAGCTTTGTTCCAGATTAGTAGCCGATGGCAAAGGGCTGGGGAGATGAGAATTCACCGAAAATACAGAATATTCACACAACACACAAGTCAACTTGGAACAACATTGCTTAGTTATATTTTGTTGTTAAACATATTATATACACAACAATTACTATGAAGATTGCTCAGGTTCTCAGAAATCAGGAAAAGCCAACGCTACACTAACAACTTTATTTCTATCCCTTTGCAGTTTTCCACTGATGTAGGGCTTTTAATAAGATTTCTGTATATTATTTCTCAGGATACATTATGGGGAATTCCTCTAATATTATCTAACCATAGCCAGCATCTTGTAATACTTTATTTACAGTTTTTTATAAATCACAAATTCCAATGATGAAGTAATCAATGTGTGTTTACTTACTGGTTCCAAACTAAACTCTTACAAAGGTTTTTCCAGACAACAAGAATTATGTTTTGTAAAAAGCTCCCAGGTTTTAACATTTGTTTTAGACAGTATTGGAACAAAAATGAAACCCTTTTAAATCAATTATGAAAAATGAAGACCAAATTACCCCAGGCTAGCCAATAGTCCAGTGATTAGGATAGCCTAGGTTCAAAAACCCTGCTCTGCTGGAATCTCTATCCTAGGGACTTGCCCTAAACACAGTGATGCACAGTCAATCTCTGTAGCTTGAACTGTTCTCATTTGTAAAAAATGATAATAATAAAAAACCACCTTATTAAGCCATCTGTAGATGGAGCTCTCTGATTTTAACCAGAAATTGTATTCTATAGATGCAAATACTTCCAGAATTTTTTTTCTAAAATGATACGCATCTGTCACAAGCATTTTCATTAGCAGGATCCTTTCACTGAAAAGAAAATGTCTCATGAAAATGTTATGGCTAGCTCTACTTACAAGCTCACTCTCCCTGTCCCTTTCCCTCTCACTCTCTCACCCCCCTCAAACCTCCGCCTTTTACAATGAAAATTCATGCAAATAAAGTTGTTTCCTGTTGGACTCCTTAGTCCTCCAAAGTACTCTTAGATGTGCAGCACTCAGTTCTAAATATTACAGGTTATTATTATGATACCATTTGAGGGCATAGCTGCCGATACCCAGATCTGCAGACTCAGTATTCGGCAATTTTGTGTTGGTTCTTTACTTGCAAATTTTCAACGGTCAGCAGATCTATACACTCAAATCCTTTTTTGTTTTTTAACAGGGAAAAGAGAGAGAGAACTTTATAGTTGTACAATTTCCTATAGGAATCAAATCCTGTATGCTCCTAAGCACCTTGAAATCTCATTGAAGCCTTCGCATACAATCATGCAGATTTGTTCTTTTGCCACTGCTACTAATATTCTTAATTTTAAAGGCTGAGAAAATCGAGTGAATTGAATGTAATTCAATGTAGGGGCTTCAAAGTCTGTCTCTTTTTTGTTCTTTCTATTTTATCATACTGCTGGCTATATGTGATAATGTTATGAAATCTATGTTCAGTGAGCATTTTGTAATTACACACCCTTGGAAACTTGTTTTCTATACAGCATAAAATGCCTCTACTGGAACCCCAAGTTTCTTCCTGCTAGTGCACTGCTTGCTCAAAGAAACAGATGAAGGTTTGCCCTGGGATTACTTCTTATCCCTGCAAGTCTTGGTCCACTACCTGATATCAGACTTCACAGCTGCTACACATCTCTAAGTGTACTCTTTGGATTCTGAAAGAATAATAGGTACTCCTTTCTATAGGATGGGTTAACCTGGAATATCACTTGCCATGAGATCACTTCTTACCACAGTAAGGAGACAAAATAAGGAATTACTATATAAGAGAATGATATGAGAAAAAATGACCATAAGCTTGGATACAGAACAAAAAGACCACTTAAGGTTGGGTACAGAACAAAAAGACCACTTAAGGTTTCTTACCTTTTCATCTGACTATGACCTAGTCCTTCCAAAAGTCTTGCCGTTATTTTCAGAGATCCATCTTATTGCAGATCTTGGCAGTCCTAACCATGGTGGACCCAGATCCCTCTAAAGCCTCTAAAGATCATGTTTATCTTCAAAATAGCTCCATAAATACCTCTAAGACAGCCCCCTCCCAGAATTGTTGTATTCCTCATGAGTCTCCTCTATCAATTTTGTTCCTGCCACTGGTAGCTGGACTTCTAGCTGATGTTTCATTCCTTCAAGATGCCATAGCTATTGTAAGGCTCTTTCCCATTATAGGCAGGTAATACTGCAGGTAGCCATGTCAGCAGGAGCCCCTTCAGCCTGTGTTGGAAATGGCAACTGTCCTTGCCCTAGTAGTACAATGACAAGAGATCCTCAGCAGTTTCTCCTGCCCCCTTTTCCTTAAGTATGCATCCCACATTTCATTTCATAGTTTCATAGTTTCTAGGGTTGGAAGGGACCTGAGCAGATCATCTAGTCTGACCCCCTGCCATGGCAGGAAAGAGTACTGGGGTCAAATGACCCCAGCAAGGTGTTCATCTAACCTCCTCTTAAAAACCCCCAGGGTAGGAGCCGGAACCACTTCTCTTGGAAGTTGGTTCCAGACCCTAGCCGCCCTGACCATGAAGTAGAGCCTCCTGATAACTAACCTAAACCTACCCTCTGCCAGCTTGTGACCGTTATTCCTGGTCATTCCTGGCAGTGCTCGGGGGAACAGTGACTCCCCCAGTGCCTGCTGGTCCCCTCTGACTAGTTTATAAAAGGCCACGAGTTCCCCCTCAGCCTTCTTTTTTGGAGGCTGAACAGGGTCAGGTCCCGTAGCCTCTCCTCGTAGGGTCTGCCCTGCTGTCCCCTGATCACGCAAGTGGCCCTCCTCTGGACCCTCTTCATGCCGTCCACATCCCTCTTGAAGTGCGGCGCCCAGAACTGGACGCAGTACTCCAACTGTGGCCTGACCAGTGCCGCATAGAGGGGGGAGGATCACTTCTTTGGACCTGGCCGAGATGCATCTGTGGATGCATGACAAGGTACGGTTGGCCTTCCTAACTGCCTCCCCACACTGCCGACCCATGTTCATCTTGGAGTCAATGATGACTCCAAGATCCTTTTCCGCCTCTGTGCTGACAAGAGGGGAGTTCCCCAACCTGTAGGTATGGTGCTGGTTGTTCCTCCCCAGGTGCATCACCTTGCACTTGTCTGTGTTGAATCCCATCCTATTCTCATCCGCCCACCCTTGTAACCTGTCTAGGTATGATTGTAGCCTGTTGTTTCCTTCTAGCATGCCCACGTCCCCCCATATCTTAGTGTCATCAGCAAATTTGAACAGGGTGCTTTTTACCCCCTCGTCCAAGTCACTGATGAAGATGTTGAACAGTGCGGGCCCGAGGACCGAGCCCTGTGGAACCCCACTGCCCACGTCCTTCCAGGTTGAGAAGGACCCATCCACTACCACCCTCTGGGTGAGGCCCTCCAGCCAATTGGTGACCCATTTGACTGTGTGGGTGTCTACACCACAGCCCCCCCCAGTTTCTTAATGAGAACGGGATGAGAGACAGTATCAAAAGCCTTCCGGAAGTCCAGGAAGACTATGTCCACTGCTACCCCTGCATCTAATAATCTGGTGATCTGATCGTAAAAGGCCACCAGGTTGGTCTGACAGGACTTGCCACTGATGAACCCATGTTGGTTGCCCCTAAGCATGCAGTCCCCTGCTGGCCCCTGCTGGATGTGTGCCAGCATAATTTTCTCGAACAGCTTGCCTAGGATCGAGGTAAGACTAACTAGCCTATAGTTTCCCGGGTCCTCCTTTCTCCCTTTTTTGAAGATGGGAACCACGTTGGCACTCTTCCAGTCCTCCGGCACCACTCCTGAGCACCACGAGTGCTCGTAAAGCCGTGCCAGGGGTCTTGCAATGACCTCGGCCAATTCCTTTAGAACTCTAGGGTGGAGATCATCCGGGCTGATGGTCTTGAATACGTCCAGCCCTTCCAGAAGCTCCCTAACTAAATCCTCACTAACCCTTGGCCCAGGTGTGCCTCCCCCGGGGCGTGAGGGGGGCCCAGCATGGAGGTGGCTGTTCTGGTCCCTACTTAGGAAGACGGAGGCAAAGAAACCTTTAAACATGTTAGCTTTGTCGTCTGGTATGATGACCAAATTTCGCAACGCGTCCTGCAAGGGCTCCACATTACCCGGGACCTTCTTTTTACCCCCTATGTATTTAAAAAAGGACTTCTTATTGTCCTTAATCTGGGAAGCTAGCCCCAGTTCCATCTCTGCCTTGGCCTTCCTAACTACCCCCCTACATCCCCGAGCAAGTGCAGAATAGTCCTCCCTGGTGATGACCCCTTCTTTCCATTGGGTGTAAGCCTCCCTTTTAGCAAGGAGATATTCCAGGATGCTTTTGGTGAGCCACAGAGGCTTGTGTGCTCTCCTGCTCCCTTTGATCCTCGTTGGGATTACCTTCCTTTGGGCTTGGAGGATCGTCTCCTTAAGGAGCGACCACTCTCCTTGGACACCTGACTCCCCTCCCCTCCGGGACCTCAGCGCTTCTCCAACTATCCTCCTTAGCTCGCTGAAGTTTGCCCTCCTAAAATCTAGGGCCACTGCCTTACTGCATGCCTTTGCCACCTTGCGCTGGATGGTGAATTCCAGCAGGCGATGATCGCTCTCGCCCAGGTGGTCAAGCACCCGCATCCCCCTCACCAGGTCATCACCCGTGGCCAGCACTGGGTCCAACAAGGCATCTCCCCTGGTGGGGCTGTGCACCTCATGGGTTAGATGGAGGTCCTGCACTCTAAGAACCTACGTGAGCATTCAGACCTGGCTGACTGCTCTTCCCAGCAGATGTCCGGGAAGTTCAGGTCCCCCATGACTACCAAATCCTTAGCCTCCACTACCTCTGTGAGCTGGCCCAAGAATTCCTGGTCAAGCTCTTCTCCCTGGTTGGGAGGTCTGTAATGGACTCCCACCGTTAAGTCTCTTTCCCCTTGACTGCCTTGTACTCTAACCCAAAGCACTTCAGAGTGCGCCTGCCCTGACTCCTTGCTAATTGATGAGGATGTGTATTCCTCCTTAATGTAGAGTGCCACACCCCCACCTCTATTTCCTATCCTGTCCCTCCTGTATAGCCTATAGCCCTTGACATTCACCGCCCAATCATGCATTGAGTCCCACCATGTTTCCAGGATCCCCACTATGTCCAGGCTGGTGTCAGCCAGCAGGAGGGTGAATTCCTCCTGTTTGTTACCCATACTATGAGTGTTTGTGTAGAGGCATTTGAGGCCTCCTGTGGATATGTATACTGACCCCCTACTCCCAGCATTACCCTGGCCCCTATCTCTTACCTGTTTATTCGCTTCGCTCATTGGTTTGGCTGGGCTGTAGTTGTGGGTGCTGTTTGGTCTGGCAGTCTGATGTTTCCTCCGCCCTCATCTACCCCTTCCCCAATGAGCCTAGTTTAAAGCCCACCGGAGGAGGTCCACCAACCTAGAAGAGAACACATGCTTACCTTTAGGGGAAAGGTGGAGCCCATACCATCCCAGCATGTCTCTCGTCGTGATGTGCCAGTTACGGTTGAGGAAGCCAAAGCCCTCCTCGAAGCACCATTCCTGTAGCCGCCAGTTGGTCTCCACGATATACGTTTCATGCCATCTGCCTTGTCCACTCACTGGCAGGATAGAAGAGAAAACCACCTGTGCACCCATTTCCTTCAGCATGTACCCCAGAGTGTGGTAGTCATCCATCAGGTGATCAGGGTTGCTCCTGGCCACTTCATTAGTGCCCACATGGACTAGGACCATGGGGTAATAATCGGTGGGCTGGATTATGGTTTGGAGCATCCCTTTCACGTCCTGAATCCTCGCTCCAGGTAGGCAGTATACCTCGCGTGCCGAGGGGTCCTGGCGACAGATGGGGCCCTCTGTACCTCTCAGGATGGAGTCACCGATGACAATCACGCAACGCTTCCTCTTCCTGGCCTGCTTGTCTCCTTCAGCTTGCACAGGACGCGGTAAGCATGAAGTTGCCTCCTCCCTGGTTTCATCCTCTCCTTCCTCCTCCTCCTGGGCTGCCAGGGCTTCGTACCTGTTCTCCAGCCAGACTGGAGGAACTGTGCTGCCATGTTTCGAGCAGCCCTGGCATGGGAGGTGACCGTCTGCCACTTAGCAGTGGAGGGCTCTTCTTAAGGTGCATCCTCCTTGGTCATACAACCCTGCAGGGAAAAAAAATATCTGTCAATTCTCTCCTCTGCCTCTCGGATTCCCCTCAGCCTGCTAACCTCCTCCTGGAGCTCCCTCACCTGCGCCTCCAGGAGCCTAAGGCAGGCGCCTGCAGGACAGGTGTGGGGCTCCTCAGTCCCTGCCCCCCCAGGCCTTGCTGGGCAGCTCCCGCAGGCCAGGGGGTTGGGGGACACCAGCCCTCCCGTGGGCTCCGTCTGGGTGGAGGCCTCAGACAAGCCCTGGGAAGGCCACACACCCCCGGGCAGGGACCCTGGCAGCACTCCTTGTCGACACCATCGTAGGATTTGCTGAGTTTCTAGCTGAGTTCGGTTCCTCTGTCCCGCACTAGCAGGAGTCAGCCTCTGGGCCCCTCCTGCTCACCCTCTGGCGTGAACGCCGGTGCAAATGCCTGTTTGCGCGCTCTGTTCATGCGGCTCGAGAGCGCAGCTCCCTACCGGCTCAGCTAAGAGGGATCAGGGGGGCTTCCCCTCTGGATCCAGCTCTGCCCCACTTACCTTAGGGGGATCAGCTGCTGCTGCCCCTGCTGCTGCTCCGCTCACCTCTGCTGCTCTTGCCTCTGCTCCAGGTCCAGTAAGGGGGCACAAGTGTGTGTAAGACACACGTGTGCCTGTGTCCTTCCTCTCCCCACTGCTCCTAGCTCCCGAGTGCCGGAAGCTGCATCAAAATTGGCTAAACCATGACCAGAATCATACATATATATGCAGATAGTGTAATACAATCTATACAGAGATAAAAATGACATAAATGAGCGCAGAATAACACTGGCTTTTCAACAAGACCACACATGCTAAAGCACTAAACCAAACACAAGACAATCTGCAGGACTTCCCACAAACACTTTGAATTATGGGGGAGGGGGGAGAGTAGGGTGCTTAACAGTTGGTATGTTGTTTTCTTTAGGAATTTGGCAACAGTCTTTTTAAATGCAACTTTCATGTTTTAGATCCAGCAGAATGACAAGAGATCACAATTACACAAAATGACACTGTATTCTAGCAGAACAATCATTGTTGTGCATACACTGTACACTCCAGTATTTAAAGATTCATGAAAGAGAGCAATCCACTAATAGCTGAGATATGTTTTTTTGCAAAAGAGTTATTTAAAACAAACCTCTTTCATCTTCAAAATCATTTGCAAATGAGTGTCATACATGTGAATGGTCTCTCCTGTAGCCAAATATTTGTAGGTAGTCTAAATTGAATTTCAAATGGTAAGTGCTTGTTTCACCAAGTGTGCAAAGTTAACTCTTTGATGTGATAAATTATGTATAAAATAAGGTGCATTTACATAGAGCACACTTTTGTAGTCCTCCCTGTTCTTGTCATTAGGAGGCAATAAAGCATAATTGGGAATAGAAAGCAGATCTCTTGCATAGTGATATTGCTGATGTTCTTTCTTCTTCATTCCTAATTAACATTTCAAACCTGGAAATATTATTGGGTATCTCAAATATATGTTCCAGCTTCCCCTTATTTATTATGTATTCCTAGACTCATTTCCAGTTACGCCCAAAATGGGAAGCCAGATTTTTGCCTTCTCAACATATTTCAGTGTACCATTAATAACTGCACTTGTTTTAAAATATTTTTTCAGGAATAGTAATAATTCTCTCTTATTGGGTGTATAGTGTAAGTATACATACTCACATACATAAATACAACTGAAAGAGAATGAATAGGTTTGGGAAGCATGACTTAGGAGGAAAGGCTGATAGAAGTAGGTTTATTTACTCTGTAGAAGAGAAGACTGAAGGGGATTTGATAACTTATCATCTCTGGAATCAATTACATTAAATCTAGTTCTTCAATGGGCTACATGCAATATTAACGTCACACAATAAACTCTGGTGCAGTTCATGCCAGAGTTTATTGCTCCCAGTCTCAGGATTTACACTTGCACCTGGAACTGCAGCATGCTAAGCCGGGCTGGTGCAGCCCTGGCTAGCAGGGACCATGGGGGCGGTCAGTCTGCCATCCAGAAGCTGCTTCCTCCCCCACCTCATTGTGTTGTGGAGGGACTGGCTGGGGCATGAGGGTGCTAGCTGGCAGTGTAGCACCCTTGTGCAGGGTTGGACCCAGGCATGGGAGGACCAGGTGGCCACCTGGGGCTCAGACAGAAAGGGGGCCTGAAAATAGTGAAAGTAGTGATTGTTATTATCATTAGCTCTGGCAAAATTGAGGCCTGATACTAAAAGTTCAGCTGGGGCCACCGGGAGTCTAGGTGCAGTACTATCCTTGTGCCCTACCACCTCTGTCACCATCTACATATGCATTTTGCCATACGTAACTACTCTGCTGTAAGATACTGTCTGTGTTGGGCAGTACTATCCTGAAAGCAGTTAATTAGTTAACTGTGGCCTAATAGTGCTGTATGTGTAGATGGTGATGCTTTACTGGATAGCTAATTAGTCAGTAAAGTATCTCATGTAGATTAAGAAGAAAAATAGTACCTAATATGCTGAATATTAAATCTTATAAAAGTACAGGATTAAAAACTGTATACTCAGTCCAAAGATCCTAAATGACAACTTCATGTAGTTGATACAACTGTTAAAGTTTCACATTTATCAGCACTGAACAGGCTAGTATAAAACTTGTGTGAAACTTATTTTTCTGCATAAGTGTCAGATGTCTTCTGAGGATATATTAAATTCATACATTCCATAATCACTGTGCTTTCAGTTAACTGCATTTCTGTGCCACTTCTTGTGCATAGACACTGGGACAAACTGAATGACAGGAATGATTGCTAATAGCTTTTCTTTATTTTGTTTTGTTTTTACTAAAAAGGATTTGCGTTTTTACATTCTTTCATCTTCCTCAGTTTGAGAATGGAATGGTATTTCCTTTTTTCTTTCAGCAATCACAAGGTCTGTTTTAACAAAGAAATTAAAGTACATACAGTCTAATATCTGTGTTTCATTAGAAGTAATGTTTTATTGCTTAGAAATGCAATTACCTGGGGAAATGTATGTACATGACTAAATGGGCTTATTACACTCAAGCACAGTACTACTTTTGGAAACATTAGATAATTACTTCTTCATTAGGCATTATGCAGTGCTATAGAATAAAATCCATCCTTTCTTAGAACTCCTTCAACGTTGTTGTCATTATGTGTGAGGAGGGTCAATGAATTTCACTCATTCAAAATGTATCTAGCCAAATAATTGTATACACATTCCAGGTCTCCTTGAGTTTCTTGTCCTCTTCAAGTACTGGTGAAGTACCTCAAGTTGTTTCTATCTATCTTCCCTTTGTAAAACTCAACTTTAATACTATACGTGTCCTAGAAATTCTTTTGTCAATAGTCCTTGGTGAAACTGGGGAGTCAATTAACCTGATGCAGAGGCTAGCAACTGTGCAGTCACACATTTGTATTTGCCATCTGTGAAGACAGATGAGTTTATGTGGGTGAATGTAGCTTATGAAGGCCTGGCCAAAATGTCTGCAAAGGAGTGATACTACTTTTTCACTGAAGGTGGATTCATATGAGGAACACACTTCCACAAGGTATTAAGTAGGTATGGTTTACAACTCTGCACAAAACCTTTCTTTTTGACGCAGGCTTTACCACATGACAAAGGAATAGGAGATAAAATATGTGTCCTAAGTGGACCATCTTATAATAAAGAAGAACAAGGAAAAGTGAGCTTCAAGTTCAGTAGATTCCCTTCTATGCATCTCCACAATATGTGTTTGGGAAATCTACTGAAATGGGTGCAATGGATGATATATGCAAACTAAGACCAAAGTCAGCCCATTATTTGGCTGATGAAATCTCCCTTGAATCCTATGAATAACCTGATTAATGTAGTAATTTAAGGTGATATAATTATTATTTACCTTCAATAGTCCTTGGAAACAGTCCTACATTGGATTAGTTTTCTGTTATTGTCAAGGGTTTCAAAAGCATGACTCAACCCATACACCCCCATCCGGACTGGATTAAAATAATGACATTTAAATATATATATATATATGATTTAATTACGTGTTACTCTTGGTATAATGCTATTATACCCAATTATATACTACGTTAATATAAATACAAAAGTGTGTGGATTCATTTGCCTTTTCTATCACTTGAAGTTCATGTTTTCAAGATTTTTTTTCCATATCCATGAGAGTGAGAAACTTTATAAAAAGAAACTGAAATGTTTCCATATTATCACATGTCTCTTAAGAAAAAGCACTAATTAGTGTGAGTGTATGGATGGAGATGATGAGATACTGGTCACTATACATGATTTAGACAGGCCTACCTGCCCTGTAACTACATGGGAAGAGGTGAGAAAGTGTCATTGTGAGCACAGAAAGCGGAGGAAAATGTGGAACAGGAAAGCCCTGTCCTCAGGTACACATTTCCATTTATAAACTTTTGTTATTTTGTTAATCTATCCAGAGCTCAGAATGATATCTCCCACTCCTCCTTTTATTTTTTCCTTTCTTAAAAGAAGTGAGTTTTACCAGTGTTTGTAGGGAAAAAAGCCTTAAAAGTGGCTGCATCTTGATCCAGTCCACCACAAGCAGGCCAACTTTACAGATTCCAGCAACACAGCTCAAACCCACAAATAGCTTCCCAAAATTAGTAGGACTAACAAGATAATTTCAGTAGTTGAACTATAGTGTTAGAAGGCCTATGAAAGTGGGGGCAATGGGAATCCAGTTGTACTCAGCCCCTAAGCTTGAAAGTCCCAAAATCAGATAGCCATTTCCTGTTTCCAAAACAGTAGTAGCTCTCCCCACCAGGAAATTTGCCTCCCCTCCCCACACAAACTTCTTTCATAAGCCCCAACTCCCAGGCACTGGCAACTGCTTCTCTTCCCAGGCTAGTAGTCATCTACAAACCCTACTGCTTTTCTTGGTTACACTAAAGTCACCGTTTCAAGCTTTCATTTGCAAAAGTTAGTTTTATAGAAAAACAGATTTCCTTTAAAAGAAAATAAAGACACTTGACACTAAGAACTGAAATCCTCATGTTTTAATTTAGCTTGGTGTTTCTAAACCCGAGTGTGGGGGAGCCAAGCATATGGAACCCACCAAAACCACCTTTAGTATATTTTAAATGCTTTCATGGTTTTGCAGTAAGTGTCATCATATTTTTTTTTCATCTGAAAAGGGGAGACCTTAGCTTATGGACAGTTCTCTCCCAAATGCTGTCACAATTTTTCCCTTTATTTCAGTCCTGTTTTCCCCTACTGAACTACCAACCAGTCAAGCTCAACCTGGGATCTGACAGTCAAGCGGCTTTCTCTCCTCAAGAATTGTCCCTAGGAATAAAGCTTCTGTAGATCAAAATAGGCCCTCAGTGTTATCCCTGCAAGAGAACTGCACACAATTCAAATTATGCCCTTGGTGACAGCTAGGCAAACCTACTGTCAACAGTGTACTTGTACAGGTGTGAGCAATTGGAACCAAGTAAGCAGTGTAATTTTTTTTTCTTTTTAATAATAAGTCAGCAGGATCCATCTTTTTGCTTTTGCTCTATTGGCTGTGTAAGACTAGTAAGAACGAAGACCAATAAAATGTAATTTTACCACAAAAGTGACTAAGATGTGACATACAGAAGGAGTAGACCTAAGATGTAGCTATTTTTGTGTAGCCATTTTTAGAGCCGAACTGCATTATAAAATTTAACTTGGATTACTTTGTTGAGGGACAGAAATATTAATATCTTGCTTACATAGTATTTAGCACCATGTGAAGCAATGGCAGTTCTCTTAACATGCTTTAGCTTCCAAAGTTAGGATTTGTAAATGACAGTTAGGAAACTCTAGCTTTTCAAACTGAAACTCTCCTTCAGTTTTCATACAAAGAGGTTGAAGTATGAGGCAAGAACCATTTTGTGGTTTAGCTAGGCATGAGGGCTAGTAAAAGGAATGGAGGGGGTGGGAAGGACTAGGACTGTAATCTTCTACAAGAATAGGTGCAAACTAGAGAAAGGTCATATCAGAAAGAGAAAAACTGGCAATTTTCTATTCAGGCAGAAGCAGATGTGATTATCTAAAATATTTAGGACTGAACAGCACGCTGAAGTTCAAATCAGATGACTATTCCCTCTTTTAGCTTTCATCTAGTTATGGAGGGGAAAAAAAGCTTTAGCTGTAACGTACCTACTGAGCTCTGTCTCATGCAATACATGTACACGTACATTTTGCCTCAGTTTTCTTCTGTTTTGAGGGTGCACTAACATATCCAAGTTGATTTTTTTCTCTTAACATGCTATCTTACAGAATGGTCCCAATAATTTATGGGCATATTAAAGAGCTAACGGTTTCATTCCCTGGACTACTAATGCAAATGTACCTCCCCATGCCTTAAACCAGTGGTCACCGACCAGTGGATCTCGGAGCCTCTTGGAGTCCCTCTGAGCCAGGGTGAGGGGGGCTGATTGCCCACGTGCAGGCACATGCATGCCTCAGCCCAGCAGGCCAGTCCATGTGGGAGGAAAGGGGCGGGGGATAGTTCAAGGCCCCCCTGTGAGGGACAGAGGCAGGAGCAGGGGTAAGTCCAGTGGGGCCCCAGCTAGGTGGGACCTACCTGCTGTGGAGGCATGCCCTCAAATAAAAAGATTTTTTTTCTCCCTCTACCTCGATCTGCACCCTCCCTGCCCCCCTGCTTCCCACAGACTTACCTGCTGGTGGAGGGCGGAAGGTGGCAGTGACATACAGTATATCTTGTGTTCCTTTTAAATGTCAAAGGTGAGCTACTTAAAAAGGTTAAAGACCACTGCCTTAAACAAATTCTGCCTCGCTTTCTTGTCACCAGTGTCTGATTTTTTGATATTTGTAGCATTCTTTGGTGTCCTGGGATTGTTTGCTTTTTTCTTCCTCTCATTTCTGTATATCTGAGAAACAAGGTTCTCTTGGATGAAGGTGAGGGGTAGAGAATGTGTTTTATTTTCAGAGTCCCTGAGAATAGACTACCTGCATAGGGAGGGTAAGAGTTCTGATTCCATTTTTTAATACTCCTTTAATAATTGGATGCATGTATGCTTGCACTTTTGTGTATATATTTTCATGTGAGAGGACAGAGCAAACATACAATAATTTTTACATATCAATTATCCTTTCTTAAAGTTTCCCAAGTCTCTGTTCTCCTCTACTTCTACATCTTCCCTATTGTAGAGAACAAGTCATCTGTTTTCCCCTTTCTCAACATTACTTAATAGAATTTAGGTGGCATTTTTTCATGCCACTTAGATTTAGTCAAACCATATTTACTAGTATGAAGGTCCTAAAGCATCATGAATTTAAAATGGTCAGAGAGAAAAGGTCCTGTAAAATGTTTATTACAACTCAGGTCAGTTTAGCTTAGAAAAAACATTTCTTCTACATATGTTAAAAAGCATTAAAGCATCATAGTATTATAGGGTTTTTTTGTTTAGTTGTTTTTTTGCTGGGGGGTGGGTTGCTTTCTTTTTCCTTTTTAAAACAAGGCCCCATTATTTTCGTCCACACAGTGCTTCTAAATATTCCCATGATTTAAATAAATAAATAAATAAATAAGGATTTATGGACCTATATACACTATCCATGCTTAAATTGCTTTAGTGTTAAAAGTAGTGAGACCAATTACAAATGAATAGGGTTTTTAGTATAATTTGATGTAACAAATATAACTGTTAGGTCTCTCTTTTGGAATACAGAAAATAAGGCATGCTTGTGTTAAATCATGATAATTAATTAAATCATGAAGGGTGTAGGTATTTCCTGAAAGATAAATAAAATATATGTTTCATATACATTTATGCAGTTGTGAAGAATGTTTTAGCCAACATATTGCTTGTAACTTTAATCATATTTTCTTGGCTATACAGGCATTTAAGCATGGAGACAGAGCTTCCCGGCTAGCTTTTGTTTCTAACATTCCATAAACAGAGCTGAGATGAATAATATGTAAAGTTGCAGTAAATCACTAAATTCAGTAATTATTTCGGATTTTGAACTATGTACTTGATACAGAATAGTATTTAAACTATACTACCTAATGAGCAGGCCAACTCAAAAGGACCACAACTTTTGAGGGGCTCTTGGTTTTAAATGGTACTCAAGTTACATGCAACTCTTAGTTACAGCTTGAATTTACTTTGACATAAAGACTAGCATTTATTTAGCCTCTTTAACTTGTAAGAAAGTAACTATTTTAAGGGGATGCACTGAAGATATCTGTTCTTTTTAGCTATGTATTTAAATCTTGCCACCTTTGTAAGAATATTTGAGTATTTTCATTGCAGTTTTCTTTTTAAATGTCTCTAAAAGCATTTTTCTTCCAGAAACTTGTTGAGTATCAGGAGTACAACAATCTTTTTTTCCAAACCTTCCAACAGTCTTCTGCTAGGATTCATAGATTATATACAGTATGGGGTGCATATGCAGAACTATGCATATCTTTTCTCCCAAAGTATACCCACATCCTCCATCTTTGGTGAGGGTACAAGGTGGCTGAAATGTAAGGGGAGATTTTTCTCCTTCTTTGAAATCTATTAAAATGTAGTTCTCTCATCATGAGGTATCTGAGGAATGGTTAAGCCTCATTATGTCACTTACATAATCTGCAATTTCTAAATTGCTCACTAAAGATGAATTTCTTGCTCTCATATTTAGACCTCTTATGTGCTGTGAAGCCATTAGGTCAGCTTGACCTGTTTTGTTCTTTTATGGGGCTAATGTGACTTTTCCCATGAATGTTACTTTTTAACATTTTAAGAAGTACTGGATTTGGCCAGTAAGTTATTCAAAGGTCTAGACAAACAATATTTTTATGGGCTAGTGCTAAAATTCAACCTTTTAAAACCATTTTCACTGAAGGGAAAGATTAGTATTTCACAGTATTTTCATCAAATTGTCTCTTTCAAAATGACAAGAATATAGCGCTATATCCAGCACTATTTCATACAGCCACTTTCCCTATATATTAAGGGATTTTAAACCTTCTATCTCTAACATTTTTGTTCCCATACCTATCTTATTAATGTTTTGGCATGTTACTGTATAGAAGTAGCTCCCAACCACCAGGCCACTGCCTGGTACCAGGTCACGAAGGGTTGGCTGCTGGGTCATAGCATGAGCCCCCCACTTGGACCCCTATCCATCTGCTCAGGGGAGCAGCTTCCGCAGCCAGCAGGCACATGCCGGGTTAAAGCTGGGGGGTGGGACAGCCCCAGGAAGGAGGCAGCTGGCTCCATGTCCCCCATCCCACTCCCATACTGGTTTGCAGAAAAAAAAAAAAGATTGAGAACCACTGTTGTAGGGGGAAATTGGTCATATTCAGGAACTTCAGAACATTGATTTTGCTGTTGATAGAGGTTATAACAAGAGATTTAATTCCTTTAACTTTATTGTCAGAATTATTCCACTGAACAATCACTTTAAAGTAGTTAGTGTCTGTTTATTAAGCATTAGCAATTGGATCAGTACTACAGAACCAGATGTCTAGACCAATGAACAAAAGAACTCACTAAAATCTAGGTAGATAAATGATCTTAACAGATGACTAGACATCTGATTTCAGCTAGACATAATGAGACGTTCTATTTAAAACTGTTTGAAAGTGGGAGAGACTAGGGGGGAATCAGCAGGCTGATACTGCATTACTGGGTAGCCAATATTGTGCAACTGGCTAAAAAAATGCTTTCTGGTGACCCAGCCCTGTCAGAAGGCTAGCTACCACATTCTGTACCAACTGCAACTTTTGGACGGTTTTCAAGGGCACCTTTGCGTAGAGTGGATTGCAGTAGTCTAACCTTGAGGTTATGAAGGCATGAATGATAGTGACCAGATCAGATTCTGAAAGAACTTTCTCACCAGATGGAGTTGCTAAAAAGTGCTCCTAGCCACAATCACCACTTGCAGATCTAGGAACCCCTCTAAGTTGTGAACCTGAGTGACAAGGGAAGGCTGAACCCAATCTCTGATAGGTGCCCCAGTACAATCCACCATCTACCCACCATCATCATTTCTATTCTATATAGATTCAGTTTTAATTGGTTCATCCACATCCAGTCCCTAGTTGCAGAAAGGCACTAGGACTGAGATTGAAGGGCTGGGTTCCACAGTAGAACAGGTAGAGCTGATGTCATCTGCAAATTGATGGCACCTTTCTCTAAATCTCTTCACAATCTGACCCATTGACTTTATATACACATTGAACAGGAAAGGTGACAAGATAGAATCTGTGGGTATGCCACAGGAAAATATGAAATTCAGCCAGTGTCAACAAAATAGTATATTATTCTTCTCCAAGAACATTTAAGGGCAAAAGTATACCTATCACCTTGAAATGTTTAGAGAACAAAAAGGAAAGAATCTGCTAATCATTATCATGTCCCACTGTTAGTGTTTTAGGAATTTGTACATGTGCTCTGCAGGGCGGTGGTGGAGTTTAATCAGAGCAGTTCCAAGAGCAACTCTAATTAAAGTGCCAAAAGTGTCATGTGTATCAGCGTCCCCATGCTGAAAAATGGCACTGGGGGTGCTTTAACTAAACCTCATCAAACAAACTTTAGTTAAAGCAACCTGCCACCATTTTTTAGCACATGTATGCTGACACATGTGACACAGGAGTCTGCTGGAGCATGGTAGCTACCATGCTTCAGGAGACTTGATTAATCGAGCATGTCAGAGCAGCCTTGCTGCATATGTACAGGCACCCTTAGAGTCTATGCCTGCTACTGCTCACTGTCTTGGGGGTTTGGAGTTTAGTGTTGTCATTTTCTGTATCATAATCTGGAGTTTATGTAAGAAGGAACTCCCAATCCATTTGAAGATTTTGCTGGGTTTTAGTCTTTCTGCTCACCAGACAACCACAGAAAATAAATTTACAACCATTTTCTTCCTTTAGCCTAAGGCCTTCGCTCTAACCACAGCAGCATAACTACAGTCTTTAATGTAGGGAACAATATGGACAACACAAAGTGAATTTGGCCATGGGGATTAATGAATTTTTCAAGGTATGGAGGTGAGAACAGAGAATCATTTAGGAAAGATACAAAATCTGTTTGAAGATGTTGGGGAAAAGGGAGGGAGGGATGTAAAATTCTTAATCTTTAAAAAGCTGTAAGTAGAATTTATTTTTCTACCCATGTATGTTTAAGAATCTGAGGGTCAAACAAGGTCTAGCCAAATCATCATGTTATATATTAGTACATGCAAGAAGTGTTTGGAGGTAGTACAGCAATGGCAAAATGCAAAATGATAGCCTTTCAGATAGATGGCTGTTTCATTTGATATTCTGCAGCTTACCATTTGACATGGTACACACATTGTATACTTTTGATGTCTATGATTACCCCACACTACACATTATATTTATTTTATTATTTATGTATTTTTTTTATTCTGCAGGTTGTCTGGATTTCAGCTGCCTTCATCGATTGTGAGCACAGGGTCTATCCTCACCCTTTGTTTTACTACAGATTTTGCTGTTAGTGCTCAAGGTTTCAAAGCGATTTATGAAGGTAAGATATGCTTGTTTTTTTCCTGTAAATTAAACGGAGAGTTATGGCAAATCCTCATGTTGCTTGGATTCTGTATGTAAGTTTTGAACTGTCAAGTGAACCTCAATTTCCACTGTTTAGTGTTTAGTGCAAGCATGAAATAGTCTTTCTCTTTCTTATACTCTTATATTTATGAGTAACTGAGGTACTTTGTATTTTCAGTATCTTTTTATTTTGAAATTTTGCTCATAATAAATAATTCAAGATTTTTTCTTGAATGTGTTACTAGTTTTAGATAAGTTTCCAAAAGTGGGTTTTGAATTGCATCAAGTGTTAGCATTTCTTGAAAAAGTTATATTTGGAAATGTATTTTAACATTGTCTGGTTTGTGGGGAGAAGAGGGTAAATCAGTTGAATACTAACTGGTCTTGCAAATTTGTATGAGGATGATTTGGCTACATGACAAAAGTAAGATAATGAGTCAGTATGAAATATGGTAAACAAAATTTGAGAATCTCGTAAGATCAAGGATTCTAGGTCTTCTATTATTTACTTTATTCTAATTATTATTATTTTAAAATGGGAGCAGTACTTTCTCCATAATTGTTTTGAATTATACAGAATTCCCCTCTTTGTATCTCTGAATTTTCCATTTGTTTATGGTATGAAAGGTACAAAGTAAATTGCTTTAAATCCTGACTTGAATTTTTAGGTGAATTTTGAGTGCCTATGATTCTTTCAGGGGCTTTTTTAAAAAAAAGAACTGGAGAAATGTCAGTCTCTACAAAGTTAAGGTTACAAGAAACTCAAGCTTTGGTCCCCTTTTACTTAACTGCCTTTACCAAGCAGTTTAGTTATCAGAAAAAGGAGTCTATTTCAGAAAAATTGGGGACAGTTGGATTATTTATCAACTGTACTACATTTGATGCCCACTAACAGCAATGTGTCCATGTCTTGATGATTTGTAGCTCCTAAACAGCTGTTGCTGTTATTGGGCGTATCATCTGAAAGTATTGACATGCTAGGAAAAATGTTCCCAGGGGAAATATTGTTGATAAGCAGTTGCTGCTGTATTGCAAGAAAGTGAGGTGAGTAGGAGGGCAAATCTAGTATGAGAAGTTTGTAGTTTTTATCTTTCCTCTATGTAAAAAATTATATCTCAGAATTTTTTTGACCTTGGAATTCCATATTTGTTATAGTCTGGAAAGTTTTATGGAACACTTTTTTTTCTTGCATAACACATGCTGCCAGATATGATATGCAGCTTCTTTGGGGAAGGCAGAAGAAAGAGGAAATTATTTTATCAGAATCTTAAGTTGCTGCAGCAAGTGGTTTAAAGTGGTTGAATACTAGCTGATACAGGAAGGGTAAAGTTACTTGCTTTGTAGATATAAATTCAGAATCATAGCCCTAACCCTGTCAGAACCATTGCCAAATTGACAGCAGCTTTTGGGGACCGGGTTAAAATTAACTGTGACCTTGAAGAGTGCATTCCACTGGGCTGGGAGAAAATTGGATCTCATTGCAGACTTACTATAGCATCACAGTGCTTCAAGTCTAGTGCAGAATTAATCTTCCCTGCTTTAGAGTCACACCACAATTATATAAAGTTCTGGTTTGGCCGGGGGAAAGTGTATGTAGTATGGAAGTAAATATGGTAGAGCAGTGGGTAAAAATTTTTGAAGTGCCTACGTCCATTGGGTATCTAAATTATTTCAACAATTTCGAAAGTATAATTACTCCTGGAACATTTATCCTATGCATTTCTGCCTAGTCCCTGATGGGCTTTATTACTGACTGGCACTATTTCATTAATAATAAATGATTTTCCATATCAGATTGGTATTTTTGGTGTTCACTCAGGCTGAGACTCAGGGCATAAGCATGAATGAAGACAAGAGGCTAAGGAGCACTGGCATAGATGAGATAACATCAGTTACCAGTATTATAATAACTATGTTATATCAGCCTTTTCTAATTTGATTGGACAAGCCTACTGAGTTGTCCAGTCATCTACAGTAGCACTCCTTCCATAGCAGTCTCCAGTAAAGAGGTGCCACTGTTAATTGATAGTAAGAAACTCTGGAGATAGAGAGAGAAAAAAGATATCAGTACCACTGTACAGTCTTCATTGGCTGTATTTCTAGGTGAATAAAATGGAAGCATCAAAACCTGCCAGAAGCTGCACTATGATGCTGCAGCTTGGAGCTGATCTTTTCATACCCTGTGCCTCCCTTCCTTTCCAGCAACAGCACACAGCAGCCTATCTCATCCTTTTATGCTAAATGAGCTGTCTGCTTTTTCTATTGAGACTCAGAGTCAAGAATTCAAAGGAACTTCTCTTGACTGTCTGCTAGGAACACATGCACAGAGCCACAGGCTGTAATATAATGACACTTCTTGGTGGCCTACTTTCTTGTAAAACCCCAGCAGGAAGGGCTGTAATTAACCTTGACATAGACGGTGCCACTCCCTGGTAAAATGACATTTTAGTTCTTCAGATTTAGTGCTGTAAATCTGGCATTGTTCATGGGTATTAAATTCAGCTCAAAATTTAGGGAGAAAGAATCATCTTAGACAAAAAGTGACTGCTACTTTCCAGTACAATAAGCTGCAAACTATGTCTGTGGCAAGAACCATACAGCAGTAGCTGGGGGAATTGTATATATTGACAATGAGTTGCTTCATTGGGTTTTCTAGGGTAGTTTAAATTCCTGCTAAAACAGTGCTGACTGTCATATTTTCAGGCCCTGAGAGTTAAAAAAATGATATTTAGAAATCATAAAATGTGAAGTAACTCTTTCTAATGTTGGTTGGACAAGAAAAATACCAGAAAAGATCATTATTTTAAATGATACTGGAGGGAAAATCCCTTTTGGAGAAATCCAGCAATAGTTATCCTGCAGATTTCAAAGATAACAAATAGGTCTCGATAACAGTCTTGAAGGCAGAAAGAATCAGTTTTGCCTTACTGAACTCACAGGCATAGTTCTTCCAGGTTTATGGTGTTTTAACTAAGAAATTTCGCAATGGAATTGATAGGGTCTGATGAATCCATAGATCAGCAGTTGTGAAGTGACAGGGTAGAGGAATTTGTTTCTATGAATGTTCCACGTTCTTGGAGGCTTCTTATTGTGCAACTGCATAGCTAGCAGTATTTCCTGCCTTGCAACTAGCCAAACTTTCTTCTGAATAGTATATGTCATTTGATGTAAGATCTAAATTTTATTCTCATGAAATGAAAAAAAACTTACAATGGATCATTTGAATATAAATACATAAATAACAGAACTATTTTAAATATGATCAGGAAGAAAATTTGGTGTTACAACATGGATTATAATCAATGTTTATATCAGATCAAATTATCTGCTGTGCTCAGTTTCCATTTTCGAAAATAGAGGTGATGTTTCCATGAAATTATTCCATTCTTTGACTGTGTGCTAATCTAACCTGTACCATGTGACAGTGTTCTCCAAGGACACAGCCTTTGATGAAGGCTACTTTAAAGTATAGGGTATGTACAATTTTATTATATTTACTTCTAATTGATGCTAGTGAGTATATAATGTGCGGTCATAACTGGGCATGTTGAATACAGAACTGTACATTTATAAGTGTATGTTAAGGCTTAAGTGTATTAACAATGACACTACTGATATTAAACACCAGTGTTCATAGGATACGAAGACTGCATATTCATATTTATCTGATTTTGTCTATCACCTAGACCCCTTGTGAATCTCAGACTGTTTCTCATGAGTCAATCCCACTGAATAAAATCTTTACTTAAGTAAATTTGACTTCCCTGGCAAAAGGCATCTAAAACTGCTAACAAGAGAGCTGAGTGGTCAGGCAGCTACAACTCATTTGTTGTTTTCTGCTAAGACATGGTTTATCATGGACTGGACTGGGCAGGGGGCTGGACTCGATGATCTCCCGAGGTCCCTTCCAGCCCTGATGTCTATGAAATCACACAAGATTGCAAAAGTATGTCTTACTGTATGAGATTTCTTTCTTCTTAGTATCTTTTAAATAATAGTAAATATGATAAAAGAGATAAATAAGATAGTAAAACATTTACAGTCAACACTTGAACACTTCAATATTCTGGTATGGACAGTAATTTTAAATTGGTACTTCTTTTCCAGAATTATCACTGAATGTGTAGACCTCCCATCAAAGGTTTGGGTTCAAAATATGGAAAAAACAGTAACAGTGATACCATTGATAGTAAATACCAATATTCATAGTATGAAGATTTCATATTCATATTTATGTAATTTTCTTTACCTGCAGTCATTAGACCCCCCACCATGAAGATGAGATGCTGTTTCTCATAAATCAGTTGCACTGAGTGAAGTCTGTATGTACTTAAATAAAACTGCCTCCCTGCAAATGTAAAGATTCAAAAGTGATAAACACTTATTGTAAATTACTTGAGCCAATGTGAAAAAGCCTATTTGCATATTTGTTTGTTGACATTTTGCAACTACTGCACCTTATGTCCCTAAATTGAACCCAAGTGTATCAGGAGGCTCGGTGCTCCTACTATTTTAAGAGAAGGCAGGTGGCATGAGAAGGAACCTGCAGGTGTGGCAGGGGCCAGTTAGTCACCAGACCAGAAGGGTGGTGGGTCAAAGGTGAAAGAGTACCACAGCTGTAAACTAGTAGAGCCATGAGTCTCAGTTAGCCCAGAGAGTAGGGCCAAAGCCTGGGGGTCACAGCTGGAGACTGAGGGAGCCAGGGAGCCCTTAGCCCAGGAGAGGCGAGCTCTGGGGCTGGAAGCCTATAGTCTAGGAGGGGCATTTGTCAGCAGGGCCAGTGGACTTGTGTCTTGAGAGGGGTGTTAGGAACACCAGAGAGAGAGAGTGCAGAATAAGTAATACCTGTGAGGCATGGACATGAGTATTAAGGAGAATGGAGCCCATATAATTAGCCATTAAGGTAGAGAGCAGAGACACTTGAGTTCAGTAACACGAGATCACGTTTGGTAAGCCCTGGGGCAGCCTCCATTTTACTAAAAGATAATAACATCAAGGCATGGCAAATGTAGAGATGGGGAGATTGCCCAAAGAGAGAGCCAGCTGACAAGGGTTGAGGAAGGGCCTAGGGGCATGATAGACAACCTTAGAGTTGAACATGGTTACACCAAGACTTAACTAAAATCTAGACGAGTATATTTTGATAAGGAAGTACCTTTGTGTTTGTGGACCATTGTTTTCATAACAATTTTGAGGTAGCAGGTTTGTGTAATGGTAGTCAAGTAACCCCATTCTTCCCCCACCCCCTCGCTCACTTGTGACTTGGCTAAATGAGTTCAGATAAGTCATTTAACTTGACCAATGTCTCTCTCAAATTCCTTCCCCAACATAGTCCACAATTTAGAAAGTACTATAAAGAGTGGAGATGGAAGTAAAAATTCTAGATATGATTAAAGAATATAGGTATAATTATTTATTTAGCATTAAAAACTATTAATGAAAGGAAAATGAGCCATATACCTAGTACATCTATAGAAAGGTGGAAAAAATAATGGAATGTTTTTAATAGTGAATGTTTAATACCATAATGTTTTCCAGTAGCACAATCTCTATATACTAATCTAATCCGTTCTTGCCAGTTCTTGAGATAATCCAAATTACATTCACTACAGAGAATCAATGAGAAAAAGGAATTCTTAATTTAAAGTACACAGTTTTCAACACTGTAAGACAAAACACTGTGTGTTCTGTTTACATTATGCTACACTTCCTTCTGCCACTAAACAGTCGATATCAGAATGAGGATCGTTAAACCACCTCAGTTAGATTCCAGATGCATATTTCCATGGAAAGTTGATGGAAAGTACTTTAAATCAACAAAAAGTCATGGGCACTGCATTTGGTACTTACTGGTAGCTTCTTTTGACCTCTACTTTGCTGTAATTAGTTTTCTTTGGCATCATCCCTTCCCCTACTTCCCTTAGGGCAAACACTTTTTCTTCTTTTTTATCTTGGTCTTTGAGCTCTTAAAGCTTTCTGCTCATACCCAGCATTAACATTTATATAAGCAGTCACCTCATTCTGTCTTACGTACCTGCCCTGCAGCTGCTGCTGCTGTTGCTGCTGCTTCATTTTTTAAATCCCTTTCAGCATCAACAGCAGAAAGTAGCATGGTACATTTGCATGGTGTAATGTCTTTGACAAATTTTATTTCTTCATGTATTACCTCCACCCCTGAACAGATATATTTTTGTTTTTTCCCCCTTTTATCCTGTGGTACAACACTGCCGCTTCTTTGATGAATCAGAGTATCCATAAAAAGTTTTAGTTTCAATTTGTTTCCTCAGCCCACTATAAGTTTTTGTACATAAATATCTCTTAGAGACTAAACTATTTTAAAAGGTCTGGCATGAGCTCCATGAAGATAATAAACTTCACTCTCAGTTAAGACCATTTTAGAGATGCTTGGTCAACAGAGCAAGTGTTTCAATTCTGGGGTGCACTCTATACCTTTGTGCACCTATACACATGATCCAAGGTGGTGTTTCTAATTGAAACACCCACAGCATCTTGTATATTCAGTGTCCCGTAGTTTAAAATCGATTCTGAATACATGAGATTCTGCAGCACACTGGAGTGTTGTGATTAGAGCAGGTTCTAATCAGAATGTCAGAGCATGTGGAAAAGTACATTTTCTCAGTTCATAGATTCATAGATTCATAGATGTAGGGTCACAAGGGACCTTCTGGATCTTCTAGTCCAACCCCCTGCCCTGGGCAGGAGAGAAAACCGGGCTCAAGTGACACCAGCCAGGTAAACACTGAACCTCCTCTTAAAGAACCCCAGGGTAAGAGCCAGCAGCACTTCTCTTGGAAGTTGGTTCCAGATCCTAACCGCCCTGACTGTGAAGTAGTGCCTTCTAATGTCTAGTCTAAACCTACTCTCTAACAACTTGTGGCTGTTATTCCTTGTTATTTGGGAGGCGCTCAGGGGAACAAGGTCTCTTCCAATCCCTGCTGGTCCCCCCTAGTAAGTTGATAGACAGCCACCAGGTCCCCTTTCAGCCTTCTCTTGTGAAGGCTGAACAGGTTCAGGTCCCATAGCCTGTCTTCGTAGGGTCTGCCCTGCTGTCCCCGGATCATGTGGGTGGCCCTCCTCTGAACCCTCTCAATACTGTCCACATCCCTCCTGAAGTGTGGCGCCCAGAACTGAATGAGGTACTCCAGCTGCAGCCTGACCGGTGTCTCATAAAGGGGGAGGATCACCTCTTTGGCCCTGCTTGTGATGAATCTGTGGATGCATGACAAGGTACGGTTAGCCTTACTGACCATAGTTGCTCCTATAAGCATATTTTCCAAGTGAAAGACCTACCAACCGTGGCAACATGTAGGGGGTACATGTGCACCCCCTGATGGGCAGCATTCCCTGCTTAGATGATGGGCAGAGGGACAGGTTGGAGCTCAGTGCCCCCACCCCCTGAGAGCACCAGCCAGTGAGTGGGGATGCTAGGAGAATTGCCTGTGGCACTTCTGGGTGTACCCCTGACACTTCCGTGTGTGTGTGACCAGCGGGGGGAACGCCCCCCCCCTTCTGGTCAGCATGATCGGCTGCAGGGTGACCCCTTCACCCCAGTCGCTGACTGCCCATTGGGGCAAGTGCCTCCTTGACTCAGGAGGCACCAGTCACCCATGCCTACTGAAACAGTCTTCTGAGAATGAAGAACCAGTTGTGACCACATAAACATGAGTGCCATCACTAGGTTAATCAACGATATTACTTTCAGTAGTTCTAACTAAATTTGGCCTCTGACAAGGAATACTATTTTAGAACTAGGACACGCTAGTAAATAGGGTTACCCATTGTTCAAACCAGAGGTTGTTTTTGCATAGGAATGCTGCAAGCAAATGGGACAAGCTTAAAACCTTTACTGTTTTATTTAAACTTAGGCTTACCATTTTAAGTAGGTTCACTTAACCTAGGCATCCCCAAAATATTGCCTAGAGCCCACTGTGTCCTTGACAACTGCTGTTGTTGTCCAGACAGTCAGACCTCTCCCACCCCAGTCAGAATTTCTCTCCTCTTAAGTAATATGTACTGTTTTTATCCATTCCAAAGCCATTTTGTTCAGAGGTCATGCCTGGAGATCTCCAGGGATTTTCAGAAGGGCATCTGAACCTGACCAGACTGGTTTATGTATTTCTCCAAAGGGTGTTGGAGAGACTCTTCTCATAGTGGATTCCTGAAATTGTTCCTTTGAGCATCAGGCAATAGAATGCTGCCTAAAGCCTTTGTTTCTGGAGTCCTGAAAGATTTAACCTTTAGCTGTACCAAATCCACAGAGATAGAGAGAGATAATGTTTATAAAAGTGGATACAAATACATATAATTCCCATGTCCATCACAGTGAGTCTCTAGAGAACAGAACAATGTGGTTCTATCCTTCTTCCCATTTATAGATTCATAGCAGAAACTATTTTTATCAAGTTTTTCCTTGTTATTGATAAGTAGATATGAAGTCAAAATAAAATTTACTTAGTATAGTTTGTAAATTTTGTATTACAGCTGCATACCTTAGCTAGCAGTTTTGTCATAGACTGTTAATGTATTTGACAATAGCATCTAGTGTTAATGGAACAGATCAGTTGCTTTTCTCTGTTTCATTAAATATTTGTCTCACACTATTCTGATAGTCTGTTTAATGTTCTTTTCAAACCGGGTTCTTCATTAAAGGTTTAAACCATGACTATTTTTTTTAGCTTATTTTTAATGAACGTAAAGCATGAAATCCTTTTAGGCTGAACTTTAGAGATATATTGCTTTTTGATACAGAAGTAACTGATTTCTTGGTGTAATTTTGAATATTGTTTTCTCTTGTTAACTTATTAATACATAAAGTTAAAAAAATCCTTATGGAACTCTTGTTGTCCCCCTTTTTCTTGAAAGTAAAATCTATTTGTAAAGAAAAACAGAATGAAGTATTGCTGACCTAATTATGATTTACTGTCCACAATAATATGCTAACAGGAAATTAAGAGCAAACTACTATTCCAGTGGCCAAAGTACAATGTTAGGTGCCAAAAAGCAGGGGATCATCTGGGAAGAAGTGAACAGTAGTCATGATGTCTTTGTTCTACAGCAACATCTGCCAGCTAGCAATAATTTAGGCTCCAAGAAAACTCACTTCAACTCTGTAAACCAGAACATAATTGTGTTTGAAAGTAAGAAGCATACAGTAAAAGATTACCTATGAAAAAATTGCCTTCCCCAAAACACCAGTAAAAATAAACTTATGTTCTCTTCAATACGCAATTAAATAAAAATGCCTTGCAGCATAATCTGAAGCTTGTCAAACCTAGTCAGGAATTATGTAGTGGCCCAGAGATGGGTAAGGTTCTTTGGGTAGATGTGATATCTTTTATTAGAACAATTAAATAGTTGGAAAAAATGTTCTTTGCAAGCTTTGGGGCACATATGCCCTTCTTCAGGCATTACTAAATGATTGCTTAGTAACTGCATTACTATGCAGACCCAGTGGCACACAAGTCATTTCCGACCCTACTGCACAGTAGCAATGAGCTCATTGCTACTGTGTAGTAGCATTGGCATCATGGTCCATGCCAGCTGAGAGTACATCACCCCAGCTCATCACTATGGCAATGTAATATCTCATGTAAATGCACCCACTGACTCTGAAGGACTTGGTAGTGCTAAGAATGTTTGGTCCTTGGTTACTTTGTACTCAGTGTCTCCTCCCAGTGACTGGCTGCAAAAACCAATCAAAATTCCTGGGACCTCAAGGATGTTTCAACCTCGAGAGAGAGAGAAAATCAAGGACCAACATAAATGGTACTTAATTTCCAAAATGGAAAGGCATACATAAAAAGAAGGACAAGGACAGAAATAATGAAATACCACAATAATGAAAAAAAGCCCACAAACTAATCAATATGATGAGACAGCTCCTATCCCACCAAAATCTCCCTGCAGACTTTGCTGGGTGTGCCACTTGAGCTTAATGTGGGAGATTTCTTTCTTTCCTTAGGTGGCTGACAGTTCTCCCATTAGCTAGTTAAATATCCCCCTGGCTAGACCTCTCAGGTAAAGTTTACTGTCAATTCTCATAGAAGATGCCAAATTTTAGGAATTAGTTTTGCCCTTGTGGTGCTGAGAATTCCGTGCTGCTCTCAGGCCTTTATACTGGGAGGATCCAAATGGTGGATTTTCATCCATGGGAGACAGAAACATGACCTTTCCCAAACTCAGCTAACATGACCCATTCATGTGGAGGCTCTCCAGGGCCTGCAGTTAGTTATCAAACTGTGCCAGTCAGAGTCATCATCCAGCTTCTGCCTACTCTGTGTTCCTTCAGCACAGATGAGGCAAGCAGTCTCAGCTGCAGCTACAGTCCCTGACTCCTCTGTTAAAGACCTGCAATCTAATCTCCAAACTTACATATTTAATTAAACCTTTCATTTCAGGCTTTCTTCCTGTATTTCAACTTACGTCTCTTTATTTATCAGCCTGATTGTCATGGGCAAGAACCTTCTCTTACTACCTGCCTTTTTATTTGGACATCATCAGGGTGACAAGAATCTAGTTAGATTCTCTTTTTTGCAGCACAGACAAAATAAAGCAAAGATTTTTAAGTCTTGTTAGTTTCCAGTTGTGGTTATCACAAGCATAGCTCTCCATTTGAAACTTGCCATTAAAATCCAGTTAGTCCAGTTTCATGTCATTTCCTCTCTTTTATCTCCTATTATGCATTCTAGTAAGTATGTATTTAAGTAAGATGAAAGAATTTCCAATTTAAAAAATAGGTTAGAAGAATTTGTTACCCTTAAAATCAGTCCTTATTCAAAGTGTCCAAAGTGAGTTATCACAGCAATTTCTTAATATGAACCCAAATTAAGGCATGCAGCAGGAGCAGGCATTCCTGGGACAGCAACATGTCACATGTGTGCATAGATGTGGGATAAAGAAACGAGAGCAGTCTCAGCAGTCTTCTCTTTTTAGTGGTTGCATCCTTTATCTTAAGAGTTCCTTTCCTTTTCTTTGTATTTTACCCACTTCCATCAAACCTGAAAAGTATTACCTTCTTTCAGCACTTTCAGAAACAAACACTCGGTTTGTTTTATTTTTTATTTTATTTTATGTGTTTATTTTAACTTGTCCATTCTAGGAACATACACTTTGAAAGGACTCTGTGCTCCAATATACTGTGTGCCATAAATGCACAAATACATTTAGGGATTTCAAAGTACTGTGCAAAACAGTGAAATCTCACAGCAATTTTTGTGAATGAATGGGTTTGATTTGCACAGGTAATTGGGTGTTTTTAACTTAATCTCACATCAATTTGTACCTGTGGAGTTTCGGTGAGTGTTAGATTTGAATTAAACAAAGTAACTTGTAAACTCATAGACTCAGAGAAAATAGAAGGTGGTTTGAAGAAGACTTGTGGAGATCCTACCCCAAGCCTCAGTTGACCTAAGCTAGTCCGGACAGAAATGTCTCAAACCTGTTGTTAACCCTCCTTCCTCCCTGATGTAATTTGTTCAAGTGCTAATCTATCCTTTCAGTTAGTTGGGAGGGGTTGGGGGGTGAGAGCTGTGTCATTTCCCCCTCCTCCCCCCCGCAAGAGCTAGTTGCAATTTAAGCCCATTCTTACTTCCCTGTTACTGCTGGTCATGGAAAGTAGTTTGTACTTTTCTCTTTGTACTACCTTTCTATACATTTTTGAAGGCTATTATCATGTCTCCCTTCATTGTCTCCTCTAGAGTATACGAACCCAATCCATTCAATATTTTTAATCTTTTATCTGTATCTAGTTCATATTTTTATGACTTTTAGTCATTGTCATAGTTCTTCTCTGGATTCTATATTTTTCTTGAACTGTATTGCCTAGAATGGGGCACAATACTCCAGCTAAGGTTTTACTAGCGATAATCAGACTAGAAGGATGTTTCACATGCTGAGCACTTCTTTATAGAGTACAGCCTAATTTTTTTGTAATGGTTTAAAATTGACTTAATTTGCATTGGGTTGCTGAGTTAAGAACAAGCTACTCAACTGTTTGCTGTGGCTTTTACTTTGGCGGGAGTGGGAGGGGATGTTCTCCAGTCTGTTGGGTTTATGAGTGGTCCTGCTAAGTTAATTGGAAGACTGACGTCTTTGGAAAGGAAAGCCCAGTGAAGGAGCTGAATCACATCCAATATCCCCTTACAACCTGCAGCATAGGGCTGTGGCTGGGTGCCCAGGGAAAAAGCAAGTGGAGACTTGGGGTTCACAGCTGTGAACATGTGCCCTCCGCAAGCCCAAGCCCAACCCCAGGCCCTCAATAGCTGATACCCAGGGTTGTTGTCTGCTATCATCACCTCCTAGTTATGCCACCGCTTGCAGCTGTTTGCTGTTGGTATATATAACCCTGGCTAATTCACAAACCTTCATGTTCTCAGTGGACTAAGGAACTAACCCTGTGAAAAATCTGGGTTCTACTTTGTATCTAATAATGATAGTTGTTAATTTTTTTAACAGTATGGTGTGGCTGGCTAAAGTTTAGTTTGTAGGGCCTGTAGTGGACCACATCTTTCTACAGAATTGTTGCCTAGCTGGTCATTCTCTAATCTTCATTTACATAATGTACCCTTTACTTTGCTCTTAATGTTGTTCTGTTTATTTCAGACCATTTCTTCAATTGATCCAGGAAATTTTGAATTCTTTACCAGTCTATCAAAGTGTTTGTAACTCTTTCAGTGTGGTATTATCTATATATTCAATAAATATATTCAGCCAAAAATACTTCAAGCTTCATATGCTTTTCAATCTATAAGAAAAAAAAAACTAGAAAAGAAAATGCTGACCTTGCATTTCTCCCCACCCCTCACCAAACCCCTGATGTTCATCAAGGCCTAGAGATATTCTTTTGTATGTATAGTGACAGGAGAAATTGATTGTTGCTAATATCTTACATGGATGGCTTTTCTCATACTCCTTAAAAGCAAAGGGCTGACTTGCTCATCAACCTTCCATGTGTGCTGACTAGCAATTTAAACCCAGTTTCCTATTCCCAAATGCCATTAGATAAGTGAGCTGAATATATATCCCAATGCTGGAATAGACCACATTTATTGGAAGCTTGCAGATGAAATTTGACTTGGGCATGTTTCAGAGAGCCCGTTGGCCAAGTTGAACTGAGTGTCTGGTATACAAGTCTGAAATTTAGTATGTTTTACCTTGTTTCACCTTTCTAACTACTGTAGTTGGCCGGAAGGCTCCAAGAAAAGTAATTTTGGTTCCAATTTTTAAGCAGAAGGATGGAAAGACTAAATGTATTCCTGCAGCAACACTATGAGTTGGGGTAGAAGCTGTTTGGGTTGTTTAGTTCTCCCCAGCATTACTTTGAAAATATTGTTTTCTGCTATATTTTTGAATCACATTTTCAACAACATGTTAGGAAC
Organism: Crocodylus siamensis; assembly: GCF_052110815.1. Taxonomy (NCBI): domain Eukaryota; kingdom Metazoa; phylum Chordata; order Crocodylia; family Crocodylidae; genus Crocodylus; species Crocodylus siamensis. The sequence continues at coordinate 41,014,247 of NC_143395.1, read as the reverse complement.
CCATTTAGAGTTGCTGTTATTGATCATTGCATTTTGCTTAAAAATATTTGAAATAAATTAATTTACCAAGAATATATTTTCTTTTATTAAGAAACTCCCAGGTAATCTCATACACTGAACCACCATTTATGGAATTCTTACTATTTTAGGATGATAATGTAGCTGTTGAGTGGAGACTACATCCATAATTAGAGCTCTATCAATTTTGCTTGCCTGTAAATAAGTATTACTTTTAGGTAGCTAGCTGTAGATATTCTGGCTGATTAAGGAAAATATAACTATCTTTTCTATGTAGTAATATATTAAATTATACACATAGTGCTTTTCATCTTATCTTTCCTTGTCTCATTCTAGTCTTTAATAGATCTTAAATTTCTTAGCATTGCTTTCAGTTATTCATATTTTCCTTAAATTAAGGTGCCTTACATTTACATAACCTTTTATGTTTTTCTTGATTAATAAGGCTAATAATAAACTATACATCTGAAATGTTGCAGTAACAATATGCATCAAAACTATTAGGTATAACTTTGATTGAGGGATTAAGGTATTTTGGTTTTATCTGCTTAAGAATCCTGAAATCACAAGTGTAAGATTTTTTTTACTATGCATATCCTATAAAAATATGTTTTTAAAATCTAGTTACTTTACCCATGATTTGCCACCAGCAACCTTTTATATTAACTTGGTGCATGAAGTGAAGAAAGTATAACTTAACAGCAAACACTTTCGTGCTTTGCTTTTAATTCTTGTAGTTTTCGAGCTGTGTGACTTTTAAGTGACCATATAATGCATATTTGAACATGCAGGTGTTCAAATAATGCATAATTGAACACCTTATTTACATGATTGAGCAGTTACTCACCTGCATAGTCCTTCTATATTTACTGGAACTACATATGCAAGAACCTCTTCACTAGTAAGTGTATCTCATCGCAGTCTGGTTCTCAACCTTCTCCACTTTCCCTGTGATGTAGTCAATTTTCCTATCCCTGTAATTTTTATTCTAATTGAAGGCCAATATTGGACATAATGAATAGCTATTATATTAAAGGCCAAAGTCCTAGCTCCAAAGGAATGGTTGGTTTTACCAAGCTTTGGATTAGTTCCTATATACAATTGTGATAAATGCAGTTGTGATGTTAGGGGCTCCTCCTCCTTTAGCTATTCTGTAGAGCTCCATGTAAATCTTTCTGTTACATATGTAACAGGTAATTGAGAGCCTTCAGGGTAGTTTACAGAAAAAAATTCTTAAGATGCCGATTTGAAAATTCTAGCCATAAGTTAAAACCAGCAGACATTATAGAATGTCTTTAATTATCTGAAAGGCTGCTGTGAAGAAGGTATAGAAAAACTGTTTTCCTTTACCACAGGGAGTAGGCTATGAGTCACTGGGTTTAAACTACAGCAGAGCAGAAATAGATTAAATACAAAAAAACAAGTCCTAACTGTTTTCTAACTGTAAGAATGGTAGTACGTTGCAAAAGGTGCTTAGGGATGTTGTAGAATGTCTTTGATTAGAGATTTTTAAGGAGAAAGTATATGAGAACACTTATTTGGCATGGTCTGGGAAGAATGAATCCTACATCTGCAAAGGGGTTGGGGTAGATGACTTCGAAATCCCTTTTAAACCTATCCATTCATAAACAAACACATTTTTAAAAATTAAGGTCAGGGTTTTGAGATTTGTTTTCAAATGCTTGTTTTACCATCTAAGTGAAATTTTAAGAAAACGTCAGGACAAGGTGTCTATACACAAGTAGTGAAGCTGCTCCAACTTGCTGCAGTTTACAGCATGTAGGAACAGACACGGTTAATTGTGGCAAGTACTGTGCTCCAGCGAACACCAGCATGTCATGTATCTGTGTCCCTGTGCTGAAAGATGGTGGCGGGTGCTTTACTAAACTAAAGCTCTTTTTAGCTTTAGTTAAAATGCCCCCACTTCCATTTTTTAGCATGGGGATGCCGACACATGAGACACTCCAGGTGCTTTAATTACAGCAGCTATCAGAGCCACTCTAAAGTACCCCACGCCCTGACTTCTGGAGCATGTGTATAAACACTCCGAACATCCTGTTTCAGGGGTGTGATGGCAAAGCAGTTAAGGCAACTTGCTACAGGTCTGTAAGTGTGAATTTAAGCTCCACTTCTAACTTACACCAGAGGCAGCCCCAAATTGACTCAGATGGTACTGGATGCCTAGTGAGTTGGACTAAGACATTGTTACTCACTTGTGTGACATTGGATGTAGATACTGGAGTGTTTCAACCATGCTAATCCCATGGATTACTAGCCTTGGTTGGACCTTTGACTCTGCCAAGTCAACTTAATGTCACTTGTCATGTAGATATTAATTTATGTGGGAATGATTGTTGATGCTGGGCTACTGTGCAGAAGTTTTGCTATGTACTGTACCTGAGATGCAATAAAAGGTTGGAGTCCTTGGCTCTTCTCCCAGCTTCATTATTCAGCTGACAATTGAGCTAAAACAGGGAAAGATTCATCTAAGTGGATGGGTACTTTTTGTAGAGAGTTACTTAAGGGTAAACAACAGTTAATGTAACAAGATAAATTGTTTGTTAGTTTGCTTTGTTTGTTGCTTATATTCTCTAATGATCCTCCCACTTGGTTCAGTTAGCTTTTAAATTGGTGACATGTGGAACACGTTTTGGATGCTAGAAGACAACTTCTAGTCTCATACAATTACCTTCTACTAAACCCATGAATTTTAAGATACTTGTCCCTTCCCTGCTGGCAAAACCATTTTAAAGGCACAGAACGAAGTCTACTCTGCAATGGCTTCCATTTTCTTTAACTCCTGTTATTATGGTAGTACTTTATAAAACTTAGAAATCTTTGCTCCTGGATTGTATTATAGAAAGATCTACTAGCAGACCTCTTTCTCTGGCCAAAGGTGTTGTGCTCTCAAAGTACCCTTCCTTGACGTTCTTTGAAGTTAGAAAAAACATTGGTACACATAAGTTTCCAAAGTTTCCATATTCATAACAAAGCAGATCTCTGGGCTCTGCACAACTGGATGGAAGTGAAGAGCAAAACCAGATGCAGCTTTTAATTATAGATATTAAAGCAGACTTTGGCATCCCATTGTAAATATGGTATTTTACTGGGCACATAGAACCAGCAACTTAACTGGGGTGGGCAACTGTGGCATCAGCCCCAGCACACCAATTTTGAGGAGCTCATGAAAATGGTAGTGGCAGTGGCTACCACCACCCCAGCCACTGCTGCTGCCATTATCCTGGCCACCTCCACTGGCCTAGATTGTGTATGCTTCTACATGGAATTTGTGGCATTCTTCAGCAGTTCAACTGAATTCAGAGGTGTGCAGGCATCCTTATGTTATAAAAGGAAAAAAAAAGAATTTCCAGGGAATGTTAATAAAGCATTAATAGGAGTGCCACGTTAGATTTCTGTAGAAGATATTCCATGCATGTATATAAGTTTGATATCCTTTGCATAAGATTTTAAAACATCCTACCAAAGGGATATTTTTGTCTATTTTAAATTAAATTTCCATAATATTTTTCATAACGAATGATGGAAATGAGTCATGGTTCTTGCAAAGTAGAATGCAAAACACTTCCTTCTTAGGAATTAAAAGTTATCTCTGGTTTTGCCCTCTGCCTGACTGCAGTTGTGTATAAGATCTGCATTGCTGTGATAAATGAATATGAAAGAAATCTAGCTCCAGTATGACTAAATGTAGTCCTAGAACTTTTACCTATATATGTTCTTTCATTAAAAAACATTATACAGAAGTGAGCTTTCATAGTTTGTGTAGTTTCCATCCTATGATCCTATGAAAACACGTTTAGCACTTACAAAATCACTTTACCATCCCACATTATATCAGTGGGGCCAAACTTCATTTGTCATTATGAGACAAATTAGTGCTGCACCTTTCCCAAGTGCCACTCTAATCCCCTTCCTTTGCCAGATCTGTGCTCTGCTTTCTGTGCCATAGTCTGTCTTCCCTGCCCAACCTCCTGCTTTGTTTCTGCTTCCTGTCCCATGTCCCTGCCTGATCTCCTGCTTTGCCTTCTGCTTCCTGCTGTATCCATAACTAGGGTGCCCATCTTCTCCATTATTTGTTACATGTTACATAAAGGATTCCTAGCCACCCCATTACATCATGATAACCTATGTTGATATATAATCATGAGTTGGGGCAAATTCCTTAATTCCACTGAATTTTTGTGGTCCACACAGTGTATTTTGCAATTTTATTAAAACTATACTACAACATCACCTACTGGACATAGATATGAGGAGCAGAAAATGTGTGAAGCCAATTATATGCATGGAAGTATAATACAAAGTAATGTACCATACATTCTTGTGCAAAAAACACATTTTTGTTTCCTCTGGAAACGGAAGTCTAAAACTTAAGTCCGTTTTGCGTACCAAAGCTCTGGGGGATTGTAATAAAGGACTCTCAAAAGTAAATCTAGCTTGCTTAAAAAAAAATCCTATATCTTTTATCCTTGTTGAGACAGTTACCTTATTTGGGAATGTGCCATATACAGTGAAATATTCAAAATATTTAGATATTAAGGGATGGCACAGTAGGTGATATAGTAAAGTAGCTTAAAAACATGAAAAAATCACTTTGTGCATCATGGAAGTTCAGTGAATTTGCCCCCAGAAATGGTCATATACAGATATAGGTAATGTATTGCGCTTCTGTGGTGTTAATTAAACTTGGATTATTTTCACTGTAGGCTGTTATAATATAACACTTGATGATTCCATATGTTTAAAAAGGAGAAGTAAAATGTACTATGGACTACTGAACTGGAAATTAAGGGCTTTACTATCCCATTTGCACACAGCTGCATCTTGGAGACCTTGTAGAGCTGCACCATTAAGTAAACATCGGAGGACTGTATAAAACTGTCATTCTCTAAATTGTGAGAAGACAGCTTCTCTTGCTAAACCCTTCCTGTGCATTAGGCAGATGCAGAGGGGGTGGATTGGGCTTTGTCCAAATGTATTCCATGCCCTTCTTATGTTGGTGCATGGGGAGGGAGAAAGAAGCAAACCCTGTACTTTTAGTGAAAGATCAGTGATTTTAAATAGACTAAGGAGTGTTCTTTTTTTTTTTTTAATTTATTGCCCCAAACCCTGCTCACTTGTGACATAATTTGGTTTAAAGAAAAAAAGATATTTTTACTGTACTAATTTCACTTGTTTCATTTGTTTTTTAACAGTTTGTTTTTCATGTACTATTTTTTCCTTTAAAATGTGTTTAAGTTGCAATAAAGTATTGAAGAGCTCCATTTGGAAAGAAAAAGGTGGTGGGTGAATGGACAGCTGCTATGTGTAGGATGTTGAAATTCTCTTCAGTGCTGTCATTTCAGCTCTGTTGTAGGAGTACTGCAAATGGCAGAATTAATTTGATAAAACAATACTGAGCAAATTTCAGCTTTGGACATGTGTTTAGGCCTCACTTTAGCAAAGAGGAAGTCTTCCAAGTATTATCATATTTTATTTTTCAGTCTTCAGAACTTTCAAATTTGACCAAATCCTACCCCCATCCTATCCCAGCTGACGCATGCAACAAAAACTGCTTGAAAAATGGCTTATTTATTGAAATGAGACTTTTAAGGAAAAAAAATTGTATGTGAGAACTCAAATCTATCATGGCTCAGACAACGTTATTTGTAAGACCCTATGCCTGAGTTCTATACTAATAGAAAATAAATCTCTTTTAAATTAGCCCAGTTCGTTATATGATTGTCAAATTTTGAATTTGTAGCAGGTTTTTTTTGTGTGCTTGATGCATGTCTGTCACAATAAAGTGAAAAATGTGTTAGAAGTTGCAATATATTTCTGAACTATAATGTATTGTGCTGTATGTGCTGTAAAATTAAATGTCATAACCACCTTTTCAAAGGATACAGAAGCAATGTTTTATACAGCACTTTGATCATACTGTAGTATTTTAAAATTATCTTGTCATTTTAACTGATTTTTAATTTTTAGGCTTTTGTCTTTAAAAGTTTAGATTATAGTTTAGGAGAAGGTTTCAAGTTTTACCTGGAATTTGATTTTCATTTTATAATCCATGCACTATAAGGCATACATGCATATGTGTATAAGGGGTTCACTTGGAATGGAATGTATTTTATCTGTAAGAGCCTAGCTTCTGCAATTAATTAACCCTAGTGCCCTGTCTCTGTTCTCTTTTCACTCATATTGGCAACAGACAAATTAGAAATTTTTAGCCTTACCAATGATAAACCGGAGACCTCCATTGTACAGTGTGAGATTGCAGGGATACTGCTACTTTCATTTAGTAACTGGATATTTAGAACCTCTAAAAGTCAAATCCTTGGGTGTTGGCATTACTTTAAGTTGACTGAATAAAGTGCAGATCAGGAACAGATCTCAGCTTCACAAGGCCTTTGCCCTATGTCAGTGACTACTTCAACTCCAAGATGTGAGAAACAACCAGGGCTTGGTAAGGAAAGCATTGTTTTTATTATTATTTTCTAATACTTAAGGTTACTGATGATTTTAATACCAACAAAAATTTTTTAAAAATCCCATATCCTTCTTGACTTATCAAGTTTGGATCTCTTGGTTGACATCAGAGTGGTATAGATGCCTTTGAATAAACTAACTGCTTAAGGCATCATGATAAGGTCACTGATAGTGGCATCAAAGTGGACCAGTGGAGCTACTGCTCTGGAAGGTCTGATGTCTGGGTATATCGTACCTCTGGAATTGATTCAAAATAAGCTAAAATTTTGGGGAGCTACATCATTTGCAAGCTCTTGGTCAACAGCAACACTCCTTTAATTGTGACACAGAGATGAACTAAAAACTATTTTGTACCATCACAAATAACTGCATAAATTGGAGAAGGCAGAGTTATCCAAAAACATCAGTCAGTTACACTGAACAAAAATAAGTAGTTCCCTGTTAATATTAGGTGAATAAAATTTGTCTCATTCTTTATTTATAGATAGCATGCTGGTATGCCTGCAAACACATCACTTTGGTCTATCCTTCATTAAATGTTGCAAGATCATGTTTGCTCATTACTTGAAGAGCAGAGATCTGCAGGACATGTCAGTAATTCTTTAGATAACATTCAAAAATCAAACAATGCCCTACCATGGTTTTGGTAGGCCTGTGTTGATGATTATTGTTGCTGTCTTTAATGTGATATAAGAAACTGAGGTCCTGACAACTAGTTGTAATTAAGTAATCCAGTGACACTTTAGTGAGAGTGGAATTGTCAGTCCAATAACCCCTTCTCAGAGAGACACCTTGCAGAGGATTCTGCAAGAGGAACATGACTTTGAGTTCCCTTTTGTCAAGTTTTACTGGGGATGCTCTTTTGAAATGCAGCAGGATAGGAAAAAGTTAAATGCTGCAGGGTGCATAAAAGCATTATATTTCTATTGATAGAATTATTTTTATTCTGGTAGAAACACTTGGTGTGCAAGTGTTCACAACTCTGCTTAGTCTAAAAATGGCACAATTGGTAGGAAATTAAACCTTATGCTACAAGGGTTAACTCTAATGCCATAGGCGTTATTTGGATTTAACCAATGTTTATTAAATATTTACCCAAGTACTGGACACTCACTCTCATACCATTGTACATTACTTTCCCTACTGCTCCCCATCTCCATAAACAGTCTGTAATTTGGCTGGACTCCACTATGGCTGAGTCACAGATGAAACCGTCCCCCCTGTCTTCCCTGAGGCTGGGAAAACCCAGCTTCTTTCCACAGCTCTAGGGCTGTGCAGAATAGCTGTACAGTAGAATAGCTATCCCCCCCCGACTTGAAGCAGATAGAAGGAAAGCCACTGGCCAGCACCCTTTGGACTTACCAGCATGGTGGGACACTGAAAGGCACAGGGCTCTGAAGTGCTGTGAAGAGGGAATCTTACTTGAAGCAACTCTAGAGATATGGTATACTTAGACATCAAACCCTCCAGAGCAGTAGTTCCACTGGCCCACTGTCATGCCACTGTCAGTCACCTGTCAGTCACTGGTAGGGGTATGGGAGCTAGCTAGAAGGGTGTAGGGGAATAGATTCTCCGTCCTCTGTGGCTCTTCAGAGCTCTATGCCTGCAGGCCCATGGGTGAAGCTGTGAGTTGCAGCCAGAAATGTGTATGAGTGTGTGTGTGGGTGGGGGAAGGGCCTTTTCCCTTGCCTGCCACTTGAGAACCCTGCAACTGTTTCCCCATTCATGGGCTTTAAGGTACAGGCTAGAAGAGCTGTGTAGGGAGGCACCCTGCATGGCACTTGACATCACTATGCTTGCACTTCCAGGCATGTGACTCTCAAATGCCATGTAGGAGAAAACCATCCCTCCTCCCCCACCCCCATTGCACTTCAGAGTTCCTATGAGTGGGGCTGTGGATGCTTGCTTTGAAGTGCCACATGGGGGATAAGATCCCCCATGCAGGGCTTCAGAGCCTTGAGTTCTGCTGATGGCAGTGGGACTTCCCACCGCCAGAGCCCCAGCAGCACTTCAGGAACTCCACCACTGAGACCACTGGTGGGGCTGTGGCCAAAGTTGCTAGGGATGTGCAAAGCTTCAGGTGCTAATTTGATTTGGAGGAGACTTAGCCCAATTCAGCAGCTAATCTCCGAATTCAAATTGAATCAGGAGTCCAGTAAAAAGGTCCACGAGCCCCCATCCCCCACCCACTCTCCCAGTGTCCCTCCATGGCTGCCCTTTGGAAAAAAAAAAATCCCCATACTTACCGGCTGCTGCAGCAGCCATTGGGGGTTCTGGGGGCTCATGGCAGAGCTCCCCATGCAGCATGGGGCAGTGGGATCCAGCAACCTGGCAGCAGCCAGTGAATGTGGGGCTTTTTTTTTCTTCTTAAGAGGTGGGGCAGTGGAGCCATCAGGGTGGGGGCTGGGAGAGTGGGCAGGGGATGGGGGCTCATGGCTGAGCCCCCCACACAACATGGGGAAGCAGGGTGCAGTGGGGATTTCTCTCCAATCTGGTAGCAGCCAGTGAGTGCTGGGCTTTTTTTTTAAAGACCTTGGAGGCTCAGGCTGGGCAGGGCAGCCATTTATGGGGCTGGGAAAGCAAGTGGGGGATAAGCCCTGTTTCATTCAGAGATATGGCTGATATGGTGGCAGCCAAATCTCTGGATCAGATTTGGCCAAATCAGTTTGGGCCAGTGATTCGAATCACCAAATTGAATCTGGGGACAGCAGGGCAGACCCTGAGGACAGCGGGACAGACCCTACAAACAGAGGCTACCTTTACCTTAATCTGTTCAGCCTTCGCAAGAGAAGGCTGAGGGGGGACCTGGTGGCCATCTATAAACTCACTAGAGGGCAACAGCAGGGTTTGGGAGAGAACTTGTTCCCCCTAGCGCGCCCCAGGATAACAAGGAATAATGGCCACAAGTTGTTAGAGAGTAGGTTTAGAGTAGGCATCCGAAGGCACTACTTCACAGTCAAGGCGGCTAGGATCTGGAACCAGCTTCCAAGGGAAGTGGTGATGGCTCCTACCCTGGTGGTCTTTAAGAGGAGGCTTGATGGCTGGAGTCATTTAAGCCTGGTTTTCTCTCCTGCCCAGGGCAGGGGGTTGAACCTGATGATCTACAAGGCCCCTTCTGACCCTACTTCTATGAATGTATGAATGTATGAATCTATGAATCGCTGTCACCTGAATAGGCTGAATCCAAAGTGAATAGTAGCTGCTTTGCACAGGCCTAACAGTTCTGGCTTCCTATAATGGTAGTCCACTTCTCTCTGAGAGCCAGGGCAGCTTTAGCACTACTGCAGGCAACACCCCACTGTTACAATTCCCCTCAAATTAATAGGCCCCCACTGGGAATGGAGCCCCCCAAATTGCCCCACAGCAGCACCCAACCTGCACCTCACCAGCACCCATCTGTCCAGCATCTGACTCCACTCTGCCAGCACCTGACTGTAAGCAGAAGCTGAGCTGTGCTGGAACTGGGTTTCTCCAGAGGTGTAGGGATCCATTGGGCTTCTTGACAGGCTTGACAAGATAGAAGACCCAGTCCAGGTCTGTGGCCTGACACCATGAGATCTGAGAGAGAGGAGGTGATGTCCTTTGGGGCAACCAGGTAATCAGCCCAGATTGTGCCCTGGTCTTTTGTCACCTGTCCCCAGATAGACTTCAAAATCTGCAAAGCACGCTGGGATGTATGCTCTGGAACCCCCTGTCCGGGTACTATTGGCTGTATGGTGTATCTGCAGAGCAAACAGCTGGCAAGATGAACACTTGTACACAGTACAATTAGTAGAGTTTTCAATTAACTGCTTAACTTCCACTGGCTCATTTGAACGCTTGCATTCAACATTGATATAATAATTAATATAATAAGTATTCTGGGTTCTGTAAGAAGGTAGAACCTTCCATTCTGGAAATTCTGTGCCCTTATACCTGTTCTGTTGCCCTTTGACACTCCCAAGCAGCAGTGTTGTCATTAGAATTATACTGCTAACAGTTATAAAGCCATGGGTTGGTTATACTGTTTGGGCTCAGTATGTCTATTTAAACTCCCTTTGGACATTTTTGTTGGTAACCTGATATAAATAGATAATAATAATGGACAATGGAATGACTCTGGTAAAAAAAACAGCAAAACAAAAATACAAAAAAAGAAAAGCTCTGCTAAACGCAGGAGAATCAGACCCAGCCTTTTCTCCTCCCTGAGTATTGGGTAGTGTTTTCTCTTGTGCTTTTATATATAAGCTATATGGCACCTTAGAAATCATGTTGTTCAACCCTGGGTGAAGTTATTGCTTTAGACTATATATTGTTTGGATCAAAGTTGATAAATTAAAGATGCTATTTCAATGCATATGCCACTTTAATTGCTTATATTTAAATAAAAATACATAGAAACTAACTTTAGTTATGTTTTCAATAAGTAGGTCATCCAGAGCAAGGGTTAACCTACAATAATATACAGAAAATAAATAATCATATTTATGAATACTTTTTATGTTAACTGTTTGAATTCATCTTAGTTTATTACATTAATCGAATATGTGAGAAGGTACGTATGTGTACTCTAAAGGAAGCTAACTCTAAAATTGTTTAATGAAATATTAAAAATAATAAGATCAAAAGTTCTCTATTTACATATGCACAGTACTGTTGGTCCCAGAAGCTTAGGGACCTATAACTAATCTTAGGGCACCTATACATGTGACAGACATCTACTGTAATGCATATTAATTAACAAGCGTTGGAGCAGACTTGATTCATCGAGTCAGCTTTGAGATTGCTGGAGCATGCTAATTAATCCAGCAGCTTCCACATCACATGTATTCAGTGTCTTCATGTTTCAATATGGTGGCAGGGACACTTTAACTAAAGCTTATTGAACAAGCTTTAGTTAAAGTGAGCCCACCACCATTTTGAAATGTGGGATGCTGAATACATGTGAGGCTGCAGGTGCTTTAATTACAGCGGCTCTCAGACCCACTCTTATTAAAGCACACACCCACCTCCACTTCAGATCACATGTAAAATGCCCTTAGGTAAAGTACAGATATTCAAAAATCTCCAACTGCTTTACGACAGCATGATAAAATAGAGAGGGAGCTGACTGAACAGAAGTTCACTGTTCAGTGGGTGTGGGTGGGGTGGCAATCTGACCACTGGAGGCTCATCTGCATCCATTCCCCCCCACCCTTCCCCAACAGCCTGTGGTGCACCATGGGGCTAGAGTGGCTGTGGGAACCCTTCCCCCACCTCCCTTGCCACACTGTACATGGGGCTGGGCACATAGGCTGTCACTGATGCATATCCATGACAGCTGGGGCAGAGACTGGGCCAGTGCTTGAACAGAGCAAACAACCCTGTGCAACACCACCTGGGATCTAAGTGTGATCGTGCTCTAGGTCAACCCTCAATGGGATCTAGCATAAATGTTTGATAAAACACTGTAACAGCACCTTAGGTTAGTAAACATCCATCCAGGGTTAACTTAGAGCAGGATCCGCCATTTTTAAAATGCTTCACATGCCATGAACATCTGTTTTGTTACAGATGTAAAGCACTTTCTGCACACTTAAAGTGCATTAAGCGTAACGTGTGCTTAGCCCTAAGGCCTAGTTTACTGTTGCAGTACTCCATTTTTATGTATTATAATTCCACTGAAATCAGTGAGCCACACAGCCATAAAACTGGAATAATACAGGGGTGAGTTGTGCCTCCAGGCTATAATCAGCAAAGTTCATATCACCATATTAAAAAAAAAAATGGGTGGGAGGTGGTATTAAGAATCACAAATTAACAGGACTAGATAATGAAAGTTAATTAGATAGTGTTATAATGTGCAAAGGTGACAGGTCATGAAAAGGGATGATGGCATTGTGGTTGTTGTTAAGTAGGCGTACTGCAAACTTTTTCTGTTGGATGCAGTCCATTAGGATTTGTAGTTTGGCTAAGTTGCTAATAGGGGTCTTGGTCCAGCACCCTGGACTCGTGTAAGTGACCTATTGACTCCATGGAGCTAGCTACATAAACAAGAACATGGAGAAACATGCTCTTAATTTCCGAAAGGGAGGGGAAGATGCTGCACTGGAGTGCACTGTAGCTGTTGTGTTCTGTAGTTGTATGTGCACAAGCTTGGAGTACTTCAAATGTAGCAAAATTGCTTCAATTCTAACCCTGAATGAAGCAGGCAGAAGACAGAGTAGAGTTGAACATTCTAGACTAACTGCAGCAGAGATGCATAAGCGTTCATGAGCAATAGCTTCCCTCATCAAATGCTATCTATGAAAGGACATGCCAAGAGCAGGCTATCAAGGAGAAAGAATGATACAAAAGAGAAAGGAGTGGAAGGAAGGAGTGAGGGTAGAGCTGAGAGAAATGGAGGAGTTGAAGAAAAAAACAAAGCAATAAGCCCATAAGGATATAGGGGTTATAAATGCTAATCTAGGTAATGGAATAAGTATCCATGGTCCCTCTATAGACCATACTTAACACAATTCAGGTTGTTGATGATTTCTTGTTCCATGATTTCATGTTCAAATCTGTTTAAAGTTTTGCTGTTTGAGAACAGCTACTCTGATGAAGCAAAGTTAAAGTTAGAGATGTTTTACTATATTTGTATTGCTTCTGGCTTGTGTGCATATAACTGTTAGAACATAACAACTACTGCACCTCTGCATACACTATATTAGTTAATTAATTAATTAATGAACAAGGGCACAATTTAATTATTTAATTGTGTCCTTGTTCATAGAATAATATGAATATATGAAAGTTTCTAGAAATGCCAGGATAGCACTTGTTAGCCTTTAATATGCATTCCATATAAGGCTACATTGTGCAATTTTAGCAGAGACTGGAGAGAAGAAAATTATTACTAAAACTGTGTTTGATATTACACAAAATGATAAAAGTATAATCATATCACTGTAGAAACAGTGAGTTATGGGGTGTTTGTTTAATATTACACAGGATATATGAGAGATGTTATATATGAGAGGTTTATCATATGGTTAGCAATCACTGTGTGATCTCATATAATTGAAAATGAAATAAATATACATTGTGAGAAAAGAACTACAAGTCAAGCAAATAAAAGATTTAATTTGGGCTGGTTTTCTGTTTCTTAGTTCAAATGGAAAGTTATCATCTTTGACACCCTACATTATTTGTCATTATACATAGGGAAGAGGAGATATAAAATATTTTCTGAAAAAGCATTAAATGTAGTACACATGCACTTTATTGATCACATTAGAACTGGAAAAACTTCAGAAATTAAGAGCACATTTCTCCATGTTCTTGTTTATGCAGCTAGTTCCATGGAGTCAATAGGTCACTCACATGACGGGGTGCTGGACCAAGACCCCTATTAGTAACTTAGCCAAACTACAAATCCTAATGGACTGCATCCAACAGAAACAGGGGAGCAGGGGAGAAAAATTTGAAATTAGACCTTAATTTTTGACTGCATAAAACAAATGAACTTCCACTTCTAGGATGGGAAAGCTTCAACGCTGAGTTGCTTTTGGACATACATGTAAAGATATACAGAGACAGATCCTCAGAGTGCGTGAACTGCCACTGCTTTTAATGGAGCTTTAGCTATTTGCATTAACTCACTTTAGGATGTAACTGTTGCCCAGAGCATAGGCAGAGGCAATGGGTTAAGTTCCTGGGTGAAGCGGGCAGAAGACCTGAAAAGAAGGATGTTCCCTTTGGCTGCAAAGCTGCTCTGCAAAGCGTGTCAGCTCAATGGCTTCACTAGTATTCTATGGTTGTAACCTATTCCCATGAACACAAGCATCAGAGGATCTCCACGCTGGCAAATCATTTGGTTACATGGCAACCCCACCTTCTACACCTTGTCAGAAAGGCATACTGGAAGAAATAGGGCACTTCCACAGGATGATTACCAACTTACTTCTCTTTCAGTGGCAACTCTGTGACTGCAGAGAAAGGTATAGTATTTTCCTCATGTTTAGCACATTTCACAGAATGCTTAGTGAGCTCCCTTCATGTTTCACAAAAATATAATAATTCTATAATATTTTATAAACTTCTCTGGCCAAGGAAATTCTGCCTCAAGAACAGAATCCATCAGCCAATCAGATAAAGGCAGACGGTGAACTCTCTTGCTGATTGCCACAGCCTTTCCCAAAGAATCAACCTGATGAAACTACCAACAAGACAAAATTTCTTCTGAGACTGTGTCCTGCTGTTCTGCAGTGATACAGACCTTGTAGGACAGACTATGTATAACAGTGCCATCTGGTGACTCCTGCCATAAAAAACAAGCTTATGATTCTTTTACGTCTAAACATAATTGCTATAGGTGTGTAAATTCATTCACTGCTTCATTGAAGACTGAATTCGTGCTGAGTTAGAGGTTTTAAGCAAACTTACATGAGAGTACCAAAAAAGGATCTGAAATCTTATAAAAAGTATTCTTGTATCCTTTTATCTTTTTTATTCTGATAACTTAATATGAAACGGAATTGTATTAAGCATGCTTAAAAAGAAAAGGGAGAGATTATCTTTGAACTGAACATGAGCATGAGAAATGTGGGTCTTTCCCACAAAAATATTTCCCTGTCCATAAAGGACTTTTTAGTGCAGCTAGTACAATCACCAGTGTACTATGATAAAAAGTGCATATCTCTATTGTATTTAAGTAGACTGTGAAAAAGAAAAAGATTAATTGGACTTGAGTTACTTTGAAGCAATGAGTCACTCTTAAGGATCTGTTCCTGCCAGGTGTTAAGAACTGTCATTTCTTCTTAACTTCACTTGGTGCTTAACACTTGGCACGCTTGGGTCCTAAGTGAAATAGCAAGCACATCTTTTCAAGATGCAAATAAAATCACACACCTACAGTAATAGAAAGAAACCATATTACTTAGTGATCTATATCAGCTGTACTGCCTTTATCCAAAATGGCAAAGCTAGGAAAATAATACTGTACATGCCCACAAGATGGATTATGTTAAATTTAAAGACTTGATGACTCCAGGTCATCCTGGATTCCAGCCATGGCACTGAACTTGAACATTTTTAATGAAAGTGATTGGTGATATTGCTGGCACTGTAGATAAGAGGCATGGTGAGGGCAGATTTTATTGACTACATCAAGATTGCATTGATTTTTTTGAGGAAATCAGATATATGCTCACCCTTTTATATACAGAGTATATGTATATATAAATTACAAAGGGTTAAATTGGTCTTTTAATATATAATTGTTACAGTGTTCAAGCAGGTGATAAGTTGCTTATAATCATAATGCCTTCTCATATGCTTACAATATCTATTACTTATTTGAGAAGTGTAAATATAGGATCTGTTGATCAGCTTTCAAAGCTGTATTAGTTACTTAAAAAGGAAGTTTAATACAACTGTGCAGGGCAGTAGGAATAACAGGAATACTAACATGGCAAATACGCTGTTATTTTAAACATTTATATAATAATATTGACCTCCTTGAAAAAACACTTTGAAATTCATTGAAAGTCATAATCATAGAGAGGAGTAGGGATGGAAGGGACCTCCATAGGTCATCTAGTCCAAGTCCCAGCCTGAGGCAGGATTATCCCTATCCAAACTATTCCATACAAACCATAGTCTAAACTCTGCATATGACTACCATCAACCCTGACAATACAGACCTAATACCTTAACCTGCCACAGGTACATCAGGGAAACCATGGTAGCCAATGTCCTGATTCTGTGAAATGTTGTCAATATATGCTCAAGAGATCCCAGGCAGAGGGCCATACTCCCCAGTACAGAGAAGGGCAGCCCCCCCTCCCCAGTTTGTATCAATCTGACCACGGGGTAAAATTATTTCATGACCAGAAATATTGTAATTGGTCTAACCTTAAGCAGAGGGGCAAGACTGCTAGCCAAGAACCTCTGGTTTTGGTCCCAGCTGGAGCATTAGCACACCCTAGTCAAAGTCCCTATCCTTGGCTGTAGACAACACCCAATGCCTCCAAAGGAGGCTTAAAAAGACCTTGATAGAAAATATGTGGAGTGGAGAGGAGGGGACAGAGAAAGGGTAACCAGCAAAGCCCAGAAGCATAGGAAATACCCATAGTAGAACATAGGCATAACTATGCCTAGATCATCCCTGACCAGTTGTTTTCTAGCCTCTTCTTGAACACCTCCAGTGATGGAAAGTCCACAACTTCCTTAGGCATCCTACTGGACTGCCTCACTGTTCTAGCAATGAAGAAGTTTTTTTCTGAATATCCACTCTAAATTTACTTTGCTGCAACTTCAAGCCATTGGTCCACATCTTCCTCCCCATGGCAAGAGAGAAAAGGTGATTTCCCTCTTCTTTATGGCAGCCTTTCAAGTATTTGAAGACTACTACCATGTCCCCTCTTAAGTGCCTTTTCCATAAGCTGAACATGCTTAGCTCCTTCAGCCTCTCCTCATATGACTTGCCTTCCAAACCCTTGATAATTTTTGTTGTTCACCTATGGACCCTCTCTAACCTTTCCACACCCTTGTTAAAATATATTCCAGATGAGATCGAGGGTGCCTGCTACTAGCGCGAGTAATAGGGGCTTAGCTGTCTGTCAACAGGGCAGCACAGCTGGCGGTTGCCAGGGTGACGGATTGGGTCAGCTGACCAGGAGGGGGCAGGGCTTGGCCTTTATAACCAGACAGGCCAAGACTAGACTTAGTTCCCCTCTGGCAGCCCAGGGAGCAGGAGCTCTGCTGCTGCAGAGCAGAGCAGAGCCCAGCCCAGCCCAGCGGACCAGAGTTAAGCAGAGCAGCCAGAGCACTCCAGCATTCATATAATGAAGGGAGAGGGTGAAGAGAACCCTGGCAGAGAGGTGAGGGAGTGCCTAGGTGGCGCACAGTTTAGGTTATAGCTGGGCGGTTTCTTTTGGGTTGTAGCTGGTTGGTTCAGAGCTTTATGTTGCTAGTTTGTTATCATTACACTGGAGGACTGGGTGAGGCTGTAGGGGAAGGAAGAGGCCTCATTAGGAGCTCCCCAGTAAGGTGGGGGTGCTTCCAGCGCGGTGAAGAGCGCTGTGTTTTGGGGTGGCCCAACCCCAGTGGGGGTGACTATCAGGATAATTAACATGGTAGAGAGCGCTGCGTATGGGGGTGTCCTGACCCCCAACCCCAGTGGGGGTGGCTAGTGGGATAATTTCAGGGGAGCTACCCAAGAGTGTGGGGGTTTCTGGTGACCCTTGCCCTGCAGGGTGGTATTTTACGAGGCCCCAGTGCGGGCGAGTAGCGCGAGAAGCGTAGGACAGGCCCCAGAGGGAGCACGAGACCCCAGTGAGGGGAACTTACTGCGGGAGGCAGGTGAAGAAACCCCAGCAGGGTAGCACCCGTGGGGAAGCGTGCAGTGACTGCGGAGAAGCCCAGTTGGGGCAAAAATGCGGGGATCGTGGAGACAAACCCTATGGGGGGGGAACCCGCGGTGACCGTGGTGAGGCAGACCCTAGTGAGGAACTACCTATCTGGGAGAAGCCTCAGCAGGGGCAAACTTATTGAGAAGTCCCAGCAGGGCGAGTGTATAGACAAGCCCAGAGGGGCGAGCTTAGCGAGGAACTTAAAGGAGCAAGCATAGTGAGCCGGCCTGGGTGGGCTAGTGAATACAAGGGAACTGGTAAGAGGGCGCTGGTTGCGTGACAAGCCCAGGGGTGTTAGCCAAGACGCCGGTTGAGTGACAAGGCCATAGCACCTGCGGGAGGTGCCAGTTGCGTGGCAAGCCCAAGAGCGCCAGTCAGGATGCAGAGAGTAAACTGACCAGCCAACGTCTAGTACATCTGTGAGGCTTGGGGCATGCTAAAGGGGAGGTTGGAGTCATGCGTAGCCCATAAAGCTGGGGCGCACCGGGTCACCCCTCATAGGATAGGGGCCAGGATGAACAGAGCACCATGTCATAGGGAACAGTAAGGCAGCCTCCCTTAAAAGATATATAACACCAAGATGTGGCGGGCAAGACTGAGGGTGCTAAACAGTTAACTTGGCATGGTAGGGGGGCGCTAGGGAGATCATGGCCGCTCCTAGGGCCCACTCGGTGACACACCCCAAATGCTGGGATTGCCAAAATGTTGACTGGTTTGTTTTCATGATCCCAGGCTCTTCTTCACTGGTGATATAGCATAATTGGATCTGATCCCCAATCCCACAATTTTAACTCAAACACCTTTGTAATTTTACTTGAATGTCTGCCAGGGGCCTGCAGTGACATCTTGCATGCCTCCTGCCTGACTTTTAACTTAGTGGTGAAAAGAAAAGTAGGTGGTGGTAGCTGGTGAGGGGTGCAATTTAATATTGGAAGAGACCTATTAATTCACTGATCATTCACATAAAGGTCCTATCTCCAAAATCTACCTTTCCCTGACAATAAAGGTCATGCTATTAAAAACAATGGCTGTCTGCTGTAGCCCCTGAAACCCACTTATCAGGTTGCATGGTAAAGATATATTCTCAAGATGTGTCCCAATTTGTTGTTAGGTTCAGGGATTAGAAGTTGCTACAGACCCTATTTACAGGTGGTTTACAAAAGTCAGTAAAAATATTGGGAGGAGGAAGGTATTTTCCATGAGAAACACACTGACTCATTAGCATAAACTGACTCATAAAATAAATGGCTGAGCACTAAACCCCCTTTTATTTTGTACATGGGGAGAAGCAATTAGTCTAAAATACATCATTAAACGCCCCCCCCAACCCTTTTGTCTTTATCAGTTGTTTTGGTTATAACAATTAGATGTTGGAAACCTGCTTAATGGGTAGCATTATTTTGATCATTTATCTTCACTCCTTTTTTTCTATAATGACTTTTGTAACTTTAGACATCTTCATTCTACCTTTTTATATCCTAGCCAAAATTTTCAAAGTGGTTGAGGATGCTCATCTTAAGTTAGGCTAACAAGGTCTAAATTCTTGAGAAGGTTTCCTCAGCAGGTCTTAAAAATTGGGTCACCTTTAGGATTGCCTACTGACAGTAATAGACTGTCAGTAAAAAATCAGGCTAAAAGTGTCTGCCAGTAAAGTCCATAAAAAAATTAGCTGTCAGTAAATATGCTAAGCAGTCACAGCGTGAAGCTATAACAACTAGGGTGTCTATACATAAGCACAGAGGCTGCTCTGACACATTGTAATAACAGTGTGTTGGAGCAGACTTAATTAACCTGAAATCAATTAATCTTCATCTCGTGTATCAGCATCCCCACGCTTCAAAAGGGTGGTGGGAGTAGTTTATCTAACACTTGTGGAATGAGCTTTAGATAAAGTGCCCCAACCACTGTTTTGAAGTGTGGAGATGGTGATACATGAGATGTACCAGGCAGTTAACTGGAGTGTCTCTTGAAGCTGCTGTAATTAAAGTGCTCATTGCTATCCCTGGAACACATAGATGCCCACAGAGCACAGCATCACAGTCTGGTGCCTGAGCAGGAACACCACACCCTGTAGTGAGTGTTCTTTCACCTATGTGCTGCTGCCACATCCCAGGCTGCCCATAATACTACTGAGTTGCAGCTAGGCTTCTTTCGGGGTCCATGCTGGAACAGGGAGAGCAGGGCTGGCTTCTGGCAGGAGTGTCAACATGGTACAGGCTGCAGATGGGAGCATCAGGTTGTGGGGATGAATAGGGACTCTCTAGTGGTAGGGTAGCACAGTATAAAACCATACCTGCAGTCAAGCAGGATAGCCAACACAAGAAAATTGTTTTTACTGAAAACGTTTTAGTGACAGACAAACCCCCCCCCCACACCAGTTACTGTGGTTGATGTTAAACCCATAAACTTCAAGCAGCTCTTCTAACTGGGACCAGGCAGAAAGTGATATTAACGTCATGTAAAACATGCATCAGTAAGTGCATGTGTCAGTAAAAACGTTTGGTTGTCAGTAAAAAGTTTGTAGACTCTCAGTAAAGAAATTATTTTCTTAGGTAGGCAACCCTGGTCACCTCTGTCTTGTTTCAGTTTGCATATACAAAATCTGTAATCACATCTGAAACCTATAACCATAAGAGGTCACTAAAATGGCTAGACTATGCCTTTAATCTTAAGACTTCCCTTCCCCTCCCAAAAAAGAATGTGATTCTTATCTTTATGCTTTTGTCATTATGCTCATTCATTTTGCTGTCTCATGATAATTTTGACAGTTAAAAGTGTAAAAGTGTAAATCCTTACTGTAAGGATTTGCAAAGCTACAGTTAAAATGAGTATTTAAATGCATAACCCATTCTCCTTGGGTTCATAAACACAAAATTAAATGTCTAAAAATGCATAACACAGCACTGATATTGTATAAGTTCACTACTGGAGCGTGAATACTTTCCAACTGCTGCCATTATTTGTAGGCTCACAGTCACAAAATTTTGCATGCTGGCATTGACCCAGTCTGACCACTAATAAATGTATGTGATCTGATTTTAAGAAGGGAGAGCTTTTCACCTTAGTATCCTCTAACTGAAATAGGTCAGTAGATAAAACTAGATCCAGAGAAGAGGTTATATACTGTTAGGAAGTCTTTGGGTGTTGCAGCTCCCACTCTTTTAGGATATGAGTAAAAAGCAATGAGCTCCATTATGCAACCACTGAAACAATAAACTCACTACTGAAACTACAGGCATGAGTTAAGATTTGTATGAAATTGTGTGGTGCAAGGGGATTACCTAGGAACCAATATAGAAAGAAGGACTAGCACATTAATTTGTGGAGCTGTGAGAGTGTGCATCTGTACATGACGGGGTAGAAATCATCACCAAGAGATACCCCAGAAAGTCAAGAATAAAGATGTACTTTAATATCAGTAGCATGACCATGAGGGGAGAAAATCCAAGAGGGGCAACTTTGAGGCCAGCCATTGTCTAGAAAGAGGCTTGAAATTCTAAGCAAAGTAACTGTCATATCCCTTTTATTACTTGAGGAGTTTGGGGAAAGTTAAGTGAATGTACATTCTTTGTACATGGATAGAATTGCATCAAAGAGATACTTGATCACTTCATTAATTTGGTCTCATAATCAAAACAATCAACTGGGGCTGAATTTTGGCTAACCACTTGCATCACAAGAGGTCACTTTTTAATACAAGCAATACAATTGAATTGAAAGTATATTTAGCTGTAGGGGGTAAAGATTGTAGCTCTGTTGGTCTAAAAAGCAAAAGCCGTCAATGTAGTAGGGGTGATATCTTGTTTTCCTGGCTGGAAAAGCTCATTTTATGCAAATTAGGCTCAGATAAAAGTTGGAGCAGTCTATTTACCTCAAAGGTGTCTGATGGCAAGCAGAATGTTAAATTATGCTTCTTTCTTGTTAAGATAATTTCACAGGAGGACTGGTGATGAAAGAGTACTCCTGGGCAAGGAAGTTCTGTTGTGTTGAGGCTGCTTTGTAAGCATGCAAATTTGGCTTGAAACAAAGGGCTGGAGCAGGGGTGTTAACTTCCAGGTCTTGGAGTGTTGATTTTGCTTGCTTCTTGTAAAATTATGAAGTTTTCATTTTAAAATGGCTAATTACAATATCTTCTGTGTTTCAGAGATAAAGGTTGTAGCTGTGTTGGTCTAAAAAGCTGTAGTTACCTCTGTTAAAAGACAACAAACCTGAATTAACACAATATTTATAAAGCAAAGGAAAGTACAAGAAGGAGGGACAAGATGATGCTTTTCACTCTTCACTGAGAGAGTTTCATTTTTGAGGAAGGAATTTTTGTGCAATGTGTCACTGCAATTGATTTGTCCTTATAATAAAATCATATGTTCAGAGAATGGTGTTGTTCACTAACAGATTTGTACTGCTGCAGTTAGAAGCTTCAATTAAAAAAATGTTTTAATTCTAATTTAATGCCATTCTGATTCAGAATAGTCAGTCTTAAGTGCATGTCTGTTTTCAGGAATAGAGAGAGAGTTTTTTCTTCCCTATATCTAGGCAAATACTATGGCAAACAAAATTCTTTTCCTTGCCTGTTCTGACCACACTGTCCCTTAAGCTTTCCATTGGTTTCTGGTTGCATAGCAAGTGTGAATTTCTTATTCTTGTTCTCCAGGTCCTTCATTGCTCTGCAGAATTGAACTTTCCAGCCTCAACACCTTTTAGTTCCTCTTTAATCACCCGACATAACTTTTATCATTGCCTTTCAGGCTGTCTCCTTTGTATGGAACACCTCCTTTTCTGTTTGCCAAGCAACCCCACTCCTCATTCAGATTTCTCCTAAACACTTAAATCTGCCCCATAATTTACCAGAAATGAATAAATTGAACCTTAATTTGATAAATTATAAAATTTACATATGTACATACACACTTTCAGTATGTGCTCTTTATTGAATAGCTCAACAGTGCTTATCAGTGTAACCTCTGTCATTCCTTATCTTTACCCTTTCTCTTTAGTTAGGTTTTTTTGTCCTCTGCAGTTACCTGATACATTTTGGAAGCAGGAATTGTTGTTTTAATTATTCTGAAAAAGGGAAAGTAAATCTCATTGGAAAATGCCAATTTGTGGAAAGGTGCTAGGTTTAATAAGGAAGTTTTAGTTTAAGATGAAACTGAGTAAGAGAGATGGAGAGAGTCCAAATAGCTAATAGCTAAATGATTAGGGCATTTATAGGGACATGGAGACCTCCAAATCACTGATCTAAATCCAGTCTTCCAACTGAGTGCCCTAACCACTATTCTGGAGTAGGTCTGTGTCTTTTCCTTTCACTCTCTGTATGTAAATAGAGTACTGTTTCACCCAAAATTCCCAAGGTCTCATTCTCATTTCCATATGGAATGAAAGCAAATCTTGAAACCTTTTATTATTTTATTGGGGGGGGGGAGAGGGAAGATGGAATTCTTGTTTTTGGCCAGCCCTACTCATGTGTGCCAGCTCTATCTTCGTATTTATCTTTTGTGCTACTTGATTTGATTTCACAATGCATAATAAAAGCAAGACACAAAATCTATCCTAATTTAGTACTATTTTACTTATTCAAAGATTTAGCCATTGCACAGCTACATTATTTTGGCAGTATTATAGCTGCAGTACAAACAAGCCAGATTTAAGAAACAAGTGGGTAATGGATGACAACATAATTGCTAGGTACCATACTTCCACAATTAGCTGCAAAATTCATGCTTGAATGTTATCTGTGTTTTAATTTAAAAAAGATAAACAAAAACATTTATCGCTACAAGCTACATGATGAATATATTTGTAGCGTCTTGGGTCTTTTCTGTGGTTTTGGAATTGAAAAGTCACAATAGTTCATCTTTCAATTAAGAAGTATTTCATACAACCAATCATATGTATTTCCTCAAGGTGTATTCACCTTTTCTGGTAATAGTAAGAATCTAACCTTAATTAAATAACCTTCAAGTTATGATTAAAATGAATTGGTGGGTTCTGCTCAATTCAGTTTCTCAAAGAAATCAAATTTATTTAATTTGGCAGAAGAGAATGCAATCTAGTGGATTGAGCAGATTTACTGTGTAATCTAGGTAAATATTTTTACCTATCTATATGTGTCAGTATGCTAATTCTCATTCTGTATATTATCAGAGAAAAGATTCTGTACTTCAAGGATGATGTATCATTATATTAGAAACATCTTAGAGGGAACTTTCCTTCTCAAACTCCTACTCCTAAATATTTGATGATTCCTTGATCATGCTATTCTTTCTTCTGACTCAACCTTCAAACAAGTTCTTCTAAATCATGTCTAACCTGACTTAGCATCCACTCTCAAAAATGTGCTTTAGTAAAATTCTGTCCAACTTTCAAGCTCTATTGACAGGAATTTTCATGGGGGAGATAACGTATATAGTATAGTATAGTACACTTGTATCATGACCGTCACACTTCCCACGCAGGAATACATATTCCCAACTCCAGAAAACACATTGTAGAGTGTCTTGAAGATGATATCACACTGGGACAGATCAAGGCCTGGATACTTAATAATTTAAAAGAAATCATAACCCAAACCAATTGGAAAACTTGATTTAAGCCATTTACCTTTGGCTTTTCAAATCTCTTCAAACCTGAAACTTAAGTTTAGAATCAGAGTTGCAAACTCATATTAGCCAAAACTTTACTGATAATAACTGAAAATAAACTTGAGATTGAAAGCCAATGAGTTTTCAGTATTATTTATATTATAGCTACCATGCAGTACAGCAGCGGTGGGCAAAATACTGCCCACAGGCCAGATCTGGCCTACCAGTTCCATCTGGCCCACGGGGCCCCTCTATAAGCCTTCTGTAAGCCCTGGCCCTGGGCTGACCTTCTGCAAGCCAGCACACCCCTGTAGGAGGTGTGGCTCTAGTTGCTAAACAAACATCCGCCACCCCATCCTGACCTTACCTGCCCTGGCCCTGAGTTAGGGGGCACTAGAGACAAGAAACCTCTGCCTGGCAGAGGTTTTTGCTGGTGCTCCCTGTGGCTATTTCCAGCCTTCTTGTCTGCCAGAGTGGGAATTCAGGTAAGAGCCAAACCGGGCCTGGGCCAGGGCCTCCTACTGGGGGTAAGGGGAGGGAACATGGGGAGCCATGTGCTATGCAGCTGGGCTGGGCTGGCCCTGCTCACTGCAACCACTTGTAGCCAGGGACTCAGGTGGGAGCACAGGAGTTGCATGTTATGGGGCTGGGTATGGCTTGCCCCACACCCTACCATCATGTGTGGCCAGGGACTTGGGCAGGAGTGCTATTAGGCCAGGTGGGGCTGGCCCTGCATGCTGATGATATGCAGCCAGGGACTGGGGTGGGAGTGCAGGAGGCTGCACACTATGGGGCTTCAAACACTGCATAGACATTAAGGCTGGAAGAGACCTCAGAAGATTATTGAGGCCAGCCCCCTGCCCCAGCTGGAGTCAAAGGATCCCAGCAAGTTAAGCATCCAATTTACTTTTGAAGGTGTTCAATGTAGTTGCTTGCACCACCTCTGGCAGCTGTCTGCTCCAGGCCTTGGGGGCTCAGACAGTAAAGAAGTTCTTTCTTATGTCCGGCCTGAAATGGTCTTGAAGGAGTTTGTGACCATTCAATCTTGTCATCCCTTGGGGTGCTCTGGTGAGCAGATGTTCCCCCAGATCCTGATGAGCACCCCTGATAAATTTATAGGTAGCCACCAGATCACCCTTGAACCTGCGCTTTTCTAGGCTGAAGAGTCCCATGGCTCTCAGTCTCTCATCATAAGGTCTGTTTTTCTAACCTCTGATCATGTGTATGGCTCTCCTCTGCACTCTCTCAGGCTTCTCCACATCCTTTTTGAATTGTGGAGCCCAGAATTGGATGCAGTACTCCAGCTGCGGCCTCACCAAGGCCGAGTACAACAGGAGGAAGATATCCTGAGATTTTCTAGAGAAGCATCTATGGATGTAAGCCAGAGTTTTGCTTGCTTTACCAGCTGCAATGTCACATTGGTGGCTCATACTTATCTTGTGGTCAATCACGACCCCCAAGCCCCTTTCAGCCATGGTGCTAGCAAGCGTGGCATTGTTGAGCCTGTAAGCATGCTGATGGGTTTTTTTTCCCAAGGTGAAGTACCTTGCATTTTCTGGTGTTAAATGCCATCAGGTTTTCATCTGTTCATTTTCTAAACCTGTCAAGGTTGGCCTGGATCACCACCCTGTCCTCAGGTGAGGAGGCTTTACCCGAAAGTTTGGTGTCATCGGAGAACTAGGTCAGTCCACTTCTGAAACCAATATCCACATCATTAATGAAGATATTAAAGAGTATAGGCCAAAGGACAGAACCTTGGGGAACTCCACTGGTCACTGCACACTACGATGATTGATTGGGGTGGGACTTCCAATGGGGCTCAGTGAAGCTGGCCCCATTCACTGCTACTACATGCAGATCCAAGGACTGGCACACTCCAGGGACTCCAAGGACTGCCCCCCACCACACACCCACCCTCTGACACACCTCATACCCCACCATACCCCCAAACACATCCATAACCTCCCATAGACCCCACACACACTCCCACCCCCACCATCATCCCCACATACAGATCCTCCCTCAGCCCCCACAACCCGCAACATTCACCATACCCTACTCACAACCACACCCTCCAAGAGCCCCCACCTGAACCCCATACCCCACACCCACATCCCACCCTCCCCACACACCCACCCATCATATCCACATTGTACACACACCTTCCCAAACCCACTACACACACATGTACTCCCCAACCAGACCCTGCCACATACACCCCCCTTACCCCGCGACACGTCCAGTATACAAGATTAAAACTATATTTTGAGCTATTATACAATGTCTCTAGATACACTATGTCAACATACATAAGTCAAGGCAAAATATATATTTTAAATAAAATTAAAATAAGTTATAGTAGATGTTTGAATGTGATTTTTTTTTTTAGTATGCTTTCTGTATTTTTTCTGATTTCAAGATGGCAGCACCCTCCCTTCCAAAATGAGTACTTCTAGGATAAGAGGAGAGACCTTCAGTGGCAAAGGTCAGGAGTTAGTGGTGGGACTTCTGGTCCCAAGATGGTGACCAGGGAGGCAGAGCACTCATCACAGGGTGGTGTTACCCTTGCAGCCCTTGACAGTTAATCAAAACTCATTAAGTGGCCCTCCAGCCTAAATAATTGCCTGCCCCTGCACTGGGGTATTATATTCATCAGCAGGCATCTCCCTGTCAGAATGTCACTAGCTGTGTTTGGGATGTATGGCAGGCTTTACCGAGCAATACTGGATCACAACAGAACAAAAGTGGAGCCTGACACCTAGTTGGCTGTTTGGGATTGCTTCTGAATATATGTAGTAGGTTAAATCTATATCCCTAGGGATTTGTCTAGGGCAAAATTGGGACTCATGCAGACTATAGATATCATTTGGTTATTGTATGGGTAGAGGAGGATCATTTTTAGTGATTTAGCCACCTAGATATCATGTAAATATCTCTTTGATGACGTAAGGCTAGATTTGGGCTACAGAATTTGGTTCAATACTACTCTGTTGGCTTAATGATGTTATTTTTGTTCTCTTTTCCCTCTATGACTTAAACATTCTGTTGGTTGGTAGGTTTATTTTTACATTTGAAGTATTCTTATTGTGTTTTTTTTTTACTGTAGAGAATAGGGTAGTAAAAATCATACACTATGATATTCAGGAAAGCAATGGAACCCATAAAGCTACTGTAGAATTTGTAGTTTTCAAAATGCACCTGTGGCCTTGTCTACATGACCATGGAACTGTGTTTGTTTATCATAAGATAACTAATACTTATTCATTGTTTCCTTGTGATACCTGTTGGAAACATAGCATTATATTTTTATTGTGATGTAGCTAAGAGGTCAAGAGTATATCCTCTTCTGTCATGCAACTTCCCTAGCTACTCATGGTCAACATTAAAATGCCTTGTCTCCACTGGGAAATCGCAACTAAAGCGCATTAGTGCTGTAAGAGTGCTCATCTGTGTCATCTATAGGCAAAGCCACTCAGTTCTTAAAACAAAGACGGAAGATGTACTAGTTAAAACACTATGACCATATTTATATGACAAAGCTAATTATCCCATCTGCAGCTATACTGTCAGCTTGGAAAGCAGCCTGTACAGAACAATATTGAGTGTCTCTGCCAAGTGCAGTAGGTTTACTTTGTAGATCAACCTTTCTAAGATTTCAGGCACCCAGACTTAATTCCTCACTTTGTCATGGGTTTTCTCTGTAACTTTGGGCAAATCATGTATGGTTTGACTTCCCTGCAGGGTTAACTTCTCTCAAATTAGCCCAGGTAAATAAGAGTGAATACATTGCAGAATAATAGTCCATCTGCACAAAGTGATAATGCTACCAGCTGACATGCTCAACTAGCTTGAGCAGCCACTTCAAGATTATATTCCAAATGGCCCATCAGGCTTAAGTAAAAAAAAAAAAAAAAAAGCAACAACACACACAGTTTAAGCACCACTGTTTGTGGACTAGATTTTTCCCATGGGTAATTCTGCAGTGAAGACAGGCACTTAATCTTTCAGTCCTTCAGCTTCCCATCTGTGAAATGACGATTCCTATTTTAGGAAATACCATGATATTTCACACACTGATCTATAGTACTTGCTGGCAAAATGCTGACTTTTAAATACTGAATTGTTAACCTGGTAAATGATGTAAAATTAATTAAAGTTAGTAAACCATCTTAACTGCTACAGGGAAGGCTCCTCATACTTTTGTAAAAATCACTTATTGATTATTCAGTAAAGTGACTTATT
Source organism: Crocodylus siamensis (assembly GCF_052110815.1). NCBI lineage: Eukaryota > Metazoa > Chordata > Crocodylia > Crocodylidae > Crocodylus > Crocodylus siamensis. Next base: position 40,985,563 of record NC_143395.1, on the reverse strand, counting down.
TTCTTTAAGGTGGTGGTGGGAAATTAAAATGCATGTCCTGATTTGTTGAGATAAATGCAGAATATGTATACTCTACTATTTGAGAAAAAATAATTAATGCTTGTATATATGAATACTAATACAAGTAGACAGAGTTAGGTTTGCATATGGAAATTTAATGTCAACATTTTTGGTTGTTTTATTTTTTTGCTGTTCAAGACTTAAGTGTGAGGCTATAGCATTCTTTTAAGAAGGTTCTTGAGCTGGTGTATTATAAGAAACAGGCAGATAGGATGCTTTTAAAGGCCTCTTATGACTCCTGGAAAGCTTAAGTTTTTGTGCGAACATAATTCTGGAACTTGATAGCTTTTATTTCTTTTATTGCCTTTTATGCCAAAACATAAAGATGAGAAATAATGCACTCTAAACTTTGTCGAAACTAGTCAATTAACAAGTTTTGCTTGTGGTTAAGGACTGTAACTGTAAGTTTACTGGGAGTTCATACAACTATGATCTCACAGTCTTGGTGTGTCAAGATCTTAATAAAATTTCATAAAGGACTATTGCAGTATACTCTGATATGAACAGATACCCCGGATGGATCAAAATCTTATTGAATGGGGCATCCGTGGGTGTCCTACACACAACCAGCAACTACCTTTCTAAAGCAACATGCTGCTACAGTGAAGTACTATAGCTGCTAAAAATAACCGTGCGGTATGGGCTGTTACTGTGCTGTAATTTTATACAAAAGAAAGTACTAAATCATGGCACAGTAACAACATCACCATAGCAACATGTGTAGACACACCCATAGAGTAGAAAAGGAGCAGGCACAAATACATGATTTAAAACAATTTCTCTCATTTGGTTTCTTTGAAACCATACTGCTTAGAAATGAATTGTTTAAAAAAAAAATTACAGAAATTCCTTACAGCTCTAAAGTTCTGATTTGTGAGATATTTACTGGACTAATTCCATTCTATTTTCCTTCAAGTTCTGAGTACTTAGTAATACCACAATGTGCTAGAACGACATACATCCAAATAATAATTTTCCCTCTTGAGTTCTAGAAATTCATAAGAATGCATATTCTTTATTTAGCAAAATGCACCAGTGATTTTTGCTTTCTTGTTGTTTCATTTTTTTTATGTCTTTCCATAAAAAAAAAATTGTATAAAGATTTCTATTTAAAATAAGAGATCAATAACATTTTTTATAGTTTCTTTGGTGAGAGGACAAATATGCCAATACAGGTTACATTTTCAGAAGCAGGGCTTCTTTTCTGAAGTGCTTAGTTAGTTCCCAAATTTAGATCTGTGGTCCTCATTTAAAAAAAAACAAAACAACTTAACATTGAGCTGAGTTTTTGTATGTGAAAACTAGGGCGACAGTTCATTTGGATAAGAATCAGAATAGAATCGCTGCTCGCTTCGGAAATTTTAGACTTAAGTGAATAGAATACTGTTAGGGTAGAAGGCATATATAAGAAGACCAATTCAGCTGAGATACTGTTGAAACTCTTAATCTGTTGCATACTGGCTAACAACAGGACAAAGTATAAAAATATACTTATTTTCTGTTAGTGCCATGGTTCAGGCTTCAGTAAGGTCTTGATCTGCCTCAGAGAAAATTGTTCCACCCTGTAGGCTGTTAGGGATCATAGCCTCCATACCTAAAACAATTTCATGTCTGAAAAGTTTTGGAAAGAAATTATGCATTATCATTTAGCGTGGTTACAAAAAAGGAGTTTATCTTTGCATGAAATGGGAAAAAGACAAAGAGTTGGGCAAAGTTACTTCTTGTTACTTATTCAGGGTGAAAAAATAAATAGTTTAGCACAGCAATTCATGACACACAATTACTTGCTTCACTACACTATTTTGATTTGCTGAGCAATTATCTCAATTAGGGCTACTTGCACGGTCAGGGCCAAATATCAAGTCAAGTTGAATCTCATTCTGCACCAGTGTTTGTCCCAGACAGCACATAGACAAGAATGTTAAAATGCTGTTTGTTGCTAAGCACTTTATGGTAAAGAAAAGAAATCAGTTTTTGAAATCAATTGCATGCATGAGCAGGGCAGGGAGAAGATTTGTATAGTATAGGGGTTCTCAACCACAGTGCAGTGGGCGGAAAGATGCAATGCCAGCAAAACTGAACTCTGCTCTTCAGTATTCAGGAGGCATGTCGGAGCTCAAACAGGAAAAGCTGCAGCAGAAAGTTGTGCCTGCCTGTATGATATAGTGCAGACAGGCTTGCCTTTCTGCTGCACCCACTTCTCAGTTTGGCTCTGACACATCTCTGGAACATCAAGGTACCCAGTTTCAGTCCATGGCAGTAGTGGTGGTGACAGTGGTGCAGTAGCCCCTTCACTTACCCCCTCCCAAGTCTCATGTGCCCTTTGGCCCAGCTCTTTCTTGCTCTCCATGTCCAGCCCTGCACCTCATCCCCGTTGGCTGGGTGTCCCTCGACTCTGTCTTTTAGGGCCGGAGTTTAGAAGGGATCACCCTGGTGAACTAAGGAAAGAATTTGGCCAGTGATTCCTGCTACCTACCAGTGGTTCCATTGCTGCACTGGGAACAAACATATGATTGTTCAGCCAAAGCTGAGAGAGAAACCTCTTTTGTGAGGCCATAGTCTTAAAGTTGGGGCATTGGCCTGCCTGACATGAAAACTCACCCCAGTCTGCCACATCCCCAGCAGAACCTTGGGGCAGACACAGGTGGCTAGAACCCTTCATCTGGGCGTAGATATATGCTCACTCCCTGCTACCAGTCAGGTCAGCCAAGGTCAGCTGACCTCTTACCCCTTCCCATATAATCCTCTGACCCAGAAGGGGAAGTGTGTGGGCAACAAGGTGCAATCTTGTATCTAAACTGTTACACCATTAGACTGTGATGCTACTGACTCTGATGTTAGTCTGAAGTTAGGCAGAAAACAGAACATTAGAGCACTTTAAAGACTAACAGGTTCAGAGAGGCAGAAGCTTTCATGGGCAACAATTTATTTTGCCAGATGTAGCATAATTATCGTAAACACAACAGTAGCGTGGATATTACTATAATATGGTGCCATTCCAATAATTTTCAGTTAAAACTATAAACTGTGATAAGCTATATAACTTTAGGCAAAAATGATCTAGTGCTGCTCCTCCTGAAGTAATGAGAGCAAGACCCCATTGAAGGAGAGCTAAAACAAACTTATTTACACTCTATATGGCAGGGGGGCATTTATAATGTTTAGTGCTTCATGTAGCATCTAACAAAGTTAGGCCATCACTTCTGAGAATGTATGGCTTTCTGAACCAGTTAGTCTTTAAGGTGTTACCCTACCTTAATGTCTATTCAACAGCAGTTTGTGTTTGTTTAATTAATACTTTATAAACACTTCGAAAGCTCAGTTAAATAAGCATAAATATCCTTGTAAAGTATAAATTGTTGTTATTTAGGCCTCCTCTACACAGTACACAATTAACTGGTTATCTGCATAGTTACCTTAAGACCAGCCATATGTTCAAAGTAGCTACCATACCATAAAAAGGTTCAACCAGCTAAAAAGTTAGACTTTAAAAATGTGTACTAACTTTATATCAGGTAGCTACTGAGCTTTAATTAGCACATATAACAGGGTCTCCCCTGCAGCTGGGAACCCCACAACTCAGGGGACTCTCAGTCCCAGCAGCTACTGATTCTGGGTCCCAGCAGCATGGGGACTCAGACTTCCACAGCTGTGGATGCTGGGTGCCAGGACCCAGCTAGGTCCCAGCAGTGGGTAGATGTGGCTCCCCCAGGGGTATATGATACCCTCAGGCCTGAAGAATCATGGCTGCCATGACCCCTTCCCCCCCCCACCAGGTCCAGGAGTGCGTGGCACCCTGATGGCTCTGAGTCCCTCAGCTGATGGGGCTCCCAACTACGGGAGCTTGCTTCTTGCTGGTGTATGGGGAGCTTGGGATTAGGGCCTCCATCCACTGGCAGTAAGGTGTAATAAGATCTAATGCATGATCCATACAATAACGCCTGCTGTCATATATATGTGGTATGGCAGGAGGTATGATTGTGTGGATCATGTATTAGATCCTATCACACACTTACCTGCATCTGTAGAGGGAGGCCTTAGAGTTATATTCAGAATATAGCCTGGATCCTAAAGTCCCATGTCATTAAAAAACAATGACCATCATTAAGTAAAAGGTTACTGTTTTCAAAATTAATAAAATGTGGCTTGTAAAATAATTCAACTAGGATTTTTAGCTCAAGAGTGCCAGATACACTAAAACTGGTTCTCATCTCTGTGTTTCATTATTAGGATACTTTTATTCAGACAGAGTTTCTTCTCTTCTTTGAGTAAGCACTAAACATTATAAATGAGACCCTCTCTATGCAAAGTATATCAAAGTTTCTGTTAGCTTTCCTTCAGCAGGTTCTTGCTGTCATTAATTCAGGAGGAGGAGGACTAGGCCCTGTTTTGCCTGAAGTCACATAGCACTGTGCTTATCACAATTTAGTTTTAAATGTAATTTGTTGGAATGACACCAAATGATAGTAATATCCATGCTACTCTTTTATTTTTTACAACCACTGCTTTTCAACTATGAAATGTTTTGTGTTATATGTGCATGAAAGTGCTGTACAAAAATAATTATGGTTGGTGCGTACTGGAGCTGTAAGAAACCACCTGGCTTTGGTTTACAGAAGTTTTTTTTGTGAGTGGAATTTTATTTTATGTTTTGGTTTTGGTTCTATTTTTAGGGCCTGTACTCTGGAGTTTCCCTCTTCAGGGTGCAGACAGAAGTGATAATTTTTTGCCCAATCTGGCCACAGAAAGTGGTTTATAGCTGTGACCAAACAAAAGTGCACAGCTGCAGACAGCTTAAAAATGACCAACTGGGTGAAAGTCTGACCCCTCATTGTATGAGGTAAAAGAATGAGATGTTTCAAAATGAATCATCTTCTGTAACTTCTGTCTGTGGAGCTCCCAGCCTGTTGGTGTTTTCAGAATTGGAGTGGGGAAAGGGAGCAGAGGGAGTTCTGTCTGGGGTTTTTTCAGCCCTCTGTGGAGGGTGGGGTGAATTAACTGGAACCCCCCATGGTGGGGGGGGCTCCAATTCACCCACCCCATCCTTCAACACTGGTTGGGGAGCCCCAAGAACCATCTCCCTCCACTTTCTTTCCCCCTTCCCATTCCAAAGCCAGCAAGTACTGGCAGAGAGCTGTGGCTGTTGCTACAGGAACCTGGCTGCAAGCTCCCAGCCCACAGCTAGATTCCTCTCCCACCTGGAAAAAAACGGTTAACTTCTGTTTCATTTGGGGTAACATTATAAATTAGAACACTTTGCAGAAAATGTTTTGAGTTACAGCTAGGAGCTGTACTTCTCTCTGCACCTTCATTAATCTCTCTCTCTCTCTGTCTCTCGTTCAGTTTACTTTTCCAAAATAAATTCCCTTTAAATCCAATCTTTAAATTCCATTGTGTTTTATGGAAATGAATAGTTGTATACTGCAATTAGGAATCCAATTCTAACAAAAAAAAATAGTATCAGACTTCCATATTTAAAAAATAGCTATGACTGAGTTTTAACAAATTCCTTTGTGTTCCACTTCAAAGTATCCAATCCTTCAGATATGCAACTGTATGTTTCTAGTTGGCATTATTTGTGCGTGCAACCAGAGGGTGTGAATAAGCATTTGTGGGACCCAGATTAGGTTTAGGTGGCTTAATTTAAGCTGCCTAAACCTAAATCAGGATCACCATATGCAAGTGTTTACCATTTGCCATGAGGAGGTGTGAGGAGCTGAAGACAAATAAACTGAGGTGGTGGGGAGCTAGCAGGTCCAGGGGAACTAGTGATTATGCAGAGAAGGAGGACTGGTAGGTCTGTAATCAGGGAGTGGGGGGAGGGAGGGAGGCTGCCCCATTTGGGAATGTACTTGTTGGGGCTAAAAATAGCCTTGTCAGGGCTGTGGAGTGTGGTTGGCTTTCCAGCCCTGGGGCTATGCTGGGCACATGTGCAAGCATTTGCCAGATCAGGTTAACCCATTTTAGGTCAGGCTAACCCATGTTGATCTAAAGTTAGGTTTCATTTGAGGGTGACATAAGACTTATGAACACTTGCACACAGCCATTTAGTTCTCACTAATCTAGTTTTGGGTGATGCAATTGTAATACATGTATGTACCCACAGATAATGCTGAAACGTGGGTTATATAATTACCATTAAGTAAGTCCAAAAGTAACATTGCCTGTAAAACTCATTAAAAAGGAATAGTTTTCTCATGTGTTGGTAGTTGGAATAATGCATTATTAAGGCTAGTATAGGTCACTGCATTGAATATTTAAACTGTTCGTGTAAAACTATTTCTATTATATTCCTATTCTAAAGCAACTATTTCTTAGGGGATAAAATCTGAGACAGTATCTCAGACTCTTCAGGATTATGATTTGCATTATTTGTGGTTTTTATTAGTTTAGCCATCATAATGTGACTCTTCAGATAGGCCAGTTAGCTCAGAGGCAGAACTAATTTTCCTGGAATCAGTGCCACATAAACACAGTCATACCACTTCTCTCTTGGGGGGTAGCAAATGTAGTAGGAAGCCGTCTGGTGCCATTGAAGGACTTATTTTTCAAATGTGAGCTAACAGCATTATTTCAGGGAATGTCTGGGGCACCTGGACACAATTCAGGCCAGTCCTGGAAAATGAGGAGGATCAGTTCCTTATTCATATATTTTTTTTAAATCATATTCTTTTTGTACTCAGTTTCCATAACTTTCCTAGCCAAAACATTAGCCAAAGCACCCTGTTTTACACAGTTTTCTTTTAGAATATTCTTAGGTGCTGATAGGTATATAATTGTGACTATTCAGTGCAGAATTCTGACTGTGAATATTTATTGATACAGAGAATAGAAACATACCATGACTTACTAGTAAGTCTAGAATCAAAAGAGCTCTGATTTAGCACAGTGAAAGTGTTCAAAAAACAAGTTTACAGAGATCAGGAATAAGTAGCAGCATGTATGCATCAAATACATTGATCAAATGAATTGCAAATAGAAAATTGCAACCTATTCACTGAAAAGTAGAAAAAGGGGAAAAAATAGCACAGTGAGCTGTTCATAACGATTTATTTGTTCAGCTGTCTTTGTAGATGCTCAAAATGTACTTCTCAACCATTTTACATTTTGATTTCCACTTCCCTTATATTTCTGGTGAGCAGGATTTTTGAGTGAGGTATAAAAGGACAAGGGAAAAAGGAAAAAACTATTTTAATAAGGACAGTGCTAAAATCTGTCTTTGTTTACAGTAGACTGGTTAAGATGGCATTTTGATTTATGAGTAATATGAAGAGAACTTTCTAAATTATGAACTGATTCACTAAGATCACAGATATAAAATACTTAACCAATGCATATAATTTACATGCTTACTTAATTTTGTTTACCAGTTATGTGCCACAGATGAAATATAGCACCTTTTTAGTGCACCCACATGCTTACAATACCTGTGGGTTAGATTTTTAACTGGACGAAATGGATATAGCATTATTGCCTTCAAGGGAGATACTTTATTTTACCATAAACAAGAATGTAACTCTGTGTATTAGTGGTATAACACTTAGCAAAATTAGGATAGAGATATTCCGTTTTGACTTAGCTGTATATCAGTGTAAGACACACTGATTTTCACATTTTCTTTGCATCTATTTTCCATTCTAATGATTTGGCTTACCACTTAAAATCAAATAAAGAATGATCTAGGACAGAGGTTCTCAAACTGTGGTCCATGAACCACCACTGGTAAACAAGCTCCATTTGGGTGGTCCACAGACAGGTTGTGGAACAATCGAGAATACCTTTACTTGTAAGGTAAGACTACTGATATTAAAATATGAGTTGTGTGTTTTGATTTGTAGGACAAAAAATAGTTTGAGTGGTCTGCCAAGACCCTCAACAATTTTCAAGTGGTCCACAAAAAAAGTGTAAGACCCACTGATCAATAACTCTATTAGAAGTCTTCAGTATTCCCACCTGAAAATGAAACTGAAGTTGGTAAATCATTACCTTGGAGGAAACAGGGTTTCCATATGCCTTATTTGCCTTTTACTCATAAATCCATGCCAGGCGTGCTTAAATGTCAGCAATGTGCATTGAGACATTCACATAAAGTATCTTTTTGATTAAAAATCTGCCATGGATTCTATAGCCTCTGTTGTATAGTAAAAAATCAGGCAAGAAAACAAGGCCTGAACTCTAGTTTTCATCTTGTAAACAAAATCCAGCAATATTAAAGGAAGAAAAGTTAACAGAGTTACTGTAAATGAAATAGTTAATTCAGCTCATGTACTGCAACAAATGGAGTGATAAAGTAGTATTTGTGTTAATGAATAGTTGTGGCTGGGTGTCAATTTTAGATCAAATTCAACATCACAGGAAAAGCTAGGACATGAAAACAGAAGGGGAAAATGTGAATAGAATATATGCAGTTGTAGCCTGGGTACACCCAGGGTGTACCATGTCCACAAGTGGAAGGGATGGGGTGATCAGGCAAGAGTGCTATGAGAGGGGCCTGCCACTGGGGAGCTGTTCCCTCTTTTCTCTATAGAGCCAGGCTAGCACAAAACACTTAAATATGTAACTAATTATTGCTATATACAAAAATAAATAAAATTAAATATTTACAGTAAAATTGGTATGTGACACCGTATACAATAACCTGCAATCAACACATGGCACCACTTCCAAAGACTACAAAACATAGAACAGACAACTAGGAACTCAGTACAGGTGATCCACAGTGCAGGCAATAATTAACCCAACTTCACAGAACATTAACACCCTGGAACAGGTAAGCCAAGGCATCAACACAGAAAGCACATATAAGCATCAACTCAGATAAAACCAGGTAAGTGGAGCTAGCAATGCAATAGATGTACACAGGCAACAATACAGGTAAGTTCAGACAATAGGCAGTAAACATATATAGGCAATGAAAACAGGTAAATCAATAAAACCCCCCTTAAGGAGTACCTATAACTAAATTAACATCAACAAGATGAAGCAAACTTCAATTATAAAATATGAGGTGCACTTAGCATCTCATGTAGTGTTCCCTTGAGCCCTCCCCTTTAGGGCCCAGGATGTGGGGACACTCCCCACAATGGAAGAAGGCGGAGGCTGCAGACCCTTCCCTCCCAAGGCCGCCTCCCTTGTGGGACCCACTTCCCCAGCAACTCCTGCTCCCACTCTGAAGCAAACAAGGCTTGTTCTCTGGGGGGCCAGTCCTGCAAAGGCATCTCTCTGGCAGTTCCTCTGCATCCTCTTGATGGTCTGGTGCCCTGTTCTGGGCACTGAGGGCTCTCCTGCTGCCTGGAGAAGCATTGCTACCAGCTCTGGGCCCTCCTGCCGGGGCTTCCCTGATAGCCCCATGCCCTGCTCAAGGGATCTATTGGCATCCGGGGCTCTGTTGCCTAAGCCAAGCCTCACTACCTGGGCTTTGGTGCTCCGGCCTCATGCTGGGGCTTTCTTTCCCAGTGCCCACTCAGGGCTCTGGGGACTCCTTCTGCAATGCTGAGCCACGTTAGCGGCTTCAGCTTCCCAGCTTCATGCTAGGACCACTTGCCTGAGCCACCCTGAGCTTCTTCTAGGGTTTGGGCTCCATGAACCATTCTGTGCACCAAGGGTCCAGGGACATGAGTTGCCTCCTGCAGCTCCCAAAGTCTGCCCCATGCACCACTCTGTGGACCAAGTGTCCAGGGACCCAAGCTGCCTCCCAAAGCTCCTAGGATGTGCTCTGTGCACTGCTCTGTGCACTGCTGGAGCTGGAGCTGAAGCCACTTGCTACTCCGGTCCTACCAAAAGAGTCTTCCAGGGCTCTTCTGGGCTACCACTTCCACCCACTAGGCAGCTCCCCCCAGCTCTTTTTAGCTCTGCCCACTTCTTTATCCCCCTATGCATCTGCCCCACGGGCCAAGCACACTGGGCTTCTATTTACACCGGAGGCCCCACCCCAAAGTCTGCTGAATCTGCGAAGTGTAGTCTTCAATCAGGTCCAGGGGCTTTTCATCTCCTCTGCCCCCCGAGCAGGGGCAGGGCAAGCCCATTCCAGCTGTTACTTGATTGGTAAAAATACTAAGAAAATGTTAGATAAAGGGTATTCCTATTTTTATCACTGGGCTGAGGTCATGCTTAGTGGTTAGTGATGATATAATTTTGGCCACTAGATCTGTTACAGAGAACCAAAATTCAGTTGCATTGGGCACATCTACACGTGGCATTAATGTGCTCTGGAGTTTATTGCTCCTGGGAAGCTCCTGGGCATGCTATTTATATGTGTGCCCAGACCTCAGCACACGGAGCCAAGTCGGAGCAGCCCTGGCTGACAGGGGTTCTGAGAGGTCAGCCTGCCAGCCCACGCCTACTCAAACTGGGCTCAGTATGCTGTGGAGGGCCTGGCTGGCCTGGTTTACTGTAGGGCTAGCTGGCAGCACTCTGCTGCCCCAGTCAACTGGGTCAGCATCTACATATGATCTGCTGTGCATGCAAAAACTCCACAGAAGAGTAGTACTTATATTTTCAAGTGCTAACCTACTAAGGAGTTTATTAGTTTTGTGTGCCCTAGTACATGTGTAGACGTTGAGACATTTACTGTGGAACTAATTAGTCAACTCTGAAGTAAACGTCTTGTGTAGATGAGCCCATTTGGTACTTTAAAAAATAAGGAAGAACAGTCTGAACATTCAACATATGGATGCTGGTCTAATTTTCATTGATTTTATACTTGTGTAAGGTGTGGCATATTTAGAATTGAAAACCTGCTGCTTCAGTAGGTGTAGACACATGATACCTACAATGGCATAATTAGCAGTGTTGTTGTTTTATCCATGCACCATGTGTAGTTTTTTATTCTATTTTTTTATTTCACTGTAAGTGCAGATTAGATAGGTATAAATATGCTTCATGCCCAAGCCCCAAGTAAGAACTGTATACTTATTCCCAGATGTGTCTGACTTGGTTCTGTTTCAAGTGATAAACTGGTGCTACATTAATTTATATTAAAATATTGTCCATTACAAATTGCATATGTCTATCCATTGTCATTCTTTTGAGCTAAGTGTTTAAGTGCTTGAAAGGCTTATATTCTATTGGAAAATTCTATCACAACTTTCAGCCATTGCCACCTTATATTATTATGCAGGTCACATTTAAGAGTTATTTAATTATGATGATTTTCCCAGCAGCATATTAACACCTTCTAGAGCTTCTTGTTCATTCATCCTTGAAAAGTGGTGGTAAACCTTTAATACAATTCATATAGGACCTTTTTTTAAGCTGTGTATGGTGTGAACACACGGCTAAAAATAGATCAACTTATTCCATATTGATGTGCAAATGTGGTAGTAGGGGTTCAAAAGAAATAAGAATTTTAGTTCAAAACGAAGCCTAGACCTTTCAGATTTTTTTAATGACAGATGGACATTTCATAGATTTCATAGCCATCAGGGCTGGAAGGGACCTCGGGAGATCATCGAGTCCAGCCCCCTGCCCAAAGGGCAGGAAGTCAGCTGGGGTCATAGGATCCCAGCAAGATAAGCATCCAATTTACTCTTGAAGGTGTTCAATGTAGGTGCTTGAACCACCTCCGCTGGCAGACTGTTCCAGACCTTGGGGGCTTGGACAGTAAAGAAATTCTTCCTTATGTCCAGCCTTAAACGGTCTTGCAGGAGTTTATGACCATTCGACCTAGTCATTAGCCTCCTAGCATGAGCAAAATTTGAACCCAAGTGTTCTACGTCCCAGGAAACTGCCTTAATATTATTTTGCCTCTGTCAATTTCTCTTGTTAGCAGTATGAAACTTTGTCCAATGAATATTAAATTATTTGTGCAAAGAAAGACCCTCTTGGGGTCTTGCTTCCTAGGTAAATAGTTTTATCTGTAATGTGCGTGTGTGTGTGTGTGTGTGCACGCGTGCGCGCACAAGGAAGGTGTCCCTGCTACCCCCCTTCTCTTTCTACTTTGAATTCTGTTCTGCAATTGAGAAAACTTTGAAAACGTTTTGGTAGAAACAACAAACTTCTACAAAATGTTTGTTTGGAAAAATCTACATTTTCTGATTGAAAAACATGTTGTCAGTACATTTCTGGCAAGCTCTGTTCCCAGGTGACAAATATGTTCTAATCAAATTGGCTATTGTGTAATAGTTTAATGAAGGGCAAGTGAATGAGCTTACAAACAGGACACCAGTTGGCTGTGTGTGATTCTGAAGGACATTCATGCAATGTCACTTCCATGCTATTCTGTTGTGTGTTAACCTAAGCCATCCCACAAAAGTAATTCCAAGCAAGTGCAGTGTCATAAAAAGCATAGTTAGCATCTGGGGCAAACCCTGGAGGAAAGCAGGAAGGCCACACAACTTCTGAGTGCATGTGTAGGGATGCACAGTTCCAAGAGCAAAGAAGGGAATGGGGAAGCAAATGGCTCTGAGACTGGGTTGGAGGGCGGGCAGGTTCCAAGAGTGAACCCAGCAGTCTTACCCATGCTGGTCACTCCTTAGTAATTACTTCGGTTTCTGTTCAAAGAGTATATTGTGTAGGGTGTATGTGTTTCATTTTTCAAAATGTTGATAGGACATAAGGTTGTGTTTGGAACAGGTACCTCAATTACTAATATCATTCCTCAAGGAACAATTCCCTGCCACCTACACTCCCCCACTCTCCCCCAGCCATCCAGGATGTATATGTTAAGCACCACATTGTCCTTTTTAAAGAATAATTCTGACAGCTCTTCCTGGACGGCCATCTAGTTACTGTATTTACTCAAATACAAGTTTTTCCCCACAATTAGGATGGGGAAAAAAGTTGCTTGTCTTATAATCATATACAACAAAATCTCACTAAATACACTCTCTATCATTTAAATGCTGCCAAAAAGCAGCATTTCTCAGCAAGGGAAACCAACTATGAAGTTGATTAAATGCAGCCAACACTGAGCATGACTATGTGTCCACATGGGCAAACATGCTGGTGGAAACCTACCACAAGGATATGTTAGTGTAGTCTGTCTCAATAAAACATAGGGTAGTGCCCACTAAGCACAGTTTCCATTACTGTTGACTCTTGCGTCTCAACATATCCTACCAACTCACTCTCGCGGGGACCAAACTTGAAGTATGTGTGAACCCATTTCAGGGGCACCTCCTACAGCCACTCTCAATTTCTCGGTCTGGCCTGCTAGGGAATAGTGGAATAGCTATCATTCTATTGTCTTCGCAGCCACATTTCTGGGTATGATGCATGTGAGTGGGAATGTGTGCACAGTTTATCCTTGACAATGGTTTATCCTTGACAGCATCAGAGATACATTGTAGACAATCCACACTGTGTCTCACTGAGATCAGTGGAATTTGTCCCACCAACTTCATTAGTGCTGAGCTTGGACCCTAAGAATATTAGCAAACCAGCTATGTTCCATCAACATCTGAAAATGATGGTTTAAATTTCCAAGAGGGTTCATAACTTCTACCTTGCAACTTCCTGGTAAAGTGCAACAGTATTGTGTAGCTAACACCATTTTGAAAATTTAATTTAGCTGTTTTGAAGGCATTGAAGAAATGTCAGAAAGGAGTAAAAATGAGTAAGATGTTAAGCAAACCATTCTTGAATGTAATACAGCACATGCAAAGTGACACAGAGAGCAAATAAAAGTCATTAATCAATGCCTAACAAAAATACCTCTGCTGGAAGCCAATTAACATCACAAAATATCTGCAACAGAAATTAATTTTAATGAAACTGTATTCAGATGTACATATAGCTACTAATGAAAGAAAGTCTCTGGATCTTATCACATCTGTTCCACAAGTAGTAACAGTAAATGATTACATGCAGAGATCATGGCAATCAATCAACAACGCACATGATAAGGATTCAGGCAAAGGCAGCTTTAGTCCATTAACACAACAAACATTTTGCCCTCAGTAGATGAGGATTTAGCAGAAGTGTGAATCAATCAACTACTCTTTATGTATCTAAGGTACAATGAGAAAACGGGATGTTTTTCAGCTAGGTCTATTCAGTTTAGAGAGGGGACATGATAGGGATTTACGAAATATTAAATGGTGAAGAGAAAGTAAATAGGGATTTATAATTTGTCATCTCTCTCAATACAAGAAGTAGGGGTCATAAAATGAAACCAAAAGGTAATAAGTTTCATACTAACAACGAAAAATTCTTGTTCGTACACTATGTAATTAAAGTGTGAAACTCATTGCCACAAGATGTTGTGGAAGCTGACAGTTTAACTAAATTCAAAAAGGGATTGAACAAAGTCTTGAAAGAAGGGTGCATCAGTAGCTATTGAGTTACGGGTATAGTCTCTGAATCAGAACTTTCTAGTGCTTAAATCATGGAGGCTACAAGTGGGATAGGAACAGGGGGGAAAAAGGCCATGTTATACCTCATACACTCTGACCATCCATTTTCTGCCACTGTGTGACCCGGGATACTGTGCAAGTTGGACCTATAGTCTGACCCAATAAAAGGGAGTTCTTATGTTCTTTTGTAGTTGGAATTAGAATGGAGAGGTGGTAAAAATGAGGGCTTAAGAGATTATTGTGTCTGACCCCTAAAATGAGAATTTATCATTTGGAGTGTTAGGAATCTTGAATTCATAACTTGAGACATGAGATGTACATTTCTACTGTACCTCTTTTTTATCAGTAGATGAAATCATGGTTGATGGATCAGCATGTACACTCCATATTAGGGCTGCTTTGCAAATAGCCTTCTGTATTTACTCACATGTTTCAACATAAATGGCTATAAACCATCTGGCAAGGTACATTCATTCTAATGTAGTTCTGATTTAAATTTTTGATTTCTAGGAGAAACCAAAGAGGGGTTGACAGGTTTCTTAAAAAAGCTGTTGTGACAGTTGAACTAGCAGAATGTGTTTATTTCTCTTCTGATTTTGGAAGGGCTTGTATCCCAATTTCTTCCTACCCCATTATGCCCTTATGGAACATATGTCACTGACTTTTTATGTGCTCAAGTGGTTTCTGCATCACTATCCAAGTAGCCTACATGGAGGGTGTTATTAAAATCCTGCTTCCAAATGCCCCTTGAAATGAACATTTTTGTGGCCAGTAAGAAAACAGTTCTCTGAATAAGTGAATCACCATTGGAATATATCATCCCTGCTCTGCCTCCTACAGAAGGAATGATAACAATGAGATGGTCTATTAAGAGAACTACTGTTTGTGATCAGCAAAACAGTTTTATGTCATTGATTGGAGTTGATGTTCACATATTTTCAACAGTGTATGTCATGCTAAAGATTCTGGACAAAAAAACCTTATCGTTCCTGAGATAGGACTTTTTGCACATAAAATTTTTCCCTATCTTTTGGAAAGTTTAATTTGTATCTAAAGTATGATGATATTATGTAAAATAACACTCTAAGAAAAACAACAGACATATCTACTTTATCTACTTTATCTACACCAAGATCAACTTATTGCGGTGATTATATATTTACTTCTGTTAGCACTATGAAAGCAGTGTAACTGAGAGTGGTCTGACTTCCTTTGTCTTTCCACACAGCAACTGTTAACTAATTTACAATTGTAGGATAAGGTCAATCAACAAACATGATGAAGGCTGATAGTTTGCCTGAGTGTCATGGAGGGGATCGTTTGCTCTGCAGAGCCTTCTTCTAGTGATAATGTGGGAAATAAAAAGAAGCTGGTTTAACTTTAAAAGGCCATGGATAGGCAACTGAGGAAAGCATCCCCCTCTTCCTCCTTTTCAGTTATTACCATCTAACCTGTTTTGTTTTTGTCCATCATGCCCACTTTTGCAAAATTGACACCAAAATACAAGTAAGAGGCAAAATTAGAATGCAGGGACTATAAATTGTCCAGGAATGAAGCTAGAGAGGAGGAAGCAAATTGGGGGAGGGAGGCCCCATCATAAAAGAGTAAAGGTAAATTATAGTACTAGGGGTTTCAGATACATTGTATATGCTCCATATTAATGTAGTTCCAAATTAAATTCAGTGAGTGCTGTTAAATATTTTCTTGCAACTGTATATCATTAAACTTTAATAAGATTGGCAAATGTACTCTAGGTACAAGATAATTCTGCAGCTCCTACACTTAACTGGCATTGTACTGAAGTTCCTTCTGTTTCCAACCTGTAGTCCTTATTTTGCATCTTCTATGTGATTGACAGTATTTGGACCCCTAATTATGCAAAAAAATAAAGCTGTTTTCTGTTTTAGTTTGCTTTGTGCATGTGTGTGTATCTTACCAGAAGTGTTTGCATAATTACTGAAGATATACAAGCTTATGAAATATTAGGGGAAAAAAATATTAGTGATTTTTATAGGCAGAGAATATTATGTTGAAACTTGTTGAAACAGTTGCACATGATTCAGAAAAAGATCTGGAGGATAAATACCTATTTAAGTTTTCATAACTGAAGCATCTTTCATTTTAATCCTTGTTTTTAGAAGCAAATGCTGAATATTTTACACTGACCCAACCTAGGGAGTGTGTGTAAAACTCCATAGGTTAAGAAACAAGAAAGTTTATTGAACTTTCTGGTAATACTCCAATACTATTGTAAAGCAAAAAAATAGGGAGCAGGAGACTTAGAAAGTTATTTTCACTCTGATGATCATTTTGATCAGACCCTTAATCTCCTGATTTTTAGTTTCCACATATATAACATGGGGATTGTCCCCATATTCTCTTCACAGGATGGTAACTAAATCATGCTATGAAGCTTTTAGATATTTTTGGATGGAAGACATCTTATGTTTCATGTTTCATGTTATAAATAATGAGCAGCATTAGACAGACTTTTTAGCCCATCCAAATTACGTATGAATTGTTTAAAGCATTAATGTGTCTTCAAGGGTGAGAGTAAACCCATGTGAGGGTAGCAGTCTGCTTTATATTCAAACTAAGACAAGATTCCAAGCATTCTTCTAGAATGTATCTCATGCATAAAGACGTTGATTGGTAATATCCTCAGACATCATTTCTTCATAATGGGTGCATCTACTCAAGACACTACATCATCATAGCAATGAGCTACAGTGACATAGCTCATTGCTACGGTGACTTAGCATCCTTGGGCACAAACTGTGATGCTGACATTACTGCACAGTAGCAATGAGCTACTGCACAGTACTAAAGTTGGGGGAATGTGTAGATGCATCCAATGTATACTTTTGTAAAATGTATACATTTTTTGGGACAAGATATCTTTATGGACAGTATAGGAGAAAATATCTAGTGTACCTTCATTACACGGTTAAAGTGTTTGTTACTTTCCTTAAGAATGTGTCGTTTCACTTGTAACTAGTGTTTTACATACTGTTATTGGTGCTACATAAATAATAAATAGTATGCCCAACCAAATGAGGAGAGGCTGGAAATTGATCTGAAATTGTTTAAATTTGGAGCAAATCTTCTGTTTATCTCCACTGTGAAGTCTTTTATCCTCTTATCTTTTATTATACTGAAGTGATTTTAACATTTCCTTTGCTTTTCATTTCCTTAAAGAAAGAGAGGTAGCATACACTACAATCTTGTATCAGAAACAAATGAACTTCTAAAAATATTACGCTTATTTTAGTGCTTGCATAAAGCACCCATTTGTTATCATTTAATTTAATTTAATTTAATTTTATTGTATTGTGCATAACAGTGATTCCTGAACACAACAGAGATTACTTTTCTGAAAATATTATGAGATATGTTCTAATTTAATGTTAGTTCTCATTTTTAATTAAATTAGAGAGAAAGGTTCCCATGTTTTTTTCCTTTCCTTGAGGGACATAACATTCTGCCATGTTATTAGCAGGTTTCCCTTGGGGCACTTCTTGGCTTTGATTAATTTGTCATCATCAAGGAACATGGAACGCCAGTAACTTGCCAGAAGGCATGTATTTTAGATTTATGTTACAACTTTTGTATTTTAAATGTAAGACTATTGATAAATCTTCAAAGAAGACACATATCTGTGTCAGGTTTCTTTGCATCTTTCAGTTGTCTCAAAATGATCACAGCAGTGAATACAACCATTAGCTAAAAAAGCACCTGGTGGGAGAAATAAATGCAATCTTATGCATGCTAACAATTTACAGATCAGCAGAGGTGAAAATGTAAAAATGTTTTTGGGGTATCTACCATACCTCATTCAGTCTACTTATAATTAACTTTTTCACTTGTAGCTGCATTCCCTTTGGGGGAGCACTGTTCCCATTTTAGGCTTTGAGGCAAGGTACAGAAATTACACCTATCTTGCTTTAAACAAGCAGAAAAAACTCTAAAGACATAACTGAATAGCTCACAGCTCTTAGAATGCTTTAAAAATGGTGAATTGCACTCTCTGTTTACCTTTGATGGATGAGGTATTAGATTAAAGCGCTTTCTGTTAGAGTGCTTTATCAAACACCTGTGTCAGATCTCATCAAGAGTTGACTTAGAATGCAATCACTGCCATCCCAAACAGCATTGGGCAAGGTTTGCATAGTGCAAGCCTGAGGCAGAGCTTCTGTGCTTTGGCCAAGTGCGGGCCTGGCCCCACCCCTTTGCCTGTCACTGACCCAAGTCAGTGACAGTCTCTGATCCCCACCCCACATGCAGCCTCACTGGGCTTTCTGTCCCTGCAGCCAGCCCAGTCCCATGGCACTTTATAGTCTGGCTGGTGGGGTACTGCAGGGGAAGGAGTCTGGCATCTCTGTTCTGGCTACTAGGCCTGTGCAAAGTGAAAAGCATTCACTTTGGATTTGGCAATTTGGAGGGACAATGATTTGATTCAATGATTCAAATCACTGTCTAGATTTAATTTGGCTGAATTCAAATCCAAAGATATTCAGCGCCAAATCTTATTCAGTCATAGACTACAGAGACAGGCAGCGCTGGGGGAGCAGCCAGCCCCTGGAGAAGCTGTGACTCATCTGGCTGCTCCCCCAGCTGCCCCCCAGCTAGGGCAAGGCAGGCAGCACCGGCAGCCCCGAGACAAGGGGCTGGGGGAAATGACTGGGGAGCTGTGGGAATGATTGGGAGCTGGTGGGGAATGATTAGGGAGCTAGGGGATCAAACTGGGAGCTGAGGCGAAACCCCTGTTCATTCCTCCAACCCAGATCATTCCCCCCAGCTCCCCAATCATTCCCCCCAGCCCCTCTGGCTTCTCGCGGAACTACCAGCTCAATCCGGGGCTTATCCAGCTGCTCCCCCACCTGCTCCCGCCCGCTCTGCCTAGTGCCTGCCTGTACAGTCTATGGCCAAATCTCCAAATCTCTCTGAATCAATTCAGAGGCTTCCAAATTGATTCAGAGAAATCAATCGGTCTCCTGATTAGATTTGGATTTGGAGATTCGGCCGCCAAATTGGGCCAAATCTCCTCCAAATCAAATTCACTACTGAAGCTTTGCACAGCCCTCCTGGCTACTGCATGGGTTGGGTCTATCTGACAGAGACGCTCCATTTTACCAGCTGTAACCAAGAGCTCTGGGGAAACGGAGTCTGTCAGCCACATGGATCCCCTGGACTCCGCAAGCTTGCAGGCATGGGTCTTGGTTTGGGGCTAGGCTGGGTCTGCAGGACAGAGATGCTCTGTTTCCCCCTCTATGCCACCCTCAGCCACTGGTGCTGACAGCAGCCAGCTGGCAGGGAGCAGAACTGGGGAGAGGGGCCCTGCTGGCTACTCAGGGGTGGCTGGCTCCTTTGTTGCTCCCACAGGGTGTGCAGGAGTACCCAAGCTACTGGGCACAGCCTCTTCAGACAGCCTCCAAACCACGCCCCATAGAACAGCATGTGTGTTTGATTCTGGCCTGACCTAATCTAGAGTGTTTTTAGTAAAGTGCTATAACTTCCTCCTCAGGCTTCTTGAATATTTGTACTTAGCCTGAATGACTATTGCCCTCATTGTATTTTGAATTGGGGTGCCATTGCATACTCCTTCAATTGAAGATTTATACTGCTAGGAAGAAAATTGAAGTACTGCTTTTATTATTGTTATTTTTTTATAAGGAAGAAAGCCTGAATTGTCTGAAATCTATCATTCCAGATAAATAAAAGAGTTTATATTTGGGGGAATTGTACTTATTTAATAATCTACATTGCATATCTAAATCATTCCTTTTTTGAATGACTAAACATTTTTCAATATCCACCTATTCATGCATAAGGTATATTCCACATATCCATAAATGGTACTTAGGCCTAAATATGGTGCTATTTCACATGGCTCTGGAAGCCCTGAAAAAATGTTAATGCAAGAAATGGGTAAGTCCCTCTCCTCCCCTTCCTTTTTTATGACTTAGTGTTAAGTTTAAAAAGTAGGTCCTTGCAAAAGCTTACACATGGTTTTTCAGAGGCTTGAGTAGGATTGGAGTAGGATCATACTTAAGTGCCTGAATGCCATTTTGATTTCTATTGGATGGAAGAAGCTCTAGCCCTATTTGCCTTGTAGAAGTTTTAAGAGCTTTATTGTGAAGGATGCAATAAAACCACAGAGCTTACAGAGCTTACAAGAAAATTATTTTCAAATCTTATATCAATAGTATCTTGCCCCACTCAAAATTAAATGCATTTATGGTACGGGTCAGGGCAGGCGTTGGAGGAACCATGGTCATTTGCAAGGATTCTACCACATGTAGTGGATATGTCCCAGAATTAAACTGCTTTGGAAGAAGGTTGGAGACATGGTGAGGAAAATAATAGGATGCCAACTATCAACAACCCTTAGTGTTCCTATTGAACCTTCCTGAGAACTCTGCAACATATATGTATCACAGAGAATGGTTCTCTCATCTTCTAGAGGCTGCAAGAACTACAAAAGCAGCTAGAAGAGAAGTGACACCCCTAAAATCACTGACTGTTTTCTAAAAGTTTGGGACGTTTTAGTGATAGAAAAGTTATCCTATCAAGTCAGTGTTCTGCAAGGCTGAAAGGAAAAAGACTAGTAATCTAGTGGAATCTTTTAGAATTTGCTATAAAATAAACATTACCTGGCTTCAAACCAAAAAATCTGAGAGACTGTTTTTGAATGTTCAAGTGCAAGATCTGTGAATGAACACTTAAGGAGAAATTTTAAATGAATTTAGATATTAAAAGCAGAAAATGAGAAGAAGAAGAGATTTGTGTTATGCAGAGTTCTAGGGGGAAAAGGGGCTGAATTATTGCATCGAGATGACACAGGGGCTTGGCATCATCAGGAACACTGAGGAATTATGGGAGACAGGGAAGGAGAGGAGGGAATACAAGACTTCTATGGGCAGTAATTTCATTTGTGGTAGCACTGTTGACAGGAGATTATTGTATGTCTTTGTGTATCTTTTGTGGTATTGAATATGCTTTTTATTGTTAAATCTGTGATTTTATGGATTGGATTAATTAATAAGTATATATTTTTTAAAAGCTAATCTTGTAGAGACTAATGCTTATACCAACAAAAATATTTATTTTCCAGTATACTTTATTGATTCCCTAGGTAGAAAAGCTACATTAGCTAAAGGACATTTTTTTTTACTAATGTAACTGTGTATATCTTATACTGTTTTACCAGTATAACTATGTATATCTTAACTGTGCTGGTTAGGTGTGATATTTCTTTTCTTCTATTTTTATTCCCCTCCTCTCTAAATAATGTAAGTTTTCCAGCAAAACTTTTTTAGAGTAGATATGCCAAACCCAAAAGATGAGACAGTAGAGGAATATAACAAATAGAAAACCACAAGGTTAATGATTATGCAGTTATTAGCTAAGTAATAAGCACTGGTCAGAGTATAACAGCTGATTAACGGTTGCCCTGTGTAGCAACATTTTTATCGATGAACACCAATAAGCAAACAGTATCGAGGTGGTTGAACTGGTAAATTACAAGAAATTAGTTAAAATTAAAGAGGATTGTGAGGGATCTAGCAAAACAGTATAAAATAGGCAGGGTTGTGACAGGTGAAATTCTGTAGACCAATGCACGGTAGTGCACCTTTGAATTACTTCTTGATATCACTACTTGAAATGAGCTATACATTCTGGGGGAAAAAACTTAGTTGTCAAAAATGTCTCTTGTCTGTAAATATCCTCTCAATGTACAGCAGTAGATAAAAGAATAAGGGAATAATTAGTGTGGAGTAAACAATGGCAGAAAAACATACCACTGAAAATATTATCATTCCAGCATATGAAGACAGTGATATATTATAACCTAAAACACCGCTTTCAGGTCTAATGGTCTCCTTCAAAAATGACATCAATAGAAATTATACTAAAATTTGCACCAAAAGATAGGATAGAAAGGCCACCTAGATGAGAAGAGTTTACATGACGTGGACATTTTAATTAAAAAAAAAAAAAGATTGAATATGTTGGGCAAAGACAGTGTGCCTGGTATAGACAAATTAAAAATGATTCAGGATAAGATCAGTTGAGTACCTAAGTATCCTTTCTCATGTTCTAAGGGAAGAAGGCAGGCACTGTAACTTTAAAGCAAAATATTTAAAGCTGAGAATTTGCAATTTTGTTTAAAAATTTGTAATAAATCTAACATTCATTGTCAAAAGATTATCATTGGAGCCAGGACCAGAACTCAATATGCAAGACAGGAATGCTCGAAGTTATTTAAGAAAAGTGAAAAGTAAGGAAATGCATAAATACATAAAACAAAACTTCTCTAGCATATCACATCAAAAACAGTGCTAAAAAGCTACTGTGTAGTAGCATCACTAAAAAGGCATGCACCGGCACACAGGCACAGTAGTGCCGGTTACTGTGCATTAATTTAGTATGCAGTTATACATGTACTAAACTTAATGCTCCATAACTTCAGCACATTAATGAATGCGTAGACACTCCCACTGAGTATTACAGCAGCATAATTCTGGCAGAATTACATATATATATACGACAGCAGGAAATAACACTCTAACAAGCAATGAGTCCCTGCCATTTTGCAAGTTTATTTAATGAAGTGGTCCAGTCAATCCTCTGATTTACAGAAAATCAGATATCACAGAACCTGTACCTTCCTCCTCACCCAACAGATAAAAATAGCCAATAACCAAAAGTAAAAAATAAGTAAATTAAATATAAGGCAAGATAGAAGATTGCCAAAGGCCTAATTTTTTCAGTCTTTATGATGGACAGCTATAGACCCAGTTTGCTTTATTTGAGGTTTATGCATGCCTCTCTGCATAGGAAAATGGTGGTTGATTCTCATTTCCTTTTTCCTAAACAATACAGAGAAGCTGGCTGCTCCCAGTTCTGGGAGACTTTTGTACTGCTACTTACATAATCGGGGGCAATTAAAAATTAATAAAGTAATCTCCCAGATTTGGAAGCAGTCATATATTAATAAATTAACCCCCAGAGTTGGCAATTATAAATTCATAAAATAATCTTCTTGAGCTAGGGGCAATTATAAAATAAAAAAAGATTAACAAGTATTGAATACATTTGTCAAACAAGACGAGAGGCTGAGATGCTGAAATGTCCTGTCCACTTAATGTTTTGTACTAGAATGTTGCACTGTGTAAAAATGCACCATTAAATTAAATAAGTGGCATTCATGGACATCTGCAGCTCTGGCAGTCTCAAGTCTGAAGATCAAAGACATACTAGTCCTCAAAGCAGTCTAGTCAATCATTTCATGGTGGTTTACGATTGCACTTTTCCAAAACTAGTTGTAAAGTTTGAGGATTTTAAAATGGATTAGGTGAGCTGGCAACAGTGTAGAAAAAGAACATTGTTTAAAACTGACTTATAATTGGCCAGTAGTATAATGGCATAGATACCAAACCTAAAGATACTAATGAATACAATGACTAGCACTCAGGTGGTAGAAAAAAAGGGCAGTATATCACTGTATCAAGCTTATGAAGTTACCTAATATACCCCATGTGAGCATTGCCTAGAAACAGCTTGCTGAACATGGCCTTTTTCTGACAGTGTTACTGAAAACCAGATGAGCCATAATTAAACCTGGGTCACTAAGGAGAGAAACAGTGGTTTTAATCATTGTGCCATTTATATTCCTGCAAATAAGTAAATCACACATACTGTGTGAAGGGCAAATGTAAAGCCTTTCAGCCAAAGTCAAACTTAGGGGGAAAACAAATCTCTGTAAATCTGTTGCTTGTGCTACAGGTATCCTGTACAGTCAAAAAAAATCAACAAAAAAAACAAAGCCAGGCCAGGGGTTGGGGGAGGGATATTGATAGTGGAGGAAAACCTAATTTAAAAAACGCAAGCTATTTACTTCTACAGAGCTATTGTGATATACTGTGATTGTTCTCATTTAGATTCTTCACATCCTTTGCCCTGCCCAAGTTTGTAAAAAGGAGCTAGAGGTATAGTCTCCCTCATTTGGCAATACCTAGGTGACAATATCAATATTTTGAACTTGGGAAAGAAGCAGTAAAACTATGTCCTGTGAAAGAGCTGCACAGGGACACAAACTGGGTGTTAAGAGCAATTCTACACTGGGATGTCACACTTTTGCCCTGCTCACATACTATTTTTAACTCTTACTTGACACAGCATGCTACCTGACATGCTTGGATTAGCTTAAAAGAAAACTGTAGTGCAATTAGTATATAAACAAATATTGCACGGAGCAAAAAGCCTAAGCACCTATTCAAGAAAATAATGTAGCTATATTAAAGCATATGAACATTCCCATACATTTCTAGTACTTTGCTGAATCAATACAGTTCTCTTGAATAGGATCTTAATTATAATTGTAGAATTAGCCAAGCAGTGGGAAAGAGTTATTTTGATTTTTTGACCAATCTCCTCAAATGTTCTTCTCTAGCTTTTCTTCAGTTCTTTTTAAACAATAATCAACCTGGCCATACAAGAATGTTGACTAGCAGTCCTCTGTGTGTGTGTGTGTGTGTGTGTGTGTGTGGAGAGAGAGAGGTTTATAGATATATAGATATCTATAGATCTATAGGTAACTATAGATATCCATAGATCTCTCTCTCTCTCTCTCTTTCTCTCTCTCTCTCTCTATATATATATTTTTTTATATTCCTGGTAAATATTATACATAGTTTTCCTCGGTGTCAGTCACAAATCAAGGACATTGTTTTGTATTCATCAGTCCTCTAGACTTCATGAATGAAGGAAATGATACCATAATCTGCAGCTCATCTTGACCAGGGTAGCTGCTAGAAACAAATAATCTCTTTCCCCCCCTAAAGAAGTGATTTGCAACCAGGGACCTATGGCACCCTGGTGTGCTGTGAGGTCCTGTCAAGGGTGTCTTGGGGTGCCGCATAATGTTAGTTCTGTTAGTTTTACAAATACAATTTGTGAGATAAACCCGGAGATTTGAAATAGAAGTCCATAGTTGTCTGAGTTCTTTGCAACACAAAAACTGCTCTTTTTTTCTTAGCCAAAAATGAGTGAAAACTAAGAGCTGGCATTTTCCAAGGGGTACCTCAAGTCTAAAAAAGTTGAGAACCACCCTAGAGCAAGTCCTCTAAAAAAATCTGCTATGAATAACTGTGAAATGTGCAGTTTAGCATGATAGTATGAATCCTGCCCTCATGAGTATTAATGGGACAGGCTTGGAGGAGCTTGAACAAGTAGCTGAATTACAGGAGGGCAACTGAGCTGCTAGCCCCAGCTGCCAACTTAGGTGCAGAAAAAACAGCCCTCATACTATCCTGGCTGTTGCCACAGGCAGCCCAGCTGCAGCTGCTGCCCCCAGGCACTGCTGCCTACCTCAGCACTGAACTGTCTAGTTATACCACTGGCCTGAACAGCAGCTTGGACACAGCAGCATGTGCCAGGAGTGGATACAAGAAGGAATGGCAAGTACAAAACTATGTACATCAGCCAACTCTTTGCCCATTTTGGGTGAAGGGCATATGGTGCCTCAAAACAGGCTACTAAAGCCCTGGGGTTACAAAAGCAGTCCAGATAACCATATCCACATGCATTGACTGTCGCACATTTAAGTAAATAGAAAATATTTGTAGAGACTACATTGTAAGCTCTTTGAAAGAATGCATGTCAGTACCTCCAACTTACGTTAGGTGGAATTGTGCTGAAACACACATGCACTGCCTCTTAAAAAAGGATTCAGTGTAGCTGTGTTTTTTGTGCATTGCACCCAAGCTAAATAACCCTACCCTTAGGAGAGCTAATTAGCCCACCCACGTGCTGCTCTAAGGCACATATCTTTCTTCCGATTTGGGAAGTAGCATGTGTGGGACATCATGTCTAGCATGGTAAGTTAATGATATAGACTTGACTTATAGATTCATAGATTGTTAGGGGCTGGAAGGGACCTTGCAGATCATTGCCCCACCACTCTAGGTAGGAAGACAATTGGGGTTAAGCAACTCCAGTGTGGTGACTGTCCAGTTTCCTCTTGAAAACCTCCAGGATAGGTGACTGCACCACCTCTGGAGGGAGTTTATTCCACAGTCTGGACACCCTGACTATGAAGGAGCTTTTCCTGGTATTAAGCCTGAAGCAGCCTCCAGGATTTTGTATCCATTTGTCCTGGTCTTCCCCAGGGGTGTCCTAGTGAACAGTTGTTTACCAATCTTCTGATGCACTCCTCTGATATAGTGGTAAGCCACTATTAAGTCCCCTCTCAACCTGCTCTTCTTTAGGCTAAAGAGGCCCAGGTCCCTCAGAAGTTCCTCATACAGCTTGCCTTGCAAGTCCCTGATCATACGGGTAGCTGTTTTCTGGATCCTCACAAGTTTTTCCATGTCCTTATTGAAGTGTGGCACCCAGAACTGGATGCAATACTCCAACTGCAGTCTCACCAGTGCTGAGTACAGTGGGAGTATCACTTCCTTAGTTTTATACGAGATGTATCAGTTGATGCATGCCAGCATGCTGTTTGCCCTGCTGACCACCACCTCACACTGATGTCTCATATTCATACAATGGTCAATCATTACCCCTAGGTCCCTTTTAGCCATGGTGCATGTCAAGCTGTCACCACCAAGCCTGTATGCATGTTGAGGGTTGTTTGCCCCCAGATGGAGCACCTTACACTTGGAAGTGTTAAACTTCATCTGGCTCTGCTCTGCCCAACTCTTGAGCCTGTCCAGGTCCGCCTGTATCTGCATCCTATCTTCTGATATGACCACACTGCCGCATAACTTGGTGTCATCTGCGAACTTGGCCAGCAAGGTTTTTACTCCCCCATCCAAATCGTTGATAAAGATGTTGAAAAGCACTGGTCCAAATACAGACCCCTGAGGGACACCACTGGCCACTTCACACCAGGATGACACAGATCTGTTAATGAGAACTGTCTGGGTCCTACTCTGTAGCCAGTTTCTCACCCACTGATCCATCAAGCAGCTGAGCCCACAATCTTCCAGTTTTCCCACAAGGATATAATGGGATACTAGATCAAAAGCCTTTTGGAAGTCTAGGTAATGTGCTTTGGACCCTGTTCTAGCAAGCTACTTAAAAAGCTGTCCAACTTGAAGCATGTAAATAGTACCATAGTATTAAAGGGAAGGAATTGAAAACAATATAAATACTTACTCATGCATATTCAGTCATATTTAAGTACTTAATCTGGGTTTATATGGAGTTCAATTCAGTGGCATCCTTAGGCAGCTTTGCAACAAAAAGAGTGTGGGGACACATTATACTTAGAATGGTTTAAATGCAATTAGAACCAAACCAGACAGACATATAAACCTATTAGACTGTTTCAATAGGACAGTTCAAAAGTGTACCTAGAAAATCAAGTTCTGTTTTGAACTGGTTTACTGTGAGCTGGGTCGGTTTTATATGTGGACACCAAGTGGTCTGTGGCATGGGTCTGATTAGGTCTCCAGGAATCCCAATTTGCATCATTACAGCTACTCTCCAAGTGGTAGAACTAGTCACTGTGGTATACAGCAGGAATTCTATTCCCACCTTGGGTCCAAGCACCGCTCCCCCATCTCCCCACATTAGGCAAGCAAACCGCAGACTTTGGTCATTTGCAGACTATTGAAGCTTACTGATCACGTTTAGGAGAAAAGGGAAAGCAGCAAAGTGAAAATAGCTCAGCCACAGGTTAGCCACCTCCACCTCCTGGAATCTCCAAAGTACAGGTGTAAAGCACTTCCTCCCCCAACATTCACCCCCTGCAAAGCATGCTGGGTTGGGTGCTCACTTCTACTCCTTAGTGTTGGAGCTACAGCACTTCACAGAAATGTGAATCGGTTTTCAATATGCGACATTTGAAAACCATTCTTTTTTTTTTTTTTTTTTTTTGCCAACCAGAAAATAACAATCAGGATTACCTGGCTTTATATTGTAGATGTGTATACATCTTGATGAGGCAGCTAAATTGTTTTATTCTTGGGTAAATGAGAAATTGTGCAATATATAATTATAATGTTACTATTCTTTACTACCAGTTTAGTTTGAATAGGGATTACTAGTGTGCTCTCCTGACCAGTAGGTAGACTTTACGCTATTTGCACAAGGATTTCCATAATTGAATGTGCAGGAGGCCAATTGCTCATTCACCCATGTATTTTACATTTTTCTGTTATAAATAGTATTTGTGTTTGTCTGGTTTTTAATTTAGAGCAGTGTTTCATATTCACTTGGATTGGCATGTTAAACATGTAAAATTATAAACAAATAAAGCTATTTTATATTTAGTCTTCAGTGAATAATTGCATTTTAAAGATATATCTCACATTACCATTGTTATACAAAAAATAAATCTTTGATTAGCATTGAAGCTAATATTCCCATTAGCACTTTTTATAAAACACTAGGCAATCTGCACAGTATGCTGTTGAACCTGAGCTGGTTCATCTCATCAGGTCTCCTCTCCTCTCCTCTCCTTTTCATACAGTAAATTCCCAATGCTTTCAGAGGTCACCATCTGTTATAAGAGAGAAGTCTGTGATATCACATGGAGAAAAGTTTATGACTTAATTAGATGAATAAACAGAAACATGAGCTGACAATAAACATTACTTCTGTTGATAGTTCGTTTGAAGTACTGAACAACATTTTACAAAACGTAGAGAATCAAATTCAAAGCCCTTATTGCCATTCAGACAATTATATTGAATTCCTAATCCTTCAGTGAGTATCTAAGAATTTTACTTAGGGAATAATATTGTCTTGAGTCCTTTCTTTGGTTCCTTGTAATTCCTAGTGGTTAGGACTGGCCTGGGCTGCAGCTACGTGGGTATGATACCAGTAAAAACAGAATGGCTTCTGAGAAATGGACAGAGGGATCTAATCTCATCTTCTTTGTCCCTCCCACTCATTCCCCAGTCTCTATTTCTGACATGGGTATATTTCTATGCTTCACTGCACCTTTGATATATTTAAGAGATTAATTTTAAAGCAAAATAATTGGCAAACTATTGTCTCAAATTAGGAAATTCTAGCTGACAAAATAACAGATGAAGAATCAAGGCTTTATTGTTGGCTTTTTACCTCAAAACTGAGGGTTCAGGCATTTGGTTTTAACATGATGTGTGGATATCCTACAGAAGTGAGTGATACAGAATGTTCAGGGTTGGAGAAGTGTGAGTGGGGCCCTAATTTGAAGTAATGGGGCCAAACTGCAGCCACAAGTGATGATTTCCACGGTAGCAGGTTGGCATGGGAAGGGAGGTCATCTGTCAAATTAATGTATCTTGGGACTTTTTAAATTGTTCCACAAACATCAACATAAAAATCCTATCTCAGTTACTAATGTCACTTTGGTCAGAAAATAGCCAGAACAAGTTTAATAAAATACACGTGAAAATAATACAAAATCTGCCCTTTAAACAGTAAATTAAATAGTGGATTTTAAAATATTTATTCACATTAAAATAGTCTCACAGGAATACATGAAATATGGCAATATCCTCTTTGTAAGAATTCATTAAGTTGTTATGAATTACAGAGTGAGATGGTTTTGATTTTCAGGATTTGCTTGATGACTTCATTTACAAAGTCTGTTTATCAGAAACAGAGTGCAAGCATCTTTCTACATGATTGTGACATACAGTATCTGACACACATGAATTAAATTTTAAATTGTTAAACAGCTGAAATACATTTCTGTTGTATAAAGGTTTCCATATTCAGTGTTATCTGAAATAGGCACAAGTCTACAAGTCAATGTGCTGCTTAATATAGTCTGATACAGAGAAGTCATCCTTTGGCTGCGGTTCTACCCATGATGAAATGAAGTCCAAAACTCAAACTACCTTGTTTTGAAAGAGTGTAATATCAGTCCTTATGCTGATCTGTTAAAATGTGAATCAGTGTTGCACTAAGAATTTTCTATTTTGCACACTATCAAAGGCAAGTGATAGAAAGTAGACATTGACATGAACTGAAGAAAATTATAAAAAGAAATGTTTTTTCATAATTTTTCATCCTCGTGATTGTCTGTCCCAACACAAATTAATTTAGTGTGTATTTTCCCCCATCCTCTGAAATCCTAATTTAAATATGAATCAAAAACAGTTCTTACAAACAGTACAGAGTTGTCCATTTATTAGTCTTATCGTAGTAACTTTGTGTCATTATTGTTAGCTCAGTGGGTTCTTTCAAATATACAATATTAATGTATAAATCCATTGATGCACTGGAAAGTTGATATATTTATTTTTTTTTATCCTACTGAATGTAGGTATTTACTTTTGTATATAAAATCACAAATGCAACAAAATATTAATTTACAGTGATCTGAAAACCCATTGTAAATTAATTAAGTGAGTAGTAGATCTACAAACAGACTTAGTTACCCAACTGCTACTTAAATGCTTAAGCTTAAAATATAGATCCTCAGTAGTCCCCATTCAGCTTCCATCTATTATTAGAGGCAACTAAATGATCTAAGTCTATACATTTTCACAAGTTAATTACAGTAGGAGCCAATCTTGCCTGTTTTGGTAGGTATTATCAGAATATGCCTAACAGATCAAGCTTCACATAAAACAGTTGGGGCTGAGTAAAGAGATGGTTCTTGTGTCTTCCTTATAAAATAGCCCTCTAGTCAGAGTACATATCTGACTTATAGGATAAGTAGAGAAGTTCAAGCTCATGTTGAAGCATTTCCACTTCTGATTAATAATGAATTATTAATTGGATGGGCAGAAAAAGAGAGAATGTGGGAAGAAAAGAGACAGGTGTGGCATATTTAAGATCAACTCCCTGATATGATGATTTAACCATGCAAAGTGGAACAGCTTACTGCTGTTTATCTCAGGGGATAGGGCTTTGTTTTGAGAGGTAGCAGAAGTGGGTTCAAATACACACTAAAACCAGGCAGAGCTGATACTTAAATTTGGGTGTCCAATATATGAAGCACGATTTGTTATAACTGGGTTTGTTGCTGCATTTTCTACAAGAAAGGATTGGCCTAACTCCAGTTTATGACTGAATTTTGAATGGAGGGAAGTCCCTCTTTCTACCTCAGAGTTTGGCCTGACTTCTGTCTTTGGCTTCCCCTTCCAGCCAATTTACTAGGAAAATCCCTAGCCATTTCCCTGGCTTTTATGGACTCCATTTGTAGATATCCACCCCTTCTGAAGGATTGTACAGAGAGCCTTGGCACCTAATTCGGAGCTGGATGTTGTATTTGGTAGCAGGAGACTTATTTGAGATAGTCACTGAGCCAAGGTCCCTTTTGTTAATCTATCCATAAGAGCTTGGTTGAAACCCGTGGAAAATAATGGGAATATTTACATTGAGTCTGGTTTGTCTACAGATGAAAAATTAATTTAAAATGATTTTTTTATTATGACAGTTGTAGTTTAAAACTGGAGATCCTGATCAAGAACCTA
The DNA here is from genome assembly GCF_052110815.1 of Crocodylus siamensis. Taxonomy (NCBI): domain Eukaryota; kingdom Metazoa; phylum Chordata; order Crocodylia; family Crocodylidae; genus Crocodylus; species Crocodylus siamensis. Next base: position 40,953,780 of record NC_143395.1, on the reverse strand, counting down.
GATCATTTCTTCTAAGCAGAGCTCCATTGATTTCAGGATCTGAGCCTAAAAATGTATAATACTTCGAAATGGGCTAGAAAATGTAGAGCAATATACCCACATTTTGCAAAAGTAATGAAGTCTTAATATGAGACCTCTCTACAACACTGCTAGTAAATCTGTGCTGAAAAGTGCAGAAAGACATTAGAGAGTTTTGTGAGTTATAAATATGTGGATTAGCAAAGTGATGTTTTTTATACACTAAAGGGATTCTGGTGACAACATAATAAACCACAAAAACCTTGCTAATGCAATATGTATTAATGGCCCTGGTTGTAGTTTAGTGTTTTTTTTATTTTATGGCTTAGGCAATACTGTGTATATGCTTCAAGATATTTCAGTTTTTTTGTTGCTCCTCAGTAGAAATTTGCACTGAATTATGTCTCTCTTTTTTTCTTTTCCCAACAATTCTTTTCTTCTTTCAGTGCCCTCCCCCCTTGATTAATACCTGTCACTTAAGATGGGACAACCTTTTGACTATTTGATTCCTGTTAGTATTGTGTTTGCTAAACAAACTATATTTGTGAAACTTTCCTTACCTGATTTCAGAGCTGTGATCCATAGTTTATCTACGTTGTAATTAATTACGTCATTAAAATATCCAAAAAAGGCTCAACCCAACTCTTCTACTCAAATCAATGAGAGTTCTCAGCACACAATGAATGAAAGATAAAACTCACGTTGCTTCTTTACACCCATTTTACCCACAGCAGATCTTCTCCTTCAAACATCATCTTGTTACTAATGATTTAGTTATCATATTGCTATTTCAAAGGAGCAAGGAAGTCTCCCAAGTGCATGGCCGGAGACTTTTTTCTACAAAAGGTTACTGATTTTTCATATGCAACTTTAAAAAATACAGCAGTAAGGAAATTAGCTTAATAAAATAACCAAGCACAATGTTTTCCAGGATTTTTCTGACCTCACTTCATTTTTTGTTCTTTCTTTAACCAACTGTAGGTGAAACTGCTTCCAAATAGCAAGTCCAATAGCAATGGTATTCTCTAAGTGAATTGCAAAATATCTTTTACTGGTAGTGAGCACAGATGGTCTTCCATGTAACCAGTGGGTCAAACAAGCATTTAATGTCAAATATTTGAGTTCATGAGCCGACATATGTTTGACTGAATCATGCGTACCAGTTATACTTTCATGAATACTTATATGTTTCAAATATAGTCAATGCTCTAGGATTCTCAAGATACACACTTTTTTTTCTCTTTGCATGCTTGACTATCTCTTAAGCACATGATGATGGAAGCATAAAATTGTTCTTGCAGAAATCATAATGTAGTGCTGAAATAATACAAATAATCGAATGGCACAATATCATATTGTTTTCCTCAAACCAAACTTTCTCTTTTACCTACTTTACCTGTAACAACTTTGTTGTCTTTCTCTCCTACATGCAGAACAGATACCCATTTTACCTTATTTCTTACACCATGCATCAAAGTAGCCAATATCATTGGTTACATTAATAGACATTTTAGAAGCGTGGACAATTTTTTATTACATTTTTTATTTTATATTTCATTCATATTGTTCAGACTTAATATGTTGCTTTTTTCTTAGGGATAGATTTTTCAGCTTTATTAAGAGTCAACAGTACCTTACTCATTGCCTAATATCATTCAAATAATGAACTATGCACAGAGTTAAGTATTACTTAACCTAAGCAAAGTTGATAAAATCGCTCTCTTAATTTGTGAATTCCTCCAGCGAGGATGGTATCTCCCTACGTGTGAGAGGCATTCTGGATTGTCTTTTTTTGTGGATTAGTCATTTAAATTCCATTCCAGTCTGTTTACATACCTAAATTACCAACCCATATCTTATCCTGTTTATCTTTTTCCAGATTGTATAAATTCACATTAAATTCTTATTCTCAACCATATTGCATTCAAAAATAGATAAAATATCATTTCCCCTTATGCCCATACAAACAAACATAAATATGCTATTGTTATTTATTTTAAAGAGATTTAGAGTAACACAGATCAGTGTATAAGATGCATCAAATGACAACAGTTACTTTTACCTCCTTTGATAGTAATTCACAAGATGAATAAAACACTAGATGTTAGACTAGTATGTCTTCCTTGTGAGTATGGTTTACTTGAAATACATCCCAATCTATCAGTAAATGGAGAGTATGTTTGTGGGGGCAATTGTTTCTTGAGCTTTATTTATACTTTGATTACTCTAAGGAAGAAGGCTTCAACGCATGAATATGCAGAGGTTCAGTTTTAAATCTCTGTAAAAAAAAGAGGAAATCTGTCTCAGATTGCTTTCTTGGAATAAAGGGAGTCTCTTTCAAAAATAACAAAGAAAGAAATTTAGCCTTAGGATAGCCTATAAATGCAACTTCCAGTACTATAAAAATGCTGTACAAAAATAAAATGCATTTTCCTGTTGAATAAATGTTGGACATAATCTGTACTGTAGTTTAAGGAAAAAAACTGGCACAGTTACTGTATTATTTTCATTTAAGCCTCTGTGGCTTTGAACCACAAACATTTACACTTCTGCTTAACTGTGATTATGAATGTGATCCCATTGACTTTTACACATGTTTGAACAATTGAAAACTGGTTATATGATTTAGTAGAGTTTTTCATTTCATATCAAGTGGACTAATGCTAAAAAAACCTGATTTTCATTTTCACAAAACATTAAAAAAATTACTCTAAAAAGCTTTAGCTTTACACTAAAAGGCTATAGTTTCAGCCGCCTTTATTTATCCCACTAATTTCTTCTTAAATTCATTAGAAAATCCACTGATTTTCTCAATCTAATTCTTCTTTCTAATTCTAATTTTGTACAAGTCAGTCAGTGATGCGACACATGCTTTGTAATCACTGATCAGGCAAGTCTCAAATATTGAGAGATATGAATACCACCAGCAATATGAACTGGCCAACATATGCAGTGGTTTAGCAATATGAATGGCTTCAATATTAGGGAAATATTCAGTCTAACTGAGAGTGAACATCAGGATCAGAATAAGGGAAACAATTGTTTCAGTAGAAACTGAGATGGATTTCAAAAGGGCAGGTTATGGGAGGTGACAGAAGACTGGGGGACAGAAAAAGAGGACTCTCAACAGCCCAATAACTTTAACTTTTTTTATCACTAAATAGATGCTATACTGAGACATGAATTTAGCAGGGACATTTTAGCCTCAGGGACTTCATAAGAAAAAGCTAATTCATCAGATTGCCTTTCTTTCATTGATCATTCCAGAAACTTTCATGGTTTTATTTACTTTTTTAAATTCATCATATCCACACTTGACCTAGATCTCAACAATAAACTTCTACAGCTGTAAACACAATAGGTAGGAAGATGTTTTTCACAGTCTGATTCTATACATAACCTTTGCAGTATGAATGGCAATGATAGATACTGTCTGGAGACTTAAAATTGTGAAGAGGATGACTCACAACAAAATGGTAATCAATCCAGCAGCATATAGAATGGTTTGTTATTAGTTACTGTAAAAAGCAGCAACCTGGAAACTGCAAACAATCATACTGATTGTGAAAAGGTTCTGTAATTTTCACAGTAAAATATGTCCATGTGGTTTTCCTATTTTTGTTTAACTCTTCTTTAAATGGCTGCCTATTTTTACGCTCCCCATGATTTATACTTTATAATCTAGGAGAACAGATGTGTTGAAAGACAGTAACAGAGGTGGAATAAATAACCATAAAATAGAACATTATAAAGGCAGATCAGATTGTGCTTTGCATCATATATTTTCAGTGAATTGTTGATACAGCAGTTCTAAATAAATGATACTACACAAGACTACTGTTAAAATTTGTATCTGGTTGTTAAGCAGTCTATGGAAAGAAGGCTACTAACTAGTAAGTTTTGTCATGTGAAACTGTAAAGTCCATAAAGTATAGTAATTTAAGTCAAGGAATTGGGAGTCATGTATTCATGATTCTATTTATAACTCTTCTACTGTATCACTGCGCAATCCTGGATATCATTAATCTGCAAATTCTGAAATAAATAAATGTATTGTAGTGGAGAAAATGATGACTGCACCCCACATCCCCCACCCAATTTGAATTTTAACTCTTTTGTTGAATTCTACTTATAAATCAGAAGTCTGTGGCACCTGATCATCAGTAATCAAAACCAACTCTTGTTTAAATTAGGAACTATCTTACTTGCCTCTGTTTTGTGGTTACATAAAAGACTACCCATTGTGAATAGGTAGCATAAACTTGCAAATTTATGCTATTGAACACAAAAAGACATGTCAGAGAAGATAAATAACTTGTAGATTATCCTGTAATTGCAGTTAGTCTTACTTACATTTATTTCATAGATATTAACTTCAATGATATTTTGCACAGACCACTTTATGTTAGCAAGTGTGCAACAAATATACTAAATATGTTATATTTAAATAACATCAACATCATAACGCACATTGAGAGCAGGTATGAAAAAAAAAAAGGTTGAGACACAGAAAAGTGGCCTGAACACAAGCATGAAAGCCAAGAATTCCCAAATTTTAATCTTCACTCCTTATGTTACTGGGATAGTTAATTTCCTTGTTTTGGATCCTTCATTTATAAAATGAAGATAATACTGATTTTTTAACTTGCATTTATGGACGGTCCCTTACATAAGGAAAATCAGAGAGTTACAAACTAATGCAAGAATTGGCAGTTAAACCATTGCTGGATCTGCTGCACCTTCTTTTTTTTGTAATGAACACAGGATTTATGATAAAGCAGTTTTCATGGGAAATGGCCATGATGCTAGAAATTCTTGATTTTAACATCATCCAATTCAGGATATAACTGGAGGAGAAACAAACTCTGAAGAAAAAAGACCAATTTTTTTTAATGATAACAGAAAATTAGGAAAAGAGAAACAATAACAGATTCTACATGAGTTGTTACTATCCAAGAAGGAGATATTACAATTAAAAGCAGCCCAGTGTTCAGCAACATTCAGAAAAGTAAATGGAAAGTTAGGAGTTATTCAGAATGGAATTAAAATCAAAGTGGATAATGTCACTGTACCACTGTTTAAATTTAAATCTATGGTAAATCCACACTATGGCTAAGTACAGACATTCAAAAAGCCCAGGGCAAACTACATTTGAATTGCACCATTTTCTGTAAACAGCATAGGTTAGATTGGTAGTGAACAGAACACATTTGCTCTTTGGTGAGGAAGATACATGGACTGCCTGCGCTAAGGCCAACAATTTGGGGGCGCTCCTGCAAGCCTCCTAGCATGCCCTGAGGGCTCCCCAGGCTGCCAAAGACTGCTAAGTGCAGCCAAGCTCCTAGGCCACCCTAGCTGGCTACCATAAATGGGTGTGCATGCCCTCCCCTCTCCCTGCCACATCATCTGTCAGCTGCAGGCAGACAGCAAGTAGGAGGGAGAGTGAGGGGGGAGGCACCTGTGGCCTTGCACAAACCCTAATTCCCTAGTTTGTCCTTCAGTTCTGGTATCATGCGATATTGTCAAATATTCCTATTTACTTTCTCCATTCCTTATTTAATATATATTTTTTCATATGCTCTCTCTGTAGCCTTTTCTCTAAACTGGAAAGTCCCAGTCTATTTAATCTGTTCTCATACAGAAGCACCAACTTCCCCCTGATATATGCCTCCAAGCCTCCCTTCCCCTGGGGGCATTACCTGTGCTCCCATACTCTGTCACAAAGTACCCCATGATGTGAGGTGACACACACCTCACACTGTGCCCAGGGGAACCCTGTGACTGGGGACAGCAACATGGAGCCTGACCAAGCTGCCAGGCATGGGGTACCCAAGTCCTGGGGCATGTAGAGGTAAGATGGAAGTCACTGTTCCCCAGCCCCCTCTCTCCCATTGCCTGACTGTGGCTGACAGATGAGCAGAGGCAGGAGGTGGGGCTTGGAGAGGGGCTGTGCTGGCTCAGATCTGGGAAAGCCAGAGCTGAGTCCATTAATTTGGGGTTCTCCTAGGCTCAGTGTCAGGTGTGTGTCGTGCCCCTAATGCCGGTGCACCCTTGACCTGCGAGCCTGGGTCGGCACGACCGGCTTGGCGCGAGGAGGGGGATTTATGACCGGGCAGGTGGGTGATAATGGTGAGCAGGAGTCAGTATGATTTAAACACAGTGTGATGGTTTCACAAAAGATTTATTTTACTTATGCTTCTGATGTGCTGCATTGTAGGCAGAGGAGCTGATTGATTTAGTTACAGCATGCAGCTATCATGTTACACAGCATTTACAGGGTGGGTAAGACAGTTGCTTCCGAGCGATTCATATAAACAGTTGCAGCCTGCAGATTACTAAGAGCTCTTGATAAGAAAGATAACGCCAAAGATAGAGAGATAAATGGACCGGTAAGACGAGACGGGGGTACGCCAAAAAAAAAAAAATACGGAGGCGGAAGAGAGAACATTTGTTGTGCACAATCTGTTTTTCTTAAGTGTATACATGGTTCTCCGCTTGGGCGGAAGGTCCTTCAAAGTTTTATCTGACACAGGTGACCAATTACTATACACCAATCATAAATAATTAATGAGTTGGCACTTGTGCTTTCTTTGTTTGCTCAGGTTTCTTAAAAAGGGGGCGTTATTTTTACTTGGGTGGTACTGGTTCTGTTTGGTCACAGGATGGCACGCAAAGCATATTTAATTTTACAACTTTACTAAAGCCAGCTAATCTCGTTACTATAGGTACTTTATCTTTTGTGCTGGGCTGTCAAGGTCAGTTTCTCTCTTTTGTATGAAAAGCTCAAGCGATTTGAAATGAGGCACAGATAGGGGTGTGTATATGCAACACTGTTAATACAGAGGAATAAATTACAACCACAGAGTTTGTTGTGTTAGCCTCTGACCTTTTGTCATCTGACCTTTTGCCATCAGCATCTGAAATCAAAGACTTTGATCTTTGACAGTGTGTATGTGTGTACATTGTGTGGTTCTTTGCAACAGGGTATGGGGGCACAACTTGGGTACCCAGATCCTGGGGTGCATGTAAGGTACCCAGATCCTGGGGTGCATGTAAGGCATACAGAAGTATCCATTCCCCCCACTGCCTTGCTGCAGCTGACAGATGGCTGGAAGAAGGAGGCAGGGCTAGGGAGAGAGGTGGTGCTGGCTCGGCTATGGGAGGCCTGGGGGGCAGGGCCTGCTGGGTGCTCAGCTGGAATAGCCAAGCACAGGCTGGGTGCACCTTCCTTTGATGGGGGGCTAGTAGGATGCCACAGAGACACCTGGGATGCCTTTGGACAGTGACCTAGCTTGAATCAATAGGGAAATTGATAATGAAGTTTACTGCCTCAGTCTAACCTAAATCAATTAAGGCTGAATCATAGAAAATCATAGACTCATAGAAAATCAGGGTTAGAAGGGACCTCAGGAGGTCATCTACTGCAACCTGGGCTGGACTCGATGATCTCCTGAGGTCCCTTCCAGCCCTGATGTCTATGAAATCTATGAAATCTATGAACCTCCTGCTCAAAGCAGAACCATTCCCAATTATATCATCCCAGCCAAGGCATTGTCTAGCTGGGTTTTTAAAACCTCTAAGTCCACAATCTCTCTGGGTAACCTGTTCAAGTGTTTTACTCCTAGTGAGAAAATTCTTCCTAATATCTAACCTAAATTTCCCTTGCTGCAACCTGAGACCATTATTCCTTTTTTCTGTCATCTGCCACTACTGAAAACAGTCTAGCTCCATTCCCTTCCAAGTCCCCCTTCAGGTAGTCGAAGGCTACTACTAAATCCCCTCTCAGTCGCCTTTTCTCTAAACTAAATAAGCCCAGTTCCCTCAGCCTCTCCTCATAAGTCATTTGCCTCAGCCCCTGAACCATTTTCATAGCCCTCCACTGGACTCTCTCCAATTTTTCCAGCTTACTGTCTACTGTAACTCCCAGGTCTTTTTTCTGTAAAACTGCTGCCCAGCCACTTAGTCCTAGGCCTGTAACAGCACACAGGATTGTTTTGTCCTAAGTGTAGGACTTTGCACTTGTCCTTATTGAACCTCATGAGATTTTTTTTTTGGTCCAAACCTGAAATGTGTCTAGGTCACTGAATCCAAGCCCTATCCTCCAGCGTATCTACTACTCCCCCCCAGCTTGGTGTCTTCTGCAAACCTAATGAGGTTTCATTCTCTCTCATCTTCCAGGTTGTTGATGAAGACACTGGAAAATAATGGCCACAGGACTGACCCCTGTGGCATTTCACTTGATACCAGTTGAGTGCCTGGGTTCTGCCATATTTAGACCAGTCTGTGTGTGCAAAACTTTTGTTCTGTTATGGATTTAGACTGGTTTCTGATCATTTAGACTGGTAAAAGTGAGATGTCTGTACTTGGCTTTTGAATACTACATGAAGTTCTGGTCCCCCCCCCACCCCTCCACCTCCAAAAAGATATCGTAGAACTGGAAATGATACAGAGGAGGGTAATGAGGGTCTTGGAGGCATGGACCAGGAACATGGAGGAGCTTCTGTATGAGAACAGACTATAGGCCAGTTCAGAGAAAAGATGACAGAGAAGGCATATGATAAAAATATATAACATAGTGAATGAAAAAAGTAAATAGGAATATTTCACAATATGTCGTGATACTGGAATTAGGCAGATATAAGGGACTTATTAGAAAGCAGGTTAAAACAAATAAAAGGAAGTTCTTTTTCATATATCATGTATTTAATTTGTGGAATTCAGTCCCACAAAATGTTGTAGAAACTAACTATTGAATCAGGAGAAAAAGAGGACTAGCTAAAAACATGGAGAATAAGTCAATTTAGTGTGTATTAAATATAATAGTAGGTCAAGGGGAGATATCAGGCTGTGTATATATACTCTTTTCCTTAGCATTTGCCCTGTGCCAATGTGAGACTGGATGGGCTAGGTAGTTGTGTGACCCAATATGACACGTTCTTACATTCTAATGAATATTAACTAAATTTATTATTTTTGTAAAAAGGTTTTCCCCTCTCAAATTTTTCCAGTCTTAAAATTCTACATTAAAATAGCTGAACCTCATTTTTAAATGTAATATCCTTTCCCTTTTTTTAAGAAAAGGAAAAGTCTGATACAGAAATTTCCTTAGGACACAGGAGACAGGCATGACTTATCAAAAGTTCATTTCTCAGATAAATATATAATTAGGGAAAAGAAATGGTATATTATGTACCCAAAGGACTGCCACACAAGTCTCTCAAGTAAACACAGCATGTAGTTAGGCAGTGTTTGCAAAAGTGTAATTAAGGAAATATATACAATAATTTACCTTGGAAACTAAGAGACATGTCTCTAGGTAACTACATAATTAGTAAGGTGTTTTTTTAACAAGTATTATGTACCCTATAGACCTGAGCAGTGTTTTTAATTCCTGGCTGGTTCTATTATTATATAATTGGAACACATGCAATAGTTATTAAAATCAACTTGAAATACTGCACACGACAGTAAATTATTATTAGACTACACAATATTGAGATTTTTTTTTCAATGTCAAGAATTATTAGATGGTAATATCAATAAAGTGGATTAAGTGAATGACATATTTTATATAAAAGCTTCTGACTATTACAGAATAAAAATAAAAAGTAGGATTGCAGAATAGGTATTTATGTCATTGAGACATTTCCAGACTTCTATTTTTCACATTTTATTGTATTTTTCTCTGGACTGAGACTTCATAGTTTCACCCGAAGGCTTTTATAGCCAAGTTAGAAATCTCTTAGAGATAAGTTATAGAAGGTGCATGTTGATAGAAGAAATGGTAAGGTGCTACCATAATAGTGACATATTTCTTTTAAGTCAGTCCAGAATCAAATTTTTCTTTCTGATCTCATCTTGTATGACTATTAGTCAACACTTTTCGCCCACGTTAACTGTATCACTGTATTCATTAGCATTAAATTAAACAGTTAAACTTTCATCCTAATCCTCTGTTCTAAATGTTTAGAGTTTCCAGAAAAAAAATTTCTTCAGGGGTGAAAAAGAAATCCTGTGCCTTTATTTTGAGTTACATGAACTTAAAAGAAATACTACTTTTCCTCCATTAAAAATACATCAGCCCACACACAGCAGATCAGCTTTAAACTTTGAAGCTGATCTGTTCTAAAAAAGGAACTTACATAACTTGCTAACTGGAAAAAAAAAGTGGTGGTTTTAAGTAAACAGTTATTAATTCCTTAAACAAACATCAAAGTGTGCTGTGTAGGAATTTTACCAATGTAAGGTGTATATTTTCAGAAAAACATAATTTGCACATTCATAAAGTAAAGGGAGCCTCTGTGAAAAGGCCAGTAAGCTTTCTTTGTTACTTTTTATGGACATTCTTACCATCTGCACATCTCATCTAGAGACAGTTTCAAAATATAGTTATGTACTCAAGTTGCCTTTTATTCGGGATTCATGCATTCTTTGGGAAATATGTGATTTGCTATCAGTTTAACCAAACAATTATCCTTTTTTTATTTTTATGCCAGGCCATTCCTTTAAGTCACAGGTTGGCCATTCTTTTAGAACACAGGTAGGCACTTACTGCCTATGCTTACTCTTAACATCCACCATTTTAGCTAAGATTGTTATGGACACATGTAAGGGAGACTCAAATTATATCAGCATCCAATAATGGAGCATTTCAGTGCATAAAATGCTGTGCAGATCCATTCCCCTAAATGCAATCTGAGAATACATGTCTGATGAATCCATACTCCCACTCTCATTGTTTCCATCATTCTCAACCCTTCAAGATTCTCTAACAAACAAATATGATCTATCAGTCTTCATGTCTCAATCTTTAATGGTGTCACAAGATAAATTCATTTAAAAGTTATTTTATCTTGGTTGATTATAGGAGGCTGTTCTCTTATAACTAGATCAAGGGTGGGCAAAATACGGCCTGTGGGCTGGATCCAGCCTGCAAGGCCATTCTATCCAGCCCATGGGGCCGCTAAAAAAAATGTAGAAAATTAATTTTTCTCTGCTGTTGATTCCTGTCAAAAAAGACAGGAACCAAGGGCAGTAGGACCCAGGGGAAGCCCAGCAGGCTCCCACAACAGCAGGGCCTGCCCGGTCCCACCTTCCAGCCAGAAGCCCCTGCTGTGGTTTCTGGGCTGGGAGCATGTGGCTGCCCTGGTGTGGGAAGCTCAGGTAAGGGCGGGGGGACCCTGGGCAGGAAAGGAACATGGGGGGGAGTGGGCCCTCCCTGCTAATGCCTGGTGCTCCATGCTGCAGTTGCTTTCATCCCACATGGGGCTGCCTATGTCTGCTCCGGACAGCCCCACATGGGCTGCGAGTGCCTGCAGCATGGGGTACTGGGCGTGGGGTGGGGGAGGGGCCGCTTCCCTCCCACGCTCAGCTTTTCCCTGGGCTCCTTCCCTGCACAGAGAAAAGTGGCCCCTCACCTGCCCCATGGCTGGCACCCTGTGCTGCAGGTGCTTGCAGCCCACGCAGGGCTGTCTGGAGCAGGCACACGCAGCCCCAGGTCAGCTGCAAGCAGCTGCAGCATGGGGCAAGGAGGGGCTGCTTTCTCCCCCGCCATGCTCAGCACCACCTTCTAACCCAGCCCCACTGCCAGGCTGACAGTGGGGTGTGTTACAAGCTAGTACTGAATGTGGGGAAAAGTGGCTCCTTGCCCACCCCGTGGTCAGTGCCTTGTGCTGCAGCCACCTGCAGCCTGCATGAGGCTGCCTGTGCCTGCTCCAGACAGCCCCGTGCAGGCTGAGAGCACTTGCAGCAGAGAGCGCCAGCCATGAGGTAGTCAAGGGGCCACTTTTCCTCATGGTCATTACCAGCTTCCCTGCTGGTGAGCAGGGAGTCGGGGCTGAGCGCTGCCCCCGCCTGTACCAGGGGGATGGGGGGTACTGGGAGTGAGTGGGCAGGGAGCCAGTGGAAGTACGGGGCCCACACCACTGTCCTAGGGCCAGTGCCAGTGGGGACCAGAGCAGGGTGGCAGGAGTGCAGGGTCCCAGCCGGCAGGGGCTCTATAGAACCAGGCCAGCTCCTCCCTCCCTGCTGGTGCAGGTCAGCCTGGCTTCACAAACCCTTGCTGGCCTGTGCCCCACCAGTGCTGGCCCTGGGTCATTGGTCCCAAGATGGTGACCAGGGATGGGGCACCTGTGAAGGGGTGGGGTTACCCATGTGGCCCTCAACAGCCTGCCAAAATTGGGTAAGCAGCCCTCCGCCCAAAATAATTGCCCGGCCCTGAACTAGATGGAGTACCTAGCAAAGGGGTATGCTGGGCTAACCTCTTCGGCAATATTTTTAAAAAATAAATAAATGTTTCATTAATTTCAGTGAATATGTGCTTTATTGCTCTTGTCTATAGAAGGGAACAGCACTATGTCTTAGAAGTTCTCTTTTATTATATGCAGCTGACTTTTGTCAGTGTATAAGACTCATGTGTCCCAATTTATTTACTAAAACACAACAAAGAAGCTAATTAAAGGCTTTAAAAATTCTCAGTAGGGTGGAGGAGGAAGCTCATGCTTAAGGCTTAGCCCCACTGTTAATAATGGTAGTGTGAAAATGATACTGAATATTACATGGGGTCAGTATTCTTACATTTAACTCAATTAGAAGTGAATTTATATGTCCAAATCTACATGGGTTTTATGCCACTGTCAGCAAACTACAAGTCAGGACTGCAAAGTACTGCATAAATCCTACTGACTCCTGCAGACAGACAGGGTCCCAGACCCTCTCCCTTCCACACTTCTAATTGGCTATTCTTTGTATCCCCTTGCACTGCATTATGGCTGCTATGAATTCCTACAATAAAACTTTGGTGTGACATTCAATCATCAGTTATTATTTCATGATGTAGTAATACCCAATGAGGCATGGCCAGGTCCCAGTCTGAACACACGGGGGGAAGGAGGCTTGACCTGCCTTGATCTGTCCTGGAGTGGGGGATGGTCTTGACCCAAAACTGCCACAGGACTTGGGAGATTTGTCAGTGGGACAGGGTTTGGTGGAATTAATTGCCACTGCTCCTACCCTGCCAAGTTTTGTGACCTGTGGGGAGCCCTGTGTGCCCGATACCATGGCTCCATGTGTTAGATTTGGCCCATCGGCCAGGGATTCAACACTCCTGGACCAGGTAGTCTAAAAACATATTATGAGCCAGTTTATGGTTTAAGTAGATAGATGAAAGATGGGACAGAGAGGTAAACTGATTTGTCATAGGTCATATATATATGAATCTATGAATAGAATGCAGCTCTCCAGCATACCAGTCTATTAAGGTGAGCACATATTTGAATACATACAACAGAATGTTAAACTTTGAATGTATTCATTTTTTTTAAGGTAGGAGAAAGATGTATCTTGAAACTAATTAAATCAGAGAAGTGTAAACTTTCTTGAGCCAGAGCTCACTTCATCAGATGCTATGAAAAGGCATGCACAGTGCAAGCTATCAAATAGAGTGATCTGCATACAAAAGGCAGGGGAGAGAGGGGAAAGGGAGAAAGCATCACATAGGTCATAAACTCTTAGGTATGAAAGGGCCTCAAAACCTAATCCAGGAAATGGGATATGAATCTGTACTCCCTCATTAAGTCATACTTAACACAATCCAGTTTGTGGCTGGTTCTTGTTCTACAATTTCACATTCTAGTCAGCTGTTGAATTTTTGCTTATAAGAACAGCTATTTTGAGCTCTGGTGGATGTCCAGAAAGGTTAAAATGTTCTGACACAGGCTTTTGTGTTTTTGGACTTGATGTTAGATGAATTTTCCCCTCACTGTTTCATGTAGGGATTGCCCATCTGTCTGATCTGGACAATATGACACTGTAAAATGGTGATGGCATATATGACATTGGTAGAGATGCAGGTGAGTGTATTTTGGATGTTATAAGCTGTGCTATATGGTCCATTGATAATGATGTCTGTATTCATGGGAGAGTATAATGTGTCTAGGTCCATTGCATGACCTGGTGCCTGGAGTTATTTAGTCCATTGCTTGAGAGATTTGAAATTGGGAGGCTGTCTGTAAACTAGGACAGGTTGGTCTCCCAGGGCAACCTTAAAAAAAGTATTTTCTAGGAGGGGTTGGGAGTCATTAATGATGGCTCCAAAGTGTCCAAACTGGGGGTTTTAGGTGACAACCAGTGAGTTTTGTTTTTGTCTTGGGGTTGGTATTTTATCAATTCCGAGAGGCATCTGGGCTTGGCTCTGTTGGTTTGAATAGTGATCATTTGGGGATTGTGCTGTAATTGTAGGAATGTCTACTCAATGTGTCCTTAATTCTTAATGTGTGGGTGATGAGGCCCCTGGCCCATTCCGGCTCCTTGGCCCATTCCAGCTCCTCCCTTTTTACTTCAACTGCCATGCCTTGATGTTTTCTATAGTATATGGGGAGGCTGTCCTCAGGGTCCCTAAGTGACCCTAAGTTCCTCAGCTAGCTGGTCTTCTCCATACCCAGCCAATCCCAGTCTTGCCCTTGGGGCACTAAGCTGTGGCTTGCTTTGTCCTTTTGGTACCTTGGGGCACCACATGCCTTATAGGCTATATTAATGCCTTTTTTTGGCCCCTGTTGCCACGCTCATGCCTTGCAGATATTACTCTTGATTCACGCACCAGCTTGTACAGGCTTTGACTTGCAAGTTGCTCTACCTGTAGACTCCTAAGCCTAGGCCCACTTGTACTGGCCTGGCTCTTCAGTACCAGCCTTCCTCACTCTCACAACACAGGATCTGTTCTTCTCAGCTTTTGCCTACCCCATCTTTCATTTCTGGAGTGCAGCTTCTGTCCCTCTCAGCTTTAGTCTGCCCTGTCTGACTCCTGGAGTGCAGGCTCTGCCCCTCTTGGCTTTTGCTTGCCACATCTTTCACTCTCAGGGTGCAGAACCTGGCCACCTCATCCCTATCCTGACCCCTGTCATGCCCTCTTGCACCCCCCTTGAGAAGCTTGAAACCTCAAGAGCCCCAGGGACTGTGGCCTCCAATTCTCTCCTACAGCTACAATCCAGTTCTCTGGTGCTAAACTTAACTGCAACTCAAACACAAGCAACCGCTTCCCAACAAAGTCTCCCACACTCTGGGTCAATGGCATCCTGCAAGCACTCTTTCCCTTTGTGCTATCACCTCCCAGCTCTTATGTGTGGTTTGGGTGCCTGCAAGACTGTCTCCTGCAGCTCTGTTCCCATGCAACGTTCAGGTGCTGCTTATGTGCCCAGAAGCCCTGCCCCTTTTGGTCAGGTGACTCCTTAAATCAGCCCCCAAAAAGGGTTTCCTCTTCTTTCTAATAACCAGTCTGCTTTTCATTACTGCAGTTTAATCCAGTTGCTTTCAGCCTTTACTCCCAGGCTACCTGTATATTTAGCCCACACAGTAAGCTTGTTGCAATGCAGCTAGCTCCAGCTCAGCTTCCTGCCTACAGAGCAATGTTGGCCTGCTGCACTTTCTTCTTAAAGTTACAGGAACTTCTGGCTCCCTGTTATGTGTGCATTCCCATTGGTGGGATGAGAGCAGCTATAGTTGTAACGTAAAGCTTGGCTGTAGACAGTGTATCTAAAGGTGTGCTTAGGATGAAAGCTAGTGGTCTTAAGTTATCTCTGTTCAGAATCATAGAAAATTAGGGTTGGAAGAGACCTCTGGAGGTTATCTAGTACAACCTCCTGCTCGAAGCAGGACCATTTCCAACTAGATCATCCCAGCCAAAGCTTAGTGTAGCTGGCTCCTGAAAATTTTGAAGGATGGAGTTTCCACCACCTCTCTGGGTAACCTGTTCCAATATTTTACTACCATCTTCATGAAAAAAATCTTCCTAATATCTAACCTAAATTTCCTGCTGCTACTTGAGACTGGTTTCCCCTTGTTCTGTCATCTGCCACCACTGAGAACAGTCTAGTTCCATCCTCTTATTATATCCCCTTTCAGTCTTCTTTTTTCTAAACTAAATGGGTGCTTCCAGATGGAGTGAGCACATGCCTGTTGTGGCTTCTCAAATCAGTTTTAGATGTCACAAGAGGCATGCTGGGAATGAAAAAAATGTTCCCCACACTACCCATTTTCAGCACAACTCTAATTTTGATAGTGGGGAACCCTCTTATAAAACAAAACAAAACAAAACACCACTAGAAAAATCAGTGCAAGGTGCACTCTTGAAGCATGCCCAGAGGCAATTGGAGGCTGGGTCCTCCAAAGAGACACTCTGGCACCTGGCCAGAGTGTCTCTATGCCTGCCCCTGCTGCTTCAGCATACAGCCTTAGTTTGCCGAGGCAAAAAGGAATGGGACAAGGCTGCACCACAGCTCCCACTCTCCCCCACCCCCGCAGCAGCAGCAGTGGCTGTGGGGGTACTCAGGGCCCACTACCAGAAGAGTAGGACCAGGCCAGATCAAGCTATTGCCCAGGGCCCCAGTACTGCATGCAGGGCTGTTCACTCTCTGGCTGAGCTGGGTCCTGCTTCTAAGTGTCCCATGCATCATTGGGCCAGGCCGACTCCATGGAGGCAGGACCCAGCCTGGCCCAAGGGCATGTGACTCTTACTTGTGGTGCTGAGGATTCCAGGTAAAAGAGAAAAGCAGGAGGGTTATGCTTGGGCAATGTGGGGGAGGAGGGTGCATGTGCATGCACTGGGGAGACTCGAGCTGGCTTACTTATCTACACAACCATCTTCTGGCCATCTTTTCCCCAGAAGCTCCCAAGACCACGCTTGCAGCAGCAGCAGCAGCAGCAGCAGCGGTGGTACCAGACATCTAGTTCAGGGCATGCTTCAGATAGAAGTGGAGGTTAAGGTGGGAGGTGGCCTGCCAAGGCAGCTGGGGCAGGCAAGATACCTTTAGGCTCCAGCAGTGATAGTGAGGGAGAGGCCTACAGACAGTGTAGGCTCCCTCCCCAGGCTGTTCCCCAACTGCAGCTTGGCAGTGGGCTAGGCAGCAGGCCAGAACAGGAGTGCAGAAGCTGGGGTGCAGTTCTGGCATTTAGTGCAGTGTGGTGGGCCCCTCCTGAGGGGGGGCAGTGGCATATGGGATGCAGCAGAGGACCCCCCCGCAGCCATTTCCCAAGGCAAGAAGGGGTACAACCAACTTACCCCCAAAATCTCTGAGAATGAGCCAGCAGCTAGCACTAGCCAGAGACAGGAAGGGGCCTTGCCATCTTCTCCCCAGAATATCCTGAGATCAAGCTTGCAGCAATCAGCAGCAGCAACCTGGGACAAGAAGGGGTGTGGCCAACTTCCTCCCAGTCCTTCCTCCCCAAGAAGTGGTGTGGCCAACTTCCTCCCAGTCCTTCCTCCCCTAGAGGCTCCTAAGGGCAAGAAGCCCTGAGCTGCTTTCCACGGCAGCTTTTTGTCCTGCTGGGACCAGCACAGATCTTGGCCTTAGCTTGTAGCTCCCCCTGGCTGCAGATCAGGGACAAGCTGGGCAGGGTCACTTTGCCCCGATGACACAATTTGTCCCACACCAAAGTGCATGTTCAGGCATGTATACTGAGGCACAAATCTATGGCACACATTTGTGCCACTGCTATTTGAGCTGCTGCAAGTGCACATGCCCAATAAGCCCAGTTCCCTCAGCCTCTTCTTGTAAGTCATGTGCTCCAGCCCCCTCACCATTTTTGTTGCCCTCTGCTGGGCTCTCCAATTTGTCTATTTGATAGCCTGTTCTGTGAGTGTTCTTTCATAACCTCTGATGAAGTAAGCTCTGGCTCACAAAAGCTTATGCATCTCAGATCTAGTTAGTCTATGATGTGTACCCTACCTTCTTCCTGACTTCAGACTATCATAGCCTCTCTCAAATTTTCTGAAGTTTTATTCAAATAAATAACATTGCATATTGAGCTAATATTAGTATGATAACCTTAATATTTATATTTTGGGCTTTTTCCTATATAAAATTATCAACTTTAGGTATATATTAAAATATAGTATGATTTTTGCATATAATATATTCCAAAGTGCTTCTTTTTGTGAAAGTGCCATATGATAAATGATAAATATCATAGCAACAAAAACTTCAGAAAACCAAGTCAGCTTTTAACATGTTTAACATGAATCTAAATGTTCTATTAATCACTTAACACACAGAATTTTGTAATATATCAAGAGTTAAAACCATTTATTTCCTGGCAGACTTTTAAAGAAGAATTTAAAATAAGCCAATATTGTAATCAATATACTTAGAAAAAAATATTATCCTACACTACTTTCTACTTTGATTTCGTAAGTGTTCTTGAGATAAGCAATTTGACTTTTTTTTAAAATCCTTTGATGGGAGCTCACAAACGAAAATGCAGAACACTGCAGGAGCTTGCATTAGAGGGAAATGTGTCCCCTACTGATTTGAACAGAACAAATATCTCAGCATGGTGGCAGCACATGTTGTATCTGTGGGATGTTCAGTTTTCAGTTGAGACCTAAAATCCTGACCACTTGCAATTTTTAAAAATACCATAGCACTATGTGAAATAAACACAGACACCTGGCTAGATTCCAAGTACAGCAACTTCATTGTACTTACCGAAAAGCCTTTGCTTTTTCAGTTGGAGTATAATATTCTTTACTTACTGTCCCAAAATGTGTATTATGGTTGCATCCACCTGAGTGTGGAACACCTGTGCCACATGCCCTCTGGTGCATGGCAGTTTACCCTGGGTGGGGTAGGGGAGGCTTGGGCCAGAGCTGGGTTGAGCCCAGCAGCCTTACCTGGGGTTCTGGGGGCCTTCTGGGCTGCAGCAGCGATGGACCTTCCACTCAGAGCCTGGCTGGCAGCCAGACTTTGGCTTCAGCTGTCCAGGTGCTAGTTTTGAGCAGTGTGTACTGCCCCTATGTGCACTGCTCTGCTTTTATTTGCATGGGTTTTTTTGAGCCCTGGATATCCAGGGGCCAACCACCCCCCACACTGCGCTGCTCCCTTGCAGCTCAGAGAACAGCAATGCACAGTATGCAGTACAGTACAGACAAGTGTGTGGCACCACATAGCACGCGGCTGTGCTCATCTGAACACAGTTTATATGGTCTTTTTTCCCTCACAGGTAGAAATATTTTGGGAGCAATGATGTAATGCATATATCATGCTTCTTTATTAGTTTGAGTTTGTAAAATGCTCTGGGTGTCAGCCCTCAGGAAAATGGCATTATATGAATGTTACTTGTTATTAGGAAAAAACTGAATAAAATCAAATTTTCAGAAAAAAAAACTTCACTTTGTTTCCCATTATAATTTAAATTGAGGCAAATATGGGAAATCAAGGTAAGTAGAAATGTTAATGGGACACAGGGCATAGGAATGCTCTAGACAAGCAGCTGTCTAGTTTGTTGGAATCTAGAGTTTGAAATTCTTGAGTTGATAGAAACACTGAAAGTCTACAAAGACTTGGAAGAAAGCCAGAAAGATGTAGAGCAAGCCAAGCATATTCATCTCCCTTGTGGCAGGATAAAGACCATGAAGTTGAGGTCTTATTCCACCAGATCTAGGCCACGTCCCAGGAGAAAAGCATTATAATGGAAATGCTGTTAAGCCATTATTATTGTAACTAACAGAAATGCTGTCATATATGAATAATATCAGATTAAAGGGATTCTCTTAGAGGCCCAAATTTGGCCTACTTTTTAAAATATGTCTCTGAAGACTCCATGCAATTTGTTATGCAAGTTTTTCCTTTCTCTTTTTTAACTGAAACAAAGGCATACATATATTTCTTTAAAATGGTACCTGTAACACACTTGCATGCAAGTAAACATTAACAAAATGTTTTGGCTATGTGTTCACAAAACATGGAAGAGGAAATTTTATTATAAGTACATACTTGATTTAGTACTAATAGGGTGCATCTACATGTGCCATTAAGGTAAAGTGATAAACTCTGGTGCAGGTCACGCTGGACTGCTTCCAGGTGCAGCATTTTCATATGAGCCCAGGACCACAGCTGTTTGAGCTGGGGTGCAGCAGTCTTCAGCTGTCAGGGAATCTGGGGGTCAGCCCTAGGCTCCAGGTAGTAGCATCTGGTGGCGGAGGGGCTGGATGGGGCGCAAGGGTGCTAAAGTGCAGGGCTAGGTGTTAGGCAACCCCCATACTTTTGTATCCTCATGCCCTAGTGAACCCCTGTCACCATCTACATCTGCATTTTGGCAGAGTAAATTATTCTGCCATAGGATAGTACTGTCCCTGACAGTAATTAATTTACTGCACCCTAATAATGGTGCATGTGCAGACCGTGATGCTTTACTGCGGAGCTAATTAGTTGATTCCACAGTAAAGCACATATGTATACAGTGGCACGGGCTGTCTGTAGAAGCACCCATATTAGCCTACATTTTTAAAGGCACTGGCACCTTTATACCATATGAGTAATATATTCTTCCTGGGAATGTTACGCATTGTTTCTGATTTAGTGTATTGCATTTTAGACATACTGGGGACTTAACAGTTCCAATAGACTTTAAAAGAGAAAGTCCCTGAAGTCTGTTTTTCTCTGATGGGGAAAGCCTATCATGAGGGTCTCTGTTTTTCTGGTTATGTTTGGTTTTTACTTTAAAAACTCCTTTTTTTTTGAAGTTTTGAAGCATCTAATGTAGCTATTATGATACAGTCCATGCTTCTGTTTTGGTTCATTAATAATTTGCATTTAAATCCATACTACAAAGGATATTTAACTTAAAAGGTGCATGTGGTTGAGCTATAAGCACCAGAATAAAACTCCATAAAATAAGAGTTAGCGATGCCATGGAATAGCTGTACCCAGAGAGCTGTTGTGGATATTTTGTAGTTAAAGCAAATGTGTTAGTTTAGATTTTTACACAGGAGAGCTTCATTTCAGCTTCTTTGTATTAGGTGAAAAAAAAAGGGTAAATTGTCAGGCTTATCTATCCAGACCATGTTGCCCAAGGGGAGTAATGAATTAGGGGTGAAAGAAAGAATAAAAATGAAATACTTTATTAAACACTTTGACTTGTTCACTTGTGTGAAGTCCTGGGGAAAAAATGATAGTTCAAGGGAGCAGATTCTAGGGACATCATAGTAGTGCCATACCTGAGTTTTCTACAAAAAGAAATGTATAGATTGAGATTTCTACTAAAATATTTATTCTACAATTTGAATAAATGTAATAATTATATTTTAATTCATAGGGATTATAGAGCAGGGTTACCAGAGAGACATAGCTGGCCTTGTTAGTGTGAAGTCAAATAGAAGGTCGGGTAGATCTGCATGTTATATAGATTGGCCAAAGTAAGCATGTGTATTTACATAGCACAACTTCTGTGAGCTGAAATTCACTTAATTTCTGTCTTCATACTCACAGCTTTGTGTATGTCATTTCTCAGCTTCAGTACATGAAAACTTCTGATATACCCTCACACATACATATACATACATGTACTTTGGTTTGTTTCCATCCGTGTTCATGATTTATTAATAGATAAGCAAATTACACAGTGAACATAGCTGATTCTGCATCACCAGTTGCTATTCCAAATTGTGTCACTACTCAGCAAAAGGCTGATGCTGCCTTCTTGAAGAAGTGAAAATGTTGTACAGCAAATTACCCGTACAAAGACTCCATCGTTCTATTTTCTGTCTTTTCTGTAGACATCTGCTTTCTGCAGACAGAAGTGGTGTTATTTCTTGAGAGGAGCTACAAATAAAATGTATATACAAGTATACAGAAATGAAAATACAAAAAGGAATGAAAGTACAAAAACTAATCTGATAATTGGAATCATGAGGCAAATCTTCATTCCATCAGTTTATTGTGCATTTTCCTTTCACTCCACTGAATCATCAACTCTAAGTTTACAGTTTGAAAAAAAAATATTTTAGTTCATGGGGTATAGAGCGGAGTTTAAGTTTGAGCACTTTTTCCACTGGTGACTGATCAATAATACTTGGTGTTTAACACAAACAAAACTAAACAATACTAGCACATATGTGCCAATATATTGGATGCCTTTTCCAGATATTAGCTGCTGGCTATTGCTATTATTAGAGTTTTTCAGTTTCCAAATTATACTAACTTCACTTGAAACTAGAATAATTTCTTGTCTCAGTTGTATGACAATTACAACAGCTAATGGGAGATAGTAGTTACTGCTCAGCTGCTGTATTATAAACTTTCCTTTGGACTGAAGACTACGTATATTAAACATGGTATTGGAGTGCCAACAATTATATGATGCACTGAGAATGCTGAAGCATGTCACTTATCTGTAGATTACAGAACACATTGATAGGTTCAGTGATTAGCAATAATTAAATGTGAAAATCCAAGTGTAGTTAGTTAAACCATGATGCATTACAGGTTTGTGAAATTCAGATCAAATTCTCCAGATGTCTATTGTTATTTCTCTGTGTGTTTATTGTTCAGCTTCTCCTGAATACTGTGCACTTTTCTCAAGTGTTCTTGGGAAACATTAGTCACCAAACATTTCAAACTCTGCTAGTTGAGCAAGACCACTTGCTTTTGAATCAGCGACTTTCATTTTGCATGCCATATCTTCTTAACTAAAATTGCTAACAGTACCATGAAGGATCATTTTTGTTTTGCTCTAAAGAACTCAGTATTCTTCCCTATTGTGCAAATGTTCACTTGATGAATTATTCCTCTCTATAAAGAACGTAACATTGTATTTGTTCTGTGGTGCAGTAGTATTAAAAAATCCATTTTCTCAAGGTTATATTTTTGTTTATTTTTAAAATATAAACCGCTCTCAAAGAAATGGGAACGTCTCCTAGCTAAAAAGGAGGCATACACCCAATGGAAGGGAGGGGCCATCACCAGGCAGGATTATACCTCAGTTGCTTGGGGCCATAGGGAGGCAGTCAGGAAGGCCAAGCTGGAGATGGAACTGGGACTAGCTACCCAGATAAAGGTCAACAAGAAGTCCTTTTTTAAATACATAGGGGTTGAAAAGAAGGTACTGGGTAACGTGGGGCCTCTGCAGGGCATGCTAGAAAATCTGGTTGTCAAAGCAGACAGCAAAGCTAACCTATTTAACAATTTCTTTACCTCCATTTTTCTGAGCAGGGACCGAGTCACCTCCCCCACCAGGACCCCTGTAAGTCCCAGGGGAGGCGCACCCGGGCCTAGGATCAGTGAGGACCTATTCAGGGAAATTCTGGAGGGACTGGGCATATTCAAATCAGCAGGTTCTGATGATCTCCACCCCAGAGTGCTGAGGGAATTAGCAGAGGTCATTGCGGGACCCCTAGCATGGCTTTATGAGCACTTGTGGTGCTCGTACATGGTGCCAGGGGACTGGAAAAGGGCCGATGTGGTTCCCATTTCTGAAAAAGGGAGGAAGGAGGATCCAGGAAGCTATAGGCCAATCAGTCTTATCTCGGTCCTGGGTAAGCGTTTTGAGAGAGAGATCCTGGCGCATGTCCACGAGGGGCAAGCAGGGGAGATTATGCTCAGGGGCAACCAACACTTGTTGCCCCTGAACATAATTAGGGATTATCAGGGAGCATAATCAGGGCATAATCAGGGACCTGCCTCTAGTCAGGATTAGAGGCAGGTTCTGTCAGACCAACCTGGTGGCCTTCTATGACCAGGTCACAAAATCCTTAGACACAGGGATAACAGTGGATGTAGTCTTTCTGGACTTTAGGAAGGCTTTCGACACTGTCTCTCACCCCATTCTCATTAAAAAACTAGGGTACTATGGCATTGAGGGATTTTTGTGGCATTGAGGGATGTGGCCAGCAAAAATATGGCCAGCATCGAGAGGGTCCAGAGAAGGGCCAGCTGCATGATCAGTAGTCAGCAGGGCAGGCCCTTACGTGGAGAAGTAAAGAGACCTGAACCTGTTCAGCCTCCACAAGAGAAGGCTGAGGTGAGATCTAGTGGCCATTTACAAACTAGTCAGGGGACTAGTAGGCCCTGTTCCCCCGAGCACTACCAGAGTGACTAGAAATAATGGTCACAAGCTGGCAGAGGGTATATTTAAGCTAGATATCAGGAGGCGGTACTTTATGGTCAGGGTGGCTAGGATCTGGTACCAACTTCCAAGAGAACTGGTGCTGGCTCCTACCCTGGGGGTCTTTAAGAGGAGGCTGGATGAACACCTTGCTAGGGCCGTTTGACCCCAGTACGCTTTCCTGCCATGGCAGCGGGTTGGACTTGATGATCTGCTCAGGTCCCTTCTGACCCTACCAACTATGAAACTATGAAAAATTAAATTTTAGGGTTTTCAGAATTTTTCATGTAGAAATTGAAAATATTTGACAGATACACTGGCATTTGTAAATATTAATAGACTCCGTAACATGGTGCAGTATTGAGTGTAAGTGGTACTCACACATATTTGAATCCTAACCTTGAACTGAAAAATTCCCTAGCTCAGAGTCCCCCCCTTCTTTCAATTTGCTCTGTATTGTGCTAAAGTATGGTGTGTCCCTGACCTCTCTGTAGCTGATCAAACCAGTCCAACACATGAATCCTTCCAAGGAGAAGGTATAATGTACTTTCTGTCACTTATTAGCACCTCTTCTTATGACCATGGTGGGACACAATTCTGGGGCCATGGTGCTTGTAAAAGATACTCTATATTCAGTTCTAACTGCTTCTGCTTAACAGAAAAGAACATAAATACTGCATTGACTTTTTTAGATCTCCTGTGCCTAAGAAGCTAAACCACTTAAAGTACAGCTCATAATATCAGAGGTCATAGGCAGGCAAGTGCTCAGGGCTTTACTTAGCAATCCTTCACTGGTATATTACAATTGTGAGAAGCACAAAGATAAAGCCACCTTTAGAGAAAGTTACAGAGGGAGGACAGTAGCATGGCATCATTCACTTTTTGGACTGACTGAATCATGGGAACATTTGGGGACATTTTTAAAGTCCCCAAAACATGTAAGGGCCTTGTTACATGGTAAATTTAGGTGGCTTCTGGATCTCTTAACCCCTTTAATTAGCTTAAAGCACTCATTATTCATCTTAAAGTTAAACCACTTCAGGACAGGATTATGTCTAATCCACCTAATTTTGCTCCTGTTCCATTAAGATGTGACCACCCCCCAGAGAAGTGTTTCAGCAACTGCCAGCTCCCATGGGCAGAAGCCAGGGCTCAGGTGCAGCTGGGGGTGTGGGGGGAGGACCCTGGCAACTGGGAACTCCCTCCAGCAGGGAGCAGCTTGTGACCATTATTTTTAGTCACTCCTGGTAGCGGTTGGGGGACCAGGGACTCCCCCAGTGCCTGCTGGTCCCCTCTGACTAGTTTGTAACAGGCCACTAGATCTGCCCTCAGCCTTCTCTTGTGGAGGCTGAACAGGTTCAAGTCCCTCAGTCTCTCCTCATAGGGCCTGCCCTGCTGCCCCTTGATAATGCTAGTGGCCCTCCTCTGGACCCTCTCCATGTTGTCCACATCCCTCTTGAAGTGCAGTGGCCAGAACTGGACACAGTACTCCAACTGCAGCCCCACCAATGTCGCATAGAGGGAGAGGATCACCTCCCTGGACTTGCTTGAGATGCATCTGTGGATGCATGACAAGGTATGGTTGGCCTTTCTGACCACGTCCCCACACTGCTGGCCCACGTTCATTTTGGCATCAATAATGATTCCAAGATACTTTTCTGCCTCTGTACTGATGAGAAGGGAGTTCCCCAGCCTGTAGGTATGCCACTGGTTCTCCCTCCCCAGGTGCATCACCTTGCACTTGTCAGTGTTGAAACCCATCCTGTTCTCATCCACCTACCCCTGTAACCTGTCTAGGTCTGATTGTAGCCTATTCCTCCCTTCTAGCATGCCCACATCCCCCCACATCTTAGTGTCATCTGCAAACTTAAACAGAGTGCTATTTACCCCCTTGTCCAAGTCACTGATGAAGATTTTGAACAGTGCAGGTCTGAGGACTGAGCCCTAGGGGACCCCACTGCCCAGATCCCTCTGGGTCAAAAATGACCCATCCACCATCACTCTCTGGGTGTGGCCCTCCAGCCACTTAGTGACCCATTTGACTGTATAGTTGTCAATGCTAGAGTCCCCTAGTTTTTTAATGAGAACGGGGTGAGAGACAGTGTTGAAGGCCTTCCTAAAGTCCAGAAAGACTACGTCCACTGCTACCCCTGCATCTAAGGATTTTGTGACCTGGTCATAGAAGGCCACCAGGTTGGTCTGACAGGACCTGCCTCTAATGAACTCATTTTGGTTACCCCTGAGCATAACCTCCCTTGCTGGCCCCTCGTGGACATGCGCCAGGATAATTCTTTCAAAAAGCTTACCCAGGATCAAGGTAAAACTAACTGGCCTATAGTTTCCTGGATCCTCCTTCCTCCCTTTTTTGAAAATGGGAACCACATTGGCCCTTTTCCAGTCCTCTGGTACCACACTAGAGCACCACAAGTGCTCATAAAGCCATGCCACGGTTCCCACAATTACCTCTGCTAATTCCCTCAGTACTCTGTGGTGGAAATTGTTAGGACCAGCTGATTTAAAAATGTTCAGTCCCTCCAGAAGTTCCCCAACTAGTTCCTCACTGACCCTTGGCCTGGGTGCGCCTCCCCTGGGGCCTGCGGGGGTCCCAGTGGGGGGGATGATCCAGTCCCTGCTCAGGAAAATGGAGGCAAAGAAATTGTTAAATAGGTTAGCTTTGTCATCTGGTGTGATGACCAGATTTCTTAGCATGTCATGCAGAGGCCCCACATTACCCGGTACCTTCTTTTTGCCCCCTATGTATTTAAAAAAGGACTTCTTGTTGACCTTGATCCAGGTGGCTTGTCCCAGTTCTATTCTCGCCTTTGCCTTCCTGACCACCCCCCTACAGCCCTGAGCAACCGAGGTATAGTCCTCCCTGTTGATGGCCCCTCCTTTCCATTGTGTGTATGCCTCCCTTTTAGCTAGGACACATTCCTGGATGCTTTTGGTGAGCCATGAGGGCTTTTACACCCTCTTGCCCTCTTTGATCCATGTTGGGATTACCTCCCTTTGGGCTTGGAGGATTGTGTCATGCTGAGGAAGAGGTCTGGAAGCATTGCTTTGTAGCTATTTCACCCACATTGATGTCTTCCATGATCCCAAGATGCAGTGGCCCCTCCTAAATCAGGGTGAGCAGGGATGCTGGGATGCAGTGGAGCTGGGCATGGTACCTTGCCCCCTAGGGATGTTGGATACAGCAAGTTCTGTAGCCCCAGACTGCCCAGCAGATCTAGTGACTGCTACTGCCAGCTGGACTGGCTCACTGTTTGTGCCCCAAGGGACCCAATCCTTTCTTTCTCTGAAGCCCACCATTCTGCCCTGCCCCCATCTGGGCTACCAGCTGGATGGGCACCACTTGAACTCTGAGGGGACTGCTCATTTTTGGAGCTTAGGCGGTGCCCAGCTATCTGGCAGTGACATGGGTGGGAGTGACACGGGGGGGCAGGGGGGGCTCCAGGGAAAAAAGGATCAGGCCCTTTGGAGCTCAAGCAGTGATTTGTTTCAGTCAGTGAAGGGAAGTACTGCAGCTGCCCAGTGCTCTGCAGCTGTGGCACTCACTCTGCCTGATGGGAGCTGCAAACTAGTCCTGCTCCTAGTTCCTAGCTGTGCAGGTAAAGGACAGTTAGAGATAATTTGTCACCTTAAAGTGTGACTGCTCCACTAAGCTGAACAACACAAAACTGATTTACATTTGTTCAGCTTATAACATAAGGTGTAACAAGGGCTTAAGAATCCCTGCCGCCACTTCTTTTCCATGCTCAAAGGCACACCCTCTCCCATGCTTGCTGCTGCTGCTTTCCCCACTATCCATGGGGCAGAAGAAGTTTCAAAACCTCTCCTTCCCACTTGAGATGGGCTGCATGGGGGCTGGGATCACCTGGGTTTCCCCTTCCCATGCCTGTTTGCCCTCTGGGCAGGGTTGGGGAACCCACCGCCTCACCCATTGTGGCTCCTGCCACTATTCCCAGACTGACTGGAACAGCAGAAATTATTTTGAAGCTTCCACCTGCCCCTGGGAGAGTGTGGAAAGCATCAGAGGCAGGCAGAGGAGGGAGAAAAGGGAGGACAGGGTCATGCCTTTGAACATGATAGGGAAAGGGAGGAGATTCTTACAGTAATTCTTGGGGACATTAAAAAAATCCCCAGAGGCTCCTGTGGTATGGTCTCCCCATGGCAGTGGGTGGGGAGGAGGAGGCTGGGAGCCAGGGTACAACCACCCCTGCAGCACAAGTGGCTGCTTCCACACCCCAGTTTGCCAAATCCTGGATCTGCCCCTGGCCACCTTGTAGTCCATTTCTATCTTGTGTTGAATAGTGGCCAATATATTTCGTTTCACTAAGTCAGCAGTTTTCAAACTTTTTGAGCTGAGTCCTCCTTTGAGTTATAATTTTGTTTGCACACCCCTGCCACAACTCAGACAAAATCAGACATGCAAAATATGCTTTCATAAACTTTACAGAGACTAACACAACTTAAATTACCTAATTAAATTACCTACACCTCTAAGTTTTAAGTTCACAGATTGAAGCTGATATTTACAGATACTGTACTTCCCAAATTTAGCCATTTCAGCTTCTGCCTTTTCTTTTGGAACAGTGTCCTTTGGCAATAAGTACCGATCCATTTTTATCTCGTAATGGTATGAAAAATGTCAAACTCACAAGCAGAATGAGCTGCACAGCACAAATGTTTCTTGTAGTTTTTTTTTGGTGAATGAGTAGATATGATATGCATGCTAAACCAGAAGGCGGGAAATGTAGTTGTTGCTATGAAAATGTTCACTGGCTTAATTAAATACATTGTAACACCTGTAAAATCAGTTGCAAAAGGTTCACTCATACTATTTCAATGTGTGATGTTGTCAAATATGACATTCATGTTATATTATAATAATAGTAATTATAAAAAGTAAAATATACCTTGTGCATGGCACCCCCCATGTTCCTTCACACCCTGCTTGAGAGGCGCACCCCATCGTTTGATAATGTCTGTACTAAGTAAAATTAAATCATGAATATTCATGTTTTTTCTGCTCTGGAATGGGATTTCCCACTAGATTATTCTATTGTTTAGCATTTGTCTTTACTTTGTAAAACACAACCACTGGTACTGCTAAATATTGGGTAGGCTGCTATGTTCTAAAGACAGTGAAGAAATGGAGTTTGTTAACTATTGCAAAAAAAAACTTGCTGTCACTTTCATGTGGCTCAGAAAAAAAGAATCTGTTAATTAATTCTGGACTTTCTCTAATGAAGACATAAGATACTGGAGCCTTCAAAGACAGTTCTATAGCTGTAACACAGATTATCTTTAATTGTTTCATCAGAATTTTATTTATCTGTTAAACACATTACTGTGTTCCAAATCTATACATTTTATCCTCTACCAGTATTCCTTCAATTTAGTTTGAAGATAGCCTTTTTATATAATGTATTATTGTGCATGCTGTGTGTGGGTGTACTCCACCATCCTTTTCTGCATGAAATACTGAACTTGATTAATCTGTCATTAATACTGTGGACAGTTAGCAGGGAGTCAGATACCATGTAAAGGGCTATATTTTTGGTATAGAATATCTTGAGCTCTATTCTCTGCACTAGGCTTGAATTTTTTCCTGTCATCATGATACGGGCCCGGATTAGTTAGTCTGAATCAGGAATACAAGCCTGAGAACTATGTTCAGGTGTTTTTGGTTTGTTTGTTTAATATTAAAATATGTTTTAGATCCTTTGCTTTTGACATATTATAGTTCCTAGATTGAACTTCCTTGGTTTTAACTTCATAAAATTAAATCTTAAGTGATGAGATACTGTAAAACCAAAAGATAATAAGCTGTTTCATCACCATTTTGTGATAGATGTTCTGGCAGAATGGAGGATTTTAAAAGGAGAAATTATTTTAAATCATGAAATTCAGAAAAATAAAACCCAGACTAATTCATTTACATGTAATGTTTTTATTATGATGAGATGTGAACATAATATGGTCACACTGGTACTGTATTTCAGTCTGAGCAGCCCATTCAAGTTTATTACACATGATTGTCCACTTTTACATGTCAGAATGCCAACTGTTCTTTTGAAAAACAATCAAGAACCCTTTCTAGATATATTCTAAGTACTGATTGCAATCTTCTACTGAATTCTTTCCAAAATATAATATATGCTGCCACTATTGTCTGTTAGTTTCTCTTTATTGCAGGTAGTTGTATTCAAAAGAATACATTTCTTTGGTGAATGTCAGCATGGTTCCTTGGTCTCAATGTGGGAACAAATGGACTCTTATCAAGTTGTAAAATTCTCAAAATGCTGTAGGACAATATGCAGTACAGACACGTGTTTTCCTGAACATTTATCTTTGCCTTAATAGGGGTGGCACTTTGGCAGCCTACAAGGGGAGAGTGAAAATCATCTCCTTCGCCTATGTTCTCTTTGGAAGTTTTTAATTTTGGCATCACAATGGTGGCTTTTCTCACGCTCTGAGACAGAAGCATAGCACATTATTCTGTAGGAACAAAAGAGCCACACCTGCCCTTGATGGCAACAAAGAACCTGTGTTTGAGCAATCGTATCAATCACGTAACTAGGGATGGGCTAATGCCTCTCCAGACTTGGGTACTGATTTTAGAGGTGCTACCAGAATGGTGACCCTGGGGATCCTACACCTTTACAACAGCAGCCCATCACTGCCGCAGCATCTTATATGTAGGGAAGTAAGATTCTCCAATACTCAGCGTCTGCCCTATTCAGGGTGCCAAAATTCCTAGTTACATCTCTGTTCACATGCACAATACTTTCATGTGCAAAAGGTGGGTCTTATTAGTTTTCAGTTTCTGCTGACTGTCACATTGAGATCCAGAGGATTTAAAAAATTTTTTTTTACTGAGTGGAAAGTAAAATAATTGTTTTCTGATTATTTCTTTCAGTTTTTTCCTTTCTTTCATTAGGAGTTCTTAACCTTCACTTCAGAATATTAAGGTTGGAAGAATCTTGACTATACAGTCAATATGTTCTTATTTAAAAAAAAAAAATCTTATTGTATGTTGTACCTGTTCTTTTTTCCCTGGTCTGATGGGATTAGCTTTTTCACAGAGAAAAACAAAATACATGATTAACCATCGTTCCTCACCATCAAATAATGTCCCTTTAAGTAGTTAAAAGTAGCTTGCTGTGTTTATTGGTTCCTTTTAGCACAAAACTTCGGTACTCAGGGACCTATACTATCACTGAAAAATTCTCAAATAGGCAGTGTGAGTGTGTGTATGTGTGTGAGCATGTGTGTGTGTGAGCGTGTTTATCTATTGTATGAAATGTTCACTTTGTTGAGAGTCAATGAATGTATAAGTGAATGGAATAAGATTTTACCTCTTATTATCCAGCTTTGTGTATCTTGAAAGTATTAAGTTCTTGTACATGTTTTAATTTCCATGCTATATTAAACATCCTTATCATAGTAGGCCACATGTGTAGCTCATTCTCCAAAAAAATAAACATACTACTTAGCAAACCTGAGTTCTCCTTTGCTTTCAGAGTACTTGTGGCAGACTTGGGGGGAGTATCTGACAACCCTTGGTGGTCAGACTTACCAGCCTGCATTCTCTGGCCTCCCTCACCTTCTCTCCCACACTTGCCATGCCTTGATCTTAATGGGAGCCTATACACATGCAGCAAAGCTGCTCCGACATGCTGTAATTACAGCGCATCAGAACAGACTCAACTAATCAAGTCTGCTGGAGAATGGTAATTACCATGCTCTAGCAGAGTCCAGCATCACATGTATCAGTGACCCCACACTGGAAAATGGTGATGGGGTGCTTTAACTAAAGCTTGTTTGTCAAGCTTTAGTTAAAGTGCCCCCGCCACTTTTTCAGTGTGGGGATGCTGATACAAGTGACACTCCAGATGCTTTAGAGTTGCTCTCCTCCTGCCTTTGAAGATGGGGCTTCTGCTCAGCATAATGATCTGTTTAGATTCCCCTCCCCTACAGTCCTTTATAGCTGCTTAGCAGTCCCAGGCTTCAAGGTTGGGATCTCTGTTGCTGTTGGCTGTTGCAGTTATGCCCCTGGAAGCCTTGACAGCCTATTTCCCGGGGGATCCTGCTCTTCCCTCATGCCCACTCTCCCCTTGAAGTTAAAAGGATCATGGTTCTTTGTTACAGTGCATTAATGCATTTTTAATGGTGCAGTTATTGCTTTTCCTTCCAGTCTCCTGAAAATATATTTGGAAAATACATTACTCATAGTAGTTATATCCCCTGCAATTTGATATTCCTAGGTTTTGTCTTTGCCTATTTTCACTGTATTTTTTCACTTGTTTCTGCTACTTTTTATACAGTTCCAACACTTCTCCTTTGTGCAGCTATTTTTTCAAGTCCTCCTCTCTGCCATTTGCGCCCTTCTTTTCTTTATTAAATGTTGTTGCCTTGCTTTATGGCTTTACCACTTTGGTTGAAATTAAATACTTTTGAATTTTTTACCTTAACTCTTTCTTAAATGCTTTTAACCCTACAATAGATTTATGATAAGATACCAAATCACAATTTGTATCAAAATTGGTATAAATTTTAAGGCATTCTCCATTTCCTAAAGTTAAAAAGGTATGCATTTCATAATCATGTTTTATGGTCATTTAATCTTTTCTAACCTTGACTCCCAGGTAATTGTTACACTCAGATAATATTATTAGACACGAACTAGTCTTTGACCTTGTTGTCTGTTCAGCCAAATGAATCAGATACTACTACATATAAAGTTCTTCCCCTTGATTTCACAGCACCCGTGATCAAAGTTCTGACTATCCTGCTGAGCATGTTATGGCCTGTTTCTCTTCTGTTCTATGCATGGATAGTTCATTTTTGCTTCCCACAGCTAGTTGTCCTCCTTTAATCTCCTGAGTCAAAACAGGACAACAAAGAAGGAACAACCAAGGTATCTACCATGAGAAAAAATGATAGAGGAACAAAAACTATTCAAACCTTTCTGTGATCCAAAAAAAGCCTTCTTCTTAACTGATGTTTTGGGATGATTCTCATTTAATCCAAACCTATTTCTGTTGCTTATTGAAAGATTCTTCTGTCTTGAATTCTGTAATCTCAATACCACAGCTAAAACACTTAAAATAGTTTTCTTTATTCCTAAGATATAAGAATTAACAACAGTTCATACTGAATACTTAGCATTGTGTCCACAACAAAATCTATAAGTGCTTTCAAACTAGAAGAGGATAATTGTAACATTTCTTAGATAACCATTTTAATAGTATCAGGGACATCATTATCTCAACCATTATCCTTCAATTTTGTTGATATTAACACTTTATTTTAACAACATACTGATGATCAGCTAATCATCAGCTGGCAAGGACCAAACCAGCACCTATGCAAGCCCCAGTGCAGCCTCACAATCCCAAAACAAAATGATGATCGGCTGATTTTTGGCTGCTGGGGACTGTCTCAAGACCATCTGGAGACCATGATGTGTAGCATTCTGCCACATCTTCAATTTATTTGCATGATAGAAATCACTCACAAAATTATTTCACACATTTACACATTATTACACAATGGATATGTCTACATGAGATACATTAATGCACATCAGCCTAATTTAATGTACATTATGTGTGCACATCTACATGTGCACACCCTTAATGCACCTTAAAAATGGTGAAATTAGGCTAATTGTACTTAAATTTGATACTTTCAAATGCAGGTATCAAATTTAGGTGCAGTTAATTAAAGATCATTAACCCATGTGTGGACTTGGGTGCCACTAGAGGCACTTGGCAGGGCTGCAGGGACTTGGCACTAAGTTTAGTGCCAAGTTTCTGTACGTCTAGACACCTGTTAAAAATCACTTAATGCACATTAGATTAATGCACATTAAATTTAGTCATGCTTAAATGCACGTGTAGACGCACCCAAAGTATAATAAATTTGTGGTTTATTTCCTGTTTTATTGTCTCATTAATTGCCTGGAAATGTGGCTGGGTTACACTTTAAAATGCAATTAATGGGTTTAGTGCATCTTAAGTGCAAAGTCTACCAGAGCCTAAATCTTCACCTAAATATTTTAAGCATTTTTGGAAATGTTATCCATAGTTTTTTCTGCTAAAAATGCAGAGGTGGTAACATCTTGCACAAAAGTCTTTCTGCAACTATCTTAAAGAAAAAGATGCAGGAGGACAAATAAGTTTAACAGTCCAAGTGAGAAAACATAATTTGGGAGCTAACAATTGTTTTTAATTTAAAATTGAACCACCCTACTTTCCTTAAAAGGAAATAAAAATATATTAGCTTTTAGGAATGATCTATTAAAGGCTTTCCCTTAAAAAAAATGTACAGCATTAACTTTTCACTAGAATAAGTTTCTTTTTTCATATGGGGAAGAAAGTAACCAAGCAGTGGGCATTTTCAGAACAGCATTTTAGAATTTAGTCAGCAGCTTTCTCTTGCTTCATTTGTGAAGGGGTAAAAAGTTTATAGTGGCAGGGGCAAACTTTTTGGCAGATGTGCCACAAAGTGACTGCAGCACCTTCCATGAGTGCCACTCTGATACTCTTCCCCTAGACAATTTGTTCCTCTGCTTTCTGTTCCTTGCCCTGTACTCCCTGCCCAATTTGCTACTCTGCTTTCTGCACTCTATCTGTTCCTGCTTTCCTTGCTCCCTCCCAAATCTGCCTGTCACACATACAGGCTCCCTGTGCCACTTGTTCCAATAGTTGGACAAACCTGGTTTAGAATATGGTTTAGGCATATTTTGGTTTGCAGCAACTAATATATTCTGTTTGTTCTTTTTGACTGAAGATGACAAAGGTGTTTATTTTCTCTTCCCTATTTCTGAAGAACTCTTGCTTAACTGAATTTTCCAAGGAATTCCACACACAAATATACACTGTTTTAGAGATAATCCATGTGACTGTATTCCTGGAACACAGTATTTCCCTCAAGGGAAAACTCTTTAACAGCAAATTGTTTGCAGTGCTGTATAAAAATGCTTATTTTTTTTAGTAGAATTAGAAACTATAAACGATGAACATATCTGACTTTAATTATTCATTTATTCAAAACGAGAAGGCAACATACAAATGAAGAAGCCTATTAGCTCTGTGACATGACAGCATAACTCACATTCAAGTTCAGAAACTGCCGTAGGGCTCATGTTCTGTGATATGGCAGGCACATGGCTTTAGTGATAATATGTTCGGTTTCTAGAAGAGGATACTTTGGCATAGCAGAGTGGCCAGCTTGGCTAGATTTCTGCCTATCAAACAAACAGATAGTCTGCAAAGGCAGCACTTATGTATATTCATATTCTTGGTGACCTCATTGCTCAGATATGAGGAATTATCAGAAGAATGCACACTGATAACAAGTCCCCCAACAACAGTTGTGATTTGGGGCCCCAGAACAACATTTCACATCCACCCTTATAAATATTCTACTGAATATTATACAGCTAGAACTACTGAGGGAAAAGTTGAAATTTTTTTTGTCAGAAAAAGTTGACTTTTCAAAACTAAAACTAATCACTTCTAGTGAAATTTTCAAGATTTGGTTTCTTTCTAAGATCAGTTTCACATTCAGAGGAAGAGAGAAACCGCACCTTCATCCTAAGAAAGTATATTGATCGGTTATCAATGCACTTCCCTGGGCTGTTGGATACCCAAGGGGGAGCCCCTGCTCTGCCTGTTTTATCCAACATATACAAGACAAGGTTATTGGACATTCTGGGTTAAGTCATCTTGAAATGTTATCTTCCCTTTTGAAGCTCATCCACTTATTACAGATAATTAGATATTAATTTGACTGAGGTTTCAATTTATGAATTGCAGTGCACTTCCTTATGATGAGGCAGACCTAGTTTCAAGTCAAGTCTTTGTCTGGAGAAGTTTCAGCAGAAAAGGCTGAGATTCACTCTTGAACAGGGATGTCCAACTCAAGGCCAAGCATATGGTGTGGAGCTGGTCTCCAGGCTGAATCCGGTATGTAGGGTCATGTCATTTGGCTCATGGGGCTCCCCATTGATCAAGAAACTTGATGAAAGAATGAATCATGGCAGCATTAATTCCTATATCTCCAAGACCCATGGCAATTCACAGTGCCATCTCTCCCTTACTGCAAAACTTCTGGACCCATGGGGAGTTTGTAGGCCATAGACTTCCCATGGACCATATTTAGGTCACTTCTGCTGTAGAATAACCAATTACCAGATGATTGTGGCAGTCACTTGGGATGCAAGAAAAGAAAAAAGCAAGATCTTGAACCTATTTGAAGATGTGAGTATCTCTGGTTTTCTTACCAATCTAAAAAAATAATCAAAATGCTTTAATTTTCTTCTTTACTGGGAACAGAAAAGATATTGCCACTTTAGAAAATTGTTTGCAGAATAAAAAGCATTTCCCACTCAGCAGGCACTTCTAAAAGTTCATTAATGGACTGTTTACTGCACATTTAAATTAGTACTTGTATAACCAAGTTCAATACTGTGCAGTAGCACTGGCAAATGCCTTTTTAGTGATGCTACTGCACAGTAGCCTAATAATAGGCAGCAGTATATTAGCACTGTTCATGTTGTGATGGGCTACTATGCAGTGTTATTAGGCTACTGCACAGTTAGTGTCTCCTCATGTAGATGTGCCCAGCTTCACCTTCATTGTATCAAAGGGATGAGAATAACAGCAGATCACTTCCACCCAGGTATTGCTGAAGGTATTTTGTCATAAGCCTGTTCTCATTATAAAACAACAACAACAACAGACAACAAGTTAAAATTCATACAAGAGGAGGAAAAATAAAAGTAAAACACTTCTTCCTTATAGGCTGGGGACAGAAGTTGGACATAAATAGGTTTAAGTAGTAGGAAACTGGTTTAAACCTGTAACAGAACAAAAGTTCAGTGCACATAAAACACTTTCAAAATGGCCAAAACTGGTTTAAGTTAAATCTGGTTGTATGTAATATCAGACTGAACTTATTTAGGTCAAACTGGTTTATGTAACTTCTGTTCCAGACCCCTTCCTTGTTCAAGTTAAATCATGGTCTCCCAACATTCCAGGATGCTTTGCAGCCCTGGGATGGACTGTGCTGTCTTCTCCAGCAGAGCAAGGTTGGCTTCATCCCTCTGCTGCTTAGACAGAGCACTGTCCCTGCTTTGGCTAGCTGAGAAGAAGGGGCGGGGGGCGGGAAACCTGGCCCTGGATCATAGCCAGGGTCTGGTGGGGGGAAGAGCAGCATCTCACAGGCTTTTCCCCACTTGCTGATGGAGTGGAGGCATGGGCATGGGCAGACACTGGGCCAGCATGGCAGAATGATGCAGAGTAGGAGAAGGGGGCTTTCAGCCCCATCTTTACTGGCATGGGACCCCTGCTGGTGTCTGCCTGGCAGGGGTGGAATAGCTCCTGCCTGGCTTTTCCCCGTTCTCTTCCCAAGCAGAGGAGACAGGGGCATGGCCAGATGTTGACTGGGATCAGCAGGCTGAGGCAGACGGCAGGGAGAGGGGTTTAAGTCCCAGCTCCCACCTGCGTGGAAACCTGGCTGGGGTTTGCCTCCAGCAAAGGGGGCAGGGGCATAGAGAGATACTGGCCCTGGGTCAGCAGGCTGAGGCAGAGCCCATGCCAGGCTTTTGCCCTCTCCTCCCCCCCCATTTATTTCATTATACAGGATATGAGGTCATCACTAATACATTTTTTAATTAGGCTTTAAATAAGTTTTCAATTAAAACAGAGCTGAGAATATTTTAAAGCAAGGTAAAGGCCCACACACCAGATCTGGCCCATGGAGTCATTTCTGTGGGACTTCTAGAAGGACCAAGATTTTGGGGGTGAGGTTAATGTCTTCAGGGCACTTGCACAGGTGGAAGGGAGGCTGAGTGACAACTGCCCTAATTCCCCTGGTGCCAGCTGTTCCACTGCCACCAAATCTACTTCCAGCCTACCTGGCTAATCCAGTTTACAAAGAACTCCATGATCTGGATTGGGCCCACAGCCCAGGTGGGTTTGCCACCCCTGTTTTAAAGCATTTTGTTAGGTCTACAGGATGTTAAATACAACTGAAGCTTTAGGTTTTGAGTAGGTAATGTATTCTGCAGCCAGAGTACACAGCCATTAGATATTCATTTTTATTTATATGGAATCATCATCGTAGCTCTATAAAATTGCTAATCTGATTTGGTTATTATAATAAGTATCCTCTCCATTATGCTGCCCTTCTAGATCACATGGACTTCCAATGATAATACTTTACTGCTATGATTAATCAAGTATTCTTCACAATTTAGTTAGACTGTGCTTTAAAAAACAAAAGTGGTCTAAATTGTTCCTAAAATGTAGATGTTTGCTGAGTGTTTTTTTAAGAGAACTACCCAGAATGCACTAGCATTAGTTTGCAACATTAGTTTTTGAATAATATAAATTAACTAACCTCTTAAACTATTTTTCATTCACAAACCTTTTTCCTTGCAATTTAAACTCATTCTTCCTCACAAGAATAATTCACTTCAGAAATAAATGCCATGTTTTTCTAGTTAGAAGAAGGTTTGTTTTTCTAGCTCGGGGAAGGTTTAGTGCTTGGGCAGAAGAAAGTTCTTTTTTAAAAACCTGGGCTATCACAAGCAGGTACCTCTGTAAAGCATGTGTTCTTTCCACGAAATTTCTGTCTCAACATATCTCTTTCTTTTGTTGGCCTTTTCTCTAATGTTATGCTTTACTCTTGTTCCTAGCTTTTCTTCTTGTCTTTTCTTGCAATCCCTTTTTTCACAGAGGGACTCCACTCTCTCTTTCAGATACATAGCAACTGTGTGTGTTCAAAATTAAGTAAAACAAGATAAAGAATCCTTAAATAGTCATTACCCCTATGCAGATTGGGTTGCATTTTGCTCAACCAAAATAGCTAAAACTAGTCTTTTTTGCTACACTTTGATTATTCTCTACCCGACATTTGTCTGTAAAACTTTATGATCCTGCACCAAATGTGGTTAAAAAAATGAATTTTGAATGAGTAAATAACATCTTGAAATGGGTAATTTTGAACCAGTTAATGCTAACTTAAAGCCCTTTCACTATAGTTTAAGATCTAAATTTATTTTAAGGTAGATTGGTGGCATATGTAAATCACTGAAGCACTCTGTTAATTGCAATTGAATGTTTTTTCTTTATGCTCCAAGGTAAATTTCTATTACTTCAAATTGAAATATGAAATTCAATTATTTTTGACTGTTATATGTTATTTTAAGACTTAATAATAAACCCTTAATAAGACATTTATAGACTGTTATTAGGATCATATAGACTATTTTCATGAGATTTATAGCGAGACTGAATCACATCACCTCTTAATCATCTAAAGGAGAATAAATTAAGTTTTGCTAACTGAACTAACTGATCTGTGCCTTCTTTTATACTCTTGTAATCAGTGAAAAGAGAGTGGTTTCCATTTAACACTTTAGACCTACCCCAGTATTGCATTTTAGAATGAATGACAGGGCACTGATACATTTTGGATACATATGTATGTTTGTGATAGCAAGAGACTTGCTGTATCAGAGCTTGGCACAGGCCACATGCAAGTTTGGATTACAATCCGCACACATTAGTATGTGGTATAATAATTCAGCCTTCAAGCTAATGCTGGTCTAGACATTTCAGGCCCACAGGCTGATATGTGGAAGTATTTGGGTTATATTACTGTGTGTAAACTATGGGTTATATTACTGTGTGTAAACTATATTATGAACTATATATGAACTGTGTATTTCTCTGATCTGAAAGGTATTTTCTAATAATATATCTATAGCACCAGTCTTTTTTTGCTTGATATTTAGGCTTTCCCAGTAACTCAAAAACATATCCCCTTTATGATACTGCTTAGTGGACTTCAGCAGAATGACTTAAAAATGAGAATTATGATAAGTTACTTCAGTCACGAGGGACCTAGAAAATTCATGGCTGAAGTGGGCTGTGCAGCGGCTCCTTTAATCTTGAAGGTTCCTCTGTGCATTCCTCCACCACTGTTTGTTGAAGGGACCCTGCTGCTCACTGCTCCCACATGTTTGGTAGGGAGGCAAAAAGTACTGCTTTAAATATGGTGCTGTTTTTGCTGCTTGCTGCTGATTGCCCGAGGGGCTTTGGCAGCCCACTTTTTGTTGCTGACCATCCAGCAGGTAAAAACAGCTCCATATTTAAAACCATGGTTTTCTCTTTGAGGCTGATCAGGAAGTGAGCAGTGTGGGGGGATGCAGGGCACATGAGGGAATCTACAAACTTGAAGGAGCCGCCACATGCCCCACTCCTGCCAATTTTGCAGGTTCCTCCACATGCCCTCCCCCCTCCCCACCACTTGCTGCTCACTCCTGATCAGCCCTGCCAATCAGCAGTGGGGGTGTAGGGAGGACGTGAAGACCTTCAAAACTAAAGGAGCCACTGCACAGCCCACTCCCACCATGAATTAGTCCCTCCTGATCACGTTACAAGATCTTGATTCTGGGAAGTGGCCAATGAATAGGAATTAAGCACCTCAAAGGAATTGCTCAACAGCTCATAAAAATGTACTGTTATGGCCAAAGAGGTGTAGAGAACCCTAACTGTTTTGGTGAAAAAAAAAAAAAGAATTAGAGTACTATAATTTATTTACTGTGCAGACTGTTCACACTTTTGGAAGCTGAGGATGAATTTACTAAAAGGCATGATGCTACTAATGATCATTTTATCATGCATTTACAAAGAGTTAACCTTTAATATTAATATTATTATAATGAAAAATGTTAATGGAATCCATCAGTAATATACCTGGGTGCAGTAGTCTTTTTTCCAGGCTAAGTAAGAGAGCCATTGAATGCCATTGATTTGTACTGCATATTACTAGGTGCCATGGTGCTGCTTCAAGGTATATTTATGAAACACCTGTGCTAGAACTTGCAGCAGTTTAAAAAAATGAAAAAAATGCATGATTTCTGAATGAACCAAGTCAATGGGTACCCATACTAATTTGCCTGCGTGCATATTATTTTAGGTATGTTTGTTTCAAAATTGGTATTTTCAAATTTTGTCCCTCATTTCCATGTGCTCGGGGAAAGAAGAGCTGATATTAATTGCAGGGGAGAGATGAAAAAGTTGTGGGGGACAGAGAGCAAGGGAGCCACCTGATCCCTTCTGACTTATTTTCCCTGCTGTAGCAGTGGGAGGGGGACAAATTCAAGGCAAACCTCCAATAATTAGATTCTATATCTGGAAAATTATAACAGATGTACATTTTTTCCAGATAAAGAACCTAATTGTGGGGAGGGGGGAAATCATCTTATAGTCAAGTAAATATAGTATGTTCTAAATGTCCTTTCTCACATTATCTGTGTTTTTGTTTGAGTTTGTTTGGATGCAAAATGTTTTAGACAGAAATTAAACTGTAAAAATTTATCAGGCTGCTTTGTGATGCGTTTTTCCAATTCAATTTCATTTTTTACAGAGAAAAACCCACATTGTGCCTAAAACATTTTGATTATCATTGCTATTTAACTGCTGTTGTTCTATGTTTTTAACTTCAAATGCAAATTTTTTACTGGTGAAAGCTTTTTATGATTCATTTGGATTACTTCGTATTTCTGAATAATAAAAAAGAAATTAAACAGATTGATAATTTTCCAGAGACTGAAGATGCCTTTGAATTGCAGACAGATTCAAGAACAGTATTCTAAGCACTTGAGTTTCTCCATCTTCTGCTTCCTTTTTGCCTACAACAATATTTTCAGTAATACCTTTCCTTTCCTTTCCTCCATGTTTTTGGCTAGTTTTCTTCCTACCTTTCCCCAT
The DNA here is from genome assembly GCF_052110815.1 of Crocodylus siamensis. Taxonomy (NCBI): domain Eukaryota; kingdom Metazoa; phylum Chordata; order Crocodylia; family Crocodylidae; genus Crocodylus; species Crocodylus siamensis. Next base: position 40,912,090 of record NC_143395.1, on the reverse strand, counting down.
CCCTTTCCAATTGCTTCTAATTTTACTTTGTTAATATGTTTTTCATAGAGATATCAAGTGATTTTAGGAATGTCTCCAAACATCTTAACAGTAGCTGATATTGTAAGTTTATAAATACAGTGAGGGGATACAGTCAGGTACCTAATCTTAGAATTGAGACTTAAAAGTCAAGGTCAATATATACAAAGAAGGAACAGGAGAAATCAATTTCTTCCCCTCCTCCTTAATGGAGTACTTTTAAAGTCACATTCATACAAAACCTAAGTATAACATAATGAATGAAATTATGAGCCTATAAAATTAGAATATAAGCCATTCATTTTGGGGAACCACATATTTCACATCAGACTTTTTCTGCTTCCCTTGCAGGGTATCTCATTTTCATCCCAAGTTTGCTTTTGAAACATAGACCTATAATAGGTTGGCAGACTATTACATCAAAAATCAACTACATGCCAATCCAAATAAAACACAACTTGGTTTCTTGCAACTGCAGAACTGAGATACTAGTAAACAACACCCTGGGCAACTGGTGCCATCTGAGTCAGGGGGGTACATGCCCCCCCAGTGACCAGTCAGCGACTGAGGGGGACCAAACTTGCTGACTGGGGGGGAGTCCCCTCACAGCCAATCTTGCCAAGTGGGCAGGGGGTGGGTCCAATCTTGAGGCCGATCGCACTGACCTAAAAGTGACCACGGAGCTTCATCCAGTGCTTCATTCTGGCTAGTGATCACAGAGGGCCACCACTTTTCCTACCTGCCCCACATTCATCACCTAAGCGAAGAACGCTGGCTGACACGGGGTACACCAGTGTTCTCACAGGGTGCACATGCACCCCTGTGCACCTCCTACGCATTGTCACTGGGCAAAACAGTCAAACCTGGAATGGCTGTCTCACACTGACCAAATCCTTTTTACCCAAGAGTGACATTTGACTGCATGCTTTCATATAAAGCACATGCAGAAAAGATGAACTATAAAATCAGTTCCTGGAAAACCATGTTAAAGAAGCTTATCAACTCCAAATTGGGAACCAACCCAAAAACATTATGAAATACTGCACTTCCACTTATTTATTAGGTAGCTGAATATGCATGTCTGGTTTGGAAAAGCAAAAAAGTTAGACTCTGTGATGAATGAAAGTTGCAGGTGCATTACTGGATCTCTTAAATGAATGGTGCTCACATTTTTGTCCCTGGAGGGCAGATGAATGGCAAAGCCAATATCTGGGAAGGATCAGGACCCAGGTTGCTCCCATGTGCTGGATCAGGCCTCTGGACCCCATGCTACCTCCGTTCGACTGAAGCCCTATCCTAGCCAGGAGGTGGGAGGTGGCACAGGGCCCCAGGGCTGAATCCTGACAGCAGGGACCATGCTCAGGTGATGCAGAGCCCCACGGCCTGATTCCAGCCAGGTTGAGGTGGTACAGGGCTCATGCTGCCCCTACCCAGCCAGGATTATAGTTTTATAGTTTCATAGTTTCTAGGGTCGGAAGGGATCTGAGTAGCTCATCTAGTCCAACCCCCTGCCATGGCAGGAAAGAGTACTGGGGTCAAACAACCCCAGCAAGGTGTTCACCTAACTTCCTCTTAAAAACCCCCAAGGTAGGAGCCTGTGCCACTTCTCTTGGAAGTTGATTCCAGATCCTAGCTGCCCTGACCGTGAAGTAGCACCTCCTGATATCTAGCCTAAACATACCCTCAGCCAGCTTGTGACCATTATTCCTGGTCACTTCTGGCAGTGCTCAGGGGAACAGGGACTCCCCCAATGCCTGCTGATCCCTCCTGACTAGTTTATAACAGGCCACTAGATCCCCCCTCAGCCTTCACTTTTGGAGGCTGCACAGGTTCAGGTCCCATAGCCTCTCCTCAGAGGGCCTGCCCTGCTGTCCCCTGATCATGCGAGTGGCCCTCCTCTGGACCCTCTCCATGCTGTCCACATCCCTCTTGAAGTGCGGCACCCAGAACTGGACACAGTACTCCAAGGTGTCCATGCTGCTCCTGCCTGGGTCTGGCATCATTGGAAGTTAATCTGAGGGCAAAGAACCACCTCTACCCATCTGGGATTGGGCCTCAAGGGGCCCATGCCACCCTTCCCACTGAGGGTTAAGCACCTCTGGTTTAAACTAATATATGTCAAATCTCCATCTTCTTGCCAGAATTGCCCCACCAGTCATGAGGACAGCAGTAGCAAACAAAATAGAATGCACCTGGCAGATCAAAGACAACAGGTACCTACTACGTAGCCTTATTGCAGCTTCCAGTAGACTATACTTATGGAAAACTTTCCTCTCTGCAGCACAGAAACTGGATGAAACATGAACAGCCTTATGATAGAATGTGGCAGTCATGATAGAGATGACCCAAGGGGAAGTTAGGATGAGTATCAAAACTGTTTAACATTTCCCTCCAGGTGCAGATCTGGATTGACCAACATAGAGAAGCTTGAACTGCCTCCAAAAAGGAGGTAGGGGGTGTGTCTACACATTCATCAATGTGTTGTAATTATTGCACATTAAGTTAGGACCTTTTTTGTGATGCTAATACTCAGTAGACTAATTCTGCTGTGCATTAGCATGGTTTTTGCCTGCCACACTGATGTGCAGTAGAATTAGTTTATTGTGCATTTAGCATCTTGTGTAGATGTGCCCAGTAGACTCAAGTTAACATGCAGCTGTAGAGATACTCCAGTGATGCAAACGCTGTGTGGGCATGTGGAAGAACTTGCAGACCATTGGCTTGCCTACATATAGAGGAACCATGCACTAACAAGGGATGCAGTAAAAGACTACAGATTCAAGAATGTATGTCTGTTTCTGAACCCAAATTTGAACATCGTGGAAGGACAGGATGTCAGACTTGAAAAACACTTTGGCAGTAAAAACACTGCGTGTGTTGTATTCTTGGGAGGAAAATATTTTACTTAACCACTGACGTTTTTGAGGCCTTGTTAGAAAAAGTAACAGTCAAAGTGATGGTATTTTACAGTCTCTGCCAGTTGTTAGTATCATACAGGGCAGAACGGTTTTGATTCTAATAACCAGTGATTCAAAAAAGTGGTGAAATAAAATGATAAAAGTAAAAAAGCCTTTGTGAAGTCCAATCAAAAAACCCTGTACAATTTTGGCATTTGAAGTAAGGCACCTAAACTTAGACTGGGTACAGCAAATGCTTGTATGTACCCTAATTATTTTGGTAATCCAATTCATGTTGCACCTGAATATATCTTCCATGGTGTTGTAGAAGTATAGAATTGCATATGAAAAGCATGAAAAGGAATGGGAACTTCAAAACATACTTCAGAAACAGATATAAGCTAGTGGTGCAACAGCTTGAGAGAGAATAAAACCACATGCTGATTTTGCAGATCTAAACAAGCAAGGTGAGTTGGAATTTAGGAAGATATTTAAGACGTGTGTCTGATGTTTTGGACAGTTACAAGTTTTTAAAAATGTACTTGAAAATGATTATATGAAACACTGTAGTTTGCAGTCCCTGTCAATTTGGAAATCAGAGTCCAACACAAGAGCAGAACTAAGCACTGGTCATTGTAGTCTTCCTGCAGTGTTTGAAATTGCAGAGAATAAAATAACACTAGTCAGAGACGGGGGGAGCCTGATTTTAAAGTTTCTGACTGAAGTGTGAAAATAATGATAGGGCTGTTCAAATTTCAGATATCAAACCTGGAGATGAAAATACATATTTAAATAAGCATGTTGATATGTATAACTTTCCTTTAAATTCTTCCGAATCTTAATTACGCTGCAGGATATTTTGTTTTTCAAAGACCCAGTAGAGTATTTCTTCCACACACAAATTGTAGAAACATTACACATTAACATTTTTACAATTTGGCTGGTAGTTCTCCCTATATGTACAGCCTTAGGTACCTTTAGGTTTATCAAAGAAGGCTTGATCAACACCTGTTGACATCACCAGGAGATTTTCCATGTTTCTCAAGTTTTCACTGATTTTCTAGTGGCTAAAGTTGGCACTGGTACATTATGGATAAGGGACTAATGAGGATGAATATTCTTTTTCTTTTGTTTGCCTCCCCCCTCTGTTCTCCTGTCCCACATATTATTTTTTTATATCTGCTGTAACACTACCTTAAAAACCTTTCTGTACTTGTGAATTTTAGGGAACATAAGCTGTTCCTGAAAATAACAGTTTAAGGGGTACTATGTAGATTTTTTTTAATGCCTTGTCCCTCATTCTTTTTGCACTTAAATAACCATCCCACTACTAGACCCTGTTATAAGTCTTGGTAATATTTCCTGGACTGATATTTTTTCATTCTCTGTTCAAAAGCCAAAAACATGTCATGATACTTTAATGATTACAGCTGTTGTAATGACTTCTCTTTTTAAGTTAACCTAAAATAAAGCCTGTTGGGAAGTTTACTTCACTTCTTAAGTACTTAAAATTAGGAGACTGTGTGCAAGCTATGTCTCTGAGTTCTTAGTATGTTCTGGTGTTTCGAAAGGGTTAGATGCTGTCTGTAAATTTTCTACTGATTTCACTGGGGCAAGTCGAATTGAACCTACCCTGAACTCATTTTATGCCCGTTTAAAACTGGTCGAAACCCATTAACTTAAATAAAGTTATTCCTTATTTATAATGAAGTAACTAAGTTCAGAAATAGGCCAACTGTGTGTAAATTGAATAAGCGCTAGCACCATATATGGATTAATCGCCCACATGAGAATTCCGATTTAACATTCTTGTCACTTTATGGTAACAATGCTCAAGAAAGGTAGCAAAGCACAGACAGATAAAATCATAGGGGAAATTCAGAATCAGAGTAACTGGTAGTAATTCTGTGTGATTTAAATAATAGATATGTTAGTTATGATTTGTCTGAACTATTATATATTCACTACTCACCAATTTCAGAATTTTCAGAATTCACTTTTCAGAATGTTTTGTGAAATGGGACTAGTTGTAAAGAGTAACATAAATAAAGTTCTTTGAACAAAAAGAAAATGTTATGTGACTTAAGTGTTCCTACACAAAGAATGATTAAGAAATTCCAAGTAATCAAAAGACAAATGAATACTCACTCCAAATTGCCTAAAGCAAATGGATAATATAAGTATATTTACAATAAGTATACAGTCAATATTTTAATTAAGTAAAGTAAAAAAAAGTGTGCTTTATGGGCAATTTAGAATAATAATATGGCCAAGTTGACCAATTGAAATGTATGCAATAGCTAGTTCAACCAAAACTGCCTATATGATTTCTGAAAAGAGTAGATGAAAATTGATCAGCCTGCTAATTGTGAAAGCAATAGAAAGATCTGGTATGAATACAAATATTTCAGTCAATCTGAAATTGCACTTAGTCAATACATTTTATATATATATATGTGCAAGGGATTTTGAAAAAAAGATCTGTACTATGTCCATGACTGTGCAAACTTTTACACATGTGAGTAAAGCTACACTTCTATATCATGTAAGTAATCCCACTGAATTCAGTTTGAAGTGGTTTAGAGTAGACCTTAAAACAGTCAACTTTTCAATAATATTGTTAATGGTCACTATGAGATCTTTGGGGCCATTTGACCCAAGAACATAGCATGAAACTGATGAATACAATTCCACATAATCCTCAAATATATGATTTTGAAACATTTTTTCTAGGCATGTCCTAATGCAAGTATCACAAAATATCTAAGCAAACAATAGAGAATTGTAACAATAAAAATCTCCTAATAAATATTCAAATACATAAATGTCTGAAGATCCAAGTAGGAATATTGTGTAAGAATGTTTAGTTCTTACTAAGAAACTTTTGAAAAATACTTTATTTGTTTCTGTGATATTGAAGAACTTTGATGCTGCTTCATCTTCTGCCAATGGTGACTAGAAAATTCTGACTTCATAAGAACAAACAGGTAGCTTAAATTGTATAAGTAACAATATTATATACACTGACTAGGCTATGGACATGGCATGGATAGGGAAGGAAATATTACATTAATGTATAATATGAGAGAAACAAAGTGTGTGCATGTGTGTGTGTGTGTGTGTGTGTGTGGAAATGAGTATGATAAAAATAGATTCATCTTTTCATCTATTTATTAAACATTATCATAAATTAATATGGTGAACAGTAATGATAACTGATAAGGAAAATATAATAGATTACCTCTTCCAAGTAATTTTCAAAAGTTCATTTTTAATACCAAATATGCTCAGTTTATTGCCTAAGATACAGCACATAATAATTTAGTTGGGAAATACCAAACTTCATAGCCTTATACCTTGAGTTTGAATAGAATAACAACATTCTTTGATGTGCTTTGCACCTATGTACTTTTGTCATGATTTGTGTCTTCACCTAATAAAAAATTTATATGGCTCAAGCTGTTGACGCAGTTGGCATCTGTTGCAGATTCATTTTTACTGACAGCAAGCTGCTGCTGGCAAGCACTCAGCCTTTTTATCATCAAAAATACACAGACTGACACCCTTGGCATTGCTCTTTATTCTACACTAGAGTTTTTCATCAGATATACTGCATTAAAATCTGTGATGAATGACAAGTATTATAGAATATGCATTTAAAGTTGCCTGATTATGCTCTTTAAACAATGCTAGAATTTATTCAGAAGTTATTACAAGTATAATAATGCCAATTAACCCTCAAATAATGTCTTAGCATTAATCTTTTTAAGGTGGTAGGATACTGCATATATACATGCATATTCCAGAACACTTAACTATCACTTACTTTAGCAGCACTAGTATTTCTTTGAATAAGCCGTTTGACTACTCGTGCATAGTGTTTATCATACCCACTTGGCTGTATTATAATGAAGTGTCTCTCATGCAACTCAAAACTTTAGAAAACATTATGTGACACAGAAGACAACAAAGGGACAGGAGTGATGAGGGAGGACAGTGGGTGCTATAGTGCTACATGTGTGCTTCAAGCACGGTAGCCTATTTTACTATGGATTAGAGTGTCACAGCAAAGACCATGCTAATATGCTAATGCACAGTAAAATTAGGATACTGTGCAATAAGTGTCACTAAAGAAGTATGTGCCTTTGGTACTGCAACCTAATGTGCATTTAGTAAGTACATTAGAGGTACTAAATTTAATGTGCAGTAGCAAAAGCACATTAACGTACATGTGTCTTTAGGCTTCCAGTAGTAGGACCATATCTCCCTCTGTGTGGGCCATGCCTAGCACATTGTGGGTGCTACTGGATGCATAACATTCAATTTTCTTTTAATTTGTTTTATCAACTATTAAAGAAGGGGACACACACACACACACCCCTGAATGCTTGACTTAAGCAAAGCTTTCTAAAGTTCAGTGGTTTTGGTTCTCTTGGCAATCCAGTTCAGTCTTGCCTGGAAGTGTTGAAATAAAAACTGCAAAGCTAGTGCAGCCATCCAAAACAGCTGAACAACCTGCTCAGTATCAGAAAGGGTATCAATGGTCATAAAATAAAAATATGAGCAATCAACTACTTCTCTCCTGGAAAACACATGCTTTCCCATGATAAAGAGAAAAAACAAAACACTGTTTAAGAACCAAGATTAATATTGTAATTTACATTGCCCAGAGGACATGACGTTTATTCAGCACATCTCTGTGCATTTGTGTGGTGGAATTTTTTAACTTGGTAAAGCAAGCAAAGTAAAGCGAAGACCTGGTGATTTCCTATGGCTTCTAATAATCCTTTGAAGCAAGCTAGAACAGGTTCATTGACTCCACTTGGACCAAGTCACTGACAGCCTGAAATGAACGTTTATTTCTTGTTGATTAAAATATTTATCTTGTTGATTCAAATATTATTTTATATAGGAAAGTCTTCATGGGTAGGCACAGAAATAATCCAATGAAAACTACTCTCCACTTAGTTCACAGGTGGTAGAGGACCCCCTGGTGTTTTTAGACATTGCTATTGGCTAGTGTTGTCAGAATTTGAGCCCTTCTATAGTCTTAGGGACTTGATACATCCCATGGTATTTACTGGACTTAAGGTAACCTACTATCTTGTACATCGCCTACCATGCACTCAGGAAAGTGAAGAGTACCTTCCTCACTTTCTCTTCTTTCAACAGAGCTCTATGAAAGGGTAGGATGCCCTGATATTCCAGATTTTATTATCAGGCTCTTGCAGAATCATGACAGCAGCAGCTGGAGAAACTGAGCCAGTAGTGGGGTTGGCTGCCATTTATGTGACCCCTTATGTGTGTGCCCAGGGTTGGGTCCCCAGTCCTCTATTTCTCATTACACTACTGGACTCTTGGCCTTCAAGTCCTTGCAGTCATTTGCAATTTACAGCCCAAAGTGGTCACATGACATTCAACTGCTGTTTCTCTAAACTGGGTCCTACAAACATCTGCTTGTGTTTATGTTCCACACCAGTTACTTCCCTTACCCTCATATCCTACACAACACCAAGCAGCTGCACCTCCTGATACTTGGAGGCAAGAAACAGTAAACTAGCCTATACTTCACCATTCTTCAATAGTTGACTGGAATTTATGTTGTTGGCTCCAACACACAGCCAAAAGCACAGGCATGCTAACAGTGCAGTTCACAGAGCCTCCAAACCCTTGCCCATTTTGCAGTAAGACCTGGCATGTATCTGCCTGAAGTTCATCAGGCTGCAGTTCCTATTCCAGTTTCTCAAAAATATCTTGGTTGCATCTCTCTCACATTTTTCCACATTCATAAAAGCTCCTTGTCATTCATCTCTTGGTGCTGGCCATGATGACCATCTCTAAGATGATGTTAGAGAAACTTCTAGCAGTCAACAACTGGGGCCTATTTTTTGTTCTTTTGTTATCTCATCTTTCTGAGTTCCTCTTTGTGGCATTCACAAGATCTCTTTGAGGAGCAGTGGGTGCTTTTTGGGACCCAGTGCTTTGAATCCCCTGAAATATGCCTTTTATTGAATCTCTGACCATGTCCCATTCCTGCTTCCTCGTTATTTGTCCCTGAAATTTATTTGAGACCTTGTTTAGTGCCTCCTACCCAACATTAGGGGGGTGAATACTCAGTTTTTTGCCTATGCTCTTTAGACAACTTAGGCATTTTATATTAAATAATCATTGGTTAAAAAATGGAAATAGTTCTATAAACAGAGAACAAAGCCCAAGACTTTCCTCTTCTAGTTGAGTGAAGTAACCATTGAAGTACTAGGCCAGGCCTTTTCTTGTTTGTTCTCCTGGCCCCATTACCTTTACAATCCTGGCTTTACAGTACTTTGTAGGGTGTCTATATTCAGATTACTTTTTAACTTGGTGGTGAAGGTACTTTCCTGTGAAGATGGGGAGATGGGTTTGGAGCATCTTGGGCTGAGGGAAGTGTAGAACTCAGGTCCTACACGTCATTGTAAGTAATGTCACTACTAATGGTAAGTACTAATCGGTAGGCTATTGGGCAAAAAGGGCATTTATACATGTCTCTGGGAGCACGTGAGAGTACTTTAATTAATGCAGCTGCAAGAGCTGTGTTAATTAAAAGCCCCTGGAACATCATGTGTAACAGTGTCCCCATGCTGAAAAATGATGGCAGGGTGTTTTGAGCTAAAGCTCATTGAACCAGCTTTAAAGTATCCCACCACCATTTTCCAGTGCAGTGACAGTGATACATGTGATCCTGGAGGCTGCTGATTTCCATTCTCCAACAGACTTGATTAATCAACTCTCCTCTGACATGCTGGAATTCCAGTACATCGGAGCACCTGCCCTGCACTTGAATAAGAGCCCAAAGTGAGTAGGTTTTGCCACAAGCATGTTTTGTCCTCATAGGAAAACTAGGCAGTTTGGATCCCAAATGAATGGAGGACCAACTATACAGCATTGAGTCAAGTGCTTAAATACTTAAGTTCAGATACATCTCTGTGCTTAGTGATCTTTCTGGCTAGCTCTAAAGGGTGTCTATCCAGTATCTGATCTGTCTACAGTATAGGGAGCCTAAGACCTATCCCCATTTTTTTCAGTTACATTTCTAAGAGCATTTTAGGCACTGTAATACCTAGGTGGAAGAACATAAGGGAGTAATCTGGATGTTGGTCTGAAGCTAAATATGGATTTTAGCCCTAGATATGTTCATAGTGTTTTATATGAGGTCCTATGATCATGCAAAATTGGCCTGTTACTCCACCCCACTCAGTCTCACTTCATGCACACTTAAAGAAACAACTTTCAAAAAGGATTTTTGTTGTTGTTTGTTTTGGGGTTTTTTCCCCCTGAGACTTTATGGGGGATAAAGAAAAGTTTGATGCCCGACGTCTATTCACCCTTCCCTACAGTTTTTCTTTTGATTCATCTCAGCCCACAATAAATACCTATACCAAAAAACAATTACAACTGTGAAAGAACAGGCAGTATGCTGCATACCTTTTAGAGAAAGGAAGATGGAAATGCAAATGATACCTGCTGTGTGTCTGTATTTGACAGGAAGCAATCCTTGCTGCTGTCAAAGAAAGTGACAAAATGGTGGGTACTATTACTAATTTGAATAAGCCTATTATTTCTTGGAAAAAGGCATGTTTCTTAATGCTGATATTTAGTTCCTTTGGATTTCTGGTCCCATTCAATTTTCCACTATATCTAATGAATTTGAAAGGTGGCAAATTGGCAGGCTTGCAGACAGAATGGATAAGACCCAAGCAAGCTTTCCCTGAACCCTAACAATCACAGAGTGAAAAAATAATTATATCTCTAGGCTCTTTGGCATTTTGCTGTGATTGCTAACAAAAGCTAAATGTATTAATGACTCTAAGCCTATGACATATGGACACCAACTCAATAGCTACTATCCTTATATATGGTATGATTAATCGTAATCCATAGAACAGTAATTTATTGATAACAACCTTCAGAAACTACTGACTTCAGCCTCTATGTGAGATGGCCTGTAACCATGTAGAGATGGACAAATAATGTATTTTTCAGTTTGGTGAACTGAAAAAAATGAGGGGGAGAAGGGGATAGAATTTCAGCTTGGATAGAAATGAAGAAATATTCAGGTTTTTGGCAAAACGCAACAACCCAAAATATGTTTGAGGGTTTTTTTTCCCAATTTCAGTTATTTTTTAAATAGAATTATTATTTTCAGTTGTATAGTATAACAGTATGAAAAGATAAATAATATAAAAAGAGTATTTAAAAAAAACCCATTGAAAATGTATTTAGAATATAACTGTGGCATTTTCCTTTGGTGCCTGAGGGTCTGATTTTATCTCTTATCTCTGATTGCCAGATTTGTGTACTTCCACATTATATTCTGACTCTTGTCTGTTATGTCTTGATCTAATTTGATGTAATGAGTTGGGAGGTGTTACTGATGCAGTAGGACACCAGCAATATGGCTAGATTTTTGCCTGCATTACCCCTCTCCTTTATCTTCTTTGAACAACACCCCAGAATTTTAATCATCATTTGAATCCAATTTGTATATGGTTGATTAATTCTCCTTATTATTAACATTTTTTTCTTCTTACAGTCTCTATCAGTTAACATCCATACAACTTGTGACTCTTTCAAACTATTTTACATACTTTTATTTTTATGTTCAAACACTTTGTTGCATTTATTTAACACTAGAACAACTTGCACTGCACACAACTAGGTAAAGTCAACTTCAGAACTATTTATAATTTTATTTTCTTCACCGGGGTACTGTTTTCAGTTTCTTTGTTTCTTCCCCTTTTCATTTTGTAGGGAGATATTATCTTAATAATTTGTTTCATACACCCCCGTCCTTTCTTATATGGGTGTGAGCACATCCTAGACTTGGACTCTTCCTCTCCCAAACCTTGGAGCACAATCAGCCCCAGTTAAATTTAGAAAAAAAAAGAAGAAAAAAACCCAGAAAACCAGAACAGGATAAGAACAAGTTTAACCTTTGTGAAATCTGACAAGGATCCGTGGTTCCTTCTTTCTCTCTGTTTCTGTTGGGGGTTTTTTTTTTTCTCTACTCTTATGGGCGATTTAAGAGTCACTTTATTTCTTTGGGGATTCCAGGTCCTCTCCTCCAGTTGAGTCCTCTCTCTTTGGCAGAACTGGCTCCCAGGATTTTCCCGTCTTGACCTTTCTCCATGGCTCCTCTCCTTCTGACTCCCTGCTTCATCCTCTCTCCTCCAGCATACCTCACTGCACCCTTTCCTTCCCCTCCTCTCTCAGGCCTCTCTAAAAGGAACAGCTGCTGCATAAATGACATTTTCTCAGCACAATCTCTCTTTCCGTTCCCTGGACTTCATTTTTAACCAGTCCCTCTTCACAATGACAAAACAGAACACTTCAATATTTCCCTAAAAAACATTTTAATTAAATGTTTCAGCATTTTCAAAATATCTTTCCTTCCTTTTCCAGAAACCAAATTCACAAATAATTCAGTCCATTCAAATGTATTTTTTAAAAATAATGTTACTATTGATTAAAAGATTTGGTGGGAGTTATGCAGGTTTATCATACATTTCATAATTATTATTTATTATTTAATACTTAGGGTCATAATATGTCTGTCCTTCCCTGGAGGGTGAACCTTTTTTATAATGGGAGCATTTAGGCATCCAGGGAAAGAAATAGAATTGTTCCTACCATCTAGTATGCCTTGTAAAGACATTCATTTTTTTCCTGGAAAAGTCACTGCTCTCCCAGGAGACAAGTTTACACATGTTTAGGCTTTTTCTCTTAGAGTAAAATGGGTGCTCCAAGAGGAAAATAAACTGGAAACAGCCAGAGTTAAATAATTCTCAGGAGAGTTTCTCCTGGGAGAGCAAATGTATATCCTGTGCCTTGTCTCAGAAGAGAACAGTCCTCCAGCATGCTCCCATCTCCCAACCCAAGGGTACATTGCTTGATGGACTCTTCTACTACAGCAAGGAGCAGAACATGCCTACATGCCTCCTTTATAATCCACATTATGTGCTCTAGGGAAATACAGGCTGATTATAGTCCATCTGAGTCAGCCAATCAACACTGTCCTATGTACTGCTACCATCTCTGTTTGCAGAGAATGCTAAGATGTGTACACGAGGTGTCAGCACTGCAAGTTTCTACTCTTCAGGGCTCTTCACTAGGGCTGTGCAAAACAGCACCATTTCATTTTGATTTTCATTTTGCCATTTTGAAGGGACAGTGTTTCATTTCAACATTTCATTTCATATTGAAGCACTGTTCCATTTCATTTAATCAAAATTGTTTTGCTGTTTTGATGCATTTCAATGTTTTGTCCACAGGCTATAATGGGGAATCATGAAAATGCCTATAATTTTGTCCTTTCTTGCCTGATTTGGATGAAAATAGAAGGGAATGGTAGCCCCTTCTGAGGGCATGAAGCCTGCCAAGTTTCAAGGATATAGGCGCCGGGGTGTCCTGGAAGCTGTCCCTCAAGGTGCTGGGAGCAAAAGTCATATCACTTGCTGGGAGTGGCAGCCTGCTGCCATTGCATACGCAGACCATGCGCAGGATGACAGGAGGCTGCTTGTGCCACCTGGGACCAGCGCTGGGCACAGCCTGCACCCAACGCTGGGAAGACTGCTGCCCTTCTGGCCTTAGGCAGCAACAGCAGTCTCCTGTTATCTTGCATGTAGATCTTGGGGTTATCACCCCCAGGAGGGCTGTAGGGCTGTGGGACTGAGCTCTGTGGGGATGGCAGAGTCACTTCAAGTGCAGCCCAGTGATGGGAGGCAGGGAAGAGCCAGGGCTGCACTCCAAGCAGCTCCACCAGCCCCACAGAGCTCAGCCCAGTGACAGGAGAGCCAGTGACAGAGGTGCTCCAAGTGCAGCCCTGGCCAGTGGCTTCCACCACCTCCCACCACCAGGCTCAGCTCCATAGATCTGTGGAGCCTCCAGCCACTGGGCTGTAGTCATCAGGGCTGAGTTTGAAGCCAGGGCTGTGCTCCAAGTGGCTCTGCCAGCCCTATGGAGCTCAGCCCAGCAGCAGGATAGCCAGTGGTGGAGCCACTCAGAGTGCAGCCCTGGTGAGTACAGCCCGGTGGTAGGAGGCTCCGCAGCCCCACGGAGCTGAGCCTGGTGGCAGGAAGCGGTGGAGAGCCACTGGCCGGGGCTGCTCTCAGAGCCAGGGCTGAACTCTGAGTGGCTTCACCACTGGCTTTCCTGCCTCCGGGCTGAGCTCTGTGGGGTTAGCAGAGCCCTGGCTCTCCCCCACCTCCTGCCACCAGGCTGCTTCAAAACTCAAAATGTTTCAAAACTTTTGAAATGTTTTGAGTGCCCTTATTTCATTTCAAAGCTGTTTTGAATCCTCGTTTTGTTTGGATTTTACTGTTTTGAGCTTGAAACACATTGAAACAGCTTCAAAACCAAACACCTGTTGAAATGTCACACAGCCCTACTCTTCACCATTTGAACATCTGTACATGTAGCTCTGGGTAAGTTTATTTACCAGGAGAACAAGCACGAATCTGTTTTATTTACTAGGAGAACAGGCAGGAGAACAAGCATGAATCTGGTTTACCAGGAGAACAAGCATGAATCTATGAATCTATGAACACCAATAAAAAAAGAAGACTCTTTCTACTTCCTAAGAGTCTTTCTAACCCATGTCTTGCTAAACTGTGGAAAATTTAGTCTGGATATAAGGTGATTGATAAGGTGGTTTGACATGTATGGTTTTATAAACATTATCACATACATTAGTTATCGTACTTTCCTAAATTATAGTGTCTTCCTGTAATATAAACTGCAACATAGATAAAATACAGGGAAAATGAGACAGAAGGAGAGAAGAAAATAATTATTTTCCCCCAAAATTTAGTTCTGTTCAACTAGTCATATACTTTCTGTTCAAATCCCTAACCTGATATTTTTTCTCCAGTCAAAAATTCAAATGCCTTTAAAATACAAACTTTGCTACAAAAAACACTGGCTGTTGCATAGGATTTCTTGAATTTGCTCTTTTAAGTAGTACATACAACACAGAAGGAACAACTTCACCTCAATATTTGAAAAGAAAGTTATTCTAGGGGTGAATTTTCCCCTTGTATAAAATTTCATTGACTTGAATGAGAGCCCTTCACATTCTTCTTCTGTAAATTCTTTAATGTCTGATTAATTCTGTTCAGTTTTTAAAGGACAGTATTTCTGTTTTATATTTTAATAATAGCCTTTTCTCAGTTCTAATATTTTATGGTCAAGAGATTATATTTATTTTATTTGGAAATTCTTTGTATGAGGCAGCGGTATTTTATTTTACTTATTTCATTTCAATTTTCTACTGAGGAACTGTTTATAAATCACTGTGCTCATTTAGTGCAGCCTTTAGCACTATAATCTCAAATCATTCTACACAAGAAATTATGGTAAATTTAATAAAAAGTGAATCTCCATATCAGGTTGGAAAAATTGCTAGCCTTCTATATAGGAATAATAGATTATTCCATTGTGGGATATAACTTACTGTTTTTCAATTTACCCAACGCTTCTGACTTGATAATTATAACTTACAGATGTAGTGAAGGGATTTTAAAGAGCTTCTAGAACTGACAATTTCACTACAAGATATACTAAAGATCCTAACCACGAAGGTCTTTTCCTTTATGGGCTACCATAAAAATGTTCAAATCTATCCTTTGTTTTATGGGTAGGCAATATAGTGACACTATCATCAAGGAAATATACTTGTTTCTTTCAGTGATATACAATTCTGAAGCTCAGTAATCAGTCTGTTTGGCAGATCTTTGAGCAGGGCATTATGGTAGTCTAGTCTGAAGCAGATAAAGGCATGAATGAGTTTGTCTGAATTAGATGGGTAGAGATATGTCTTTAACCTGGCCATATTTTTCAGATGATAACAGTTTGTAATAATGTGCCAGATACAGTGTTCAGAGGACATACTGCTACGGCTGTTAAATAACTCCCGCATACTAAATGCACATGCATCAAAAACAAAATCACAAGTAAAGATTGCCTACAGCTCATAGAAAAAGTCAAGGACTTAATTTTATCTAAGTTTAGTTGCAAATGAAAGCTCATACAGACCTTTTAACAGATAAACTGTCACTGAAAAAGTAGGACTTAGATTTGTTTGCATTTGCACGCTGATCATTGAAACCAGAAGGTTATAAAGATCTAAGTATCAAACAAACCGAAATTATCATTACCAGGAGCATCTACACAAAATGCTACGTTGTGGTAGTGATGAGCTATGGCACTGTAGCTCATCGCTACAGTAAAGTAGCATTGGCAGGCACAAACCATGATGCCAATGCTACAGCACCATAGTGACAAGCTACCTCACTATAGCACATTGCTACAGCGACATAGCTGCTAAAAATAATCATGTGCCACTGGGACAGTGCAGTGATGGCTGCCACTGTGCTGTCATTTAGTACTTCCTAAAGCAAGTACTAAATGATGGTACAGTAAGAACTGTGCCTTGGGGTCCGTGTACAGTTGTGCCCACTGGGCAAACCTATACATGCTATTCATGCACAGCAATAAACTCTGGTGCATATTGCACTGGAATCTATTGCTCCTGGGCACTGCATTTGAATGTGCAGCGGGGACTGACTACAGCACATTGTGTGGGGTCAGAGCAACCCTGGCTGGCAGGGTTTTTGGGGGGGTCAGCCTGCCTGCTTGGGGCTGCACCGACCTGGCTCAACATGCTGCAGAGGGGCTAGATGAGGCATGACGGTGCTTCTGTGTGGGGCTAGATGGCAGGCAGCCCCTGCACTGTAGCACCCTCATGCCCCAGCCAGGCCCATCAATGTCTACACATGCTATGGTAGAGTAAAAAACTTCAATCATTGCTGTGCCCAAAAATTCATACCATTATGCAGGAGCTGACCCACATTTTGGTGCCCTGGGACCCAGGCCAAACCCCTGCAAGTGCCATGAGAAGGGGCAGCCTGCCTGAGCCCCTGACCTACCCCAACACTTCCAGAGGAGACTACAAACCTTCAGTGCCCTGTCCTGCCCTCCTTTCCAGCTGCTGCATCCACTAGCAGCTCAGGAAGTCATGGCCATGGCCCTCTGCCTTGCCCTGAGCACAGCCCCAGACCCCACGACAAGGAATGGCTGGCTATGCCACTACTGGCTGCCAGGAACACCAGTTCATCCCTGGCAGGTGGCCCTGGCCTGGCTCCAGCCTGCCACACGATGCAGGCCATGCCAGTCAACCCTCACTTACAGGGAGGTCTGCACCAAGCTGTCAGACTTGACAGCCCCAGACACATGATAAGTCCCACACTAAGGGAGGGCCCACCAGTTCCTTCCCCTCCCAGTCCCTGCCCCTGCACCTGGTTCCAGCACCTGCCCCTGCTTTGTACCTGGCTTCCCCACACTCTCCTGGCCCTGGGTTCCCCCCCATAGCATGCAGACAGGAAGCAAACAGTTCAAAACTTTATTGATCATCCAGCACTTGTCTCCACAGCTTGGTGGGCATGATGAGCCTCTCATGTGCTGAGGAAGGCAATGTCCTCCTCATCAGGCAGGGAAGCAGAGATGAGTAGTGCTGTGACAGGTAGCCATCCAGGCAGTGGTGGAGTTTTCAGGGGATCCCAGGTTTGCTTCCCATACTGTCATAGCTCAGGATCATGAACCAGGAGTGCAGATGTGCCTGGTGCACCAGGAGGATCATCATCAGCAAGGCATAGTGGCTCGGGCAACCCTCTGCCTGCGCAAAGGCTCATCATGCACTGCCTGGGGCCCGCACAGCAGGGGTATGCTTGGCATACAGTGGCAGGGTGGGGGGGTTGCCCCTGGGGCACCTCCCCGGAGAGGGCCCCTGCAGGGAGAGCAGGGGTGTGGCCAGCCCCTTGCCCCAGTTGTCCAGAAGCCCTGCAAACTCCCAGCCCAGGCACCATTTTTTTGGTTCACCCATGTGCGTGTCCTGAGAGAGGTGCTGGGGGTAGGCAGGGGGTAGGTTGGGGTCCCTCAAGGCTCTGTGGGGTCCCTCAAGGCTCTGTTGGGGTCCCTCAAGGCTCTGTCCTTGGACCCATACTGTTCAACATCTTCATTAATGATGTGGACATTGGAGTCAGGCGTGGACTGGCCAAGTTTGCCGATGACACCAAACTTTGGGGCAAAGCATCCACGCCAGAAGATAGGTGGGTGATCCAGGCTGACCTGGACAAGCTCAGCAAATGGGCAGACGAGAACCTCATGGTGTTTAACACCGAAAAATGCAAGGTTCTCCACCTTGGGAGGAAAAACCTGCAGCACCCTTATAGGCTCAGCAGTGCTACATTGGCTAGCACTACAGAAGAAAGAGACTTGGGGGTCATCATTGACCACAAGATGAACATGAGCCTGCAATGCGATGCTGTGGCTAGTAAAGCGACCAAAACACTGGCTTGCATCCATAGATGCTTCTCGAGCAAATCCCGGGACGTCATTCTCCCCTTGTACTCGGCCTTGGTGAGGCCGCAGCTGGAGTACTGCGTCCAGTTTTGGGCTCCACAATTCAAAAAGGATGTGGAGAAGCTTGAGAGAGTCCAGAGGAGAGCCACGCGCATGATCAGAGGTCAGGAAAACAGATCCTACAATGATAGGCTGAGAGACATGGGACTCTTTAGCCTGGAAAAGCGCAGGCTCAGGGGTGATCTGATGGCCACCTATAAGTTTATCGGGGTGACCACCAGGATCTGGGGGAACGTTTGTTGACCAGAGCGCCCCAAGGGATGACTAGGTTGAACGGTCACAAACTCCTGCAAGACCGTTTCAGGCTGGACATAAGGAAGAATTTCTTTACTGTCCGAGCCCCCAAGGTCTGGAACAGTCTGCCAGCAGAGGTGGTTCAAGCACCTACATTGAACACCTTCAAGAGTAAATTGGATGCTTATCTTGCTGGGATCCTATAACCCCAGCTGACTTCCTGCCCTTTGGGCAGGGGGCTGGACTCGATGATCTCCCGAGGTCCCTTTCAGCCCTGATGTCTATGAAACATGTGGGTGGCAGGGCAGGTGTGCTGGAACAGGGAATGCAGGAGGAAGTGGTCAGCCAGGGCCTCCTACAACCAGTGCCCTGGCCCCTGCTGGCAGGTGCCTGGCTCCCCTGGGGCTGGGTCCAGGGTGCCTGCTGACTCCAGCAGGACCAGCACCATTGCCAGCAGGAGTGCAGGACACTGGCCATTGCTGACAGGGCCAGGCTGGAGCAGCAGGGCAATGTATGTCACTGGCAGGGGCAGGGGAAGGGGTAGGGGCATTCCTGGCTTGGGGAGGCAGGGTGAACAAGGAGGTAGCTGCCGTGTGCTGCCCTTGTGCTGAGTACGTGGCTCCTGGGCAGGGAAGGGGCTGGCTAGGGGTCAGAGTTTCCAAGATGGCTGCCAAATGCTGGCTTCTGGGTCTGCCTTCAAAATGGTTGCCAAGTGTTGGCAGCCATGTGGCTAGAGGCTGGAGCTATCCCTTATGGCCACAAGGGCACATGGAAGCACTGGAGGAACGTATTAGCTTAATTCACATTAAATTTAGTTATGCTTATTTGCATGGGTAGACGCACCCATAGTGTAATAATCCCATCCCATGGTAGGGATATTATGGGATGTTCACAGACTATCCTTCATGGATGGTTTTGTGAATGAGGTTTATTGATATAGTCTATGGTCACTATTAGTAGTAAATGTTAAACTGCGTTTAAAATAACTAATATATTGTTTGGACTCTACTTGTAGCTAATGTTCAGCCATGTTTAGTTTTACTAATTTTATGTTAGTATGAACCATGATATTTGTTGTATATGTATGTTTGTGTTTTATAAGGGTCTCATACTAGCTGGTCAAGTGATTGCTGATTAGGTGTGTGGCTAGACAACGGATATTTGCACCGAAAAGGAACAATGCCTAGCTACATTAGGAAGAGTAATCCCTGAGAATTCAGATCTTGGACGGCTATTTATTTGGGCCAGAGAACTGATCTAGTGCATACGTGACCCCCAGACCCATCTTCAAACACACAATAATAGTTTACACTCCTAAGGGGACGGCTATAGCAAAACTGACATTTGCAAACAGTCTTGTCAGATACTTGTAAATCTTGCATTGAAGAACTGAGAAATTTTAAATCTGGGGTAATTGATAGCTAAGAATACTGAATTAGACCTATATGTCTAAAAGAATGTAAATGTTTTCTAGTTATAACTGTCTTGGGAAAGATGCCTGACCTGTCAAACAGAGATGCATCTAGGGCAGGAAGTTATGGGCATGTATACATGCTGCTGTGATGCCTTTGAATTCTAATTAATCAAGTCTGCTGGAGAATGGAAATCTATAAGCCTCCTGCATCTTGTATATCAGTGTCCCAATCTTAAGAAATGGTGGCAGGGGCACTTGAACTAAAGCTCATTCAATGAGCTTTATTTCAAGCATCTCCACCATCATTTTTAAGCGTGGGGACACTGATAAACAAGATGTGGTGGTGCACTGCCCCTCCACCCCCATAGCACATGTAAAAGTGCCCTATATATCTAGTACATGCTCATGAATTTCAAACAACTATGCAAATAATAATTATTACTTAAGAGTTGCTTTGGGAATAAGTTGTGGTCTAAGGGTGTTTTTACGCATGATCTGGGGGGTGGGAGTGGGGGAGGTCACTTTAATTAGAGCAGCTTCGAGAGCCACTCTGATTAAAGTGCCTGCAGCATCTCATGTGTCAGCATCCCCATGCTTCAAACTGGCAGCAAGGGTGTTTTAACTAAAGCTTGTTGAACAATCTTTAATTCAAGCACACTCGCCACCGTTTTGAAGTGTGGGGATGCTGATACAGGAGACAGTGGAGGCTGGCTGGAGCACACTAATTAGGATGCTTCAGCAGACTCAGTCAAGTCTGCTACAATGTGGTTGAAACAGCCTTTCCACACGTGTACAAGCACCCTAAGAACTTCGGATAGCTTAGGCCACACGTGCAAATGTTCTGTCTGTAGTAGGAGAACTGCCACTCTCCCAGTAAGACCCATAGATTTTCCTTCTTTTTCTCCTAGAGCATAATCGACATTCCAAGATAGAAGTAACTCCAACCAGGTAGAAATCCTTCCCAGGAGAACAAAAAGGTGCACACTTTCTCATTAATTAACTCTTCCTGGGGACCAGGAGAAGTTTAGCTGTAAGAAAAGATTCCCAGTCTTCCCAGATAATGAGGTCACTTTGCAATAAAGAGGATGCAAAGAGTGACTGCTTCTGTCCCTCCCATAAATTGAATGGGGGGAAGGAGCAGCAGGCAGCTACTCCTGGCCAACTCCTCACACACTGGAGTCCATGGAGGAAGAAGTGGGCAAGTAACTTTGCCACACTGCTCAATCTGCTCAGCTCCCAGGCACTGGAGTGAGAAGCAGGCACAAGGCTTTGCCACGATGACTTCAGTACCCCTGGGAACAGGAGGTTTGGTGCTGCTCCCACCTTTCCCAGATTGCAGTTACACCAGTTTTAGGAAATTGAATGAGCTGGGGAGAAGGGACTGTTGTGGACTGAACATCTGTGCTGCTCTTTCTCTCTGAGTCATTCTTAACTGTGAAAATTTCCCACCACTAAAATTAACATTTGTACATGGCCTTAGTTCCTGAACTGGAAATGGCTGGGCAGTCTTAACTGATGGGTTTGCTGGAAGGAACTTTGACTCTAGTGAGAAATCAACAGTTGCATTCTAGTAAGTAGAGCAAACTAGGGAAATATTGAAACAGATTTCTAGTTTGTTTTTCATATCTCTGTCTGTAACAATATGTATTCACTGATCTTTATGATTTATCCTGCTTATGTAATAATCCTTTTTGTAGGTTTTAATTTTTTTATTTTACTGATTTTCTGTGGTAGATGTGATTTTGGTGCTTTTGGCAATTCAGGCTGGTCCACGTGATTCTTTAAGCTGGTAAAACCTCCTTTGCTACAGCTGTAACATGTGGGTGACACCGGTACATCTGAGGTACCGTGCACAAGGAGTCGGTCTTTTAGCGCATCTCAGATTGTTCTCATTGGTCAAATAGTAGACAGAGTTTTTTTGGCTCAGTAACATTCCTGAATATGTAAGTCTACCCCTCGTGCCACAGCCATTATGAAGCATGACACTTAATATTGCAAAGCATGTCAAGGCTGTGAAGAGTTGTATACCTCTATCATATGGCAGGGACTCTGATGGCTCCTGTTCCATCTTCCTTATAAATAACATAATGCAGGTTTGAAACTTAACAGAAAATACTATCTTAAAATCAGTTAAATAGTTTGATCTTATTTAATCATTTTCATTTGATGGTATTGATTACAGCAATGTTGATCAAATATTGCTACTATATATTTTACTGTTTTTTGCTGTTAAAAATGCAAATGAATTACTAAAAGTTTAAATTCTAAAATTTTGTACAAGAAAACTGTCTTGTAGTAGTGGAATTACTTGTTCCTTAATCTATTATAGGCAACAGCTCTCTGGAACACAGCTGTAGTTTCTTACAGTATGCCTTCCTTTCACACAAGTAGTTTCAAGGACTTTAGGATAACATACTAGCAATGACAGGTTTGCAGATGGTTATTACACGGTCCAAATCTGATGTAATTTGAAATACATGGGAATGTTCATGGCAAACTGAAATTACACAGAGATCAACAAGCTCCTAAATGGACCAAAGCAAAAACAGTCTTTTTCTCAGCACGATCCTTTTAAACAGGTCAAATATGAAATTCTGTTGCCTGTTAAAATTAAATTCCACTTTTAATAATGTCATATGAAGTTAGAAGACATAGGAAATGTCATGTACAACTGGCTCATTCCTGAGGTAATCTAAGTAATAATGATAAAACGCAGTGGTCCCTAAAATCAAATGAAATTTCACAGGCTTAACAAGAGAACAATGATCCATACAACTGTGAACTGACTATTATTATTATATCAGTATTATACTGTTTAAAATATCTTTACTAAATCTGGAGGAAGTACAATTTAAAAAACAAAAAACCATGGCGAGCTGATTTGATTAGTGCGTGTGGCCAAGGGGTCACCGCAGTTAGAATGCAACATCCTATGTTCAAGAAACGTAAGATGGTCATAGACAGGGCTGGTCACAACATAATGTATTTTTCTTGGAGAATTTCAATGAAAACAAACTTTTCCCCCCACTTTTATCAACAAGTAATGGATTTTCCAGGGTCTTGCTAAATAAAATTGTGTGTGTGTGTCTGTTCATATAATTCTCAAGGGCTTATTTTTGTATCAGTTTTGGACAATATATTATTTTACCTTTTGCAACAAAAATTGATGGAAATTGTTTTACTAAATCTTGTCACACACCTTGATAATCTAATTGAACATCACGAAGATGTTCGTGGTTCTTCAAGGACCAAGTATAGTCCAGTTTTAAGATATTTCATAACCTCAAACTACACACTTTCTTAAATTATAAAGGCAAAACATCATGTAGAACCAGATTCTCCCTTAAACACTGAATAAAAAACACAACTGGTTTTGGTATGTATATATACATTGTTATACATTGTGAACTCTCAGGTTGAAATCCTGTCCTTATTAAAGTCCTTGGCAAAGCTCACATTGACCTCAGTATAGCTGGATTTCATCAACAGTATCAGACAAAGGCACTGACATGCATGGAAGCAAATGGCTTTAGCTAACAGAAATTACACTAAGGCAGAGCAGCCTGGCATCTTTCAGCCTGACTTGTTCAGACAAACTGTGGAGATAGATACATATGGAGATATGGATCTTGTGGAATGGGATGGAAACAAGATGTTTAGAGAAATATATGGAGATATGGATCTCATATAGTGGGAGCAAGAAGTGTCTAATGTACATTGGAGATGCATATTAGACATCTACCTTTGGGGTCATGACCCTGGAGCAATCCCTGTTTAGATTAGATTCCTGAGCCCATGTGAAAATCCACTGGAGCCAAGGAGCACCACACAGACATCAAGGGCCACCCTTGCAGATTTATTTCACTTTGTGCCTGGAGTTCTGGGGGTTCATGAAGAGATATTTTTAGAAACTTTCTGAGTAAAGAATTTATACACATACAATCAGCTTTAATCCAAAACTGTGTCCCTTGTGAGGAGGAGTTAACACTGGGAAACACAACGTAAAAAACAAGCTTACTGCAATCTCATATCATATATTGTCATTATTAGGCAAAGAAAGGCTGCATTCTGTAACAGCCTCTTATATAATAAACCTAAATCTTTCTGTGAGGTTTGCAATAAGGGACCCTTTAAACTCTCCAACACAGCTTTGGCAGGGGAAAAATGGTTTAACAATCCTGCTGAGAGCTAAGAATGGTTGATATCATGCTGTATACATGCTGTGTTTAACTCCTCTTGTAGCTCAGCATCTTACCTTCTTTTGATTAAATCTTAATCCCACACTTAATTCTCCTGATATAGAGACTAAGATTAGAATATGCTTTTTTGGTCAGAATAATACGAAAGTCCCTTGTTATAAAAATCAGTATGGAAAATATTCCTCGGCTCTTGCAATCCCATCTACTGAAAGTTCCAGGGTTTTTTTATTTTCAATGTTATTACTATATGATTTTTGCAAAGGAGGACACTTATATGCTAAAACATTAAGAGTAATTTTTAGGACATACTATTTCTGTTATTGATCCAGTGATTTCATTTATACAGAAGAAATGTTTTGGCACTTACGTAACTTGTGAAGGTGTGTAAAATGCCTAAGTCCTCATTCCCTTGCACCTCTTGGAAACTACTAAGAAACATATCCTCATTTGGTTCATAAGATAACACTTATTTGGTACTCTGTGTGTGTGTGTGTGTGTGTGTGTGTGTGTCTGTGTGTGTGTGTGTATCTTAGTCACATATCATTGAAAAACAAACAGAAATTAAAGGCACAATTTTTGCTAGGGCTCATACAAAAGTTACATTTTAACTTGTTGAGCTCCAGTTCCACAGGTCAAAATGCTTTGTGTGCAAGCATTTACGGTACTTCAACTGTTTAAAAAATGACCAATACAGTGAAAATCTTCACTGCATCAGACATAATTGAAGTGCTAATGATTGGGGTGCAAATGTTGCTTTTATACAACCCCAACTGATTGGAGACATGGGACACCTTCTACCATCCCAACACGCCTGCTCCTGATTCCTGTTTTTAGACTCCCAGACACTCCCTATGGATCCTACCTGAAAGCACCAAGAGTGAAGAACACAGATCTGCTGGTGCTACAGGGGTAAGCACTGGGCTGCTGGAGGGGAAACCAACAGGCTTGAGAGACAGCAGACCCACTTGGGATCTGCTGTCTGACAGCCTGACAGATGGAGGAGGTGGGGTCCCTTGGGCATCAGCCAGTCAGCCCTGACCTGTGCCCCAGGCTTCTGTCACTTGTCACCAGCAAACAGAAGAGCCTATAAAGCACACTGCAATGCGTGCTCTGAGTTTCCCTTGCTTTTAGCATTGTAAGCAGTCTCCAGAGAGTACAGACACCCCTTTGAACTCACATAAATGGTAAGATACTTGAAAATCAACCAGCTGAATTTCAACCACTGGATTTGAACTTTTGCACGGACACATAGTCACATCCTCATTGGGAGCAGTAAAACTGCCAACCATCCAAACTGGGAACTCAAATAAATATAGTGCCTGTCGCAGCAGGGAGCACGGCTACTTCAACTTCCTTGTTGAAACCACAGAATATTTTCAAGTGGTTTAAAATACAGAGGATTTCTTAGTGTAGGTGTCAAAACATAGTAATATTAATCTCTGGAAAGACTTTACCATTGCTGGCAAGAAGCTTGATTGAGGGAATAAAATGCTGTTTTTGTATTAACTGCAAAATATATATATTTGCAGATGAAACCTTATTTTAAAAGTATCAGGACTAACCCTGTGAAACAAAATTCTGGGGGACAAATTCTGCTCCACCTATTAGGCACTAAAGTTTACTTAGTGTGATTTTATTCCAGCCTGATCAAGTCCCTGAGCAACTAGTAATGTATCTTCTTTTGTTTCATCTTAGTCTTGAAGTAACTCACACAGAGAAGGAAGACCCATCCACTTTTTCAGTAACAACTATTTTTCAGAATCTCAAGCAGAGTTGAATAGGATTTTACCTTGGCTCTTAAGTCTATTTAATGCCTAGTAGGTGAAGTATGATCTGGCCTTTTATGTCCAGTTTTATAGATAGGCTAAAAGAAAAAAAAATCCTTTCTGAGAAGCAGAAGTCTCATAACCCTGGGGCTCCCTGATGGATTAATGAAGGATGCATAACCTACCCACTAGAAAGTTAAAAGCTAAGACTCAATTCCAATAAAAAAAAAAGAAAAAATCCCCATAGCACCTAAGTAGTATAGTTAGAAACCCTCCAGGGGAAAAGAACCATTTTAGTACTGTGTCTTGTTTTCAGGTGTGGTAGGGACAAAGAAAATCCATAACCTTTTGAGAAAAAAATTGTTTTTAAAGTAAAATAACTTTGTGATAATATGCAGTGGCATCTCTATTTTCCATTGCACAGCATTCAAAATACACATCTAAACCGCCCAGTTCTCTTAAGAGAGCTGGTTTGAATCATTCAAATGAAAAAAGGCTATTTTAAAGAAAGCTATTCTTTCTTTCATGAACATTTTCTTTCAAAATGTTTTTCTTTTTGAAGAAAAGTCATTTAGGAAAATCTGTTTTTTCTTTTGAAAAAAATACATTTTTTAAATCTTATAACTTATACTTAACGCCCAATTGGAACTTGTGATTGAGCTGAACTCTGTTAAATCTTTTCACTCAGTACTGCTTAATTGGATGAGTGTACTCGTAAAATCTGAGAAAGTACGCAACTGGCTCAGCTGATCTGCATATCCTAGTGGAGAAACTGCTGCTTTGTTTATGATGATGTCCAAAGCTGAGTTAGTGTGACTGTCTGTCTATTTGTGGACTTCCCAATCACACTGCTGATCTGGACCACCCTATTCTATTGGGAAAAGTAAACTGATTTAGAGGAGCTGTTATTCCACTGATCATTGCATTTGGTAGATCCCTTGCTGGATTACTCATTAGACAACAGCATTGGGCACGAGTTCCTTGTTATGGGAGAGATGGTCTGACAGGCGAACTGTGTGTGGCTGAAAAAACCACAGGCGGTATGGAGAGGTATAATTATTGCATTGTGTAAAGAGGTGTCCAGCCTGCAGAGGGCTGAGACCCAGCTGCAGGTAATCAGCAGTTAAGAGTGCTGGGTAAAAGTCTTGGGGGCTGCTGTAAAAGTGGGTGAAGCCACAGAGAGACAAGAGCTGCAGGAGCAGTGAGCAAAGATGGGAGACTGATGTGCTAAGAAAAAGCACAGAGCTTAGGTTCCCTTATCTCTCAGTCTGAAGAAAAACCGTAGATTCCAGTTTTGTTTGATATTTTCACGTTTGCTTGTTTTGCTGTTTTCTTTGTTTCTTGTGGGAACAAGTTCGCCCAGGCAAAATAAATTGACCGGAAACCTGAATTCAGAGCTAACTGGCCTTGATAAGGAAACTGGGTGAGTAACCTACTTACACACAGCAGTTTAATTCTCAGCTCTTGTCCTGGGCTCATCCAGGAGCCTGGCCCTTTTACAGTCTTTCTTCCTCCCTTCAAAGTAATCTGATACACCTCTATGTTACTGCACTTCATTCTCCTTTAGAGGAACAATGGTCACATCACCCAGCTTCTTTCATGTCCTCTTTTCCCCCTCTTTTCTCTTATCTTCAGGGATTTTCTGCACACCTCACACACTTCCGTTATCCAGGCAGGAAGGGTGTTTTGTAGTGACACTCTGTGCATGGGTGAGTATACATGCATGTGTATACACCTGAAGCCAAAAGAAATCCTGTCCTTTCTTTGCCAAAATTCCCTGATGCATTGGGAGATCAATTCAAAATGTCTACTCTTGACCTTTCTTTGTCCTCCTCAAAATTTTCAAAGGAATAGATTTTTTTAGATACCTTATATCTTGAAACAGTCTTGAATATTATATATTTCAATAGTTTTGACTGAGAACAACTAGATATTTAAAATATAAAATGTCAATATTTTCTATTTTTTTTAAATGTATTTCAAAATTTCATGTAAAACTCTGCTCTGTTATTCTGTTTGTTTTTATGCCTAACTGAATGCTTGACTTCCTATCAAGCGCTTGTCATTATGTAGGTGTAAGATAACTGTATTTTGACAAGTTACACCTGGATCATATGTATGGAGTGTTCTTAAAACTTTCAGCTCAAAGGCAACATTTCCTACGATACTGTGTATCAGTTGTCCTCATTACTTGTCAACCTTTTTGCTTTTGAAACCAAACTGTACCATTCACTCATGCAACTATAGGTTGCCAAATATCAGTGCCAGGTAATATTTTGAGAGGAGACTGTTTCTTAAAACAAAACAAAAAAATTGTAAAAAAATACACAAAACCACAACAAACTCAGTATTCCTTAATACCAGTTTTTAAATCTATTTTCAACTAATCCAGCCTCCATGGCTAAATGTCGCTGGGTTATGGAAGGCGGCTTTTTGCTGGATACTTTGCAGCCATCACTGGCATGAAGGGGTTGGGAACAATAAGCATAAAGATGTATAGAAAAACCTTAGTTTTCAAGACCTCAAACAAGTACAAATATCTAATGTTCTGACAGAAAAAACTCTATAACTAGGTAAGAAACAGATTCTCATAAAACGTATAATTGAACTAAAACTGCAATTATAGTATATGATAAAATAGATAATTCTGTTATTTAAGAAATAAATTAAAATTACATTGGTGTAGCAATCAATTATTTAATGAACATTTTTGAGATGCTAAGATTAATAAAAGATGAAGGATACACAGAAAATATGTGCATGCTGTCATCTTACTAAATTAAGAGAAAAATAGAAACATAAAAAAAAAAAACCCAAACAAAAACCAACCCAATTATATTAGACGAGCAATATGGAATGTTTTAAACAGAACTTGGTCAAGCCTAACAAAGAGTGTTAAAAATAGATATTATTTAAAACTGGACTATAGACTAAAAAGATATTAGAGTATAGTAAAAATAAAGACAGTTTCATAAAATTAAAATAAATTGCACCATTGTATCAGGCCATTTCAATACAACTTTTCATGACTAAAAATATAATATTACCATATATTTTTAGTCCAAGGTCAGGAAAATACAGTAGTTTGTCCTAGATTTCTAAAATGGTAGGGTTACTCATATAGAATATGGAGCAATTTAAAATAACCTAAAGGGAGACTAAAAGACCATGATTTTTACCCACCATAGAAATTCAGCTACCTCTGCAGTAGATTGTGCAGCTGTATATAGTAGCATCTCAACATAATCTATAAAATGGACAGTACAAGTATAGGTTGGGTTATAGTAAAATTGGTAGGCTTAAGATAAATGCAATCAACAGTGAAACAAATTTTTTCACCTACAAGAAAAGCAAATGTAAAGCTGTTCAGAATTCAGGAACAAGGGAATACAGTGGAGTATAATTTTGGCAGAATTTGGGGTGGATCCAGAGAGGGTGCAGTGGTGTTTTTCCGCTCCCCGCAGCCCCCTGGTTCAGTTAATGCCATGACAGCATCAATCGGAGATTTGATTTAAGACCCCAAAGGAACTAACAGTTCCCCCACCCTCCTTTCTCCTACTTCCCATTCCACTTCCTGCAATGGGACTCCACTGTCCCAACTGTCTCGCGCGCGTGTGTGTGTGTGTGTGTGTGTGTGTGTGTGTGTGTGTGTGTGTGTGTGTGTGTGTGTGTGGACACACTGGATGTTTCCTCCCAGCCCAGAGGCAACATGGGACAGGGTGGGGAAAGAACTGATCTGGTGCCGCCACTGATGCTAACGTGTCACTGAGCACCGAGAGAGGCAGCAGAGGGAGATTGGGGGACTTTAAAAAAGGTCCCTGCTTCTGCTTCCGCTGCAGAATATGCCTACTTGGCTGGGGTGGGGAAAACAGGGAGTGGGGGTGCAGCTACTCCTGAAGCACCGCTGGCTGCTTCCACACTTCCTCTTTACAAAATCCTGGGGCTGCCTGTGGCAAAATTGTATGGGAGATAGTGAGGTGAAGGAGAGAGAAAACAAAGGGAGGGAAGGATGCTTCAACACAGTTTGAATAACATAGGGATAGCTTCTAAGCTGCAGTGCTTGCTGAAACATTTTTGAAGTATTGCTCCAGATGGCTCTAGCTGTGTGTGTGTATGTTTTAAGATTTGTCCTGTATGGCAGAAATTCAGACTGTGTATATTCTTGTAAGCAAAAATAAAACTTGCATCAAAGATATCCAATTGCATCCTAAATGGAATAACTTACAGAATCCTAAATGTTATCGAACCACTCAGGTCAAAAAGAGTTACACTATCTTATCGAACTGCATGTAGAATGGAATAGAAAGGAATATAATTACCCAAGTTTCACTTCTTTTGTATTGGTTTCAACATGCCTCTTTGGGTTTTTTAAAAAAAGAGTGCTATATAGGATTTTTAATAAAGGCTCAGGTTCTCACTTTTACTATCACCTAAAAGATAGCACCTTAGCCCAGAGTTTGTGAGCCTATATATTAATATCTCTTAGAGATTATGTCTTTCTATTGAATTCTTACAATTGCATTTGTTCTCAACACTTTTAGACTTGAGGCAGCCCTCAGAAAATGCCAAGTCCTAGTTTTCTCTCATCTTTTGACTAAAAATAAATGAGCAATTGTCTTGTTGCAAAAAAATTCAGAAAGATAACAGTAAGTCAGAAAGTTCCTATTTGAAACCTCTAGTTTCGTGTGAATTATATTTGCACACCAAACAGCGCTAATACTATGTAGCACCTCACAACACCCTTAAAAGGATCTCAAGACATCCCAGTGTGCTGTGGCACCCTTGTTGAGAATTACCATTCTAGAACCCCAGGTATGGTACAGTTTAAGCTCTGCTTACCCTAGTCGCTTATAACAGCATTACTTCTTGAGATCATGTGGTTGCAGGCAAATCTAAGCCAACTCATTTATAAGCCAAATCATTTATAGACTACATAACAGGAGGACAACTCATGTAATCATAAGTGCTTCATTGAGAAATAAGCATAGGTTAAAATGAACACTTTTCCTTTTGTATAATAAGGATGTCTTGAAAGTAACATTGAAGGCAACAGACAAAATTCTCTTTCACTTATATTGGTTTAAATCCAAAATAACGTTACTGAAAGTCACTGGGTGCATCTACATAGGAAACTAACTGTGCAGTAGCCTAATAACTGTGCAGTGGTATGCTGGGCAAAAACCATGCTAATATGCTACTGTGCAGTAGTATTAAGCAACTACACAGTAAGTGTCACAAAAAGCCCATACACCAGTGCTACTGTGTAATAGTGCAAGTTACTATGCATTGATTTAGTACTGGGTAAACCTAGCACTAAACTTAATGTGCAGTAACTACAGCACATTAATGAACTTGTAGGCATGCTCACTGAGAACAGATATTGGCTAACGGCCCCAATTATCTAATTTGTAATTTTAGCTTTTGAAAATTTAGGAATATTAGCATTATATAGTAGAGAAATTTGTTATAATTTATTAACATGATTCTGTCCAATATAAAGATCATTTTAGCCCAAAAAGAGTAATTTTACCACATTTTGTTAAAATCAAATGAGCTGTTTGTTCAAGGAGTCAACCATGGTTTTGATATATTGTGAAGAAATTGCATCAATTTGTAAAACTACATAACTGACGTATATTATTGTACTAAAAACATCTTTACTTATAAGGGGAACCTTATAAGGTTGTATTAGAAGCTTCTGTCAAGCTTCTATACAACCTTGATCATAAATCTAAGAAAGTCTGTATGAATTTAGCTCAATAATATGATCATTTAACAGTATACATCATTATATTTGAGCAAATCTTCTAACAGTAAAATTCTTGCAGTTCTTAGCTAGACCATCTCCAGTTTCTCAAGATCTTTCTCAAAATGTGATGTCCAAAATTGGATAGATTCATCCAAGCATGGCCTCCACAGTGGTATTTGAAGCATCTTCTATGCAACACTCCCATCAATAGGTCTGAGGATTTGAATTGCTTTCTTTGCAATGCACTGATATTGTCCTCAAAAAAAAGTTCTGAATGGAAAAAGGTTAACTAAAAATAAATTTCACTACCAGTTCCTTTCCTACTACTATATATATGGAAGTACAGCAGGTCGGGCAAAGACAGAAGTGGTCAGAGATGGATGTAGCCTGCATGACCAACTGCATGTTTCAGACTGCGTCATCATAGTCCAACTATGGTCTACATAGTCACCATGTACAAAGTCCTGTATGTTCTTCAATCCTTATGAACCCATGTAACTAACTATAATTTTCCTAACATCTGCTAATATTTTTACTTCTGGCAGTGGCATAAGGTTTTCAAAATAGTCTACACTGCAAGTTGCAACCATGTTGTAAATGGCTTACCTTGTTGCCATCTGGGGTCAGGCCAATTTTCAGGATCTTAATATTGCGCTGTTAGACAGGAGGGTGTAACACAATTGCACATATACAAACACACAAATCAGTTAGGTACACACACAACTGAACAACTCCCCCCCCCCCCGCCCAAACTGTGTTGCCAGGTGCAGTACTCTGGGAGCTGACTTAGCTTGGGAAGACTAAGGTGGAAAAGGTATTGAGCACTTCAGCCTTTTCTGCATCCTCTGACACAAGGTTGCCTCCCCCATTCAGTAAGGAACCCACACTTTCCCTAATCTACTTCTTATTACTGACATACTTGTAGAAACCCTTCTTGTTACTCTTCACATCCTTGCTAGCTGCAACTCCATTTGTGCGTTGGCCTTCCTGACTTCATCCCTGCATGCCTGAGCAATACTTTTATACTCTTCCCTAGTTTTTTTGTCCAAGTTTCCACTACAATGGACAGTACAATTTTCCACAAATGTACCTTAGCACACCTATACATACTAATATGTAGCATCACTGTTTTCCAACTTTTCTGGGAAACTGAATGTATGTGTAAAATGTAGAAGGTGAGAAACACTTGTATTACCTGTGCTCAGTAGAGGATGAAGAGCCAGAAACCCATGAGTCCAGCTCATGGGCCTGAAGTCCCAGAAATCTTGGATGTGTTCAGTAGCCCATAAAGAAGCAGAGTGTTTCTCTCTTCACATGTCTTAATGTCAATTTATAATAATACTGGTCACACAAGTAATGGTTTAGAACGATGTTCACTTGGTAGAAAGCTGTTTCAGACACCGTTACAGAGGATGGGGTATGCTGTTGGGAGTCCCACAGATACACACCTAGGTCCAGGAGCTCTGGTTTTGTGCAGCCCCCCCAGTGCTTGCTTGTTTTAGTAGTTACCATGTTACAGTTGTCACTTTTCCTGGCTATGTGAATACTAATATCTAATGGTCTTGCTAGCCTTAATGGAGAATTTCTTTCTTAGAGCCAATTACCATAAAAAAACAAACAAACCCTCTGAGACAGAGAATCTTAGGAGCATCATATTCTTTAATGAAGGGAGAAGAAAACCTTTCCCCACCTTCTCAATCTTCCGTGTGCAAAAGTAGCAATTTTATTTCCCCCTCTGAATTCAGTAAACACCCTAATATCTGTACAGAATTTAGGAAGACAAGGGGCAAATAGGGCCTCCCTACTGAAGCCATAGTGAGTCAAGGGAGTCAGACTCCCATTTGCCAGCTCATGCCCCAGAAAGAAAAACTTAGTGTCACCCGGATTTGGGTACCGTGTCTATAGTCCATCAATTATTTTTAGTTGCCGTAGTAGTAGCCAGCATCCTAACATTAGCAACTAGTAGAATGTGTTATGCATCTGAAAGATAGGCACTGAGACTGGTATGCCTGCTGCACCAGCACAATACATTATTTACCAAGAAATTGTTTGAAAATTTTCAAAGACATTGTTTGTTTGCACTCAGGGCAGAAACACTCCCATTGTGTGTTTTCTGAAGTGCTCTAATAAAGAAGTGAACCTTGGGGAGAGTTGTTTTGTTTTGTTTTTTAAGATTATCTCATAGTTCTTCAGTCACATGTAAACTTTTGAAATGTAATATTTAAATCTGAAATTGAGCTTCTCATTTTTCATTTATGGCCCTATCCTGCACTCACTAAAGGCAAGGACAATTTTCCCTTAATTTCAACTGGATCAGGATTGGGTGTTTGTAGTGTACTGTTTAGTTTATAAGGTACATCTCTAGCCTGCCTTTTGCTCTGTCTTCTAACAGTGAATTAGAGAAATAGGCTGAGCTAGTGAACATCTCATCTCATCTGGAGGTGCTTTAGTTCAAAACACCTTGGAGGTGCTTTAGTTCAAAAGTGCGCCACCGCCGCTTTCTGTGCACTGATGTGAATTTCCTCACTTATACATCTGCACATGGTGCAGTGCAGTTCACCTAGGCTTATGTGTGGAGCAGACTCGATTAATTGAGTCTGGTCCGAAGTAGCTGAACTCTGTCACAGCTAGAAAAAAGGGATGTGTATAAATGTCCTAAGAACAAAGTTCAAAAGTTAGAGCACTTTCACCTCAATCTTCTTGACTGCCTGTACTTAGCTGTAATTATTCAAAAACTCACTGACAATGAGGTATATAAGAACAATGGTCTAATATAATATGAAAGAGTTGTAAGGTAAAATAGTGTTGGGAGCTTTTGATTTAAGTCAATAGTGGGGCAGGAATAGTCATGGAACAATAATTTTCATGCCTGCAGAGACGCATAACAGCAACACAGTGTCAAATGAAGCAGTGGGAGTAGACATAACAGTGCTATTGCAAAGATTCAATGAGTACTTTATTACCATTTTAATACAGTAAATACCCCCAAATAATAAAATTTGATTGTTCATTTACTATGGCAATATTGTAAATCCAATCAAATTATTTGAAAGTGTCACTTTCCCTCTCTGTTATTTTATTCAGTTTAAGTAGAATGAAAATGACAGCATTTATCTACACAGGGATGTAATAAACCTGGGAACAAAGTGCTTGCTGTATTTTTAATCCTTCAGGTGTAGACAGACATTCAAATTGCTACTTGAACACAGTAGGGAATGGGAATACACAAATATGTTTTGTTTGTTTGCTTTATTTCTTCTAGTATTCATTGTCATATAATAAGCATATTATGAGAAGTTCTATTGAGATTGTTAAATCAATGTCAGCTTCATAACTTCTGGGATGACAACAAAAAGCTGTGGGGCAAACAACTGTTTTGTGCCAACACTGGTTTCTGTAGTAGATGCTTATAATATCATGTGTGTGATGTGGTGGCAGTTTCTGAGACACTATATTATTATTATTATTATTATTATTACTTTGTTGACAGGGCTATTTTTAGCCCCCGACCCTTCTATCCCTAAACAGACAAACCGCTCTGTAGACCCACCAAGTCCCTGCCATCCCCTCTTGCAGACCTGCCAGCCCCACCCTATTCCCAACTTTCTTAGAGTAGGTTCCTGGCACAGCTCTCACCACAGGCCAATGTTTGCACAGGCCAGAACCAATCTACAATCACACAGTTTAAAACAAACCACATGATTGTAAATCAGGTCCCATGAAAGTGCATGTACCCAAAGAGCCCAAAACAAGACCTGGAAGATTCTTAAGTGAATCCAGAATTAACATTTAAATAACTGAAACAAAATGAGGATATTTAAACATGTAAAAGTGCATTTTGTGTTGAGAAACTATCTTGGACTAATCAATTTTTTTCAAGCAAATGGTAATATAACTTATAATTTCATGTTTACTGTTTGACTGTAAAAAGAGGTTTCATCTGGGTTAGTTTTGTTTTGTTTTAATTCTAAGCTCATGATAGTTTAGTGGTTAAAGTTTGGAAAAATCCAGGCTTTACATGGAAACTGTAGCTACTGTACAAGAGAATAGGGATTTGGGGTTATGTGTTTATACACATTATACACTATGTTACCTTTTGCATGAAGAAACATTGTGTGGTTTTGGTTTCCAAACAACTTTTACTTTCCCTTATAAAGAAAATATCCAGACATTTCCATTTCTGTTTTGAAAACAGGATTTTTTTTTTGTGCCACAAATATACAAAGATCCTAAACATTTGTTTCTTATCATTTTAGATTCATTTGGCTGTTAATTTCACTAAATTGGTTTAAACGCATTTTTGTAAGTATTTTTCAGGAAAATGCTATGAACCAGCTTCTAATAACTGTATTTCAAATACTATACATTTCCCTGTTACTTCTAACATATGGATGAGCTTCTGAACTAAATTTGGGCCTGTAACAAAGCTCTGTTAAGACATTGGGAGAATTTCCACTGACCTAGTTGATTCAAAGGATGGAAATTTGACCAATTGTATTTAGGATAAAATATTGCCTCTGAGTGCAAAGAACTAGAATTTTATCCTACATGGCCACCGTCAGTTTGCATTTATCAGTATCTAAGAACAAAAAGAAATCTAGTCACTCCTTATAGCCATACACTTTTTACTTAGCCAATAAGTAAAGCATCTACTCAACATTTTGAAGTTTAGATTTTTAAGATGTGAGACCAGCATAACATTGAAGCCCTAGGAATATTCAGATATTTTAAAAGGTCCCCATCTGCCACTCTGTGTGGCCTTCCAGCTGGCGGTGGGGGGGCGGGGGGCAGGGTTAGGGAAGCCATGGGTACAGTCACCCTTGCAGTGCTGACTGCTGCTTCACCACCTTCTTTATTAACATCTTGGTTCTCATATGTTCATGATCAGAACCATATAAAGATTGAGATAAAAGAGACTGTGCTTTAGGCCAGGTATAGAGATTACACTTTTACTAGTATAAGTTATTGGAAACTGGTCTATACCAGTAACACAGTAGAAGTGTGGAACACACAGACTGGTTTAAAAATGAAGGAACCCAATCTAAGATTCACATCTTCTCCCCGCCCCTCCCCAGCACTAAAGGGTGAGTACATGTTCTGTTCACTACCAATCTAAACTACACCACTTACAGAAAAATTTGTAACTTAAATCAATTCCACCTTGGGCTTTTTGAATGTCTGTAACTAGCCTCAATGTACATATTTGTAAGGCCAGATTTGATGCAGGTAGAAAAAGAGATTTGAAAATCTTTATTGAGAAATTTGAAATACACTTCCAAAGTAAGGAAACTGCAGTTAGGCCAAATTTCCCAAGGCCTACTTTTAATGTAAAAATGGTGGTATATTGGGGCCATTGGAAAAGAAATCCTGCAAAGATTTCAAAATAAGCATAATGTTTATGCTTTATGTAACTCTATTCAAGACAGCAGATAATTTTTAAAATTTGAACCTGTAATATTTGTCTAAGTCAGCCTGAATAAGTCGCCTGATACAGTGGCTGGGCCCAGAAACTTTTACAAATTAAGCCACTAAATTTTGGCATCTACTTTTTATATCTTAGGAAATATCTACCCCAAGCAGTTAGTGATGTATGCTCATTTGTGTTTGCGTAAGTAGGTCCTAAGAGTACAGCATGAATTGGAGGTGAGTAGTGGACAACAATGTGTCTAACAGAAAAGAAATCAAATCAGAACAAAAAGCCTATTAAAAAGTTATTCAATCATTAAATTTGCCTGTTTACCTTTATTACTCAGCCCCAATTGAATTCCTTCCAGCAAACATTTTAATGACAAGAATTTTAAACTGAAAAGCAGCTTGCAAATAAGATTGATGACACAAAGACACAAATTGAATTATTCTTTTCAAATTACCACATAATTAATTTTTAATTTGACAAAAAAATCTATAGTGATATATTTTTTTACACTCTATAGCAAGAAATAGCATATTACTAGATCTTGCATCCCAGGCTTTATTAGTGCCTGCATTTATAACATATTAACTAGATTTTTTTAATGGTTCCTTTTCCAGTAACCATACAAAACTATGTCGGAATAAGCCAGTACTGTCTTACTAGTTACAGGATGTTCTTCTCATAGTGAAAAGAGTGTTTCTCATACAATGAGGTCTTAATCACTGAAAAGCATTTTCTTTAGATGTCCTCCTTCCCCCAGTGTTACAGGATGCATTTATGAGACATTTGATAGCTCTTAAATCAGTGTTAATAGCAAGCATATTTTTAGCAGTTGTGCTGAAATTCACACCATGACCGTGCAGGTAGTTATGAAATACTGCACTAATGATCTCTCTGCCAAATTCCCCAAGGCCTACTTTTAATGTACAAAAGGTGGTTTATTAGGCCATTAGAGAAGAAAATATATAGGAAACTGAATTTTTTTTTAAACAATTGTTTTGTTTAATTTTATTGAGGTTTTAAATATCAGTGTTCTTAAAATGTGATTATCATTTTAAAATTGTATTTCCTCAATGATATTTGCTGTGAAAACATAATAATACTTGTATAGTAAGAAATATGACCTCCAAAACCCATCCATTAGTTCAGCAGGCCAGCAAAATTTACAAGTGGGTTTGTAATCTACTACTGCTAAAGGCCGGTCACAATTTATGACTTCCCAGATGAGGTATGGGAAATCATACCTTTAAGTGATTTAAGTTCTGAGACAGGAGAGGTGACCAAACTCCATGTTCTGTTATGAAGCAGTATCTTGGCCCAGAGTGATTCTTGTTTTAACACATTACCAGAAGTAAATAGTAGTCAAAGAAATTAAATGGAGTTGAATAAAATTTCTAAAAACTCCACAGGATCTGAAAATCTCTGTAAATATGGGGGGTGAGGATGGATTAAATTTAGAGGGTGCCTCATACCATATTTGTAAACACTGGATGCCATGGAAAAGATAGATAATCAGAAAGTATCTGTAGCAGGGCGGTCTGGACCTTTAAGTTAGGCAACCAGCCTTGAGGTAGGAGCCCAGCTGGAAGTGATTAGCTGGCAGTCAGAAGCTCAAAGTGGGTACAGCAAATGCTTAAGCTGGGGACGGGGCAGTTTGTAGCCAGGAGGCAAACTGAAACTTGGACAAGCTTGTTTCTAAGAAAGGCCAGAGTTAAGACAGCCCTTTCCTGCAATCTGTAGGAAGGCTGAAACTTTCCTTTGGTCACTTGTTTGTTTCAATCAAGAGTTATGGTTTGTGTTATGGACTATGGTTTGGACTGGGTGAGGGAGTCCTAAGGGGAAATTCAGTGTGTTTCACAGTTAACCCAGGGAGAAAAAGCTAATGATGAAATTAGAGGAATACTACTATTCAGTTAAAAATGAAACATATGAAAGTTGTATTTTTAACTTAGAGGCAAAACTTAGAGATGAAACTACAGAAGAGTGCCTGACATGCCAAAGGATGAAGGAGCCACTCTTGTAATTTTGAGGGACCAGCCAAAACTCTGATTAAAAATAAAGATTGTGATTGGAATTTAGTTACACACACACACACACACACACACACACACACGTCTCTTAAAATACTAGAAATGCCCCCCTCTAAAAAAAAAAATCCATCAGCAAGGCAACTAGTATTTTCAAAGCTGGTCATCAGCCCAGCTTATGTGGGGTTGGAAGGAGCATTATGAAGATCCTTTCACAATTGAAAATCCAAAATGATTAGGGAGAAAAACATCAAAGCATGAAGGCAAACAAGAACAGTATCTGCAATTGTTATCATCATTATTGGTAGTCTTTTCCAGTCCATCTTCCAGAATTGTTTTATCTGTAAATCCAAGAATGGCTGACAATGCTTATCTGGGATTGACAGACTGTGTTGCAACTCAGGCACATGTTTCTGTACAGAGTGGGTGGCTCTGGGTTTTTGTTTCAGTCCATGACACATTGAGATCCTTTCAGCAGGCTCTTCCTCCATTTGGGGTGGTCCTTGATGATAGTTTTTCACAAGTTGATATAGATGTTGCATTTTTTCAAGTTAGCCTTGAAGACACTGTTGACATGCTTTCTCTGCCATCTTCTTCAGTATATACCTTGACTGAGCTGGAAGAATAAAATTTACTTTGGGAATCTGGAATCAAACATCTGGATAACTTGGTCAACTCAGCAAAATTAATGCCATATGATCATCACTTCAATGCTTATGGTGATCTTCGTGCATCTGTCTACTTACTGGATTCATAATTTCATAGTTGGTAGGGTCATAGATTCATAGATTCATAGATGCTAGGGTCGGAAGGGACCTCAATAGATCATCGAGTCCGACCCCCTGCATAAGCAGGAAAGAGTGCTGGGCCTACATTACCCCAGCTAGATACACATCCAACCTTCTCTTGAATACCCCCAGGGTAGGGGAGAGCACCACCTCCCTTGGGAGCCCGTTCCAGACCTTGGCCACTCGAACTGTGAAGAAGTTCCTCCTAATATCCAATCTAAATCTGCTCTCCTCTAGCTTGTGGCCATTATTTCTTGTAACCCCCGGGGGGGCCTTGGTGAATAAATACTCACCAATTCCCTT
Source organism: Crocodylus siamensis (assembly GCF_052110815.1). Taxonomy (NCBI): domain Eukaryota; kingdom Metazoa; phylum Chordata; order Crocodylia; family Crocodylidae; genus Crocodylus; species Crocodylus siamensis. The sequence continues at coordinate 40,871,829 of NC_143395.1, read as the reverse complement.
CTGTGCCCCCCTGATGAACTTATAGGCAGCCACCAGGTCGCCTCTCAACCTTCTCTTGCGGAGGCTGAAAAGGTCCAGTTTCTCTAATCTCTCCTCGTAGGGCTTGGCCTGCAGGCCCTTAACCATACGAGTGGCCCTTCTCTGGACCCTCTCCAGGTTATCCGCATCCTTCTTGAAGTGCGGCGCCCAGAATTGCACGCAGTACTCCAGCTGCGGTCTGACCAGCGCCCGATAGAGAGGAAGTATCACCTCCTTGGACCTATTTGTCATGCATCTGCTGATGCACGATAAAGTGCCATTGGCTTTTCTGATGGTTTCGTCACACTGCCGACTCATGTTCATCTTGGAGTCCACTAGGACTCCAAGATCCCTTTCCACTTCCGTGCCACCCAGCAGGTCATTTCCTAGGCTGTAGGTGTGCTGGACATTTTTCCTCCCTAGATGCAGCACTTTGCATTTCTCCTTTTTGAACTGCATTCTGTTGTTTTCTGCCCACTTGTCTAACCTGTCCAGGTCTGCTTGCAGCTGTTCCCTGCCCTCCGGCGTGTCCACTTCGCCCTTCAGGGTCGGAAGGGACCTGAGCTGATCATCAAGTCCAACCCTCTGTCATGGGCAGGAAAGAATGCTGGGGTCAAACGACCCTGGCAAGGTGTCTATCAAGCCTCCTTTTGAAGACCCCCATGATAGGAGTGAGCACCACTTCCCTAGGAAGTTGGTTCCAGCTCCTAGACACCCTGACAGTGAAGTACCGCCTCCTGATATCTAGCCTGAATCTACTCTCCATTAACTTATGGCCATTATTCCTTGTTGCTCCCAGTAGTGCTTGGGGGAACTGGGACTCCCCCTTGGCAAATTTATAGATGGCCACCAGATCCCCTCTCAGCCTTCTCTTGTGGAGGCTGAACAGGTTCAGGTCTTGTAGCCTCTCCTCATAGGGCCTTCCCTGCTGCCCCCAATCATGCAAGTGGCCCTCCTCTGGGCCCTCTCCATGTTGTTCACATCCCTCCTGAAGTGCAGCGCCCGGAACTAGATGCACTACTTCAAATCCTCAAATGATTGCAACCCATACTAGAAGAAGACCCAATCCTTAAAGAGATCTTCCTAGAACCACCCAACCTAGCCTTCAAACAAGCACCAAAACCTTGCTAACCTCATCACTAGAAGCAAATGTCCTTGGCGCAAAACACACTGAATGGATCCAGAACATGCCATGACAAGAAATGTAAAACCTGCCAACACATCTCCACCACCCTCACAGTTAGTACATCCCACAACAAAACCATCAGCATTCCTGGATCTTACAGCTGCACCTCCAGAAATGTTGTATATCTCATCCAATGCACCAGATGCCCTAATGAAAAATACCTAGCAGAGACCAAACAACAACTGCACACCAGAATTAATGCACACTGGAAATCTGTCAAAGACAAGAATACCCAACTACCTGTGGGGGCACATTTCTCACCAGAAAACTACTCTCTAATCTTTCAGTTCTACTCCTCAAAGGGAACCTACAAAGCACCTTTTACAGACAAGCCTATGAATATCACTTCATCAACCTACCGGAAACAAAAAATCATGGAGTAAATATAGACATTGGATTTATGACACATTATAACCATTATAACATCTGATTCCCTAGGTACCTCTCCATTATTTACCAACTACATAATTCCCCTTCCCTTCCTTCCTCCCCACCCCCCAAACATCTCTCTCACCCACTGACTCCTCAATTTACATCTTCACTGACTGCATGTCTCGCATGCATACCAGACTCTGGCTTCTTTACTGTTCCTTCCATCCAGGAAGAGCACACACCAACTGCAGATGCTTCCTCAGCCTGACAAAGGGTATTCATTCCTGAAAGCTTGTAAAGAAAAAAAAATCCCACTATTTTTCAAATGGTTTAATAAAATATCCCAGATTTACTCAAAGAACCTTTTCAACCTGTGTACTTAGACCAACACAGCTACAACCTATATTCATGTAAGAGTACACTAATGAATTCCATAGCAGTAAATACAAGTACTATCCTGTTGCAATTTTTACTTTGCAACAGTGAAGTTGTAGATGCTAGAGGGTCTGGCTGGAGCATAAGGCTACTTCAGTGTGGGGGTTACCTGCTGGCTAGCCCCACATTGGAGCATCTTCTTGTCCCAGCAAGCCCCTCTGCAGCACATTGAACTGGGTCAGAGCAGCCCTGGGCTGGCAGGCTGACTCCCCAGGCCTGTTGCCAGTTGGGACTGCTTCAACCCATCTCAACTTGCTGCAGTCCCAGTCATATGTTTTAATGCAGACCCTGGGAAGCAAAAAACTCCAGTGCAGTAGCACCAGTATTTAGTACTTCAACTTAATTCACTTACTTTACTGAGAACTAACGCATGACACAAGTGAATCTGGCTGCCCTCATTTAACAGTCCCCTGTTCTCCACGCATACACATACCCATACTAACAGAGGGAATTAATTGTATTTAGGAAGTAATGCATTCACAAAAAATTACAGTTTTGGTCAACTCAGGGCTTCATGAATTGGGCTGAATTCAACAAATAGTTTCAGATGCTTAAGAAATGTTAAGCTAGATTCACAAAACTGAGGAGGTAGTTAGCGAGTTAGCCCAAGGCAGTCTACTGGGATATGAGAGATTTGGGATTAAATTCTGTCTCTGCATGATTCAGAGCACAGATTAGAATCAGTCTTCCATTTCCAAGGGGGGCACTCTTAGAAGTGTTGTGGGGAGAGCCTTTCTCCATCACTGAATCATTCTCAGTCTCAATCACTGTTCAAACCATTTGACTTCGCATGGAATAATTACATTTTATTCAGTGAAAGAAAGCAAGAATGACTTCAGGCCCTCCTCCAGGATACCTGATAGCCTGGTGACTATTGCCTGATACATGTTTCTGAGAGATAGGAGATTTCATTTCTAGCCCCTATTCTGAATCATACAGATGGAATTTGGATTGGAATATCCCTCACAGCAGGTGAATGCCCTAACTTCTAGACTGTAAAACAGGGTAGGGAGGGGGTAAGCCTCCTTGGCTTTGTGACTCTATTCCTTTACTTTTTCCAAAAATACCTGTAAAAAAACCCCATTTTTAATTAACTTAATTCCAAAATAATTCTGTTTGAGGGAAAACTCAAAATGATTTTCAAATATTATTTTGATTTGGCCACTATACTGAAAAATCAACAATTTGCACATTTCTAGTTACAGTATAACCTATATCCCAATTATGTTCTCAGAACCTCTGTTTCTGATGACATCAGAGGGCTATTAACAAACACTGCTTCAAATAAGGAATATGCAAAAGCATTTTATGCTGGTAGAACTGCATTTATGTTAGAAATTTTCCCAGTATAATAATGTCACCAGAAAATATCACACTCTTATCATTACTGTAGGGACAGAAAAGTTGTAATGCAGACATGTATTAATAACCTCTGCATAGCTGGAAGATTTTCAACTATAAAATATAATAAAATATAAAATGTTTGTTTTGATTTTTACAATTGAATAATACTGAAGAGAAAATACAAAGAATACTGTCAATGAAATCATAATTTCTAGTTTCTGCTTGGAAATTCACTTTGGATCATGTCACTTTTTTCCTCTACACTGCAGTTTTAATGAGATAATCTTTCCCAAAGTCTATTACTAGGGTTCCATGTGCAACTTTCATTATAAAACCTGAAACTTGCATTCTCCAAACTTAGCCCAGATACCCTGAAGGCTCAGAAAACTTTTAAGTGAACCTGAGGATAGTTGCATGTTAGCTAATTTATGGTTTGCACCCAAACTCCATGAGAAGCTTAAATTCAAAGGCACAAATCCACATGATCTGAAACATGAACAGATAGTTTACATGTACCCTCATTGAAAACAGTACATTTTCTCCTTTCTGCCTTCGCTTTCTTTTTCAATCATAAGCAGGCTTATTGTACTTATCTTTAAAACATAACTGACCAGGCCTAAAGTACACAGTGAAATAAATGCATGAGTTATGTTTGAAATTGTTATTAAATATTGTATCCACTAGTGTTTTGACCCTTTTCTTATGCTAATATTCAATCTCATTTGTTGTTGGCAAATGCAGAATATGAACCCGTGGGGCTGACTTCTCACACATTTATCACACCATGCAGGTTGATTCTATACTTAGTAAATCTGAAAGTCCCCAGGAGGAAAAGCTTGAGACATAAATTATTTCCTATTTAATTACAGGACTCAATACTAGTAAGGAGTAAGCACTGATTACAGAGGCCTATGGCTGTTCTAATTCTGTTCAACCTGTGGAGCAATTTCAAGCAGAAGATGTGCTTATGGAAGACATATTCCTAAGGGAAAATGTATACTAAAAAGGAGAGACAAAGTTCTGTCTAAAAATATAATTTATTCATATTATATAATATGTGTCCTCATATAGTAGATACGATATATGTTGACTATGTATCATTACCCCAGGGTTAGCCCACAGTAGCATGTGTCTCATGTACTAGATTATGAAAGCTGCATTCAAAGTTAGTTCTGTTCCCACGGAGGCCTGTCTGTATTCACATGGTCTGCTGGAGCACAAAAGCCAGATCAGACATCAACAATATGTACAGTATTTTCATGACAAAATTTTTAGTGAAATAATGCTGAAAAAATTATTTGAGAACATTGACACTTCCCATGTGGCTTATTAGTTTGCTAGTAACTTGTTTTCATTTCTGAAAAGGATTTAAAAATGCATTCACATACTAGACATATGTGTAAGAAGCCATTTATAAGAATTCTTTATAATGTAACTACTGTTACCTTGTGTGCATATAGCCTATGGCTGACAAGTCAAGAATGATTAAAGTGATCATTCATGATAGTATCATAGCCAAGGAGGCAGATGGACAATATCCCCTTACTGTTACTCTTTAAATTTGCTTAAATTTAAACATGGACTTCAGAACCACTAGTGTTAGGAAGTTAGAAGGGTAGTGTCTTGAATATGTATGGTTCCTTGAATCAGGATTTTATTGATGTTATTATGGAATCACAAGTATTTTTAAACATACTATGTCAGTTATGTTTTAAAAATTGTAGAATAGGGTTTGTATTGCTTTATGTAAGCAATACAATAAAGTAATACAAACCTATTTTACAGTTTGTTTTAAAATACTCGTGATGCCATAATAACATCAATAAAATCCTGTTTCAAGAATTTCCAGATGAGTTTTCAGCACTGGAACAGATAACTTGATGGTACATGGTGCAGAAAATACTGCATGTATTCTACCAAAAGACAGACAGTCTTCTTGATTTTGAAAGGTTTTTTTAATACTTATACTTTCAGTATATTTAATACTAACAATCTGTATGGCCAGGTACAGACATTACACATTTACCCGTATGAGTGACTGAAAACCAATCTAAGCTCAGCACACATTGACTGGTTTTAAAAATGGTAGAATCCAGTCTAAGATGAGCACCCCCGCCCTTCATAGTACTTATCTTGGTTATAATATTCTAATGCAGCACTAGTACATTTCTAGTTACCTACGTAATTTTTCAAGGTAGTCTGGGGTTAGATAAGGGATGCTAATGAAAACTAAATAATTCTATTTACATATTGAACTAGCCAATTGCCCATCAAGAATGATGGGGTGGGGAGGCAACGCAGCAGTGCCACCCAACACCTCATGCTGCTGCCATTCTGATGTGACCCCCACCCCCCCCAGAGGAGTTGATGCTTTTCCTTAGCCAGCCCCACCACTAATTAATTGCAAAGACTAATTGATTTATTTCAAGTGGATGAGAAAGGGGCGGAGGGAGCTGCTGGACTGGAGTGTTGAGGAGGTGGCAGTGATGGTGGCAGGGCTATCATTTTAACTCAAGTGGCCCCACCCCCACCTGCCTGGCCCATGCAGCCAATCGGTGAATGCCATTTGGATAAAACTGTTACAGAGGGGCTCCTGCTTCAAATCAGCTGGGCTCGCCCCTGTCCAAGAGTGGGGGCATAGCTATTCCTTGGATGCAGCTGCAAGGCATGTGTTGCACCACCAGTGCACCACATTGCCATTTCCAAAGAGAAGGGAGGGACCTCAGTCCCCACTGACATGATGGAGCTGTCCCCACTGTCCTTCTCAAGAGGGGACAGTGCCACCACAACAGTGGGGACTGAGGGGCTGGAGCAATGTTCCCTCTAAGGTGTAGTGATCCATGAGTGCACCACTTTGGCCCTGCCTCCCCCTTTCACTAAGCCTAGATCCAGACTACACTAAGCCTAATAGACGAAATTCCTTATGTAATGGATCCTCACCATTATTCTTGGGGTTGGAGTCCCCACAAAGGGCAGGGGCACTCTATAGTCAGTGCAGCTCCCATGGAGGTACAGAGGCCCCTTATAAGGGAGCATGGACACTGGATGTTGTCTATAGGGTTCATAGATTGTAAGACTGGAAGGGACCTCACAAGATCATTGGGTCCAGACCCACCCCCCCACACCAGGCAGAAAAGACAACTGGGGGTCAGGGGACCCCAGGTTAGGGTTGGTTGGTTAGGGTTAGGGTCCCATGGGGGCATAGGATCCCCCTATAAGGGAGCTGGGCCACCGTAGGGGCAGCAGGGTCTGTATAGGGAGCAGGGGCACCTATAGGCAGTGGGGCCTCCATAGGGGCACCCTGCAGGCTCCAAGCCCCTATGGGAAGTAGGGCCCTACAGGCAGTGCTCCCTGCTCACAGGCAATGTCCCCTGTAGTGCTCCCCACTGAAGAAAGCATAGGACATAGCTGCTCCAGCCGCATCACTCCCTGTGGCCACCAGGGGGTGCTGCCAGACAAGGCAGTGCAGGCGAGTGGGCAGGTACGCAGGGCAGGCACAACCTGGGCTGGGGGAGGGGTGGGGCAGCTCCTACTCTGTGGTGTAAAAACATCTGAAAAGCGGGGAGCAGCACCAATCCAGCAGAGCAGTTCCCTAGCACTGACAGAGCCTGTGCCAGCCCCCAGCCCCTGCCTTGCCTTGCTGTGCTGCAGTCCAGCTCCTCTCTGGATGGGTGTGCAGTGTTAATAAGTTAGTGCGTGGGATGGTATTAAATTCTGCACTGCCATGCACGTGCGCAGCTTGGAGGGAACCTTGGGCTGGAGCACTTTGCTGGCCTCACCCTCCTGCTCCAGTCCTATCAGTCCCCACTGTCATGGTGGCGTCATCCCCACTGTCCCACTGTATGTCCAAGGAGTAAAGCAGGGGGTGGGTGTGAGGTCAGTGTTGTGGTTTTTTTGTGCTTGTGTTTTTTTTTTTTTTGCATCTGTTGGATGCGGTGGCAAGGCTGGATCTACCTCCAGCCCCATGTGTCATCCCCCATCCCCTGTATCCAGGCCTGTGCACCAGAGAAGGTTGGCCAAGCCAGTGGCACTGGCCTTGCCCACCTGCTCCAGCCCCTCAGCCTCCGTCATCATGGGAGTTGCCCCACGTCTGCCCCCAACCCCGCTTCTCATGCAGCTCCATTCCCCCCCTGCTCCCCTCTTCCCCCACCCTCTGCAATGGATCCAGGCCCGTTTCCCCACTCCATCTCCTTCTGCCTGCAAGGAACATGGCCGGGAAGTGGGACGAGGCCAGCAGTGCCCTCCCTTCCCCTCAGTCCCCACTGTCATGGCAGTACTGTCCCTGCCATCTCCCTCTGCCTCCAAGGAATAGGGCTGGGGATTAGGGGGTTAGGGTAGCATTTCTGTCTGTGCAGAGCACTCTGGTTGTTTCAGTAAACATTGTGATTGGCTGCTGAAACAACCAATCAGAGTGCAAATAAAGTATTATGAACAGACAGACAGACTAGGGCTTTTATAGTATTAAAATAATATGATCTTCATATTTTGACAGGATAGAATGCTTACTCCATCTCTCTCTAGGGGTCAGATTTGAAAGAGTCTTCTAGTTTAAGAGTAAATTCTATATTTTTGAAAATGGAATACTTATGGAACCAGTATTGTCTCTCAAACTGAAATAAACGACAAAACATTAGCTATTCTAGAGGTCTCTATTACCATTGTTTGTGGATACCATTTATGAAAGTAATTAAAACATGGGTATAAGTAGAAATGCTTTTTGTAGAATGTGCAGTTTCCATGCTCATTTTTTGCTTCTATTGCTGATATAGTATTCAATCTATTATTTGAATTACTATCTTTATCTTGTACAACATCTGCATATTGAGTCTAATTAGTAGGGTATTTTTCCACACTACAGTCATATAATCCTACTTCCACTGTTTGGCCCTGAATTTCTACCGTTTTGCACCTTGCATAATCATTCACACCTGTGTCAAGTGGATGAAAAATGTTCTTTATTCTAAATTGATGTTTAGTTCCTACTTGACATAAGTGTATAAATGATTAAAAGTGCAATATAGCTGAAGTTTCAACTCCTTAGTTGACACTTGAAAGAAGGATTTTAACCCTACTAAATTCTAATATTGACATTATTGAATGTGTTTTCATTCAATGTTATGTTTAGTGTTTAGCTAGAAACAAAAAATGATACAGAAAATGTGTTTACATATAGCTAAGAAAAATTGACATACCTTAAATAAGATTTTTTTCTGGCAGTTAGCATCAATGACCTCATTGCTGACCACATTGCCTAAAAAAATGTAAGTGTACAACCAGATGGTGTTTAGAAATGGGATTTTTTTTGAGCAAACGTAAATGTAACACTAATTAGTTGAAATGGAAGATGGACATTCACCTTGAAAAGGGTAAGCAAGCACCTGGTTAAATGGAAATGAATTAACTCACCATGTATTTTCATCAATAGTGCCATATATTTGTACCTATGCTAATTTAGTAAGTATTATATTTGTAAAAAAAATTTCCAAATACATTAGTTCCTTTTGAACATCTGAGTGCCAAGAGCATCAAGTTATCTTCTGTGTGACAAATCTTGCCCTGAGTTCTGCTATTCCCTGGTGCTCACAGTGAATTTAGACACACAACCGAATAGCTCATGAGAACATTCTCTGATAGTGCCACCTTGGCATGGATAAGAGCAAGAATGGAAATTATAGAACTAGTGATTGCTTAAAATTATGTCATTTGAACATCTTGAGCTGTTGTGTTGACAGCATGATGAATGCATTTGTGGACGAATTTGTGTGTAGTAGTTAATGGTTGAACTGGTCTGTAGTAGATGAATAATATTCTCTCTAAGAAATAATCCACTTGTAGCATTCTGCTGCTTAAAAGTGTCAGTCTGAATTCAAGAAAGTACTTATGTCAACCGCTTGACACATGGAAAAGTACCTTGTGTAAATAGAAGCAATCACTTTTAAGTCCATTATCCAAGGAATTTCAGAACTGAGAAATAAGCTGACATCTAGGTAAGTCTTTCAATATCTGTATGGAAAGCAGGTTTTTCACGTACATATAGCTGAGAAATAAAGGGACACAGATTTCCCTGCAGAGGTAGTGAATAGTTTCTGAAATATTCTTTAATTATCTTTGTTTCCTTTATTTTTTAAAATCCAGCAGTGTTGTTTTCCTTCTGTTTTGACCAAACAAAAAACAAAAAAATCAATCTGAGCTAGAACTGAGAAAGACTGGGAAAACCCACCTGGAAAGTGAACTACCTTTAAAACAAGCAAACACACAAACAATTTACTTAGCTTCTAAATCTAGAGAGACCCAAATTAAAATCTGTCTTTCTCAGTTTTTTTACTGCTCCTGGAAGGAAGGACTTTGACTTTTTAAATACTTTATTCAGGGGTTCAGGGATACAACAATGGTGGCTGCTTGCAAAGCGAAAGCACAAACAACTTACTACCAACCCAAAAACAAGATCGGACAAGTCTCTTTGTCCTCGGATCCAGAAACCAAACTGGGCAAAGGAGTTCGTTTTCCACACGGGAGCCAGCCGCACCCATTTTAATGCCCACCAAAGTGCGTCCAACGCGCACCAAATAACCAAAAGATCCGAGCCACAGACTGTCCGCAAAAGTGCATCCCACGCACACCAAATCCCGGGCCAAAAGAATCCCCAGAACAACCAAACCACCAACACATCACACCGTGACACACCCCTTCACTGCATTTCCCGTTGTGTCTCACATGCTACGCGGTCGGCTTGCCGGCCACACAGTCCTAAACAATTCCAACCCTGCTCCATCCCATCATACACGTCACACAACCTTCAACTTCCACACAACAGAGAGCAAAAAAGCAGCCTGGCGAGGGCCCAGGACGCAGCAGAGCTGGAAGTCGCAGTTCGATACCGAGCCAGCCCGGTCGCCCAGACCGGTCATGACATCAGAGCGCGTATTTGAGACAGCCGTCCTCCACCCGGCACAGCGCGCCCTCAAGGGCCCAGCGCGCCTCAAAGGCGGGCACTGCCCGCCGGAGCACAGCGTGCTCAATCCTGGAAGGAAGGAAAAGTATACAATAATATTCTTTGGAGACTTAATCTCTTGTGTGTGCCCCTTCCTTCACAGTCTTGCCTAAGCTCAAAGGAAAGCAAACAATTAATTGTGCCCTTCTGTGATTTAGTCACTTCTGCCTTCTCTGTCTTCTCCATCTTTCTGATGCTCAAGGATTTTCTCATATCTACACACCCAAAAAATATACAATAACAAGATTTAGTGATCTCAGCCTTTGGCTTCAGCAGTTCTACTATCTCTTTGAAGTTTGGAGCAATTCAGACCTTCTGGTTGTTCACTGGGTCACTGTTTTGGTTTTTACCTCATTCATCAAGAGCCAAACAGTCTTTATTTGCCATCTTGCAAGGCTTGTTGCCCAGAAATCCAATATCTGATAGAAAAGCTCGCCACACAAAAGTCTTCCATCAGTGTCAGACTGACAAAAATGAAGTTGCATATGTGTATCTGTTTTGCTATGACAGGAACACAGTCAGACAGTGAAGCAGCACAATAAAAGCTTTTTATACTCATAAAAACACGTATAACATTTTGATAGTTTACCACTTACTGGTAACTATTAAGTATTGCACGTTTTAAGATAAGTAGTGTTTGTAGGTTGCCATTAGCTGCTCTTGGTATGTGTAAAACCCTCCCAATGAGATAAGTAGTTATGGGGTGTTTTGTTCGAGTGCACTCTTGCTACTCTCCTCTGAAAATGCAGAACTGTGAAACTGAAAAAAGAAGAAAAAAACATTCTTCAGATGTGAAATATACTTATTTTGATAGCAGTGTATAATGCCTGGCAATGAATCTTCAAGATGGTAAATAGTATCTCCCTTTTTTAAGTGTAAAAATATTTGGCCACATCAAAGAACATACAGTATGTAATAAGAAACTCCCAAAAAAGAAACAATCTCCTTGACCTTTTTTTTTTGCTCTGAATCATTATCACTAATCAGCTTCTATGTTGCTTTTACTATTGCTTTATGCTTCGACTCCCAGTACGATACTACTGATACAACTGATACTACAAATGGCTGCAGCTAGTTGAATTAGGGTGACCGCTGAGCATTACTAGCTGTCACATTGTTCTGCTGCTTGTCTGTTCGAATGACAGAATTTGTTTCCTGTCTATTCCTTAGGAGATTTTCTAGTTACAAAAAGCAACTGCTTTAGAAGATATTTTTCTTTATCTGATTTCTACCAGAGGATTTAAAAATGCTGCTATATTTTTTGGATTTTGATAGTTACAGGTTTTACTGCCCTTACAAAACTTTTCTACCTTGTTTGTGTAATTCTGGATACAGGGGAGCCTATGCTGCAAACCCTTTCTGAAGAGGGAAGGAATCTTTGGTCTGGCTAATTTACTATTCTATTCTTTCTTGTTGATGCCGTTAGATGAGGTAATTTGGGATTTCATTTTCGAGGTATTCCAAATTCTGGGATAAGTGACTAAGTTTTTATTAGTCCCTTCCTCGACTATATTTTTTAAAAGAAAGGCTATTGCTAAATAGAATGCTAAGTACCTACTCTAACTGAAGGTAAATGTGGGTTTAAGTAAGCTTAGTTATTGCTGAATGGATAGTTGAAGTGAATCAGTGGGTGTGTCTATATGAAATGGTTTACTGCACATTAGACTAATTTAATATGCAGTAAAGTGTCAGCATCTGCATGTGTTTAGCAATCACTGAGTAATAAATTAGGCTAATGCACCTTTTTCTTGTATCTGTAGATACAGGTGTTAGAAATCAACATAGTAAACTAATGCACTGAAGATGCTGACCAGGAGCAAATTGCTCCCAGTGAGCCTTGGCAGCTGGGGATGCATGTGGAGGGCCACTTTAATGGAACTGAATTTTCTGTGGAGAAAATGCAGGCACATTAACTGCACGTGTAGATGTGCCCAATTAGTTGCTGATGGCATTACCATGCATCAAGCACACAACTATTTTACTAGAGGCTGATTTGGTGAGATTGTTATGGGCTCTGAAAAGAGCTGTTAGGCCCATTCTTTTTGGCATAGTGAAGTTGTCAGATTACAAGAGCAATATAAGATGCCAGATTACAAGAGCAGTGTGATCACATATTAACGTTTGACATGTATTAATGTTTATAGTTTTTCTGTTGAATATCCAGTTCTTGAGGAATCTGATATTTGAATATTGTAAATAACGCACAAGATAATATTTTCTGTATATTTCTATGCATAAAAGTTGGCCTTCCATAACAGATTCACATAAGTTTAGGCCTGGAAGGAACTACATGAGATCATTGGGTCCAGCCCCCGGTTCTAGGCAGAAATGACTGCTGGGGTCAAATAACCCCAGCAAGGTGTACATCCAGTCTCCTTTGAAGATCTCCACGTTAGGTGCCTGCACCAGTCCTGCTGGGAGTCTATTCCAGAGTCTGGTCACACGTACTGTAAAGAAGTTTTTCCTTATATCCAGTTTGAATCCTCCATCTAGGAGTTTATGAACATTGCTCCTCGTTTTCCAGTGGGGTGGTTTAGTGAATAGTTGTCTGCCTAGCCTGTGATGCTCTCCCCTGATATATTCATAACCTGCCACCAAATCCTCCCAAACTCTTCTCTTTTCTAAGCTGAACAGTCCCATATCTGTCAGCCTTTCCTTATATGACTTGCTCTTCAGGTCTCTAAACATATGAGCGGCTCTTCTCTGGTCTCTTTCAAGCTTCTCCACATTCTTCATGAAGTGTGGTGCCCAGAACTGGAGGCAGCAGCTGTGGCCTCACCAATGTCGAGTAGATCAGGAGAATAATTTCCTTAGTTTTGCTTCAGAAGCATTGTTTGATGCATGCCAACATATTGTTTGCTATGCTAACTGTAGCATCACATTGGTGGCTCATGTTCATTTTATGGTTAATTATGACCCCCAGGTCCCTTTCAGACGTGGTGCTAGCTAACATAGCACCACCGAGCCTATAAGTTTGTTGTGGATTTTTCCTCCTCGGATGAGTGCTAGATAAAGAGATGTAGTCAGGTCTTTAAAAGTATCATGCTGGACTGTATTTTCTGCTTTGTTGTTTTTGTGGATGTGATATGTATATGTATTTCATTATATATATATAAACAAGGATGTGGACATGTGGTCACAATTGCAAATAAACTCAATTCTGAACTATGTTTTTGATAATTCACCCAGCAGAGAAATGTCATAGCCTTTAGATTAGAGGAAATAATAGTTTTCCACTATGTTGATAAGAAAGATTATATTCTAACATCATCCTCATGAAAAATGCGTGCTCCCAGAGGTTGGTGGGGGCACGGCAACAGCAGTGGTGGTAACAGTGGGGCATGGCAGCAGCAAGTAGGGCGCTCCTGCAGGCAGCTGCAGCTGCAGCTGTGCCCTCCCCAGCCTCAGGGGGCACACGTCTTTCATGAGGATGATGTTAAAATATAATCTTTCTTATCAACATAGCGGAAAACTATGGGGAAGAGGGGTGGAGAGTGCCAACTAGCAGTTGGCAACCACCTGCAGATGCTGCTGGCAGCAGCATCAGTGGCCAGTGGTGATTGGGGGCTGCCCACAGATGCTGCCAGTGGTATCATTGTTGGCGGGGGTGGCGAGCAGCGACCACCTGCAGGTGCCACCAGCAGCATTGGCAGTCTCAGGGGGTGCTCATGCACCCTCTACATGTCGTCAATGCTCATCCTTAATACAGTATTTAGGTCACCAGTTTCTACAATATCTTCAGATTGAGACGGTCTCATCAAACATCAAATTTCAAATTGCAGTTGAGTAATGGGAGTCAGGTATTTTCATGGACAATTTAGTTAACATGAAATTTGGACTCCGGTTTTTGAAAGCTGTTTATATTTCATTAGTTTTGTCAATAATGTAAGACTATTAACAGCAAAGCAGAGATCTGCAATATTGGCTGGTAGTGTAATACAAGAAAAAAGACATTAATTTTTTGGTTTAAAAATGTATGGCTAGTATGCTCTTCAAAATGACATATTAGCAGGTATTCTCATAATTTATGTACATTTTGAACATTAAGTTATTGATTACAACTAAAAATAATTTTGAAACTTGAAATTTTCAGGCAATACATTTTTATCTGGATATTGTAATATCCTGTCTCAATGGATCTTTGTGGCATCAGTTTTCTGTTACTTAGAAAAAATATTACAAACTAGAAAAAACAAAATTGGCAGCATATTTTTTTTGGCCTGGCATTGCCATTGAAACAGACATCATTAGTAATAAAACACTATTATAAGCAAAATATTAATCTAAAACTTTTTTTTTTAACATTTATCCATGTGCTTTTAGGTACAAAATGTACCTGACATTCATACTTTGTACTGAAATGTTCATGTCTTCTGTGCTACTGCCTGGGTACCTAAACACTGTATGATAGGAATTGTGTGAAAGCATATCAAATTAGTTTAAAATTAAAGCATGTTATACTACTCATTTTACAGTGGGCATAAAATAACACCTGCTTTTTAAAATCAGTTTCACCCTTTAAATGCATTCAACTTTATTTACTGCCTCTTTCTTTTAAGTGCTAATGGGTGTACTTTTTACAGCATATGAAATGCTGGAGATTTTTTTGCACCTGCATGTGTGGTGTGTGAAGAAACAGAGAACTACTTTGCTAAGAAGACATTTATTCTGCATTAACAATATGAGTTACAAGTACATGAAACTGATTTGTGACCATTGCAATCTATTATTTTTTCTATTTATAAAATGGACTTTTTAGTTCCTCACAAAAATGCAGAAAGAATACCAAAAACATTGCATTTTCTGAGATTGCAAAAGTGTTAATTTCTTTTGATAGGCTGTTACATGTAATGCATATTTTCACGCAGCTGTGTAAATAACTGTATACTCACTATAAATAATTGTTGTACATGTATAACATGCTTTTAAAATTCAGGAGAATCTCATCAGACAGTTTCAAGGATCTATTTTTCATGCATTATAGTACTATAACTTAAATGAGGGCTGTCCCACTGATGGCTCATGGGCCACATCTGACCCACAAGCCCCACAAATTCCTGTCCATCCACACTCTCTCCCATGGCACACATTGCATACTAAACTTAATGAGCAGTAACTGTGCACAGTAATGTACATGTAGATATGCCCACAGAGTAGTTATCAATGGCTCTTTAAATGGAAGGAGTTATCAAATGTGATTCCCCTGAGTCTTTCCTGGGTCCAGTACTGCTTAATATCTTCATTAATGATTTGGATGATAGCGTTGAGTGCAGGATTAGGGAATCTACAGATGATACTGAACTAGGTGAAGTTGCTGATGCTCTGAAGAGCAGGATTAGAAATCAGGATGACCATGATAAATTGGAGAAAATATCTAAAATTAGAACAATAGAATCAAAGAAAAGTAAGGCTGGAAAGAACCTCTGGAGGTTATAGTCCAGCCACCTGCATGAGTCCAACTGTCATACTGGATGAGGAAACTGTCCGTGTCCTGCAAAATTTTTAAAATGTACTTGAGAGATGCAAGGAAAAGAAGTACACCTCACAATCCATATCAGTCTAACCATGGAGTAAAACCATGGAGTAAAATATCTTCCAGAACCCAAATATGGAGATCATTATGGCCCCAGCAGAAAAGCAAGACCATCTAACCAGAAACCTACAGGTTTTAGTTCTGACAGGATCGCTAACACCCCCCCGTCAAAATCCAGAGCCTTGGCTGCAGCCAATACCCAATTTTATAAGGAAGGCAAACAAACAAGCAAGCAAAAATCCTGACACCTGTAGCAACAGAAGGGGAAGAAATTCTCCCTGACCCCACGTGGCAGCTACGGGAAGGGCTGGAAAGGGCCTGTATTTCCCTTGATAGAAGTCAATAAGGAGAAATCCAAAGTACCTATAACTCCTATAATTAGAACATATGTACAAACACAGATTGAGGAGTCTAGGTTGCAGCACTATAGAAAAAGGTCAGGGGGTTATAGTGGACTGCAAGTTGAATCTGAGTTAACAGTATGTTCTTGTTGCAAAAAGACCATAGCATGCTGGGTTGTATTAGCAAGAATGTTATAAAGAAGGTGGAGTTAAACCATTCTCTGAGGCCACTGGAGACAGGACAAGAAGCAATGGTCCTAAACTGCAGCAAGAAAAATTTAATCAGGTCTGTTCTGCATTCTAATTAGCATAAGTCCCTGCACATTTTTAAATGGCCACTTTAACGAAACCTCGTCAAACAACATTTAGATAAAGCATCCCACAACCATTTTTAAATGAGCAAGGGTTTAATAAATTTGATACTATGGAATTTTAATTAGAGCAGCTTTCCAAGAGCTGCTTTAATTAAAACACTTCCCCCCTTCCCCCACCCACCACCACCTCCAAGCATGTGTATAGGCAGTCTTGGTTTGGAAATTAGGAAGAACTTTCTAACTATGAAGGTGATTGAGTACTGAAACATTATCTACAAAGGTTGTGGGATCTGTAACTTTTGAATAGTTTAAAATATATATTTGAGGAAGGAAGGACAAATCACAGAAGTAAAAAATCTAAGATGTAACTACGTGCATTGGATTAGTTTATTTTTTACTATTCAAACAGGAAGGAGGAGGAGGGAAAGGGAACCTGAGATTTCTATCACCAAATCAGTTCCATGATATAAAAGGGAATCTTAAGGTGCTGTTTCTCCCCTCTTCCTGTTCTGTGGTGCTAGATGAATTTAGACACTTCTGTATCTTCTTTCTTTTTGACACTGATCTTTCTATATATCTATCTTACTTAGAGATATACTTACTTTACCCATCACCTTAGTATCTGAATACCTCATAACATTAGCCATGTTTATCCTCACAAAATCCTATAAGCTAGGGAACAGCTGTTATACCCAATTTACAGATAAAGAGGAGAGAGAATAAGTAACATAAAGAAGTTCAAACAGGAAGTCTGCTGAGGAGCATAGAACCATACCTGGAACTTACAAGTCCAAATAGATGATCCCTCCCTTCTACATTTTTCATCAGATGTTTTATGGTAATAGCTCATCTTTCCTTCTCTGCTTATTTGAGTCAAAGATGGAATTCCATTTCCTTTCTCAGCTGAAACCAACATAGCAACATTATCTGTATGTTTGTGATGAGGCATTATCTGAATAATGCTAGTCTTACTTAAAAGGTATTGTTCACATAATCTTAGAATTGTACTACTTTCTTGACATTATCCTCATGGGATTATTGCTGACCTTACTTACAAACTGTTTTCATAGGGTTTTTTTTCCTTAAGTGTTTTGTGATTGACAGATATAAAGGGCTTCTTGGCATCTTTTTTTTCTTTTGCTTTATTCTTTTTCCACCAGGGGTCTTTGATCTCCTTCCATGGATGCTTTTTGCAGCTCCCAGCATAACAGTCTATGATGAGATAGTATACATATACAATTGTCAGCAGCAGAACTACATTTCTTGGAAGTAGAACATATGATGACCTGCATCTAAATAAATGAAACCTTCTTTCATGACCATAGAGTAGGGTAATGATCTCTTTCAGGAACCAACCCCTGGCTGATTGCAAACATTCATTTCTAGCAGTGCAACATTTCCACTGCTAAAATGATTCTGTGGAAGTGAGCAATATAAGCCTGCAACCACCTCCTCCCTTGTTGTCCATGTGGTAGGGTAATTCCAGTCTGGGGAAAGCATGGATTGCTCCAGTCCTCCCATTCCCAGTGGGACAGAAACAGCCTTGTACTGCTTCTGGAAGCCAAGTGAAAGGAACAATGGGGCAAAGACCCCTTCCTGTTTCTCACTCTGGAGATCCCAAGTTGAAAAGAGGGAACTTGCAGTGCCACTCCCTGTGCCTGGGAGCCAGGTGGACAGAACAATGGGGCAAAGACACCTGCCCAATCTCACTCTGGGTACTCCGGTGTATAAGGAGCTGTCAGGGAGCAGCTGGCAGCTCCTTCTCCCTTCCCCTCTCTGGTCTATTGGTAGAGTGGGATCAGGTGCCCCCACACCTTCTGCAAGTTAGGGTAACCCAAGTCTCCATAAGGCATGGGAGTCTTTCCCTGTGGCTCTACTTCTCCTGGTCCCTGGGAGGAGTGAACATTTGCAGTTTCCCATGGGAAAGTGCAAATGTTCATTTTCTTGGATAAGCTCTTCCAGCAGTGACCTATAACTGGTTGGAATAGGGTTATTTTTCTCCCAGAATTGTCATTTTTGCTCTAGGAAAAAAAGCTAGAACATCTGTACACTCACGGTTTCTATCAGGAGAGCAGTGATTTCCTGACAGAAATGGAACTTCTTTACGTGGCTAAGAGGTAAAAATGCTTACACATTGAGCAGGTCTGATTTCAATCACAAAGCAAGATTCTCAAGTCTCCAGGAATTCACTGCCCTAGGAATGACAAAAGATAAATGGTGATGGAGAGAGGGAACTTTTCTTATAGCTAATGCTTTGAAAAAACAAAAGCAAACTATTTTCTATTTTGGGTGTAGAGTCTTGTAGCAATGGTGGGCTGGAAATCCTCTCTCTCAGCCAAGCTGGACAGATTCTGAAAAAGTGAATGTTACCTAGCAAGCCTCACTGGGGATAAAATGGTAGAAAAAGGACTGACTAATAAAGTTACCTAGGAAATGAATGAAACTAGACCACATGGTGTCTAAAGAATGGAGAAAACTCTACCCTGGATGTGTCACTTAATGAAAACTGGGACATTTTTGTTCATGAAAATGTATTTCAAGTTTTATTTTTTATATATAAGTAAGGCACCTGGTTTTACAGGGGAAGTGCAAGAGTTTTCTATAAGTTACATTATTTTAAGGCATATTAAAATGAGCCCCCTTCTCCTTATCCCTCTCCCTTCCCCCACCCAGTTGCAACTTATGTGGAATATACCAGTGTTTCTCAACCCATGGTACACGTACCACTGGGGGTACGGGAGACATAAGCAGGGGGTACATGGGTGCTGCATTTTGGTTTTTGCCTGATCAGGCTGGAAGTTCTGGCCACCACCCCTCCCATGCTGGTGTGCCGGGACTTTCACTCCCCAGCATCAGTGTACCAGGGGATAGGGAGGGGGGCCCTGCGCAAGCTGCTTTGTCCTGGGCCACGGTGAAAAAAGTAGGACTCAGTTCACAGTGTTGAAACTGGAAGTGCCACAGTTTTGCTTTTGCCGCGTCGATTGGCAGGGGGTACATAAGGTACCAAAGATTGAGAACCACTGGAGTATGCCAGATTGTGGCCACCATCTGAATATTTTAATCAGCCCTTCCATGGGCTGACCTGAATAATTCATCCATGGCTTTGATACAAGTGAGAAACACAGTCAATAAAAGATCACAACAGTAAAATCTATAAGACCACAACACGTGCCATACATAGAATCACAGAAATTAAGGGCTGGAAGAGGCCTTGACAGATCAAGTCCAACCCACCTGCTCTGGGCAGGAATACTGCTGAGATCAAATGACCCCAGCAAGGTGTCTACCTGCTGTCTTGTTGAAGACTTCCAAGGCTGGGTGCTGACCACCTCCTTGGGAAGTCTATTCCAGATTCTGCTCACCCTTACCTAGGGGTGGGCAATTATTTTGGCTGGAGAGCTGCTTAATGAGTTTTGGTGAGCTGTCAAGGCCTACATGGGTGGCTCCACCCCCTGGTTGCTATCTTAGGATCGGAAGTCCCACCCTTAACCTCTGATCTTTCCACTGGAAGTCCCTCCCTTTGCCCCCAGAAGTACTCATTTTGGGAATATTATGAATTGGACATAAATTACTTTTTATTTTCACTCAGTTTGAATCTGATTGGGAGCTTATATCCATAAATGTTTCTAAGGCTAAGTACAGACAGTCAAAAAGCCTAAGTCTGAATTGATTCAGTCTTTGCAGGTTAGTCTAAGCTGCAGGGGATTAAACCAATAAGCAAATAAACACACATTCACTTTTGATTCAGAAAATGCACATGCCTGCAGTGGCTCAAGCCAGAAGCCAGGGGATGCTAGAGTACAGCTCCCAGCCTGCTGGTCACTGCCAAATGGAAGGGAATGGAGCTCCTTAAGTGGAGGCAGGGTGGCCAGGCCTCAGCTTGTGCTCTGCCCAGGTGTGGAGAGGTTGGGGGCAGAAGGTAGTGGCATTGAGTTCATAAAAAGCTTAAACAAGAATCATTCTTTCTCTGAAAAACTATAAACTGGAGATCTATAAATACAGCCTGGGCTGTGTGCTCACTTACTCTTCCTGCTGCCTCCAAGGTCTCTGGGATTTGCAGTTCAGAACAAGAGCAGTAAGACTGTGTAGGGTTGTTCATCACTTCTTCTTCCTGCTTCCGGGTGCCTCTGGGATTTGTAGTTTACATTCACAGCTGGTGCTAAGTAAGTGGGTAGGGCAGCTCTGTGTTGGGGGAGGTGAGCTTAACCCTCCTTCCTGGCTCCAGGCCCCAGCTAATGTTTGCCTGGGGTGTGCAGTGAGCCAGCCCTTGCTGCTTCAGCTCTGGAGCAGAGAGGCAGAGCCAGCCCTGCTCTCTGGAGCAGAAAGCCATCCCAGCCCAGGCTGCAGAGCATGCTAATATTCTGGGGGACTGTGACTTAACTTCAACTAGGAAGGTGTCTGGGACAGAAGTTTCATAAACTGGTTTGAGCTAAGTCAGTTAAATCTGACACTATATTCAATCAATTTTATCTTAAACTAATTTCAGCTATTTTGAAACTGGTTTATGTGCACTGAGCTTCTGTTCCGTTACAGGTGTAAACCAGTTTCTGATCACTTAAACCAGTTTATGTGTAATTTCTGTGCCTAGCTCCATGTACCATATATAACTATTAGTAAACAATGTTGCCTAAGAATTGATTTAAACTATTTTAAAATGTGGAATTCTTCTTTGGCAGAAACTGTCACAGAAACCAAAAGATGCTTCCAGGTTAGGAGGGATAGTTTATGGAATGGTTGCTGAAGTAGGAGGGAGAACATTGATCCAGTATTTTGAGCCCTATGGAACTCAAAGCTGTCTTCTGAGTCCTGGATTTCCACTTCACTGAACTTTCCTTGGGACACAAGAGGGATAGGTCATAGCGCAATACTGTTTACACTTAATTGCAACAGGGCTTAGGGATCGTTTTCTTTTGGTTTGTTTTTTTTGACCAGTTTTTGGTCAAGTTCCTCTTGGATACATGTAATGAAAATAGCATGTCTGTGGTGAATATGAATAGTCTGAGCTGTTAATTATATCTATATAAGTAATTGGTACTGTATGAAGTTATGTTACACGTGACTTAATGAGTCACAAGGCTGTGCATATTTTATGTATTAAATATTTTTTTCTAAAGTTTGTATTTAGTTAAAAAAATATATATATATATTCAATATCCACATTTTACAGTTTAAAGAAGATTTTTAGATTTTTTTTTGGAAATTCCCAGGTTCAGTGGCACACTGCAGAGTATCCAGCATATTTCTGCTAATTCAAAGGTTGAGAATAAGGGGCTATGAATAAGGACACAGGGTTTGATTAGCCCTTGCAGCAGTAGGTGGCTAAGTATTCTTAAGAGGTGAAAATAATACTCAAAACTCTACATAATTTGCCCCCACTATCCAGCAGCTGCATCATACTCAGTAACAGTCTAAGTTTCTTTTGCCCATTTAGTTCATACAGTATTGACACTGCAGGCTAAGGACTTAAACTGAAAATATCCATGTGTCACTTTTCCCAAGTGCCCACATAAGCCTGAATATTTTGGTATCAGTCACCTAGCGAAAAACTGGACAGGGCCATAATCTGATGTATGAAATCAGACTCCTTGTCTTATACATCCAATTTTAGTATAAAGCAGGGAACTATTTAGAACAATAATGACCCAAAATAGTATGTATCTCCAGCTACCTCTTCAGCTGTGAAGATAATTTTCTGAAATAATGCCATCTTGTGGCAATTTAGAAAACTAACACATTCCTACTGATTATCTGTTGGCTTTGCTTTTTTTCTAGAGTTTCCTCCTACTCTGTTCATAATATTCTGTGACCTCATCATCTTTTCTGCAGCAGCCAACAGTTACATGACAAATGGAGCCTTATAATTTTACATGAAGAATATAAAATAGCTGTGAAGAGATAAGCTATGTAGAAACAAAGATCATGTAATTAGTTTTAACAGGGAAAGACATATTGAGAACATGTGGCATGCTTTTACAAGCAGGTTTGCTTGTAAATAAAATACTAACCACCAAGTACTAAACAGATACAGTTACGTATAATTGCATTTCAATTTCTCTGAAAGAAGGTAGGTGGGAATTTTCTCTGATAATGAGGTGTAACGATATTAAGCTATTTACTTGTGGGTGAAATTTAAAATATCAACTTCTTGATTTTCATGATTCACAGATATGTTTATTTAATCATGTTTTAAACATCTGTGAATCATGAAAACCATGAAGTTGATACTTTAAAATGTTGTCATTAGTAATTCTTATTTCAAAGAAAATTATGTTTTTTTCCTAGGAGTTTTTCTCTTATTGTTTAATTCATTTAAAATCATGTGAACTGTAGATACCATTATTAATCACAGGAATTAAATTTATCTCAGTTTAATAAATAAAATGAGAGCTGTACATTTTTAAAGTTAAAACATGCCAAGTCTTTCAGTTAATGATACTAATTTGCCTATAATTAGGAATGGCAGAATGTTTTAAATTCTTGATATGTATATATGTACGTAGAATACATACACTGACAATTTGAAGGTATTTATGGATACATACTTTTTATCATTTAATATAACAATTACACTAGCACTTGCAATTTCTGATTTAGGTCACTACTTTTAAGCATCAATTCTTCCTTTCTGCAATGATCTGTGGTATGCACTCACATGAAGTTCATAATAGGATCAAAGCTGGAGAATCTGAAATGCTCTCTGGCAGGGCATCTTAAAATCTATGAAAAATATATATTCACACTGAAAGTCAATTGATATATTAGGTATTAAACACATTTGTACAAGTTGTATGGAATAAAGCATGAAAACATCACCTGAGAACTTTTAGGAATGTGGAGAAGACACTACTTTTTATTTCCTTGTCTCAAGCACCTAAGGCCACCATTCTTAAAGATATTTAGGTACCCGGAAAGATTTTCAGCACTGCCTGCATAGTGTAGAAACCTAAGGGTAGAAACCTAAGGTGTGTACAGAAGTTTCTTTTTTTCATCATTTCAAGCACTTTATTGCTGTGACTTAACAGTAGTGCATGGCTTTAAAGCCATGAACGACTCATCCCTCTTGAGGCTGGGGGGGACATGGTGACCACCCGCAGGCAGCAGTGGCAGTGTTGGTGGTTTGTGCATGGTGGCGGTGAGCAGGGATGCTCACAGGCAGCCACAGTGACATTGGCAGCTAGGGCAGACTGAGCAGAGCAGGGACCACCTGCAGGCAGCCTCAGTGATGTTGGAGAGGGTGGGCTGAGCAGGTTTGCCCACAGGCAGCCACACTGATGTCGGTGGCGAGAGCAGACTGAGTGGAGACTGCCCGCAGGTATCCACGGTGACGACAGCGGTGAGGGTGGGCCAAGCAGGGACCACCCGCAGGCAATGATGAAGACAGTGGTGGCAGCAAATTTCAGGGGGGGGGGGCACCTGCCCCCTTCCCCCCCCGTGGCCCCTTCCTATATGTTGCCTATGTTTACAGCACTTTAAAAATGGGTACCATGCTTTAAACTAACCCTCATTAATTGAGGTAATAAATTTGAAGTGTTGTATTTTACAGTATTTTAGCAGGTGCCTGTAAGTAACTTCTATACACTGGCAAATTTCTGACAAGTCTGGAAGCCCCAGGAGGCTATAAAGCATCCCCTGCCTCCTAACCAGAAAAGTGCAGGGAGGCTCAGAGGTGTTTCCACCCCTACACTGCACTTCTGTCACATTTAAGAGCACTGTAACTTTATAGTACTGTAAAAAGTGCTCTAAATTACAGCGCTGTAAAATGTGCGTGAAGCATTTCTGTCGACATCTCTAATTCACAATAGGAGTTAATGGGAATTAACCACTCAGGATGCATAAGAGCTTTTAAATATCCCATTAGGAACTTTTATGTATCCCTAAGAACCTAACTGAATACCAATAAACCTAAGTTATGGTTATACATGTCAATACTTCTGTCAAGTTATAGTGCTCCTGCAAGTGATGTAAATGTTTTATAGGCATGAGTTTGGGAGGACTGCATTATACACAAGTGTCAAGCCTAAATGTAAGTTGGATAGCTCATGCCAACTTCATACCAATAAGACTTTTATATTGCACTACTATTGATCTTGCATGTATGCAGTGCACTTTTGCATGGATCCCAGGATGAATGTGAATTCCAGCTGAAGTTAACAGCACTACATGTGCTGGAAGAGCCAGATGCACCATTATTTCCTGGAAATATGTGCATATGGTCTTCATATATTGTATGTTAAATTTGTAAGGGATCTTTACCATGTATTATTTTGTTTTGATTTATAAAAAGGAAAATGTATCCATTTAGTTGTTTTAGGCATATTAACAAAAATGAAATATAAAATAAAAGTGTACATAGCTAATAAAATACACTAAATTAAGCTGCCAAGCACCTCAAGTACATAAAATTACTGCTCACAATATAATATTATTGCTCACAATAATAATTCAAATACACACTACATGTGCTTGATGTGTTTGAATGCTTCTATAATCTTTAATATTCAAAGGATTAAAAGGTTTATGTTGTTATGAAAACACCTCAGTAATATTTCAGCAATATAGTGTAATGCATATCTGGGAACTTGTCTTCAGCATGTATATAAATATTATTCAATATATGGTAGGCAATATGTGTGTGGGTGTGGACATGAAATGATTCAGCTACTTGCAAGCAGGGTGTAGGGGGAATATGTTGGTGCTGTAAACAAAATTTCATTCATACAGAAGAAGAGGTGAGAGAAAGATGGCAGAAATTGAAATATGTCAGAAAGAGGGACAAAAAAAGCTTAGGGCTCAGGAAACAAGGGTGGAGTGAAGGAGGGGATTCTGTGATTTGGGAAAAAATGAATATCAATGATAAGAAGGTGGGAGGTTTATAACCACCAAGGAAGAATTAGATCCAAACATGGAGAAACCAGTGCATAAAGAAGGAAACATATCTTTGACCATGGAATAGGAAAAGTGCAAAAAACTGAGAGATGGGGGAACCATAGAGGGCTACTGTAGCATCTAACTCTTCAGAAGTAAGTGTAAAGCTCATGCAGAAATGTGTATGTGAATTGGGAGGAATTTGGATGGAAGGGGAAAGAAATCAAAGTGTGAAGGAGGGTTTGGGAAGACACAAACAACATCTTAGCTCACATTATGCTAGACAGTAGCAGAAATTATTTCTGGTCTCATCAGTTATATCTATTTGATAAACTATAGAGTCAATAAACCATCTTGTTTATGGCATTAATCCCCAGATAATGCAAACCTTAGATTACTTTATATAGAGAAATGCAGTGTTAAAGTTCCATATTTAAATACATAAAAGACAGGAAACATAGAAGTTAAGATCTTCTCCTTTGTATCACTTGTATATCAGGAGACATTAAAGTGTGCAAGAGACATTTGTTGGGGTTAGGGGGAGGTTAGATCAGGTTCGGAAATGGCCACGTGATCCAACTTAGTTTGCCTCAGGTGCAGACTTTACACTCAGACCCAGTCTCAGTGATTGGAAATCAATCTAAACTTGTAAGAGTACAGAAGTTCCACACACAATGACCAGTCTAAAATTTGTGGAAAGCAGTCTAAGATAGACCTGGATCGTTATAGTATCAAACTTACGTGATCTAGGTTAGACCAGGGCATGGAACTTCAGTAGAGTACAGTAACCTGCACAGCCCTGGGGCTGGGAAAGTCTCTAGCTTCAGCCCTGGGACTATGCTTTTCACACTCCCCCTCCCCCCCAGCCCAGCATTGGGCTGTTTTTAACCTAGCCCCCTGGACCCTCAGCCCCCACACTAACCAGCCAGCCCCCTTCCTCCTCCCCAAAACCCTCTATCCACTCTACTCTGGCTGCCAGCAGTTTTATCAATGTTTGCCACTGCCAGAGCCAACCAAGTAAGTACTGGTGGGGGAGGGGCAGGAGAGATGGGGATTTAAGTTCACTGAAGGTATCAGGGATCTAAAAATAGACTGGGTTCTCCATAAGACCTTCTGCCGGCCCTGCAAGTTTGTCTGATCTCATCAGACTCTCCAAGAAACCAGCAACCCCCTAAGAATGCCACCTGCAGCCCCCCATTCCCCTGCAGGTGCTGCCTTTCCCGATCCCCTCATCCCCCTGCCGACCACACCTACTCTCCCACCCCCCCATGGATCATGCCTGCCACCCCAGTTCCCCATGGGCAGCACCTGCCCTTAACCCCCTGCGGACCCCTAATTCTCCCCGCAAATGCTTGCCTCACCTATTCCCTCAACCTCCCTGCTAGCCCCCCCCATCCCAACTTACCTTACATTGGGTGGCGAGTTTTAACCCAATAAGGAGGCGCTACTTCACGGTCAGGGCAGCTAGGATCTGGAACCAACTTCCAAGTGAAGTGGTTCTGGCTCCTACCCTGGGGGTCTTTAAGAGGAGGCTAGATGAACACCTAGGTACTTTTTCCTGGAATGGCAGGGGGTCAGACTAGATGATCTGCTCGGGTCCCTTCCGACCCTACCAACTATGAAACCTCCCCTAACATCCCCAAATGTCTATACTTAACCTTAAAGTCTAGCCAGCAACCAAAAATATGCTCAATGAGTTTGCCTAAAAACAGTGTTATATTTTGCATGTCCTACACTAAACCTGTTTAAATTTGTAATCTTAACATTGTGTTAATATTTTAGATTTAGAGGTTTTTTTAAGCAAAAAAAGAAAAAAGCAGGGGGTAGGGAAGATTAAAAAAAGGTGTCAGAACTTTTAGCATTAATTCTATGTTTAGTAATGAAATTCATAACTCATTTGATGAATGTAACAATGAATAGGAAATATGAAGATATTTTCAGCCTTGTTTCTGTGAAATTAGAGGGAGAGTGCTGTGTTGACTATATTCTTAGAAGAAAGTCTGGATTTTACAGATGACTAGAATCAGCATAAAATTATTGTTCTTCTAATTTCTTCCCATGACCATAATTTCCTCTCGTCTCTAACGTAAAGTCAGGTGTCTGAAGAAATCTGATGTGTAACATTCAGTGAAGCATTTATAAGCTTCCTGATAAAAATTGTCCCAATAGCAACTTGAGTTTTCTTTTTCTTCAGAGAATGCATAGTTCTTTACTCTTGCATAAATCTTTGCAATCATTTATTTATGTAATTAAGAGGAGACTTTATTGATGATCTCTCTTAAAATCTCATGAGCACTGAGCATTCTTAGGGAATATTCTTCAGCAGAATATACCTAATCTTTTCTTTTTTCCTGTGACAGTATTTCCTACTAGGTGTCTGCTTTTAGGATCCTTCCTCTGCAAAAGCTTTGTCCATTGCCATTTCTTCTGAAACACCACATGTACTCAACTTTTTCCTTATACGCTTTCACTATGTTTTCCCCTCCTTTTTGTGCCCCTGACACTCAAAGTCTGAACTTTTTCCCCCACATACTTGTCAGGCCTTCTGCTACTTGTGCAAGCTATATGAGTCTGATTTTGGTCATCTTTTCCTCTGTTGTCACCAATTTAATACTGTAAGCATCCCTTTCTTACACTCACCTCAGTTATAGACTCAGTTCGGTTAGATGTTAAGCACTCTCTGTTCAACACTGAGCACCTTAAACACCGATTAATATCAGTGTAAGTTCAGGCCATTCATATACTTGGGTCTCCCCTGGCTGATGGATTATTCCAAAGTAAGAACTGGGCACATGCTGAGTTTGCAGTCAAAAATATATTAATGAACAAATATTTTCAAATCATTTTGATGCTTTTTGTTGACTCTGTTCTCTAATAATTTACAATTTACTTAGAAGTGATATATCCTCAATCTTTTGAAGGATTGTAACTCTAAATACCTAGCTTGAGCAATGGAAACATATGTAAAACCATGGAAGACAATCATCTTTTATAGCTGTATCTCAGGTCATCTTAAATACATATTGTAGACCTATGTATACTACATGCGTATGCATAGAAGTAACACAATTACTATGGAAAGGGCTGATTGTGGGAAAACTTTACTTCGTAGGGTAAAGAGTTAGATATAATGAAAATGAACCTCCTGTTTCATGTTTAGGCTTTGGCAAAGCATGAGAGAGAGAGAGAGAGAGAGAGAGAGAGAGTGTGTGTGTGTGTGTGTGTGTGACTCAAAGACCTATTCCAAGTCATGAATTAGTGCAGAAGGCTTACAGGGTGATGAAAGTAATCTAAATTATCATTATTTCCATCATAAGCTCTATAATAGAATATATTTATTTTGTGTGCCATACAGTGTGGTGCTTGAGCAGAAAAATTAACTATTTGGATTTCTGAGAAACAGTTTTATTTGAAAAGACATAATGTTAAAAAAAGCAAAAATAGGATGTGACTCTATTACTTTAGTCTGTAAATGAACAGGTATGTCCACATGACATACAGTCAGGAAGGAAGCCATAAGGAAATGAAAAGCATTATTTTCAGCTGAAGCAAATCTGAGTCGTGACATAAACTCAGATGAACATTTCACCTGATAGAAATGAAATGTTCATTCTGAAATAAGGCTATAGTTTTATATACATATTTTTTTGCCCCGCAATCTGTTGAAAAAGATGATAAAAAATGCATGAGATAACATGCAAAAGTTGCCAGTGAAAATTCTGTGAGAAAGGGGGTCCCCCTAGAGGTTATAATTTGCTAGCACTATTATGTTAGTGACACAAGGTTACTGTAGTTCTCTTTTTGGATGCTGTGCATATCCTCCAGCATTGAAACTAGGTTTGCATCCAAAGAACTGAGGTCCTATTCACATGTCTGGAACAGTAGTATTGTTATTTGCCGGCTTCATGGTTTTGCCTGTGCCAACCCGGCAGAAAGCTATAGAACTGAAATAGAATTACTTTTGGCTTCCTCAGTAATCCTGACAGAGTAGGCCCTGTCCCTTAAGCCTTTTTTGAAGTATTACTCATTTGTGTTCATTAAAAGAAGTAGAGATATATAGTCAGCCCTAAGAGAGAAAGCACATTTTATTCTCTTCAAACACTGACTGTTTTAAAACATTTTCAGGTTTCCACTCTTTCTGCATACCACTTTCAAAGATCCTTACATTTTCTTAAACATAACTAATATAAGTGATTGAATTAATGAGGTAGTCTGAATTTCTAGCAGTAAAACTACATTTTCTGACAGTTTGGTAGAGTATGTGGCATGCAAATAGTGTTTTCATAAGACAGTACATAGAGAGAAGGTACAGGATGTCACCTTTTGAGGGTAGTAGTTAGGTATGCAGGTGAAATATCTAATTATCTAAATTTCACATCATGTTGCCCAGGATTTCAGTTCTCAAATTAATCGGTCACAAAGGGAGAATGTTGCTACTTATTTCATGGTTTTGTTTGTTTACTTTAAGGTAAATTGCGTGAATTTTCCCCAGAGGAGAAAGAGAAGTTTGTTTAGTGTTGACCAACAGACTTTTGGAAAGCTCCCTGTATCCATATAGGTTTGGAAGCTATTGCTTGCTTTCATGATCAAATTCTATTAATTGATATCTTACTGCAGTGGTTTTCAAACTTCCTGAAGTTATGGAGCCTTTCTATATGGAACCACTGCTTCTAGCCTAAGGAGTGACCCAGAGCCTGGCAATCTGGCCTAGGAATGGCAAAGCAGCGCCACTCAGCTCACTCTGCCGTTACCCCCATTCTCTTTGCAGAAATCCTGACGACTTAGCACAGAACACCGGGGTTCTGTGGGACATACTTTGAAAACTACTGTCTTACTGCATAAGAATCATTCCTGATGTGACACATGTTTAACAAAGCACAGCAGCAGTACTTTATAGAGTTTATGACAACAAAGGAAATTGTTGACAAGTAGAATGGAATCTGACTAGGACACTCAAGGACAGTCCTATCAAATTCAATCAAATCCAGTATTACACTTAATTCTCCTACGCTGGCTCTTCTCTGGGGAGTCCCGCAGCTTCCCGGGTAGGACAGCTTTGTTCTGGTTTTACTGGGTAGGGCTGTCTAGTGCAAACATACTGAAGGTAATCAAAGTTCTTCTTTCTCATTTGAAAGTAGCAGTAAGTGTTATGGTGGTTCAGAGGCATGTCAGGAACCCCCGAATTGATTGTAGCACAAAATAGCTCCAAGGGCCCAGGTTTTTTTCTTAGCTGTGAATTCAGCTGCTAGCCGCTGTCCTTAAACAAAGCCCGTGTCAAAGGACAAGAAAAAGACAATAAATAATGTACCAGAAGGAGCATGAATGTTAGCATACAGTGCTCCTAAAGCTATAATAGAATTGCTGCAGACCACTCACATCACTTTTCCTCAAAAAGATATTTTCACTAGAACCTCATCAGTTCACTGCAACCCCAATTTATTATGGCATTGATTTTATATATTTGATCTCAAATAATGTTGTAGCCTGTCACTGTTCGGCACAGTGTGTTTGCCAGCGGGAGGTTCATTTTCATTATATCTAACTCTTTACCCTACAAAGTAAAGTTTTCGCACAATCAGCCCTTTCCATAGTCATTGTGTTACTTCTAGGCATACACATATAGTATAAGTAGGACTACAATATGTATTTAAGATGACCTAGGATACAGCTGTAGAAGATGATTGTCCCCCATGGTTTTACATATGTTTCCGTTGTTCAAGTTAGGTATTTAGAGTTACAAGCAGCCAAACTTTAAGAAAAGTATGAAAGTCACCATATATATTTGCTAAAAAAGTTGAATTTGATCTCACACCTATCTGCAAACCATATATGCCATGTGTACTTCTAAAGCATTTATAAAATACATTGGGGGTGGGGGTTAAACATTTTATGAGGAGTACTTTTGTAACTCTTCACCCATAAAACCGGGTACCATAGTTACCTTGATTTCAACTATCAACAGTTTAAAGGAAGCTATAAAAGCAAGTTTAAAAAAAAGAAAAGAAAAACTGAAATAGCTTTGCTACATATAAAAAATATCACACATCTAAGGTCTGATATCTCATAGATCCACAGGGAAAAAGTGAGTACTAAGTCTCATTCAGGATCTGGGAAATCCTTTCTTTCTACTAATATAAAAGTTTCTCTTTATAGCTGCGCTTGGACATGAAATAACCTTTTCGTCATAAAAGACTGTGATAGTTTTAGGTATAGAAGAATTGTTACTGGCCCTGAACTACCTGTTCCTTGACCTGGCTTTGTGCTGGTATAATTTTTGTATGTCTGGGAATGTGGGTGGGAGCATTTTCAATAGCTTGAAATGAAGAATTTGGCCTGTCTGCTGAAATTCATAACAATAACAACGTAACAAGATAATAATCTATAATAATAATAGGCGTATTCTGTCTGTCTGGAGCACTCTGATTGGTTGTCTCGGCCAATCACAATGCTTACTGAAACAACCAATCAGAGTGCTCTGGACAGACAGAATAAGATTATTATCGATCCTGAGGCATTTCAAACAGATATGCAGGCAGGTCAGAGCTATGCTGAAGCACGGGGCCCAGCACTGCGGAACAGGCAGGCTCTGCTGAAGAGAAAACAGTAGCAGTTGAGGGGCGCTATTCTAGCCTGCCCACCTCTCCCGCAGTCAAGGGGGGTGAGCTGCCAGTGGGCCCTGAGCTGCGGGGGACCCCGGTGCTTCCTTCTATGGCAGCAGCACACCCTGGGACTGCCTGGGCAGGGTGCCAGCAGGAAGATGCTGCCTGAGTGGTGCCACCACCGTGTGTCGCACAGCCTCTGAGCTGCGGGGGATCCCAGTGCTTCCCCCTACAGTGGTGGTGCCCACTGGGGCTGCTCAAGCAAGGTGCTAGCTGCACCGGTGCAGCCCCATCTCACCGGCAACACCCTCTGGATCCAATGGTGTACAGAGCGCTGAAAGCCCGGTTGTTCTTGGGGAAGCTTGGCACTGACAGCCTTCCTCATGCACCATCCCTGGCAGTAACAGATGTCAGTAGACTATTGATTCTTGGCAGTCAATCACAATGATGATTGACAGATAGAAAAAAGGTGTTATTGTAATAGACAATTTTAGAATTTTACGGTAAGATTTGTAGAAATAAAATTTAAAATGTCTAAAAGACTAAGAAGTCCATTTAGTAAATGCAAGTATGACAGAATGCAAAAAAGGCAAGCATGATTACTAAAAATCCTGTATTTAAAGAAATATATTTGCAATAAAATTTTAATTGCAAATGTTTTATGGGTTTCAGCTAAGTCATTATATAACTCTATTACAATAGTCATCTTAACTGTATTACTACTATATCACAATACTTTTCTTGGCTTTTAACCCTAGAGGTTTAAGGGACTGTATAACAGAATAATAGCATCTTGTTCCTTACTATTGTTCTGTTTTCATGTCACATCATTTGATGCATGATCACTGGATGAACTCCTTTTTTTGGAAGGGTAAATTTCAAATTTGTCTCTGGACTAGATAGGAAGAGGAAGCAGTCTTGACAGAGTGGCTGTTACCCTTCTGTCCTTTTGTCTTTTAGATTGATTACATCTCTGCAGCACAGACTAATCCTCTGATCCCCTTTTTTCCACTTTTGATTATAGTTTTCCATTTAGTTTTAGTGTAACCGTCTATCACCCAAATGCATGACATTGTACTTAAGGCTTAAAACACTTTCAGCATTCAGATCTGGCATCTATTGAAATGGTTAGCATGCAATTGGATCAAATGGAATTCCACATTTCAAATTCATGAACTAAAGTAAATGCGATTGAAGAACTTTAAGCACCCTTACAGGCACCTAGATAATAAAGTCTATGAGCATTAAGGCAAATAACAGTTAGGCCCTACAAAGCAGCGAGCAAATTGACCAGAAAAAATAATAGCTTTTTTTAATAATGCTTTTTTCATAGGATTTTAGAGAATAAGGGGTAAAGGTCTCTTGTATATTAACTCTAACTCCATGTGACTGGTATTCTTTATCAGTTGCTGAGCAACGGTCATACTCTGAATTTTAAAACTCATTAGCAAGCTGAGCAGGCTGACATTTGGCAGATGTTATTTGATTTTGTTTGGAGGGAAGTCAATGGGGGAGACAGGAGACATTCAGCTTATTGTTGTTATCTTGCTTCTTTTATTAAAGTCATATGGCATTTTAACCACATCTAAAGAAGTTGAAACAAACTTCATATTTGCATAATTTATTAAACTTCCATCATGTTTATGCGATACTATAAGTACAGTGCATGAGCCAAGTTTAGTCAGTTCTAAACAGATACAGATTAATTTGTACCTAACATTTTCCTGAAGTGTTTTAGTCCTTAGTAATTAATCAGCATCTTTATTTGCATTGTCTGGTCATGCCAGCATCTCTTTAAAAGCCAGTTTACCTCATTTTTGACTGCCAATACCTTAGTATTTCAGTTCTGGGCCTTTTAATAGAAAGAATTGCCAGTTGTTATAAATGTTTCTGTATTGTATGGTGGTAATATGATCCACAAGGAGCTCATTTCACCTGTGATTTAAAATAGTGATAGGCAAACCTCAAAAGTGCTGGTATTGTATCCAAACCAAATTTAAAACCTATGCAATTTAGAACACCTGAGTTATAAACCACCAGGGAATCTGAGTCCTCATGTATATACAATGAAAGACAAACACTGTTAGATCTTTAACTATAGCAGCATTACCAGATGCCAATATAATTCTGCTTTGCTGAATCACTTTCATTAGTGCTAGTTCTGGTATGACTGTTTCAGAACCCCTAAAGCTGATTGACATAGTAAGGAAGAGGTAAACATAGTGTTCAAAATTCTCTACCATTTGCCTTAAACATCTCCTTTGTGTTAGAAATCTCATTATTTGAGTCACCTTTTATTTGCATGATTCTTCTAATTGTGATTAAATATTTATATTTCAATAGCACACAGACCATGATCAAGATGAGTCCTTATACCGGGCTGTGTACCGCTCCATATGATGGTGCAGTTGTTGTAAGTCTTTGTACAGCAGCTGAAGATTTGAACCATGGTCTGTTTATATGTCTAGAACATTTAGGGAAGAACAAAACAGAAGTGGTTATTTTTTGCACAGTTTCAGTTACGCACAGTCAATTAATTGTGACCCTTTATAGTTTTTGTTCATGGTATGGATCCACTTTTACATGGCGTAGCATGGTTGCCAAGATGCGAAGATGCATCTAGAATCAGCTGGTCACTTTCTGTTCCCCTCCCCTTTCACCATGCTGCTCTCAGTATGGCTGGTAAATGTGCTGTGTTGTGGTGGAAAGGGAGGGACAGTGGCATGAGGGGGCAGATCAGTGCCCCAACTTCGGTGAGGGAGGGAGTGGGGCACGGGCTGGGGCAGGTGCTGCCCAGCCAGGGCAAGTTCAGGAGAGAGCTGCGGCACAATGGGGGGTGCAGGAGGAGGGTGGTTCCTGCCACTGCATGCACCCTGGGAGGGGACAGGGGTTGTGTGTGTGTCCCCCACATCTGCATGGGGCAGGGCAGGCTGCAGCTGTGGGCTGGAGCTGGGGCTGCACAGGACTCTTCTTGGTAGGGTCTGAGCCAGGCTGGGCTAAGGGCAGATAGTGGCAGCACTGGAAGGGGGCTGCAGGGGGCAGGCTATAGCAAAATTTGGGGTGGCTTCAGACCCCACCATAATCCCCTCCCAGTGCTGCTGCTGCCCACCCTGAGCCCAGCTCCCATGAAAAAAGCCCAGTGCAAACCCAGCTCCAGCTGGCAGCTTCAGCCTGCCCTCCTCTCCCTGCACAGATCTGAGGGAACACGCCCCCATGCCATCCCAGAGTGCACGCGGCAGCAGGAGCTACACCCCCCACATCCCCTCCAGATGAGCCACAGCCCACCCCGCCCCACTCCAGCTGGGCAGCATCTGCCCCTTCCCCTGCCCCACTCTTCCTTCACTGCAGGGGACATTGATCTGCCCCTCTCTTCCCCACCATGACTATTCCACCACAACAGACTTACCAGATGTATGCAACTCTCCAAGCTGCTGGGCTCTTCTCATCACTGCTTGCATGCTGTGCTATGGCTGCACACACGCACAGGCATTTATTGGCCAAATTATTAGCCGTATCTGGAACCTAAAACCTTATTTCCCATAGACCCTTGGTATCTGTTTACCCTATTTCTATTTGCAAAGTGTTTTTTCAAGAACATAGCCACCATGTAAATTGAGGCCCAACTGTACTATATGCCTGTGCAGTAACTGTTCTTTCTGAGAAGTCCCAGTGGCACATATGTCATTTCTGACCCTACTGCTCAGTAACAACAAGCTATTACACAGTAGCATTGGCACCATGGTTCATGGCCTGCTGATGTTACATTGCCATAGTGATGAGCTACATTGCCATAGCTCATTGCTATGGCAACGCAGTACCCCACGTAGGCATGCCCAGTAAGTATTGTTACTTACGTGGGCAAAACCTGAAAGTAAGTAATAGTTTATTTAATATTGAATAGGGTGTGTTAATTTCAGTAAAATGGAACAAACAGAAGAATGGAATAACTGAAAAACAGGGCTGGAAGGGACCTTAAAATGTCACATACTCCAACCCACTCCTCAAGGAAGGACCATCCCCTGTCTAAACCATTTCAAATATGCATTTGTTTAACCTGCTTTTAAAATTTCCAAGGACTGAGATTCCACAGCCTCTAACAGTAATCTGTTCCCATGCTCACCACCATCATAGTTACAAAGTTGTTCTTAATCTCCAGCCTTAATTTTCCTTGCTGTGGTTTAAAGATGTTCTAGATCATACATCTTGTCCTGTGCTACTGTTTTTATAACCATCTTTTACATATTTGAAGACTGTTATGATATTCTCCTTCCAGTCTTCTTTCTAGACTGTATAATCTCAGTTTTTGCAACCTTTTCTTATTTTTCCTTTTTTTCTAGTGTGTTTTATTTCTCTACTGGTCTCTCCAATTTGTCTACATTTTTCTTGAGATGTAGTGCCCAGAACTATCAGTGAAGTCTCACCATTGCTGAATAGAGTAAATATCTTCCCTTACTTGTACATAATGCTCCTGTTAATACAATGCAGCACACTATTAGCCAAGCAAATTTTTGGCTTACATTCACTGTACTTTACAGGTCCTATCCTGAAAAACTGCAGCGTAGTCAGTTGAACAAATACAAATTTGAGAACATTTAATTGTTTGGTCTTATGTGGAGGACTTTGTATTTCTCCTTATCAAATTTTCTTTTTTTCTTCATTGTTGCGAGGTTATTCTGAATCCCAGCCCTACCCTCCAAAGTGGCTGCATTTGCAAATTTGTTAAGTGTTCATTCAATCCCATTGTTAGAATCATTAATGAAGATATTAAACAGTACCTAGGACAGGCCACTGGGCAACCATACTTGCTACTTTCTTCCAGTGAGGCATGAAGCCATTGATTATTATACTTTGAGCACATTCATCTTTGCAGTTATGTATCCATCTCTACATGTCTCTAGATTTTCTAGGGGTGGTTGGGGGGAGGGGCAGCAGGTACAGATGACAGTGGTGCAGTTGCACCCCTCTTTTATCCCTGCTCCACCAAAAACTTAAAACTGACTGCCTGACAGAGCAGCAATGTTTCTATTCAGTCAACAGTAAAGAAGTTAATTGGTGTTATGGCTCTTTATAATCTACCTTATTACTTCTAAACTCCTCATTCAGCAGGTGTTAATGTCTTTCTCTCCTTTTTTAATGGTTTTGAGGATGTGCCACTAATCCAGCTGTTCTTTCTTGAGCAAATCTGCTCTCTGTCTGCTCCCCCTTTTAATGTAGTTCCTATATCAGAGCTCTGCAACTCATCAGAACTCATATGTGGAAACATTAACTCAGGTGAGCATCAGTGCAAATGTGGAAATAACTTTCAGTTAAATATTAGATACATTGTCAAGATGCTCAAGAAGGCTAGACTGTATTTAATGAATCTGAAAGAGATATACTTTTAATTCTAATGACAACAAGACTAAAGAAATAACACCTTTTGATTATGTTTTGCCTGATTTATTGTATTTTATATATAATACAGGATATAGAAATGAATACATATTCCCATAAGGTTATATTTGCTTTTGCTTCAGTCTTAAAATGAAAAATATATCCCGAGGCCCCTAGCATATTATAAAGCTTCTAGTTTCTTTTTACCTGGAGAAAAAAGTGTGTTGTGCTATATATGATGATGCACTGCACCATATGCACCCTCCTTTTCAAAATCCTAGATTCCACCATTCGTCTATAATTGTTTTATTTCATTTGAAAAGCCATAGGAAGGATCAGTTCAGCAAAGTCACTCTAATAAGGAATCCTTGTAGATATTAATCCCTTCCCCAAGGAAGGGGGGGTAGGTATAGTTTGTAGCCAAATTCCCCACTGATGATGGATCCTGAAATATGATGATGGGCCCTGAGGAATCTCTCAGCATCTCTGAGCTGCAGGGAGAGGGGATGCTAAAGAAATATGTCTAACTTTATTACATTTCCTTTCTTAATGCCCTCAGCATAACTCTTTGCCAAAGTATAGGCAAGTCTTTCTTTTAAGGTCTTCTTAAAGCATTCCACAAAACTAAACCCTAGGGATATTTGTAGATAAACTCCTAAATGTAGCTGTTCCTAGTCCTAATAACAGTACACTATTAGCCAAGCAAATTTTTGCTGTGTGAAGCTTTGGTTGCTGATTCAATTCAGAGAAGATTCAGCCCAATTCGGCGGCCAAATCTCCGAATCCGAATCAAATCGGGAGACCAGTAAAAAGGTCTGAATCAATCTGAAGCTTCTGAATCAATTTGGAAAAAGATTTGGAGGAAACTTGGAGGGAGCTGGACCTGGACTCTGTGCCAGTAAGTAGCGGGCAGGGGGAAAGCTGGTGAAAGGTGGAGGGGACCATGGGAAGACCCCAGCCAGGCCCCATCCTCTGCCTGCTCCTTCAGGCCCCCTGAGCACCCTAGCCCCTGTCTGCTCTCCCAGCTGCGTCAATAGCTGCCCCACCCAGCCCCAGAGTCTTGGCGCTTTATAAAAAAAAAAAGGCCCCACACTCACTTGCTCCTGCGAGGTTGAGGGGTGATTCCCACTGCCCTGCACTGTGTGAGGGGGCTCTGGCATGAACCCCCACCTGGTCTCCCAGCCCTGTCAATGGCTGCCCCACCCCAGTGTCCCGGTGATCTTAAAAAAAAAGCCTCACATTCACTGGATGCTGCAGTAGCCACCATGACCTCTGGGGGCTTGTGGCAGAGCCCTCCATAAAGTGTGGGGCAGTGGTGGAGCAGCAGGGATCTCAACCCTGCCTGGCAACAGCCAGTGTGTACGGGACATTTTTTTTTTAAGTACTGGGATGCTGGGGCCATGCAGGGCAGCCATTGATGGGGCTGAGAAAGTGGGCGGGGGAAGGGGCTCATGGCAAAGCCCTCTCCCATGCATTGTGGGGTAATGGGGGGCAGTGGCAATTACACCCCTGCCTGGCAGAAGCCAGTGAGTGCAGGGCTTTTTTTTTTAAGAACCGGGATGCTGGGCTGGGCGGGGCAGCCATTAATGGGTCTGGGAGAACGGGCAGGGGATAGGGCTGTTTGATTTGGAGATTCAGATGATTTGATGGCAGACGAATCTCCAAATCAGATTCAGCTGAATCAATTTGGGACAGTGATTTGAATCACCAAATTTAATCACTGTCCCCAAATCAGCTGAATCTGAATCCAAAACAAATACTAGCTGTTTCGCATAGGCTTAAATAACAGTTCCCAGTCAGCTTCAAAAGTGAAGTGCACACAATTTTGTAGCAAAAAACCACAGTCAAATCTTATTTAACTTTTACACACCTTAACAGCAGTTACTTAGCTGCAAAAGTGCAATTTTTGGTACTTACATAGTTTTTAATCTTTTTTTTCCACCTATGGTGGAAGTATAGTAGGTAAGGGATGTTCCTAGAGTAGATGTGGATTCAAACCCCATCTGAACTTATACCTCTCCGTTTCAAGTAAAATATTCTAACTACAAGCCACAGGCTAAGCTTTGTCCAAAGCATTCTCTAGCTTTTCTCCTGAAGTGGCCCACTGAGCAGCCAAGAACGCAAGAAATGTAAGACCAGAGAAAGTAAGCTAATGATTGTGTGGCTTGGACACAGCCATGTCCTAGGTTTGGGGCCCTGCCTCTAGTGGATTTTTTTGTACTTTGCATTTAATGTTCAAAGGATAAAATAGATAAACATCAGAGGGTAGTTTGTGCTCCATTTGGGGGAAGAGGTTGTAAGTCCCACTCTTCAAGGGAAGTGTTATCCTCACTGAACCACAGTCTCTCTAGTTTCCTTATTCACCTCTTGGCTGCTTAGTAAGCCATCTTCAAGAGAAGGGCTGGAAGGAGCTATAGGCCTTGTTTGTCCAGGGTCTGGTGGTTACAGCACTATGCTGAGAAGTAGGAGATACAGCCTCAAACCTGTTCTAGAGGAGATGGAGCCTAGGATTTGGGAATTTTTTTCTAAAAAGTAAAAGGATCCTTTTCCTTTGGGCACATGCACAATGTTAGGCAACTTTCACCCATGAACCCATGCATCCATGGGGCAACCTTTGGAGCATGGGTGGGTGTAGGAATAAAATGCAAATAGTTTAATACTTAGGAACCAGCCCGCACACAGCAGATAACTCTCTTGGTCCTGATCAGTCATCCACTAAGTCCTTAAGCCTACCTTAATGTTATAACCTTTACCCATACAATTATTAATTAGTTCTGGTCTCAGATTACGTTAGTGTCATAGTTCCAGCACTCCTTGTCTAAAATGACAAAATCTTAAACAGCTTCATAAATAGTTCCTCAGCATGTCTAGTACGGTGTGCCTTACTTTGGGATTTTCAAGGCCATTCTAGCTTTAGTCTCCTTTCCACTAACTGAGTTTGTGTGTAAGCAGAGACAAAATATTCATAAAAATCTGTATCTCTTCACCATTGCTATCTATGTACCTATCTACACACACCCTAAATATGTTAGCATAAAAAGTTTAGTTCTAGCAGAGATCAGTTTCTGCATTCACCTAAGGGTTAAACTGTAACTATCTCTGAGCCTTTACTATAATAGACATTGCTGTTAGGAACCTGGACATGAACTTTCTTTCCAGACAGACGATTCAGCTTGGAGCAGGACAATTGTGTCTGCCAAAGGAGGTTGGTTCAATCTGTGGTCTACAAACCTTTGGGAGTAGGTGAAAGATGACTATGATCAATCAAAAGTATATGAATAACCCACACTTCCAATCCTAAGAGGTCTGCACCTCCATTTGAAATCTCCCAAGAGGTTCACATCTACAGTCGAAATTTTTTAAGGGTCCACGAATGAAAAAAAAAAGTTGAAAACCACTGGACTAGATGATCTCTTTAGGTATCTCCTAACTCGTCTTTCTTTTATTTTCTGTTTCTGGCTTTTGTGCCAAATTAAATTTCTCTCTTACATAGATTGTTTGCTAATGCTATCATCATCCTCAAATTTAATTAATTTAGAAAGTTACTCATTTGGTACACTGTGCTTTAGTGCACGTTAACTAAAGTATAAAATCCCTGCTA
This sequence comes from Crocodylus siamensis, assembly GCF_052110815.1. Classification (NCBI taxonomy): domain Eukaryota; kingdom Metazoa; phylum Chordata; order Crocodylia; family Crocodylidae; genus Crocodylus; species Crocodylus siamensis. The sequence goes on along the minus strand of NC_143395.1, from coordinate 40,830,857 downwards.
GAAGCAAACCTTCAGAATAGTGTGAGATGAAATAAGTAGGTAGACAGAAATAGCCATATATAAAGAATGTGCTGAGGTAAGACAAGGAGCTGTTGAATGTGGTCACAGGAGTCTGCTTTCTGATTTAGTTTCATTCACATTGCTCACATTCTCAAATTTAGAGTTGATTGAACAATGCTCCCTTTTTGGAAGATGTAGCTCGATCTGTCCCCCAGTGGCTGATTGTACCTAACAGGCACAATCTTTCCATTATTTGTGTGTACACGCTTGTGTATGTAGAGAAATCTAACAATTGGTTCAAGCTTGCAATAAAAAGGCAGATCATTTTTTATTCTGCCATTGGGATTTAGATGACCAGGGATCCTGGTTTTCTCTGATTAAAAAGCATTCTCAATTTTTAGTTAAAAAAAAAGTAACCTCAAATCCACATTTTTCCATGATTAAAATGAAACACAGCACTATCTGTAGATCTATATATAGTGGTGTTTCATTTTAAACTTGAAAACATGTGGATTTGGGGTTACTTTTTTAAAACTGAAAATTGGGGAATTTTTTTAAATTGGAGAAAGCCAGGATCCCTGTTAATGACAGACCAGTGAGCTCTCAAAAAATGTGGAGGGTGCTATATTAAAGATTGGTTTTGAAAAATAAATGTACTTTTTTCTAGAAGAAAAAACTGCACAGAAGATTTCTGATAGTAAAATAGGAAAATCACAGGTCCTTGTTTTCATCTTGTACATGTGTTAGAATGAATTTTTAATCCCTTTTCCATCTGAGGGAATCTAGGATTTTAAAACAATCTTTACTAGTGAAAATTAGTAGTCTCATCTTAGTTTTATTTTTTTTCACCTTGCAAAACCTTCTCCCAATTTGATATGACTGGCAGTCTCTGAGCAAGAGGGGCCAAATGCTGGAATAACAAATCAGATTGCAGGTCAGGAGAAAAAGGTGTGTCAGTAGAGTTGTAGAAAAAAAGCTAGCACAACCTGCATGCTGGGCTTGGCGCTGTTGCTTCTATTAGTTCTGTCCTTTAATGGACACTAAATTCACTGACAAAATGTAGGAAAAGCAGCAATAAAGAAGGGGCTAGATAGATCTTCCCAGGGACTGAGGATGTGATAAAGCTCCTTTTGCCTCAAATTTTATTCCCTAGTAAAATAGATCCTTGCTAAAGGAAGATAAAATCTGGTTTACATTCAATTAAAGTCAGAAATCTGTGCATCTTAATATTTGTTGGCTTTTCATTGGCTTCTAGAAAATGAGTTGTTGATCTCACTTTGTAATGGACAGGTGTAAAAACCTCATCACATTTCACACCCCTTTTAGCAGACTCAGCAGAGAGGACAAAAATTGAATGGTCATAGATAATGAATTAAGCTTTCATCCTTAGGACAGTTCAGGCACATTGCTGGTTCATTGCATCAATTTTCTCTCTCCCCTCAGACTGCATATGTTATGTTGATAAAAAGGCCTTCCTTCTCCAGTGCTCTCAGTTTGATCCCTTCCACAGTCATGAAGGGGTGGGAGGTGGGAAGAATAATACTGTTTCTAAGAATAATCTGTTTCTGCTCATTCAGGCAATATAGCTGTGTGTCTGCCTACCTGTCTTTATAAGCATAACTTTCAAACTGAATAAAAACATAAACATAATAGTGTGCATTTAAAAGATACAAGAAATGTGGATATACTAGAAAGTACACTAGTTAAATGACCATATTTATTATTGTCAATTGTTTTTTAAATAATATAACTCAAATATATTATAAATTCAAATGTATTAACTCATATTTGCCACCCAGAGCAGTCTGAATAGGTTTATGCCCTCTCCTTAGGGTAAAATTATTAGTCAACAGATGATATCAAGGCTCAAAATAATTCAAAACACCTCAAAACAGGAAACATCCCAGAAGCTAGATCCTGTCTGCTACTGGAGAAAATCCATTCTGGTTTGTGTTTAACTACTGCCCCTCCAAGTAACTAGTTAGGTTCCCCATTTAGCCCAAGAAAGTCATCGGACTACAACTTGACTGGTTGGTCTCAATATTTGCCTGATTAGCACCATTTATTATAATTACAATGTTCCAGGGGCTGCACAGACATAAAAGAAAACACAGGACTTAGCATCTTAATTAGTTTCTAAATAAATATTTCAATGTGTGGTATCCACAAAACAAAACAAAAAAGGAAGAATTATCATATGAATTGTCACTAAGTTAACAAAACATTTTAATTTCTCTACATGTATTATAGGAAATGAACCTGCTCTGTCACTAAGTGATTTTCATGCAAATCAGTAGTGTAATGATGAGCACATAAATAATGTAAGTGCTTTTTACATGAGTAGCTTTAAAGTTCAATTTGTATTCATTCTTCCACTTCTGTGTTTGTACCAGGTTACTGAGATTTTGCTTTATACAAAAAAGTTCACCTTTAATGCAGAGTAAATAGGACAACAATATTTTTTAAAACTGGGTTGCTAATTATGTGCAAATAACTGGAGATAACTTGGATAGCACTGACTTTTTTTCTTTTGTCTGTTTAATAAATGACAATTATATGTAATTGTCAGATTTTCATTAATAATGACCAGTTTTATGTCATAAGATTCTTTCAGCTCAGAAGTCCTTGACCACAGTTACCACTGGTCCTGTGGATGTGATCAGTAGAGTTGTCCCTGAGCATTGGCAGATCCAGAATTAATAAGGAAGGGCGGTGATGAGGCATGGCTGAAGCCTTCAGTTCAGCAGGAAACACGAGGGAGCTGATCAGGGAGCAGGCACACTTACGGGGAACATCCCCTGTATACACTGCTGCTGCTTCTGACCCCAGATGTCAGGGCAGAGCCTCTTCTGCCCCCACTCCAGCCAGGGACTTTGAGAAGTAGCCATCCTTTCTTCTTGCCCCTCCTCCTCCACAGATGTCCCTGGTGGCTGAAAGCAGGCACTGGAAGGAAGAACCTGATCACTACCACCAGTGTCCTCAGCCAACCTGGACTCCCATGCAGCCTCTCCCTGAAGCTAGAACAGGGCAGGAGTGGCTTTGGGGCTTGCTTGTGTCAGCCAGGGAGAGGAGAGGCAGTGCACAGGTCCGTCCTTCCAACGCCTGTTCCCAGCCAGCAGGTGACAGGCACAGGGGAGGGGTAGGCAGGAAGCAGAGGCTAGAAGGAGGAACCTGTGTGCTGTTGCTTTCCCCCTGCCAAGCCTACCACCCTGAATAGCCTCCACCCATGGCCAGATACAGTCGGAGAAGCTCTGAGGCCACTCTGCCTGGATCGGCTGAGAACAGTGGCAGCGCTGATGGATGGTGGGGCATACTGCTTCCCCCTGGATCTGCCCCTGCCCTGAGGATAGAAGTAGTATGACTTGAGATGTTGCAAACTTTCCTAAGTATTTTCAGCACCAAGGCTTTTCTTTACTCTTCATCTTGTAGAAAAGTACGCACATGCTTCAGTACAGCAGCTGATATGTACATATGCATATGCACATACATATACATACACACAGGGCTTTGCAAGAGTTAGATCCTCACATGTACCTGGTCTTCAATAGAAATGTTTATTTTTTCATGATTTCCTTTTGTTCATGAGAATTTCATTTCCTAAATCGCTTAATTTAATTAAACTAATAAAAAGTAATAGTGATCGGAAATTGTTTAAAAAAAAATTGCAGAGGTGACAAAAGTCAGAATCTGGAGAAAATATTAATTGGCTGGTCAAGCCACAGCCTCAATACATAAAAGAACAGAACTGCAGGGAGTGTGCCAAAAGCAATTAAAAAGGAATAAAAAAGAAGGGCATGGAAATAATGTCTTTTGTTAAATTTCTTCCTATTATTATATTATTGTGAAGATATGAATCTCACAGTTTGTACCAAAGGTACTGAGATTCAGAGCCATTAAGAGAGGAGTTCTTAATTTGTGGACAATTAACATGAAATTCTGTTTCCTCCAGTCATATGTCCTGCTATGTGACTCTTGTAGTTTTGGAAACATTGCTATACCCAAGAATTTACTGTCTTTGACTAACAATAGCTAGTTCATCAAGAACTTGACATGATATTTATTCTGAAGATGTTGTTAGGACATATCTGTAGTTATTATAGCTGTTGGAACTACTGGCAGCACGTATGTATGAATGTAGTTCTGCCAGTCTTTGTAAGGTCATAATACCACTGCTACTGGGCTAACAATATGGGTATTACTAAGATTTTATATCTCTTTCGCCTCATTTACCTGCTTCCCCTAACTCTATTCTGACATACTGCTTTAGTATTCATTCAGAGGGAAAATTGCTTCCTGCTGATGAGAGGTGATAAAGATATGGCCCACGCAGCCCTATTATCCGGCCTGCAGTACTGCCTGTGGATCTCAGACTAGTCTTGTGCACCTCATTGCAATGTGGGACTAAGGCTGGCTTGTGCTGCACACAGTGTGTGGGGCTGGAGCCAGTCCATGGTTGGCTGGTACAAGACACATGCTTGCTCTGGTATGCAGGGCTGGTTTGAGCCCCAAATGGGCCCCTGGACTGGCCTTACGACCCTCATTCAGCTAGCCAGATGAGTTTGATACCCCTCTGTAAGCCATCCATCACCATGTACTGAACTCCATGGATTTTCTTGATCTAGTCCACATACTTAAACATATTTACCACTGCTACACCTTTTCCCATCTTTGAAACAATATAAAAATACTTGTTAAACCCCAAACTGCTGTACATACATTGACAAGGCACAGAGCCATTTAAACAAGGCCTTTTAAAAAGTGCTCAGCCCCTTGGGGATTCTGAAAAAATCACTTGCAGCTCATTTTATTTTTAAAATGAAGGCAGACCAATAGTATGCATGAACAAAAATACTTTGTCTGATACTTAATATTGTCTGAAGAGTACTTGAAGCTATTTTTAGTTCATATTAAATGTTATAGCAAAAGCTAAGTATAGTATAAGTACAAAAGGCCTGAGTCACTTTGGTGCACCCTTTCTGTCCAATTAATTGATTTACATTAAAGTACTTGCAGGCTCTCAGGATGATATATATTCCTTGCATTCTTCTCTTAACTTTTAGAGGTTCCAGTTAAAATTAACCCTTTAGGTTAATTCAGCATAATTTAGACCTTGCTATCAGACTCAAGTTAAGCATTAAAGGGGCGTGAGCTTTTGTTAATATTTTTTTGCGCCAGAAATTGATTGCCTGATAGAATAAGATTATTATTTTATTTACACCATGGTAAGGGCAAAATAATTTCTTAGCTTTAAAATGACAATGAAACTGAGATTAGGGTCTAGTCTAACTATTTATTGTTAAAATGTAAACAGAATAGTTTGTTGGCTGTGGGAACACACATTTTCCCTTGTAACACCCCCCACTCCCTTCAAAAATATAACATAATTTTCATAAACTGCATCACCCTAATTGCTTTCTGCATCTGTTTTTGTTTCTTTGTCATTTATTTTCTTTCCTTTTCTCAAAGAGTTTTGGGGTAGTTGTCTTAGCAAGTCTGACATAATGTAGACTAATACCAGCATAAATGGGAGCAGAAATAAATGGTGAGTCTTGTTTTGCAGGAAAAGATGATTGTAAACTCATACTTGTGCACTCATCACTAGTTGTTACCTCCTGAATTATCAAAAATGTTTAGATATATAAATTTATTTTCAGTTCTAGAAGAAAAATAATGTTAAAACTCCCGGTGATAAAGGCAAGACACTCTTACACCCAATATATGCAGATAACTATCTGGGAAGCTAAATCCATAGTATACAAAGAAAAAAGAAAAAAGTTATATTTGTGGAAGTTGTTAAGAAGTATAACTGTAATATGAAATATAACAAATGATACTTTAACATTTCTTATTTAAGTAGTGATGCAGATGAGTTATACACACTCATTAAAAATGGGCATGGGCATGTAATGGAATTCAGTGGTGTCTGAATTATCTGTATACCAGAAGTAAAGAAAAAACCCCATATCATTTCTTGAGCAGGAATAAGGAATCAGTATCACTAGACTGAAGATAGCACTCCACTGGCATTAAAACATTCTGGAATATTATTTCAAATAATCTGAAATTGAAAAATAATTGAACAGAAAGATTGCTATGTACTGCAACTGTAGTTAGACCACAAAACCTTGAATCTGATCATCCTTTCTTTGACATCAATGTGATACTACCATTAAGTTCAGTGGAAACAAGCTTTATCTGTAGCACTGTAATAGTTAGTGCCAAGAATGTAAAGAACTCCTAACCTTATATTTGTAATGTTTTGTGCAAATCAGTCATATTGTTCTTTTGTAAATTACCCCATTTTAAATGTCTGCTCATCAACAAATACCGACTGCAAAGAGAAGGAACTATTATTGTTAATGGGATGAGAATCAAGAATCAATTCAAACTGAGTTGCTCATAAGATTAGATCTGATGTCAATGAAACAAAATGATGGAAACTGATTAGGTTATTTTGTATAAAGTAACTCATGACATTCTGTTACTTTCATACAGATTACAATTTTAGCAAGAGATTCTATTTTGCACCTATTGTAGACAATGCCTTATGTAAAAGACATTAGCTTAGTTCTTCTTTTCTCAGCTCTATAAATCAGGAGTGTCTCAGTTGAGGTCAACAGAGTTTTACATAAACGTGTAATCACGCACAGTAAAATCAGGACCAATCCCTTTAGAATAGAGGAAATGCTAATAGCAAACCTGACTAATTCTTGCAAGTAGCATATTGCAATTTGGTAATAAATGGAAGTCTAACAGAGAAAGTGTCAAATAATTAGTTCCTACAAAAGGTTCAGAAAAGGAAAAAAAAATGGAATTTTGTATCAAAAGATAGAGCCAATAACCAGTAAAATTTAGACTGCACTTGCCCAAAGTCACAGGTGCAAGAAAGTCATTTAGGATCCTAACTGGAGCAGTTCTATAACTGGGATTTGATTAAAAAAATTGGGGAAAATACGATCAACAAGATATTTAGTGGACCAAGAAGAGGAGCTATCATTTTTTCCCACGTGACTAGACACAAAAGTAAGCTCCACATTTCCTTTTCAACACTCTCATACCCAGGGACTCACAGAAAATCACACAGACAGGACTTAGTTATTTTTGTAAGAATTCCAATAAATGTTGTTACTTCCCACTAGTTAAAAATTTCTTACATTGGGCACTGTGGTTTGGATCAATTTAAACCAGTGAGGGGGAAATCTATTCATTGTAAATGAACAGTTCCCTGAATATGTTTACAAAACTCAGAGGAGCTTTTTAAAATGGAGATCTCTGATATGTTCTAAATATTCTATAATGTGTGTGTTATATTTGTAAACAGTGTAATTGTGATGAATGATCTATAAGTATTTTGAATTTTTATTCATAATAGTAGTTGGCTTGGATTGCTTTTCTTTTTTTTCCTACAGACTCTGACTTTTCATGTATCTGAAAATATTTGACTGCTGAAAAGTACATGACAGGAAGCCATTAAAGAGAAAAATCTTTTTAATGTCATGCTCAGAAGCTTTAGGAGGTTGAATTTTTTATAGGAATGATCTGTATACAAGAACTTTGCCTTTCTTATGTGGAACTGAGAACACACAGTTGATTTGAGAAACCAAGCCAACCAAATTTAGATTAATAAAACAGTGAATACCAGAAAGAGAGAGAGAAACTGACATAAAATAGTTTAACATAAAAGTGTACAGTATATATTTTTGGGATACACAGAGCTCTTGGGCAATATTAGACCAGCGAAATAGTAGCAAAAACATTCCTGTCTTTGCAAGCTTTGCAAGCTTTCAGGCACATAGGTCGTTCTTTAGGCTGAGGGGAAATCAAAGATTGTAAAAGTCCTCCCAGGTAGAAAAGAAAGCTTGTTTTGCACAAGGGAGGCAGAGAGTGGAAGTTTATTGCCATGGATATCTCAGAGTCCTTTTGTGAAAGTGTTGCTCTGTGATGTGCAGATTAAGCTGTCTTCTTCCCTGGAAGTGTCCAATGTCAGAGTCAGACAGAGAGGTGAAACATTTTTGGGATGCATTTTTGCAGTACACTTAACTGTTCAATGTTGTTTGCTACATACCTACCATAAAGTGTTGGTATTCTGACAGCCTTATACTTAATGTTGTTCATACCAACATGTTCCTTATATTTTGAAGAGTAATCAAAGAACCTGGGGTGCAAAAATATGCATCTGTTTTTGATGCCCTTCATGGAAAGTCATTTTTTTCAACTATAAGTGGAAGAAGCTTCCATACACACATTGACATAGAAATTAGCAGCAAACATATACAGGGACTATCTTTATATTTGATCTTTTTTCCCCTGTGCTAATCATAATCTGATCACTCATTCGTGAATTAAGTGGAAACAGCATGAAGTGTATTTGTTTCACGTAAACTCCTTATTGGTCCTAGTCTTGTTGCTTTGCTCTAAAGCAGCTGTAATTATGCAAGTGTTCCTTCCTTTTTTTTTACTGAAGTAAAATTTATCCCCCTATAAAGAGTTAGCACAAAAGCAATGCATCACTTAAATGCTACTTCTTTTCCCTTCTCTGAACAGTTTGTCTTCAGCAGAAATGTCTAAGACCTAGAAACCTACTCCTGATTATGTGGATTCAGATCCTAAATCACCTGACAGAATCCTTACTTCAACCCAACCTTGAATATTACTTAATGCATGAAATTATCACATAAAACTTAAATATTCATATTTTGCCCTTTTCACTTTTAAATACAAAATGATTGTATATTCGTCAAAGGTGAACAACAATGAAAATCAGTCTGTTGAGCTCTTCATGTGGATTTTCATTTTTCTTTTAATTGAGCAATGCTGTTTCCGCTCAACCATACAAAGGGCAAGTGTCTGAAAAACAGTATTATGTGGATGAAGTTCAAACAATTTTCCAGTCATAGGATTCTGTTATATCACTTCAAGAATAACAATGCCTCTATATTCCATTTTTACAGAAGGTGAAAAAACTAGACAAATTTCACCTGAATCTTATGGTTAGTTTCAATACTTTTGTACTGATTCTGTATTTCCATGATGATGTTTGATCAACTAAGAAGGCTGTTGAACACTGGAATAGAATTGAATAGGCGAAAGTTGTCCTATCCTAAGCTTTCCCTACCTGAGTGAGGGCTTGTAAAATGCAACCTGTGAAGAATGCTGTAATATTTGTATTATTAGACAGATATTAAATATCCATCTATTGGTTTCATTGCATTTGTGTGGGTTGCTATATGATTGCAAACATCCACCATATTTTCTTGCATACTACATGCCCCTCCCTCGCCCCCCACATAAAACACACACCTTATTTCCAGAAGGGGGAATGAAGACAAAAAGTCTTTTATTTTGGAGAAGAAAAGACATGGGGATTTGATAGGAGTCTTTAATTACCTGAAGAGTGGTTACAGAGAAAACAGAGATGGGCTTTTCTCTGTGGTCATAAGGGACAGGACTAGGAGCAATTGTCCATAGCTGCAGCAGAGGAAATTTAGGTTGGAGATTATAATTACTTTCTAACCATGACAGTGGTCGAGCATTGGAATGGGCTGCCTGTAGAAATTGGATTCTCCATCCCTGTGAAGTTCTAAGAGGAAGTGAAACAGACCCTTGGCTGGGGTGGCTTAGGGATGATCCTGCTTTGAACAGAGGGCTGGACTCGATGACTATGTGAGGTCCCTTCCAACCCTACTTTGCTATGATCTTAGCTTGAAAATACAGGTAAGCATGTTCTTACTATACGGAAAGCATAGGCAGCTGCAGTAGGGCTGAGGATGGGGGAAAGGAAGGACAACCTTGCTCTGTTAACTAGTTAGCTGGAGGAAGTGGTGGTACCCATCAAGCTTGAGAAGCAAAGCCAGGCAGCTTGGCTTTAGCATAATTGGGCCTGCAGCTTGAAACTTCCTGGCCTTGCTTTTCAAACTTGGTGGGCCCTTAACCGACTTGACAGGTGATGCTGACTGCCATGTACCTCAAAGAAGGTCCAGGCAGCTTGGCTTCCATAGGATCAGGCCCTTTTCTTACATTTATAACAACTTAAAACCCCATAAACAGAATACCTGTTCTGAAGCCTGTTCCTGATTTCCCCGTTACTCATGTGCAAACAAGTATGCTTAGCTAGTTTGAGAGGCCAGGGATAGAAAAAAAGAACTTGGCCTTTAAAGGGCTTGAAAGAGAAAGTTGTGCTGGCTTTAACAAGGTGGTCTAAATAGATAGATGGTAAAATCTGCAAATTTGCCCAGGCGCAATTTATCCAGACTACCTTGTTACTTATATATAGATTTTTGGTTCTGTTAATCCTCTACTGTATTTCATTGCATTGAAACTAAGAATACTTTGTTTCTGAAGGCTCATCTCACACTGAGCAGAGTTCTCAAAACACTTGGTCTTGAAGAATCAAGGAATACATTGAGCCTATTGAACAATCATAAGAGATACACAGGAGACTGCAAGTGAGAGAGTTGCAAGAGATATAAAGGGACGCATACAGATATCCGATTTTTCCTAGGAGAGTTGCTACTGTCTCAGAAAAACTACAAGTGTACAGATGTTCAAGTTTTTTTCCCAAAGTAAAAATGGCCTCTTTAGAAGAAAAATTACCCTAGAACAACCAGGGTTAAATCATTCCCAGTGAATGCCTGTACATATTGTGGTTTCTCTCAGAACAGAAAACAGGTCTCCAGCAATATCTCCCCACTCTTCCCCACCCCAGGGACACATTATGTCACTTTCTGGACTCTGCTATTCCAGCAGGTAAAAGAACATTCCCCCTTCACTAACAGCACATTGTGCTGCAGAGAAACACAGGCTGATCATGGGCAGTCTGGGTCAGCCAAGAAGTCTGCCCTATGCATGCTGCCATATGTTGCTAGGCAGACTCAGGGTGCTTGCAGAGCATGCTGAGATGTGTGTACAGGCCGCTGTCCTCCCCACTCCTTCTCCCCGTCCCCCACACTGCACAGCCTCAATACTGCAAGCTCTCTCCTCTTTGGAGCCTCAGCATTCAAATGTCAGTACACACAGCTCTGGGTAAGTTTCTTTACCAAGAGAACAAACCTGAGAGAATTCTCCCAGATTATTTGAATGTGTATACACATTGCCTGGATGAGCATTGCATTTGGATGCATTTGGAGAGCGTATAAAGGAGCAGATAACTCTGTACCGTAAAGCAAGCACCTTAATTTCTTTTTACAGGTATTTATATGAGAATTTACGTGGACACTCCACAGACAAATACATCCAGAAAGATTTAGTTTGGTTGTCAGTCTTTACAATACAATTACTCTATAGCTATAAATCAATCACAGTAGTATGTTAATATATTATTTTATAAATGCATAGTATCCTTGCAGTCTTTGGCTTCAAGAATGCAGAATAAACTCAAGCACTGTTACTGCAATAGTATTTTAGCTGGTGATGCTTTTATGAAGTTGATATTAGGTTGTTTATTTTACCACTTATCCTTCTTTAATTGAACTCTGTATATACCATATAAACTCTGTCACTTATTGTTTAAATCTTTCTCTAGGGAAAGATTATTTCAAGAGCTGTATTGTTTCAAGAGACACCAAACAAAATGAAATACTAATTCACTGTGAACTAATTCTATTTTTCATTCATTCCACACAATTTTACACTGATCTCTGTTAAGCCAGTCCTGATTTACACAACACATGTAAAAATAAACTGACAAAAATTTGAAAAAAGAACAAAAATCCTAATAATAAAATAACCCTATTATTATCATGTGGCAGGCACTATACACTTTTATTTATTAATTTGCTTTTACTATACTGAAGAGGGAGGATGATATTTTACCAGAATTTTTAGTTAAAGCTGCAGGGTAGTCAATTCTCTGTCAGCAGTAGCACTATTACCAAGCAACCCCGATGACAATTAATGTTCTTTCACTTACACACACTTATTAACCCACTTACTACCACAGAATTGAGACAGAATTACAATCAGTACTAACAAGACAAATAGAAAAACAAGTGTGAACATGACCAACATCCAAACACCAAGACTAACTGTTTACCTGCATACATTTATACAAACCAGACAAGGACCACTCTTCAACTTACAATCCAATCAGAAGACCCAAAGACTTAGAGGGAGAAAGCCTCTTCATTTGATCTCTCCTCAGTAATATAATCATAGAAAGTTAGGGTCAGAAGGGACCTCAAGAGATCAACTTATCCATCACCCCTCTCAAAGTAACAACTTCCCCAACTAGATCATTCCAGTAAGGACTTCGTCAAGACATGCCTTAAAAACCTTAAAGGATGGAGATTCTGCCACCCCTATAGGTAGCTTGTTCCAGTGATTCACCACCCTCCTAGTTAGACAGTTTTTCCTAATTTCCAACCTAAATTTCCCTTGCTGCAACTTAAGATCATAGCTCCTTCTTCTGTCATATGTCACCACTGAGAAAAGTTTAGTTCCATCCTCTTTGGAACCACCATTCAGGTTGGTTGCTATCAAAGCTGTTATCAAATCCCACCTCAGTCTTCTCTTGTCCAAACTAAATGAATCCAGTTCCCTCAGCCTCTCTTCATCAGTCATGTGCCCCAGTCCCTGAACTATTTTCATTGCTCTTGACTGGACTCTTTACAACTTCAATCACTGTGATATCAGCTGGGAGGGCAATACAGCAATGCACAGGAAATTCAGGAAGTTTTTGGAGAGTGTTGGGGACTACTTTCTGGTGCAAGTGCCAAAGCTGCCAACTACGGGCCATGCTCTTCTTGACCTGGGATGAATTGCTGGGTAATATAGTAGTGGACGGCAACTTGGGCAGCAGTGACAGCATGATGATTAAATTCAGGATCCTGAAGACAGGAAGGATGGAGGGCAGCGGAATCTGGACTTCAGAAAAGCAGATTTGACTTGCTCAGGGAGTTCATGGGCAGGATCCCCTGGGGAACTAGTCTGAGGGGGAGAGGAGTCCAGGAGAGCTGGCTGTACTTTAAAAATGCCTTACTGACAGTTCAAGAACAAAATATCCTTATGCACAGGAAGCATAGGCAACTGGTAAGGAGGGTACGAGGAGACCCATACCTCCCCTGAAATTGGCCAACACAGACACCACCGCCAGTTTCTGTGGGCAGTCACTGCTCATCACCCGCCTTACTCCCCCAGCTGCTACTGCCAGCTTCTCTGGGGGGTTGCCACTCACCACCTTGCCACTGACATGACCAATGTTGCTGCCTGCAAACTGTGCCCTACCCCCCAGACTCAGGAGGCACCAATCACTCATGACAGGAAGACTAGCAAGTATGGCAGAAGACCACCTTGACTTATCAGGGAACTCCTCAGTAAATTAAATCACAAAAAGGAAGTTTGTAACTTATTATAAGAAGAGACTTGGACAAATAACTAGGGAGGAGTATAAGAGCATTGCTCAGGCATACAGGGATGAAGTCAGGAAAGCCAAAATGCAATTGGAGCTGCAACTAGCAAGGGATGTATAAAGTAACAAGAAAGGTTTCTACAAGTATGTCGGTAGCAAAAGGAGGATCAGGTAAAGTGTGGGTCTGTTATTGAATGGCGGAGGTAACCTCATGACAGAGGATGCAGAAAAGGCTGAAGTGCTTGTTAGAAAAGTTGGACATATACAAGTCCATGATTGGATGCACCTGAAGGTGCTGAAGGAGTTGGCTGATGAGATTTCATAGCCACTGGCTATTATCTTTGAAAATTCATGGTCATCAGGAGAGGTCCCAGATGATAGTAAAAGGGAAAACATAGTGCTCATATTTAAGAAAGGGAAAAAGGAGGATCCTGAGAACTACAGACCAGTCAGCCTCACCTCAGTCCCAGGAAAATTCATAGACCAGATCCTTAAGGAATCCATCTTGAAGCACTTGGAGGAGAAGAAGGTGATTAGGAACACTCATCATGGATTCACCAAGAGTAAGTCATGCCTGACCAATCTGATTCTTCCATGATAAGATGACTGGCTCTGTGAATGAGGGGAGACCAGTGGATGTGGTATACCTTGATTTCAGCGAGGGTTTTTATATGGTCTCCCACAATGTTCTCACAGGCAAGCTAAGGAAGTATGGGCTGGATGATGAATTGCAAGATGGATAGAAAACTGGCTGAAGCATTGGTCTCAGAGGGTAGTGATCAATGACTTGATGTCTAGTTAACAACTGGTATCAAGTAGAGTGCCCCAGGGGTTGGTCCTACAGCTGGCTTTGTTCAATGACTTCATCAACAACCTGGAAATGGGGATGGAGTGCACCCTCACCAAGTTTTCAGATGGCAACAATCTGGGGGAAGTAGTGGAGGGTAGGGCAAGGATTCAGAGTGTCCTGGACAAATTGGAGGTTTGGGCCAAAAGAAATATCATGAGGTTCAATAAGGACAAGTGCAAACTCCTACACTTAGGATGGAACAGTCCCATGCACCGGTACAGGCTGAGGGCTAACTGGCTGGCTGCAGTTCTGCAGAAAAGGACCTGGGGGTGACAGTGGACAAGAAGCTGAATTTGAACCAACAGTATGCCCTTGTTACAAAGGAGGCCAATGGCATACTGGACTGCATTGGTAGGGATGTTGCCAGTAGGTCAAGAAAAGTGATTATTTCCTTCTATTCAGCAGTGGTGAGACCACATCTGGAGTCTTGTGTTCAGTTTTGGGCCCCCACTACAGAAGGGATCTGGACAAATTAGAGAGAGTCCAGTGGAGGGCAACAAAGATGGGGGAGGGGAGAACATGAGTTGTGAGAAAAGACTGAGGGAACTTGTCTTATTTAGTCTAGAGAAGAGGAGACTGAGAGGGGATTTAACAGCAGCCTTCAACTGCCTTAATTGATACATTCTCAGTCTTGCATCCAATCATCTCTCAGCTTACCTTAGTAATGTAACTGTCACTCACATCACACTCACATTCCACTTTCCCAGCAATAATGTTATATAACACTGAGCATGCTCCTAATCTAATCTCTGGGCAGATTTCAACAAAAGGCAAAAGTTCATATTCTTCTAGCAAGTTTCGAACCTACACAATACTGTGCATGCTCTGCCAATAATAAACTGAACTGAAAACCAGGGTCTAGAAGTTGAGGTGCTGTCTCTCTGGCAGATTGACCTATTCATCACTATGATTTGTTACCATGTTGAAATCCTTATTGTTGATACAAACCTCGGGTTGAAGAAAATTCATAATTTAGCAGCTTAGATGAGGGAGGGAGAGAAAAATAAATGCTTGTGTAAACAGTTGTACAGGCTTTTTTCCTCCCAGATCTTAAGGATCTTCCAGTGTTGTCATTTTTCCCCCTGATTGGGAGTTACTTTAACCAAAAGGTAGAACGCCTTCCTTTTGCTCCTGCCTCTGATCAGTCAAGTTCATAGCTCAATCTACCCAAACATTTAAGCTCATGTTTGTTAAATTTCCTTATTCAGCAAGGATTAAATTTTCACAAAATATGTGAAGGTGGGTGGGGTTTTTTTATTTGTTTCTTTTTATTTTTTTAAATACATTGTTGTATTATAAAAGGAACAGATCATATTACACAATAAATATATAAGCTGTAATGCAAATGCATTTTAAGCATGTAATACAGGAGCAAGGTAAGAGGGAAAAATGGAGACTTGTTGAGATGAATGTATCTTTAGTCTTTTAGAGGTTAAATTGACAGAACACAGGATAAATGCATTTTCACACATGAGCTTATGTCCTAAGCATCATACCTCAACCCTCCACACTGCTGGAACATCCCAGTCTTACAAAAAAGGAAACAAAAGGGTCTTTTGAATCTTCTGTAATCACTGTCACCATAAAGGGTAGACCAATCATTTTCAAGCAGGATGCAGCTGCACCCTACAGTACTACCTGGTCTTTGGAAGGGTTCCATGAGATGTGAGGAGGTCAGCAGATAACCTTAGCAGATAAACGCAGACTCCAGCATATCCCTGTCTGGACAATCCCGCATTGCCTGCCCCATCTGCAAGGATATAAGCACTGTAATATATAAAATCATTTTTAAAATGGGGTGCTACTCAATTCACAAAAGATACGGAGGAGTGCTTCAAATGCAGTGTTTTACTCTTTGAGTCAAAAAGGTTGAGAACCACTAGTATAGACCATAGGAGTGGTAGTTTGACAGACTAAGCTACTAGGCTGGCCTTTCTATAGCTTTCCATAAAAGCCATCAGTGTAGGGCCAGGACAGACCCTTCTTTTCAGTAAAACAAGGGCATTGTGATTTTGCTAGATTGTGTCAGGTCTTTTGTGTTTCATATTTATGTGACATTAATACTGTTCCTCTATCTTATTTTTTATAGTTAGCTGTTGGTAGCTAATGCTCGGAGTAGCCAGACGGTGCATGTGATAACTGGTGTAATTGGGAAGAACGTTAGATAAGCTTTGGGGGAATGTGCCCTTCCAAGTTAGGCTCAGACCTGAATTCCCTTTTAAAAAAAGAAGGGAAACTTGTCCTTATAATTACAACAAAACAAAAAATGACAAAACGCCTTAACTGTAAGACGCCAATGTATACAAGTCTCAAAAATGAGAAACTACTTTGAAAGACAAGCTCATATTTTTAAAGCAAACTCATGATTTGGCGGGATGTTTTGACCTCTATTTTTTTAAAATCTTGAGTGTCAGCGATATTGATTTGGTTACCTATTGTCTATGGCATTAAAAAGTTAAGCTGTTTTTCAGGCAGAGGAGAAACTTCAGAATAAAAATAACTTCATGTATTAAAAATGTCTCTTTCAATGTTCTGCTTAGTCATCAATTAATGGATTTTCTTTCAATTTTAAAACCAAAAAAATCAATAAGTACATGCTACAAAAAATGGTGTTAAGAGATAGTATGTAAGAATTTCCATTACTGAAAACTTGATTGATCATATTCTTCAATTGTATTTAACTCAAGGGTAGCACTCATCCTACTTGAATACTGTCAGAATTATATTAGGTACCATTAAGTAAAACAGTAAACAGTTGAGAATGAAAGTGTGCAGTATTTTTCAATACAATGTTTTCAAGGGGTGTGCAAGTACTTAATGAAAAGTTATGACAAATAGATATGGCACTAGACAGCTCCTACATTACAAATCTGACAAGTACTTTAAATCATGTTTAATGGTCAAAAGCTGTTGTAGTTTAAAGTAAGAAAACAGTAAACTACACATAGCCCTACTCATGAAAAATCCCTGCTGCTGTCAGTACATATTAATATGACAGTTTGTTTGTGTGCAAGTTGGGCAGTAGATTTGAAACATGATTTATAATGAAATATATCTTATTTATGGAGTCATATAACAATATCTAGGTGGCATTTTAGGTGATTGTAAATACCATATTTTCAAACGATAGTAACTTTAGGCTTGAGAGAAACTCATTTAATTTGACTTTAAAGTTAGGTGTCCTTAGGCTTATACAGTACATGCACTATCAGTTTTACCCTAAAATACCCAGAATGTCAGCAAATATTAATCTTTCAGAGAAAGGGTTAGATTTTTTCAACTTAATAATTTGGATAGGTAATTTTATTGCTTGATAAGTATAAGATTTTTTTTTAGGCATTTTCCTGTCCATATTGACATAAGCAATGTGTTTTTTTTTTTCAGTTGCTTTTTCAAAAGATATTTGAATATTCCTTTATATATATTAGCAACCACCATAAAATATAAATAATGTGAAAGTGATTTGCTACTGCAGATTAATATAATTGTAATGTGACCTTCTACTCTGTAATGCTGTTATACACTCTATAACAACCCATATCATTGTTTATATTTTATTCAGCAAAAGGAAATGCGTGTGTTACATTATGAGATGTATAATCAGACTGACAAGGAAAGGAAAATACCTTGGGTTCTGATGGGAAAAGAGGATCAGGATCAGGTCTGAAACCCACCATCCCACTGCTCCTCCTAGAACCCACTTGGAAACTTTGCCTGTGTTGATGGTAAAGAACTGATACCTCTTATGTCCTCTTATGTCCTCACAATCTGGAAGTATAGGTGAAGTGTATTTTCAAGGAACAATTAAACCAATTTCTGTATTTTGCTTTAGTTCAGTCTCTCCCTTGAGGCATCCAATGTTTTGATTTTGTTCTTTTACCCTTTATAATAGACCCCCAGAGGCCTCATTTTATGTTAAATAGGAAGAATAAAGTGAGGAGTAAAAATGATTTTTTATATATAGTATTACATTATAATTTGAAGCCAATGTCTAGAGCAGACAAGAGACTCAAAAAGTGTAGATTTCAAAGCCAAGATCTGAAGAGGGCCAGTAGACCATTGGCTTGGAGGAAAAGCAGGATTTAGTCTTCACTAATAAGGTGAAGGTACACATAGGTGGACAGTATACTTAGACTGTACTAATTCTGTGAAATGTTGAGCAGTATTAAAGTTAGAACTAGAACCCCCCCCACACACACTTCCATGGGACGCTCCATCCGCCCCACTGTATCAGTGGTCACGAGCTGCCTGGTACCCTGAGGTATGTAGAAAAAACATACAAAGCTGTGTCTATGTCCAAATCATCGAATCTCTCCGAATCACAGAGAGATTAAATCAGATTCTCCTGATTTGATTTGGATTTGGAGATTTGGCCACCGAATCGGGCTGAGTCTCTGCTGATTGAATCAGTGACTGAAGCTTTGCACAGCCCTACAGAGAGTTAGTTATATGGAGCCGAAAGAGTGAGCCAGCAAGAGCCTGGTTCTATGGCTCTGTGAAAGGGACACCCTCATTCAAAGGAAGGCGTTATGCTATCTGCTCCCTTATCCCTATCTGCATAATATTTATTGCAATGTCTACTTTACAAAAAATGGATAAAAATCATTTTTTGAGTGCTGCCTAAAAGTGAAGTTGGATGTGGGCTGAATAATTCTAGGAAACTTAGATATATAGGATGTTGGGATGGACTAGGACCACTGTGAGTGAGTTGGATAATTAAAGTGTCACTTAGACATCTTAGAGATAGAATGGAAGCTGCACCTAAGTGCGCAATAAGCATGCTGAAATAGGTATTTGCACTTACGTACTTTCCTGATTTTTAAGTATCTAAGAAAGATACTTCTCCTTTAAGGAGCATTTCCATGCAAAGTTTAAAGTTTAAAATATAAACCATTTTTTTGCTGTAAAATGAATGAAAAACTGCATTTGTAGCTATGCAAAGGGGAAAGGGATAGTTTTCCTATTACCACTGATACTATTAAAGTATTTGGAAATAATGCATAGTAAGATAGCACTCATACTATTCTCTATGCTAAATGTACAGTAAATAGTATGATAATTTTACCTCTGCAAGAAGTAATGTTGTCAGAGTTTTCGTGGAGAAAAATAGACTCCTTCATCAGCAAAACATTTGAGGACATGCTTAAGGCACATTTATTTCAAAGATATCTAAGATGTACTTAAAATTAAGCACCGTACTTAGTACTTTGCTGGATGAACACAATACTGCACATAAAATTCTGAATTTGTATGGTATTGTTCTGTTTCATTAATTAAAATTAATGTTCCATTACAACTGATTGCTTTTTGATAGTTAGACACTTCTGTTTGTGATTAAAATTAAAGAATTCCAACTTACAATTCATAATTTCTGAATTTCTGAAGTCTAGAGAAATTGTAGTATGCCCTATGAACCCAATCACTCTATCTTTATAATGGTAATGATTATGTATGTGAATAATCCTGTACATAAATTTAAGGAAGACTGACATGAGTGGAAGTACTCACATGAGTAAATGTCTTAGTCAGGTTCTATGTATATTTAGGATGAACTTTAGTTGTTACATCTTAGGATGACATTATATATAATCTTGTTTGGTAGATTACAGAATGCAAATTCTTTGAAACATTAAGTAGTGTAAATATAGTTTCTAACTCTAGTTTTAGTGAATAAAATGGAAATCTACATTATACTTTATAAAGGTCTTTGAATTACATTTGCATGTAAGTGCAGAATGATGTTTTTAAAAGTGTCCCTAGTATTGCATTGTCTATGAATCAAATTCTCTGGAGTTTTTTAGAGGTTGCATAGCATGCCATATAAAAGGCATTTGGTGTTAATTTTTCCATGCCAAATGACATTATGTGAAGGATTTGAATGTACATTTGGTGCTCTGAAGGTTTTTTGCCCTAATTTTTATGGCTATTTGCTTCAAGCTATTCTTTCATATATCTACTGCAGATCCTCCAAATGAGTGTTAGTACTGAGTGTTGCTGTAACCAGCTTTTGAAAGATAATCATGACATCCTGTATCATTAGTTATATACTAGCATAAGGGAAATGAATTTGTCTTATTTTCATCTTGGAAAATGTGATATGCAGTCAAAATTTAGATGTAAGCAAACAAAATCTCAGATATTTCTGTATCTCCAGTATCTCTGTATGAATTAAGACTCTGATGGGTTCTGATTTTGCTAGGTACTAGAAACAATAGTGTTCTGATGTATCTTGAGACATCATGAATCAGGTGGTCTGTAAAATCACATTTTATAAATATTCTTATTCAGTTATTGTTTATTTTGTTAATAAACTGTAAAGGTAATTGAGTACTTATACTTTCTTGCATATTAACTTTCTGCTGCAAGTTAGAAATTAAGTGAATTTATAGATTCAACATAAAGCTTAAACTGGAGTCCAGATGTTTAGAGAAATAGCTGATAGATTGAATAAAAGTACTTGTATACGTATGTGGATATATGCATATACTACATAAATGTTATAACGCATATATTATATATTATATAGTATGGGTTTATACACAACAACATATGCTTGATATAATTGATAAGTGAATTCATTTTCCTCCTTTAAAAATGAATCAGAACTTAACATGCTTTTTTGAATGCTTAGATAATTGTATAATAGATATTGGTGTTAGAAAAGGTATTCAACAGCTCACACACCTACATGTACATTAACAAATGCTTTAGAAGGTCACGTGTGTAATAAAGCTACATGTATCCCTAAAGGTTTTTTACTTACCAGAATCAATAAAATTAACACAGTAATACAACAAAACATACATGGCCATATTTATAACCTGAAATTTGATACTTTATTTTGGGCAAGCTACTGGAATAACCTGCAAATATAAATCTTCTTACCAGTAGTATTGGAAAGTTCTCAGTATTGAACAGAGCTAATCTTATGTTATTGATTGCAGTTATATGTCCTTCCTAGGTTTCAATATGTTGTGAAAAAAAAGATTACTTTAAGCACTGTGCTTGCAAAGTTTTTAAAAGACTTGCACAGTGCAGTGGGTATCACGCTGTTTGTTCTAGACTCAACTGTATTCAGCTCTATGTACCTGAAAAAAGATTACTATAATTGATTTATGATGAACATGGAGTGTAAACAAGCAATAGTATACCATATAGTAGGCTCTAAATGATTAGTATGCACTCATTTATCTTTTACACAGACATAACAAAATGAATTTGTCTGTTGTCCAAGACTTTGAATTAGATGGTTTATTATGTAGTAGAATGTTTAGAGAGTGTGTATTATTTCATTTGTGTATGAGACCAGTAGCTTGCATTAACTCCTAGGTCAACATTGTCTAGCTATGAATTGTTTTTCCCCCCCATGTATTGTTTATGGTATAGAATTATTAGAAAAATCAATTTGAAATTAATATGAATAATAATTCAATTTTACAGTGCTTCAGCAAGTGAAACTTTACAATTTACTTTGATTGTGAGTTAAGAATTTGAGAAAATATTGTACTCTTGATGACTTATATATATATATATATATAATGTTTTTGTCAGACAACACTGTCATTTCCTACCTGGTCATACACTGGGGCCATCATATCCATAAGGTATTTTATTAAAATACTAAGGCAAGACTGATGTGATCAAATATTCATAATAATGGTAATTGTCTTAAAACGTTTTAAAATAAAGTGGATATGAGAAAAGCCTACTAGATCTTGATCTGGTTCTAGCCATAGAACATTTGCTCCATCTAGAAAGATCTTTATCCTGTCTGTTAGTAAGTAAAAGGACTCCTTTCTGCAGATAAAGGAAGCTTTTAGGGTGGTACAGGGAAACAGGACCCTAAGAGATTTTTTTCTTTTTTCTTTCCCACTGTTTGTTCTCTCATACCAGCCTTCAACCTAAGGAAAGATTAAGGCCACAAAGATCTTTAAAAACTGTCTCCAGACAGAGAGAGTTATATCTGTGGAAGTCATGTTAGCATACTGGCTCCAAGATCCACAGTACTTCATTACAGTTCCAGATGGATATCTTGAAAGGGTGAGATTTTTCTCCAGCTGTAGTGATCTGTGCAGCCTTTCATTAATATAATGGGGTGTTTCCCAGAATATAAAGGGCCATTAAGGAAAGTAAGTGTTACTTTATTCACTATTTTAGCAAGACAGGGAGAAGGAAAGAAGGGAAACAGACAATTTTTCATATTATTTGTTGCCTAACGGCATGTAGGTGTTACTTACCTGCCTGAATAGAGTGGCTTATGAGACATTTTGCGTTGTACGTGGCTTTGGGATCCTATTTCTATCTTTGTGACTAAATTTGTCCTTCTGAACATGCATATATGGTTGTATATGCTTTTATATTCTGCCTGGATTGGAGCTGTATGTTCTCAGCCCCCCTCCTTGCCCAGGGAACGGAACAGTATTCCATGAAGCCACCCATCAAGAGCTGGAGAATTTTGCTTCATGAATCTGTGAAGCATGTACAAGGCATTGTGTGTTATATATGGAAGAGCTTTAAGACCTTTTAAAAATTATAACAAGTAAAGAAAAAAGAAGGAAAAATAGCTATTAATTAACCAGAATTTTTCATAGAGATCATATTACATTTCTTTTCTATGTTCCACACTGGCCAGTTTATTTTTGGATAAAGAGAAAGGGTGCACCCACCCGTGCAGGCACATGTGGTCTGTGGCACCACAAAGTGTACATGTTGCATATTAAACTGTGCCCTGCTAATTTACAGTGTGGGAGCTAAATTTGCTACCAGGATTTCCCAGTAGCAAAACAAAACCCTTGAAGGTTTTGCCCAAGGTAGCATGTGCCAGGACAGACACAGAGACAGGGAAGCAGGCAGCTCAGGGAGCCCTGTGTAGTCCCCATACTGAGGCACACTGCATCCCCACCTGCCACTCCACAGCACAGAGACAGGGTAGCAGGCTGCCTCCTCCCACATCTTAAAGCGCACTGCACCCCAGGCAGGCATCTCTATGTGCCGCTCTCCGTGCCACTCCATCCAGCCATCTCCCAAAGCATACCAAAGTAGTGTGCACCAGGACAAACACAGAGACAGGGGAGCAGGCAGTCCAGGGAGCCCTGCAGAGTCTCCATGCTGAGACCCAGTGTGCCCCAGGACTGCCCGCTCCACATGCTGCTCCATGTGCTGCTACTCAGGTGGCTGGGGTACAGGGTGTCTCAGTGCATGGGCTGCCTGCTGGCTATCCCTGCACAGAGGTATCCTATGAGCCAACCAGCCCTCCTCCCCCAGTCCAATCAGCACACCAGAAGGTGGGCAGAGCTGGGCATGGGCAGTCTGTCAACAGTGGGACAATGGTCCTTCAACAAAGGTCATGTGAGGAGGCATATCCTATGGCACAGATGTGTGCTACTACTATTTGTGCTGCTGCAAATGCTTGCTCCTGCTCATCTGGATGTGGCCTAAGTTGCTAGTTTGATTTATAAACCTCCAAGGTTTGTTTTTATTAGTTGTAAGAATGGCCATCATTTTTTCCTCATGACAGATGCAGTCACTTCTCCCTGCTTCTCAGCAGAAAAGGTTTTTCTTTTTCTCTTTTTTTCCCCCCATTAGAAAAAAAATTAAAATGTTGCATAGTAAATATTCAGATGAAAGGTTGTATTCATCTGACGGCACCAGTGATAATAAATATTGGTAATTTGTAGGGCTGCGCAAAGCTTTGGTAGCTGATTCAGTTAGGAGATTCAGCCACATTTGGCGGCCAAATCTCCAAATACAAATTGAATCAGGAGACCAATTAAAAAGTGCAAATTGAAACGAAAGCCTCTGAATCGATTCAGAAAATATTTGGTGCTGATTTGGAGATTCGGCCATAGACTAAACAGGCAGCAGTCCTCACTATGCTGGGCACAGCTGCCTCCAGCTGGTAAGTCTGTTGTGGTGGGTGGAGGGGGGAGGGAAGGGGTGTGGGGGGGCAAATCAACCCCCCCCACAGTGAGGCAGGGATTAGGGCTGGGGCTGGGACAAGCTGCCCAGCCAGGAAAGAGAGGTATGGGACTTGGGGAGGGGGGCTCCTGCCAGTGCATGCCACTACTGGTCTGGGAGGGCATAGGAGCGAGCATGTGTCCCTGGATCTGCACAGGTGGTGGAAGGCACTGGGAGTAGGTGCCCTCCCACGTCTTCCCAGCCTCCCCGTGCCTCCTGGACAAGCCGTGGCTTCACCCTAGCTGGGCGAACAACAACAGGGCATGGCGGCAGGCATGTGCACCTAGATCAGGGAGGGACTGGTGGCAGGGGCTATGAGGAATTTTAGGGCGGCTGCAGCCCCTCCATAACCTCCACTCCATTGCACTCTGTGGAGTTGGTGGAGCCAGGGCTGCACTTTAGGCTGTGGCTGGAGCTAGCCACCTGGAGCACAGTCCTGGCTCCACCCACCTTGCGGAGCATAGCCTGGTGGCAGGCAGCTGGGGCTAGCCTCCCAGAGCACAGCCTGGCCCATCTTGCCCTGGACTGGCAGTGCACAGTGGTGCAAGGCCTGCTCCCTGAGTCCTGCGCCCCCATGTCCTAACTGGGCAGCTTGTCCCAGCCCCAGCCCCAATCCCTCCCTTGCTGTGGGGGCTTTGATCTTCCGCCCCCACACCCCTTCCCTCCCCCCTCCGCCCACCACAACATACTTACCAGCTGGAGGTAGCTTCATCTAATGTGGTGAGGATTACCTGTTTAGTCTATGGCCGAATCTCTGAATCAGCACTGAATCTTTGAATCTGAATTGGCTAGATGGAATCACTGTCCCTCTGAATCTGCCAAATCTGAATCCAAAGTGAATACTTGCCACTTCACACAGGCCTAGTAATTTCCACCGTGTACTGCTTAATTAAAAGTGCCAAAATAGATTTAAAAACCTTTTTCTTTCTTTATGTTGATGCCTGAAAAATTGTTTATTCTTTCTTTTTTTCATTCATAATGCTTTTTAAAGGGAAGTGTTTTGGGGTTTGTATTATTTTACATTAGAAATTATAGTTCTCTTTTACTTGGGGAAAAACTGTAACTACTTTTATATGGCACTGTTAACTTGACTCGCCCTCACCTGGATCTGTGCACCCACTATAGATCATCAGAAGTAAGCATCCCCAGTGGAAACCCGTATCTCTACTACAGCATTCTTTATTGCTGCATTTTGTCTTTTTGGCCAGTGGGCTTTGTCATGGTTTTTTTGTCTAAAATGCTGTAGGATTTTTTTATCAATCACTTGTTCTATTGCATATGATACTCATTTGTTGCTACTTGTCTGGTCCCCCTTCTTTATCTGTCATAGGTTAGGGTGTTATGTCCTGTGAGTATATCAGGGTTGACTTTGTAATTTTGTTAATAGGTTAGAGAAGGTATTTCTATAGGATGGTTTGGATAGGGATGTCTGGCCTCAGGCAGATGGTTGCATTAGGTGACCTCTTGAGTTCTGTTCCAGGCTTCTTCTCTATGTTTTTCCATGCTTTTCAGGGAGAACTGTGGGAAAACCATAGGAAGACTGTCAACACTTCAGTATAGCAAATGAGAGAGTAGAATCCCATCGGATGTTCTTGATACTTTTATAGCTAAAAATAAAATTTAAAAGGGGCAAAGCAAAATAATAGTATTTTGGGGAATTTTCATTATGGATAATATATGATGGTCCCCAATTTTAAAAAATTGTAATGAATTATTTACAAGGAGGATATACTTTTAACTCCCAGGCTCCATTCAGATACAGTCAAAACTGTACACATGCATACATTGTTATACATTAGGTGCAGATGTTTCAATGCATGTTTTAAAAAGTCTAACACCTACTTGGAAGGATACTGTGCATTAATATTGGGAATATTTTACTTCCTGACCTTAAAAAAGAGATTAAAGTTTTGTTTCAGGAAAGTGTCTTTAGAAGGCTTGAAACATTAAGAGATAAGCCATTTTAGTCCTTTGAAGACTATCACTTGCAACTGGCCATCTCTGGGCATTCAAAATAAATTATTTACATGTCTTCAAAATATGGAGTTTTGAAGCTAAGGCCCTAGATTTGATCGGCCAACCACTTGATCCAAGACATGCATTATTTTTCTTCCTCTGACATGATGGAAGATGAAACTGACAAGAAATGGAACCTAATTAAGAACACTAATACAAATATCACTTAGTTCAATGGCAGCCTTTAAGGCCTGATGATGATACTCAGAATAAACCTCAAAATTATTTTGTTTTTATGTAGATTGTATATTTTTTTGTAAACTGGTCTGTGTCTGTTAACAAAAGTTCTCTTTAGGGTTTGTTTCTCCCCCGATTATTGCACTTAGTGCACATCATCAATATTAGTGGGAGTTACATACATGCAACGACAAAAAACAGATTCCTTTGTTTTTGTGAAGCAGACTGTAGCCAGAGGAATATAAAAAGTGTGTGCACCTTTTCCCCCCCTATTCTATTATAATCCGAGTTGCTAAATAGTCAACAAAAAGACCAGGGAGAATCCTGAATCTTTTATGCTAGGAATGTTCCCTTCATTATTTCCCTCTTGTGACTCAGAGAGCTGTAAAGCAGATTATTTTCTTGTTTTTCTCTTTTATGTCTCTAGAAACCTATGATATAAAGGTATTTTTCTATGCTTTACAATCGTTCTTCTTCGCTTCCATCATTTATTTCTCATTTCAGGGATTTCCTACAGGATTTTGATAGAAGCAAATTATTAGTAAATTCAATTTACAGACAACAATTTAAAAAAATAGCAACCTAAAGGCAGGAAACATGAAATTATGCTTTTAAAAGCTTAGAAATCACAAAGTGACAAATTTAGTTAGAGTATATCACATTTGTTTCTTGTTTTGCAAGCAACACAAGTCTCAATCATTGATCATAGGAAGGTCAGTGACACAGCAATTATTATTTGGAGAAATAAGGCAGAGCCATCTGTCGACTTCATATTTTAACAGGATTTTCCAAAATAGATACAAAAGGGGGCGTGGAGTTAATTATCTTACATAGACTATTAGAATAACTTTCACATTAATTTTATATTTATTCTCAATGAAATACAGAATATTACTTTTGTAAGGCATGATTTTGAATAGTGTTCATCTGACTAACTTTATTTCTCTGAGTGGTCCCATTGATCTTATTGGGACTCCACCATGGGTGAAGTAACTCATCTTAAAAAAATAACTGTAGTATCTGCCCTTCAATTTAGAGATAGTGGCCATGTTTATTATGAATAAAATGGTAGTATTCACTCTATGGATGTGCTATAGGAAAAAAAGGATGACCCAGAAAAAGAACTCAGTTTAATTTGATGATTATTACTTGATACAGTTAGCTTCTGTGTTCTCATTCAGCCTTTTTATTTTAGCTTTCAAATGGTAACTGGTAACTGGATCTCAAGAGAAAGAGGTCATATCTTGTAGCTGACTCTTTAAAAGGGTCCTCCCTATAACCCACTTCCCCTATTGACCAGTTAAAAGAGTAAGAGTAATATTTTAAAAAGTGCCTGTGGGAAAGATTCAAAAATAGTTCACTTGGCACTTAAATAGAACATAACTGAATTAATTAAGCGCCTCCACTTTGGACTGCACACTTCTCTAGAAATCTACATAAGGGCTTCTGTGCATACAAGAAGCAATTCAAAAGGAATGCAAGCACACCACAATATGTAATTCATGCTTAGCTTCACTGCAAATTATTTTTTCTTTCTTGGAGATAACCTAAACTAAATAATCAGAAACCTAAATAAATAATCAGAAACCAGTTCAAATCTGATAGACATTCAGGAAGTTAAATAAGGTTCAAAATGGCCACTCAATTTAAATTTAGCTTGTCCCAGTGCCAACCTTACACTTTACAGACCTGGTCTCAGTGACCAGAAAACAGCCTACATGTGTAACTGTACAGAATTTCCATGGACACAAACCAATTTAAAAAATGCAGAACTCAGTTTAAGATAAACTTGGATTTATGTAGTATCAGACTCATTTGATTCAGGTCAAACTGGTGCATGGAACTTCTATCCATTTCCCCTGCATATCCCTGGAGCTGGGAAAACCCAGCCACTGGCCTCAGCCCACGACCTTTTCATTCAATAATAGGCAACTTTATTGATACACAGTGATAACAGAAAAGAAACAATACAAACAATCAAGAAATTCTATATATCTACCAATTCTAGGGCTGTCACCAGAGTCAAGAAACATCTGGCCAGGATGCAGGCTTCACTGTAAGGCTCTCTCTTAGATGTCAGATGTCAACAGCATGAAGGTGGGATGCCAAGGTCCACACCCCACCTCAGTAGGGTGGATGATATGGACTGGTGGTGAGCCCTTTGTCTGTGGTGGCCTCAGGGATCCCTCCTCGGGGACAGGGATGGGGACTTCTCTCAGGGACCCTCTTAGGGAGAAGGATGGGGAGAAGCAGGATGACCAGGGAACTTTTGTTACTCTCAGGTCTCTGCTTTTATATTCTCCTTCCCTCCTGATGACTCCTGAAAACTCTCCATCCATGGCTGTTTCTTATTGGTCTCTCTATCTTTGCCACACTGTCCATGTCCCATGTTGCCAGCCAAAGTCTTATTTTCATAAATCTGTCACATTCCCACATCCTAATTTGGGCTTTACTGGTGTTCTCCCAATTCGGTCTGTTCCCCCAAAACTGAAAAACTCTGCCTCCCTGCTCAGGGGCCTTGTGAGCTGGTACCATCTTATTTCATGTTACAGAACAGTATGGTACATGCCCCCACTTTCCCAGACTGTGTGTGTATCTGTTGGCCTTGTTGTGTTAGACAGCCTGCCTGCTTCTCAAGGTTGAAAAAACAGTGTATGTGAGACCCAGATTATTAGAAATCAGTTAAGCCCGCTGCCCATCCTGAACCATGCTAATGCATATACATATAGATATACCTACAAGCCACTTCCCTAAAAGCAAACCTTTAAATATCATTTTTAAGCCATCACCCACTTCCCCAACACTGGGATAGTTTTTGCCCCCTTGGTCCCTTGCTACCCCCCCTCAGACAGCAGTCTCAACCTCCATACTACAAGCAGCACTGAGTGCAACTGCTTTTGTCAGTGTTTGCCACCATCAGAATCAAGCAAGTAAGTCCTGGTGGGGGAAGGGGTGGGAGGAATGGGGGGTTAGGCTTGCTGGGGGGGACCTTACCCCACCCACAGGTTGCACTTGCCCCTGCCACCCCACCCACCAGTTGCACCTGCCCCTCAACCCCACCCACAGGTTGTACCTGCTCCCTCTTCCCCTTGCTGGTCATGCCTACCCCCCTACCCTACCTATGGCTTATGCCTACCCCCATCCTTCTCAGATCACACCTTCCCCCCTAACCCCACCAGTGAATCATAGCTGCCCCCCATCCCTCATGAGTCATGCCTAGGCCTCCTACCCCACTCATAGATTGTTCCTGCACTCCCGAACCCACCTGTGGAGCATGCCTGTTCCCTGTACCCATTGTGGGTCACAACTGCCTCCTCAATGCACCCATGGGTCACACCTACCCTCCACCCCATCCATGGGTTGTACCTGCCCTCCCCATTGTACTCTTCCCAATATTGTTTCTCTTACCTTTTGTGGGTCACATTCCTCCCCCCACCCATGGGCTGTGACTGCCCTACCCACCACACCTGTGCTTACTACCCCTACTGCACTCTTGGGTCTTGCACCTGCCTCCCCACAGCACCTGTGGGTCACACCTACCCCCCTGAGGATCATGCCTGCCCCCCACCACACCCATTGGTTGCGCCTTCTCCCCCCATCTCTCATGGGTCACCCTGACCCCCTACCCTTTACAGGTCCTGGCTCCTACCCCATCCCACCAGCTAATCATGCCTGCTCCCCCTACCCGACCCATGGGTTGCACTTCCCTCCAACCTTTGGTAGACCCTTCATCCCCTCCAGCCTGCTGGACCCTCAATCCCCAGCTAACCCTCCCCATCCTGACAACTGATATTGGACAGTCATTTTGAATTGTTTTAACCTCCCCCTAATGTCCCTGAATGTGTATACTGAGCCCAGAAGTTCAGTGCACATAAACTACTTTCAAAATGGCTGAAACGAGTTTAAGATAAACCTAGAGGGATGCAGTAGCAGACTTAACTGATTTAAGTTAAACCAGTTTAATGAACTTCTGTCCCAGAGCTCTTCCAGAATCAAGTTAACTTGCAGTCCCCAGCATCCCAGCATGCTTTGCACCTCCCCCACAAGCCTCTCCTCACAAGGTGGGCAGACTAGCCTCAGCCCAAGCTGTCTACTCTAGCCAGCAGGGAGACATGTTCTGTCCTGGGCCACTGCAGGCATGTGCTGAATTTCTGGAATCAAAAGTGAATGTTTGTTCACTTGCATATCTGTTCAATGTATTCAGTTTAAACTAACCTGTGAAGATTGAATCAATTCAGCCTTGGGCTTTTTGACTGTCTGTACTTAGTCTAAGGCTTAATACTATTTCTTGCATGAATAACTCTGACTTGTCACTATCAGGCTGGTGACCAGGGGTATGTCTAGGACCTAGGACATAGATGACACATGGCTGCTATCCTTGCTTTAGGATTGTTTTTTGTTTTTGTTTTTTTATTTTATCTCTGTGGAGCAGACTAAAGTTACTCTAACATGAGCTAGGTAGTGTAGCCCAGGGGTAAACCTCACTTGAAACGGTGTAACTTTGAGGTGCTCAGGTGACACTCAGTATGGATTAATGAACTTTAATATGTGGACGCTCATGGTTTCAGTGCCCCTTATATGGCATAAGAGTTTAGGGTATAACTTTATCCAAAACTGAAGGCCAGATTCTGTTCCACCTTGCTTGAGTTCCTGAAAAACTGTTGCTACAAAAGGTGAGTGGGTCCTTCACATCACTGCCTTTTTGTGAGTCAATTTCAGGGTTGTTCCAAAAATAGATGCATAATATTTTTTCAAGGACTTGAACTATGTTGAGCAGAATCATGCTTAGCCATGTAAGTCCATGTATGTGCCTAGTAGTTGGAACAGAATCTGATTATAAGTGTATGAGTCACTTCTGAAAATGATATACAGGTTTCTTAGGGAGTTTTACATTTTTACTCTGCCTTCCTTACCTTTCATACAAACCCATGATCTTCTGATGATGGAGAGAGAAAAATAAATAAGCCACTGCTAGCAATTTCATAGCCCATTCAATCCTAAGAAAATCCATTCTTTATCCAATCCTTCCTGAATTCCTATCCAGAATATGTTGGAATCAGTTGTTCTTGGTGTTGGGAATTTTCCTCCTATTCAGACTAAGTTTTTATGGCAACAACCAGAGATGTGCTGAAAAGTCAATTGGTGCTTTCCCTGAATGTGGTTACCTACTGAGCAAGGGAGCATAGCAAGTGCCTTACCTCCTAGGAAAATTTTCACAATAAAGAGTAAGAAATCAGAGAATCACCATGTTAGTCTGAGAGCTATCATTCAAGTAAGAGGAGATTCTTTTTTTTTCCTGAAAAATAGGGTATAATATAGTATATTGTGATATTCTATTTCAAATTTGCTCTACCTCCAAACACCCACACCAACCATTAATGGTTACAGTTATGGTATGTGAATAAGAACATGTAAATCTTTCATATGCAAAGCTTTTAGATGTTAGGTTGCTGTACACATTCTTTAATTATGTAGTTTGGCATAGAGAGAATTTTTAAAAATTCATTTTACTAGACAGCCAACAAGTATTTATTTCACTGGGTTTCACTTTCACTGCTACAGAGGCATAAAACAATACTGACAGGATTAATTATTTCAACAAGTTTGTTTTACAGTGTTCCACTATGTGTGAAAAATCCATGGGCATTGCCAAGAGCAAATTATAGTATTCCAGCAGATTATTTTTATTTGTATTTAGTATTGAAGATATTGTACTAGAAGTTGTCTCCTCTTATTTTTTGCCATTTAGCTTCTGCCCAAGTAGATTTGGAATATAACTGGTAGCTAGGATTACTGAACTGTAACTTTGAATTTATCATTCCCTTCCAACTAAATATCAGGACTTGCTCAGGTCTGTTTTCCAGTCTGAAATCAGGGATAGATAATACTTAATTGCCTACATGTACAGGCATGTTTATGTGCCAAATAGTATATTTGGTGGCAGCGCTTTTCTTTCCTTTGTTAAACCCAGATATTGTGGGCAAGAGAAGGATTAAATTATGCATAAAATACTGAGCTTCCACAAAGAAGTTTTAATATAACTTTTGTTAAAAATACATTTTCAGTATACTATATGCATAAGAATTTGAAATGTCTATTTTTATAGGGCTGCAATGCACTGATGTCTAATGTACTGTGCTATTTAAGCATCTCTCAATAGTTTAAAGCTAGAAATAACTATTTTTCCTTCTCTAGTATTTTAAGAAATACAGGGAATGTACAAATAACAATGAAAGATATGCTTTCTAGTATTTACTCTCTTTAATAAATACTATTTAAGCTCTTGATGTATTGACTCACTGGCCTTGTGCCGTCTTGCTAATGCATTCATATACATCATATATTCATTCTTGAGTCAAGACAATTTTTGTTAAACCTTAAAAATAATGAGATTTTATTAAGTAATATATTCTGGATGCTTTTATTAGTCTTTAGCTTTCTGAGACTTTGGAATACACTTAAACTACACTTTCTCTGCAGTTATGAGGGCAAAATAAAACAAAAAAACAGCCAAACTGAGCATCTTACTTATTTCAGTCTAAGAGCTTCAGATTTAGAGAAAACATTGTAGAATGTACAAAGTTGGTCAGTGGTTATTTAATCCAGTTCCCTGCCCAGAAGGAATTTTTGTTCCTAAACCACTCAGATATATGCCTGTCAAGCCTTTTTTTGAAACCTCCCCAATGAAGGGAATTTCACAATGTTTCGAGTCATTTTGTTTAATTAATTTACTGTTTCTTATAGTTAGGAAGTTTTTCATCTTATTTAATCTAAATCTATTTAGCTGAAGTTTAAACCCATTGCCTCTTGACTTTTCTTCTGCAAAAGTGGAGAATATTTATTTGGCATCTTCTTTAAGAAAGCCTTCTCTAAATTAAACATACTTAGTTCCTTCAATTTTTCATCCTGGATTTCTCTTTGAACCCCTTTTCTTCATTACTCACCTATAAACTATCTCCAGTTTCTCCCTGTATTTCTTAAAATGCAGTGCCCAAAACTGGATACAGTGGGTTTGTCTACATAAGATGCTAACTATGAAGTAGCTGAAAAATACTGTGCAGTAGTGCATCACAGCACACACAGTGCTACTTTTCCACTGCACAGTATTATTAGGCTACTGTGCAGTACCATTACTAAAAAGGCATTCACCAGCAGTACTTCACAGTAACTCTGCTTACTGCTCATTTATTTAGTACTTGATTATCCAAGTGCTAAAAAAATGTGCAGTAACCATTGTGCAGTAGTGTCCCTCACACGTGCCTAGTACCTCCTAACTAGTGCCAAGGAGAGCAGTACAATCGTCCTCATGTCTTAAATATAATGCTTCTTGCAATATAACACCAAACTATATGGGTTTTTTTGAAACAGCATCACATTGCCAATTCATGTTGAATTTATGATAACCCCTCAAATCCTTCTCAGCAGAGATACTGCCAAGCAAGTTATCTCCCATCCAGGCTTTGTACGTTGGTTTAATCTTCTGTATCCTTAGGCCCACAGTAACCTCATGATATAATAACAGAACCTTTGCATCACAGGTGTTTACATATTATAAATTACTTAGGCTACAAGTGACAATCTTCAGGATCACTTGTGCCAACATTTTTCCAGAATCCCTGATTCTGGGACATGAACCATAAACCCTTCTGCAGGGCAGAATGAGCCAAATAGCTCCCCTTGAGGATATTTCCTACTACATCCTGAGGACAGAGCTAGTCTTTAGCAATCTATCCTTTGGATTCTAGCAAATGGCAGAAAAATGCAAGCTAACATGTACTTTCCAAGGAGAAGATCTTGCCAAATA
This sequence comes from Crocodylus siamensis, assembly GCF_052110815.1. Taxonomy (NCBI): domain Eukaryota; kingdom Metazoa; phylum Chordata; order Crocodylia; family Crocodylidae; genus Crocodylus; species Crocodylus siamensis. The sequence goes on along the minus strand of NC_143395.1, from coordinate 40,796,708 downwards.
AGGCCTTCATATTACAGTTCCTTCTATACCAAGAAAGGAAAATACAAGTTGGGAATTTCTCAGCCTTCCTTTTATTAACACTAGGCAGGGAAGCTGGAAACAGCCCTTCTGGAACAGTCTAAGTTACAAGTATTCCCCTTTCATTGATTTTGGAGTTAAAATAGGGATGGATTTGATGGCTTGAATATGATAGCTTTTAGTCCACCTTTTCGAAAATGTTATCCTTCATTGTCTAGAACAACAGTACCCAACCCCAGCTCACAACCCTAATGAGGGCAGCAGGGGCAATGCCAGTGGCACCCCACAAAAAAGTTGAAACTTGCCGTGTGCTGGGAGCTCCCCTGCCCCCTCCACTGGGCCACCACCACACTCTGCTCCCAGTAGCAGGGCACAAGGTTGGGAAACACTGGTCTAGACTTTTTGTAGTTGATGTAGCCATGCAAGTGACATACATGGCTAAATCAGTTTGGCTAGGGACAGAAGTTACACATAAACTGGTTTAAGTGATCAGAATCTGGCTTAAACCTGTAACAGAACAGCAGTTCAGTGCATATAAACCACTTTTAAAATGACCACAGCTAGTTTAAGATAATCTGTTGGATGTAGTATTAGACTTAACTGATTTAGGTCAAACTGGTCTATGGAACTTCCATCCCAGATCTCTTCCTGATTCAAGTTAACTCACAGTCCCCCACCATCCCAGGATGCTTTGGAGCCCTGGGCTATGTTGTCTGCTCCAGTGGAGCAGAGACTTACCTCTCTGGGACTTACCCCTCTGCTCCTTAGCCTACTTCCTGCCTGTGTCTGTCAGCCTATTGGGACATGGGGGCAATGGAACACCCCTCACCCCCCCTGAGCCAGGGACTACACAGCACCTGTGGAGAGGGAAAGCCCTTGTGGTGTTGGCCTTTCAGACCCTGGCAGCCCTCTCCTCTCCCCCTCCCACTTTCCAGCTGCTGATTGCTTCAGCACTGCCACAGGAGGGAGGGGAAAGGGCTTCCAGGGTCTGAACAGCTGAAACCACAGGGATGTCCTTTCCCCAAATGTGCTGTGTATATCCTCCCAGTGGGTGTCTGTCCATGCAGCCCAGCATGAGGACATGAGGGAGCCCCTGCCAGGGAACTAAAGGAATTCTTCCTCTCCCAAATCTTGCCTTAGAACCTTGCCTTAGCCCCTGCTAGTCTCAGGTAGCTTGAGGGAGCAGAGGGAAATTCTCCTGTTCCTCCACAGCTGATTTTTGCCTTAGTTGCTGTGAGTCTGAAGCAAAACTAATGCAGGGGAGCAGAGGAATATCCCCGCACTCCCTGGGCTATCCCTGAAACTTTAGCAGCTAAGGAAAATGAGTGTGGATGTGGAGAATTCTCCATAGCTCCTGGGGCTCCCTGGGACTGGGAGACCCCAGGCTGGGGTAGGGGAGGTCCTCCCAAGATGGGGGCTCCCTGGTGCCCACATGCTGGGCTCCACAGGGAGGCGCCTGGCTGGGAGGTCTCTTTCTCCCTTACTCCTGTGACAGCAGCTAAAGCAATATGCAGATAGGAAGCGGGGGGGAGTGCTCCCAAGGCAGCCTTAGCTAGGAACTCAGCCTGGGGGAACCTCCTGAAGGGGGAGGCTCTGCCAAGGTGGGTCAACACCTGGACAGGGAGCTTCTGAACCCCCTATGGGAGACAGCAGGGATTTGGGGCCACTTGGCTGGGCTGTCAATGCCCAGCAGGCTGGGAGGTGTGCTCTAGCATCCCCTGCCAGCTTAGAGGAAGCTATTTGGGTTGCATTGATTCAGTCCCAGGCTTTTTGATTGTCTATACTTAGCCTTTGAGACTGTATTTCCATGCATCTTCCTACATCAAGGGGATTCATATGTGGAAGTTCTAGTTGCGACTAAATAAAGCCATGTTGAACAGCTGTGAAACACCATGATCAGTTGTTTCTAGCATAGAAGCTCCACATGGCTAGTAACATTCTTTTATCTGCCTCTAGCTCTCAAGAGCAGTATTGCCCAATTTATAGCCTGCAGCTGTGAGGGATTGTTGATGATAGAGATCATCAGATCAGCAGCAAGCAGCTCATTCCAGCATATTTCTTCCCTGCCCTAACTGTGCCACTAATTTCCTCCATGGCCTTCCATGCTCTTTCTCTTCTCACCTCTCGGCTCTCCACCACCTCCTCCTTGATACCTCACTTACCCTTGTCTCCCTCTCTTACTAGAGGGGGATGGTGGCCCATGGTGCAGCCAGGTTGCAAGCACCAGGCCCACTGATCTAAAAGATTGAGATCCACTGTCCTAGAGCCCTGCACAGCTAGAAAAATGCAGTCATTCTCAGGGACTTTGTCCCCAGTGCAGATGAGGTGGTTGAGTTCTCAGCACCCTCCCTACATCTGGAGGCAATAAATATAGCAGGTCCATAACATCTCGTAGGGAGGAGGCAGGTAGCAATAGCACACTGGTAAGGAGGGAGCAGATAAGCATCAAAAAGAGGGGAGGCTGAGGGGACCCTAGAGAGATTAGCTGTAGTTAGATTTAGGGCATTCAGGTTTGTTTTCAGGTAGGGACTAGATTAAGGGCTTGAAGGGAATCTAGGGGTCTCTAGTGATAAGCAGGTAAAGGCAAGGGGAAGACCAGGGAGGCAGGACGCACCTAGCCAGAAAGGAGTGGGAAGCTTGGAACACTGAAGGCAACTGTGGATGGAAGGACATTGTACTAAGTAGCAGGCTGGGAATCTTGGGGGAAGAAAGCATAAAGTCAAATCCACTACTGTGCCTATGAGGGCATTTAGCCTAGATGATAGATTCATCTCTAGCAGGCAATTTTAAAATCCAATGTGTGTCCTTGCATCCCTGCTGGTAGAAACACTGAAAGTCAGATGGATTTAAATTGTCTTCCTAGGAGCTTGAGTAGGATTTAATCAGGAGTTAGATGTCTAAGTCCTAAGGTTCAAATTGGTTTGATGCCAGCACTCTAAAACTTCAGTATGTATCAAAATCCACTATGCATATACATTTGGGACTACAAGTTTTCCTCAGTAACCACACTTGCATGCATGGATCTGGACTTCTGAAGGGGCATAGACAGAGGCAATATAGGCTAATGCCCCTTCAGAAGTCCAGAGTAATTAATTGATAATATCAGCAATATTCACTTTAGTCCACTTTAGCAGTATACACATAAAAGCTTTAACTCATAAAAATGTCACTAAATTTGGGGGGGGGGGGTTGGGGGATGGCACAGATCCCCCCATGGTCCCCTCCTCCTTCCCTCAGCCACTGCTCCCCCGTCCCTAGTACATACCAGCTCAGAATTGGCTGCAGCTCCCTGCTGCAGCCACTGGGGACTCCCCAAATCATCAAAGCTCTCTTTGATCTTTTGTGAAACTTTGGAGAGCTTTGAATTGATTTGGGCCTTTTAATTGGTCTTCCGATTCAGATTTGGAGATTCGGCCACCGAATCTGTCCAAATCTGCTCCAAATTAAATCACCACCTGAAGCTTCATACAGCCCGAATAGAGACACCCTCAATCATTTTTCTAGAAGCAACTGGGCACCCAAGAATTTCAGTCATTAAGCCAGAAGGAGAGCAAGCAAGAAGTCTGATTGTGTAACCCAGGGTACAAATAGGTGTTTACAGAACCCAGTTTAGGTTTAGGCAGCTTACTTTAAGGTATTTGTGCAGGTGTTTGACACTGCCAGGAGTGACTCAGGCAGCCCAAGGTTAATAAGCTGTGGGGGAGAGGCTGGTGGTATCAGGTGGCCTGGTGGGTCCCAGGGGGACCTATCAGGTCGGGGTAGGGGGATTGCTCAGTTTAGGGAAGGTAGGTGAGGGGCTAAAAATAGCATGGGCAGAGGGTAAGAACAGCACAGCACCGGGGCCTGGGGCATGTAGCTGGGCCTTCACAGCCTCTGAGCTGTTGTGTGAATGTGTGCAGGTGTTCACTAGATTCAGTTAACCCATTTTAGATCTGGTTAACCCAGGTCAGTCTAAAGTTAATTTACCTCCTAGGCAATTTAAGCCCTGTGAATGCATATACACCGTGTCATTTAGATTGATCTAACCTTGGTTACGTCAATCTAAATGTAACATTTGTATGTACCTCTACTTGTTAGAGTACTCAGCTGGGAAAGGGAATTGGGGTGCTTGTTCTTGGTATTAATCTAGTAGTATTAATGATATTAGTATTATTTGTATTGTTGTAATCAATTATTGAATAATGTTAAATGCATGCAGTCCTGGGAGCAGGGACTGGAACCCAGCACATATGTAGAATCCAGTACAGAAAGCAAGCACAGGTGACTAACTTCACCTCTTGGACTCACCCTTCTAGGGCTCAGCTCCTGGCACTTACTTTTTAGGGTTTGCTACGGCTAACTAGAAGTGTGTAAGGGACTGATCTAGATTTTGCCAATAATGACTTCATCACTTTGTTACTTGTATATTACCTGCTTTAAAGGACAGTTGAAAATTAATTTTAATTTTAATACCTTAAGGTCTTGCCTTGTAACCAATGTGCAACTTGCTTTGGTACTTAATTCCAGTAAGCCACAGATCTAGGGAAGAGCCATACCCACACATTTAATGGAAGTTAGGCCTAAATTAATCTGAGAGAGAGAGTCTGGTAACTGACAGAAATACAGTTGTTTAGAAGTGTAGATATGCAGTCCTGTCAGTTATTCCTTGCCTCTCTCCCTTCCTTCTGGACTGTGCAAGAAATAAAGTTACTATAGTGCCAGGACATTATTTACATTCTCTGTTAGTCTTGGCTAATGAGGAAAACTAAATCTGTTAGAAGAAAGGGGTACTCATTCATGCATGGCATGCAAGGAACTCCTGTCCTCAGAACCTCCTCTTCTCCTAGAGACATTTTTATATATTGAAATCTTGCCAGGAGGCTGCATCGGAGTTACCTACTTTAAGGAAGTTAAATTTTGTGAGCAATATTGGCTGTTTGCATAGTTTAAAAAAATTAAAAAGCTGTTCCTGACTTTCTTTCTTTATGCTGCAAGTTTAAAGGCTTGGTGAAATAGAGAAAAAATATGCCAGTAAATTTTCCTAAAGTGGCACTCTCTTTTTACCAAAGTTTTCAGGGCAACCCCTGAAGCTTAACTGCATATTTTTCTCATGCTGTAAGCTTGCTTAAAGCAATTAATATACTGCTTAGCCTCAGAATAGCACACTAATCTAAATATACTTCTATTCTCAAAAATAATAAACCAGTTTGTCATTTAGAATAAACTCTCTCTCCAGTATTTTTTTATAGTAATGATACACTGGACAGACTTTAGAGTTAGTATATATTTTGGTACTGTTTTAATTTTAAAAAACTCAATTCAGAACAGATTCTCAACATAAAGGATATAAATTTACTGAATATTTTACTGAAAACTTTGTCACTGTTAGAATGGTAAAAAAGACTGCCAAAGGAAAGGTGTGAAATCTCCTTCGTTGATGATACTCAAGAATATTCTAAATAAGTATTCGGCAGGGATAATTTAGGATTGAAAGCGCATTTATGCAGTGAGTTAAACCAGACAATCCTTAAGGTCCCTTCCCACTCTGTGATTCTGTATGCTTGAGACTGAATGTGGGATTTGCAAGCTAACATCTATGTTTAATCTATTGCATAGCTGTTTGATTTCGGTGAAAGTCAGGCACCTTCAGTGAAAGTTACTTTAGTGAATTTTGACGGTGAACAATAATAGTGAACAAGAAAAGATAAAAAATGGAGCAAAGAGAGCAGTGCAGGAAATGGGTATTAAAGGACAAATAAAGCACGGAGCAGATTTAGGTCAATAAATCTCATTTTCTGCCAATGATCTAGCCTGACCTTTCATATAATACAAATCCAAGAATTAATTCGTTTTTAATTGAATGTCTTTAAAACCTAACAAAATATATAATTTTATTTTTAAATTGACTAGGGATGTAGCATGAATCACATATCTTAGTCACTTGTTCCAGTTGTTAATTGCATTTAATCACACTTTTTTTAAAATGTGTTTTTTTATGGGGGAGGGGAGAAGGGTTTAATCCTCCCTTTAAGATAACAAGAAATCAGGAGAATCATTTGAGGTTTTTGAGTGCCATGTAATTTTATCTCAAAATGACTAAATATTTAGAGACTAGAGACATAAGAAATGATAGGGGCCAAATCTTTATGACAGTCAGATATAACTCTCTCTATTATGGCCACATTTTTCACTAAATCTTTAGAGACACTAGGATTAAAGTTTAGGAAATGAAGATATAAATTATTAAGCAGTGCCTTGTGCAGTGTACATAGATGCATTTGTGTAACAATCTTTGACACTTGTGATTTGTCTGTGGGTGGCAGAAAGCAGAATCCCCAGAAGTGTGTGTTAGGTGTTTTTTAATAAGTATTTAACAAAAGAAGTGAACAAAGCCATACACTTATCTCAAGAATCATGAGGGATAAAAGTTATTATAGGGATCTCTAATAACTCATGATGACATGACTTAAGTATTAATAGTAATTTATCCTTATTATTAGACTTGTACTGTGGTGTACCTCTATACAATTTTCATTAAGTTTGAGGACTGAGAATTTATACTGCCTGCTGTTAACAGTTATGATACTTTCCATAGAATCCCACCTTAGACACCTAGGTACAGACATTCAAAAAACCCAGTGTGAATTAGATCTAAGTTACATGGTTTTGTGTAAGTAGTATAGTTTAGATCAGTTGTGAACAGAACATACATTCACCTTTTCGTGTGGGGAGCAAAGCTTAGACGGGTTTCTGCTATTTTTTAAACCAGTCTTTGCCAAACCTCTGTTATGTTATGGGTATAGACCAATTTTGTATGTCAAACTTCTGTTCTGTTCCAGGTATAGGCTGGTTTCCAGTTACATATACTGGTAAAAGTGTAATGTCTGTACCCAGCCCTTTGTACAGGAAGTCAAGAGGAATTACTCTAGTTGGTATGACTGCATTTGAAGTGCACTACAGGGGCTTAGAACGTGTATCTTGGGTACAGGGAACCATTAAATTGGAAAATAGGAAGTTAAACCACACCTCTCTGAGAGTGTAATTTGAAGAGGAGCTCCAAAAGAAGGCGATGTGGGCCTGACTTTTATCACACACATTACTTTATCCTGCAATAATTTTTTTAGTATTCCTGACCACTTCATCTCCTACATGATGATAATCTCTTTCAGAATCTCCTCAGTGCATTTATCATGCATAACTTTAAATGAATTCTTGCTTTCAAATGTGTGTTAAATGACTGTTTTTGAACTTTTTTTGAAAATACTGTAGTTCATTATTAGAATGACCTATAATTTCCTAATTGTCTAATTTTAAGCATATTTCATTCATATATACCTCCAGTCAGACAGTTATTTAATATATGCTTATCTTTAGGTAGCAGTTAACTTAAAAGAAAGGAAGAGCAGATTAGCAAAGTCAAGCATAGTCAGATTAGATGGAAAAACCTAGTCATCTCTGAAAGACTTGTGATGGTGTTTTAACTTCCAATGAAAGGGGAACCCAATTTTGTAGTATAAAACTGATTTAAATGAATTATTTCTAAATGAACCTATAATTAATATGTGTCAGCAGACTTGATTCACAATATGACCCAGCCTTAATGTGTAAGAAATTACAGATATGTGCCATTATGCTGTGCAGGATTTTTTCCACTGTTAACAATATAAATTATTCTTAAACCTAATAATTTCTGCGCAACATAGGGCATGTCTACACATGTATTTATGCCATCTTAAATTCACTGCCCCGTAAGTGGGAATAGGTCAGTGTCTACACATGCAGGCATTAAAGTTCATTAATGTGTGTGGACTGATTTGGGATTAAAGTTAGTCCCAAATCAGTCCAAACACAGTGTTACTGTGCAGTAAGGTGCCTACACATCCATTACGCTGGTACCAAATTTACGCTCAAGTCAGCATAAGTCATCACATTTACTGTACAGTACAGGTGTGCAAGTGTAGATGTGCACCCGTACTGTGCAGTAATTTTTGGTTAGTGCATAGTAAATGTGCATGTGTAGATGCACCCAGTATGTAGAAAAATGAAAAATTGTGATGGCTGGACAGGAGAGAAAGTGGCTAAGAGTAACTAAGGGGCAAAGTGCGCAATGGGTTGCAAAATACACTTTGGCCCCAGCTAATTCCTTTAGTATACTTTAGTACACATATGGTTGTTAGAGTTTATGGGTTGATGTGCGCCACTTAGAGTGTGCCTACACATGACACTACATCGCTGTAGTCCTTCAATAACATAGTTTGCCGCTATGGTGTTGTAGCATCGGTGGGCACAAACCACGATGCTGACAATACATTGTCATAGCAATGAGCTACCTCACTATAAAGTGTTGCAAGGGCAACATAGCTGCTAAAAATAACCATGCGCTGCCAGGATGGTGCAGTAAGTAAAAGCTGTTACTATGCTGTAATTCCCAAAGCATGTATTAAATGATGGGGCAATAACAACAGCACTGTGGGGGGGCATGTGTAGACATGCCCTTAGAGTGCTAGTCTGATCTCAGCTAAGGCCTAAAATAAAACCCCCTGTAAACAGTGAAAGATCCTCATTATCTTCAGTGGGCTCCAGATTTTTTCCCCAATGTTTAAAGATCAACTTTCAACCTTCTTTCTCATGTTTTAACAGGAGAGAGAGGGTAAGTTTTGGCCCAGTGAGTTACAAAAAGCATTAATTTGATTTAATACATTTGCAGTTGCATAACATTCACATAACTGACATTGATTTCACATGGCCAGGTTCAGTTCTGAAGTGCAAAAAAAAAAGTTCTGAGAAATGGCAATTTTAGAGATCACTTTTGAATGTTAGGCACTTTTTAATGATTAATTCTGATACCAATATGAAATAGGAAGTTTTCTTCTATTTTTTGTAGCATTCCTACGTGAGAGCAGAAATATAGTCTAATAGCTAGGGATGTCAGGTGTTTAGTTTTCAGAGAGAAATGTTGGGTCCAGATCCTCAAAGTTATTAAGAATCCTAATTCTAACTGATTTGAAATAGATTCTTAAATATCTTTTATGATCTTTACCTAAATCTCTCTCCCTGTTTAGAAAAGTATGATGAATAGTAATAATTAACTAACTTGTAGGGATAGCTGTATTAAAAATTGTGGATTGTGCCATTACTATGGTAATGGGTGGTATGTACAGTTGAATAGATTTTGTTATTTATAATTTTAATAAATGAAAATAAATACATAGTTAATAAAGAAAAGTAGAATCTGAACCACTATAATATAAATTATAAAGTTTTTAAATACTAAATCCTAAGTAACAGCTAGAAGTATTTGTTGAAACTTCAAACACCAGGTCATTTAAAATGACAAGAAATTATACAACATTATATAAAGAGAACTCTATTAAATACCTGTTGGCTAATTGATTATTTTATTTTTAATTCTGATACTATACGTTGAATAGATTTTTATGTTTTCTTCATTTTTACAATTATTCCCATACATTTTATTAGTATAGTAGGAAATTAAGTATGGCACTAAGTAAAAAAATTGAAAAGATCTTTTAGTTGCTAATAAAAGAAAACAACTATAAATCATGGTACACTTTATGCAATGTTCTGACAAAAAAGGGAGGATCCAATACATGATTAGTGGAGTGACTACGAGTGAACTGCTTAAATTAATAGGAAATGGAAAATGGAAAATTCTGTCTATAGATACGTGTGCACAGGTTCCATGATCTTTGAAGTTGCATAGTTGTAGCTAAGGACCTTAGTATAAGTTTGCCCATGGATGCTTCTGCTTTTGTGACTTTTGATGTTTGAAAATCTGGATTTAACTTTCTAGAACTGTGAAGCATTAAACTCATTTGATATTCAAATGAAAGGAAGAAAGCCCAAGCTGAATCCAAGGAGAAATGGCTAACTCTAGAATAAATACACAGTTGTTTCATTGAAGTCTAAGAAAGAATGCTCAGGATTTTGCCTTAGATTTACAGTGGTAAAAATAAGTGTATTTTGATCCAGTATCTCACTGAATTTTGACCTGTTCTTGTCTAGTTAATGTAGTCTTTGTAGGTTCATATAAATTCTTATGCTATTTTCATCACTACAGTATCAGAGTACCTTCATATTCTGCCCCCCGCCCCCTTTGGATACAGGCTAGGGACAGAAGTTACACATAAACCGTTTAAGTAATCAGAAAGTGGTTTAAAACTTAGATTCATAGGCTTTGTGTACATGAAACGAGTATGTGCACAACGCTTTAAAGTGGACTAAATGCTTTTGCATTGCTTTAATGGTGTTGATGTTTGCATGCCTTGGCAGCGTATGGCACATTAATTTCAGCCACTGCAGGGAATTTGGTGGTGTAATGTGCCTTAAATGACTTGGGGCACAGCAAAATAAAACTCCTTCAAGGATTTTTAGTTTGCTGCCCCTACAGCCATGGAGTAAAGCACTAGACCTCATGCAGCTCTGTTGCTCTGCCGGAAGCCCTGCAGGCAGCCTGGCAGCAGCCCAAGAAAGCAGGCTCCGCCCACAAAAAGCACTGAACCTGATCTTCCCGCCCCCACCTCCCGGGAGCTTGCCTGCCTGCCTGAGCTGTGCAGGGGCTTGATGCTTCCCTCCATGGCTGCAGTGCCCCCTGGGACTGCCTGAGCTGGGTGTCTGCAGGCAGGTGCCACCTGCAGGGGGGGCACTGCTGCCATGGAGGGAAGCACCAGCTCCCCTGCAGCCCTGGGACTGCTCCACCTGCCAGCAGCATGCCCTCCCCTCCCTGCTGGAGAAGCAGGTAAGTCACTAGGGTGTGTTCACGACATGGGGCAAGTAAGCCAGTGGGGTGTGTGCATGACATGGAGCTTTAACCAGCCCTAAATTGAGGTGGTGTTTTTTAAAACCTACTGCTTTAATTTAGGGCCCCTGTTTCATCTACACATGGCCATAGATTCATAGATTGTGAGGCTGGAAGGGACCTCAGAAGATTATTGAGTCTAGCCCCACTGTACCAAGCAGGAAAAACAGCTTGCTGTCCTGTCCAGGTCCGCTTGTATCTCTAGGCTATCTTCAAGTGTGACCACGCTTCCTCATACTTGGTGTTGTGCACAAACTGCCCAGTGAGCTCTTCACCCCCACATCCAAATCATTGATGAAGATGTTGAATAGCACTGGACCAAACACCAACCCCTGAGGGACACCACTGGCCCCTTCTCACCAAGAAAACACAGATCCATTCATTAGAACTCTCTGGGTCCTACCCCACAGCCAGCTTCATACCCACCTAACTGTCTCACAGTTCAGACCACAATCCTCCAATTTTGTTGTGAGAACATTGTGGGATACCAAATCAAAAGCTTTTTGGAAGTCAAGGTATACAATGTCAATCTCCTCTCTTTTATCTAGGTGGTGAGATACCTGATCATAAAAGGAGATGAGGTTGGTAAAACCAGACCTGCCTGCAAAGAAGCCAAAACTGTAACAGAACAGAAGTTCAGTACACATAAAGTAGTTTCAAAATGGCTGAAACTGGTTTAAGATAAATATGGTTGAATGTAGTATGAGACTTAATTGATTTGGGTCAAATCAGTTTATGCAAATTCTGTCCAAGATTCCTTCCTTGTTTAAGTTAAACCAGAGTCCCCCAGCATCCCAGCATGCTTTTCAGCCCTAGGTTGGGCTGTGCTGCCTGCTCCAGACAGCAGAGCTGGCCCTGACCCTGTGCTCTCTAGCCAGAACAGGGGTGGGGTATAGGTAGATATCAGTCAGCATGGCCCCTGAGGCAAAGGGAGCAGAGAAGGGGTTTATTCCCCCTTCCCTCCCCTCTTCCACTGGGAGCTACAGCCAGGGTCTGCTTGGCCAGGCTATAGCAGTTCCTCTCAGGCCAACCCCACCGTCCACAGCCTGAAGCAAATGGGGAAAGAGAGGAGGATTTAATCTTCTTCTCTGTCCCCTATCCTACTGGAAGCCCAGTTCTGGTCAGGGCAGAGCAGTGGAGCAGTCCCTGTCAGCCATTCCCCAGTAGCAGGGGAGGGAGTATGGCCAGAGCAGCCAGCATTGCTCTGCCATCCACCTGTTTCACCAGTGGCTGGGGCTGTGAGGCTGAGCCAATCTGGCCTGTGGGTACTGCTGAAACAGATGTAGAGGGGCCAGACCCGTCCATGCCCTTCCAAGCAGGCTGTGGCTCAGGTTAGGGCCATGAGAGCTGCACAGCCAGATTGCTTCTGGCTTCCCATGCCCAGGCTGGATGAGGCTGTCATGGAGCCACATCTGGCTGGGAAAGACCCTTCCCAGTGGCAGTGGCTTTGTGACAGCACAGGTGGGGGCTGGCTACAGGCGATGCATAGGGAGGCACGGGGGAGGTAAATGCCCTCCCTAAAATTGACCACCACTGACACCCTCATCACCACCTGTGGGCAGTGACCGCTCACCACCCCACTCACCACTGACACTGTTGCATTCACCTGTGGTCAGTCCCTGCTCAGCCTGCCCTTGCCACCAATGCTACCATGGCCACCTGCAGGCACTCCCCACTTGGCCTGCCTTCACTGCAGGCATCGCTGCAGCCACCTGTGGGTGGTCTCCGCCTGGCCTGACCTTACTGCTGACACCCTTGTGGCTGCCTGTGGGCAGTCCCTGCTTACCACCAACGTGCCTCCGCTGCCAACACCACCACTGCCACCTGTGAGCAGTTTCCATGCCCCACCTCCCCACCCCAGCCTCAAAAGGCATGCATCATTCATGGCTGGCTGGGTAGCAGGATGCCAAGGTAACTCGGGGCACTGGTGGGCCCCAAGCCCAGCAGCCACCCACTGCAGCCACCACCTCTCCCCCTGCCTTGTGCAGCACCCAGCAGCTGTAGCCACATCACAAGCTGCGAGCTGGCCAGGGCTGGGTGGGCTGTTCTTCCCCCTTTGGCTCCAGTTGCCACAGTTGTTACTGCTGCCACACCTGTCCCTCTGCCTTTGCTGTCAGCAGCACCCAAGGGCCAGCTCAGCTCATTCCCAGAGGCCCAACCCTGCAGCTCTGAAGCCCCAGCTGAAGCTGCAACCCCAGCCCTGGGCAGATAACAGAGCCATGCCAGCCAGCTCTGGCCAGGTCCCTCACCACCCAAGCAGGAAAATGGGGGAAAGCAGCTGCTGCTGAAGGGAAGGGAAGGCTGCTCTAACACTCCCCAGCTTCTAGCCTGAGCCACTGCAGGCACACGCCTGCACTTCCAAAATCAAAAGTGAATGTCTATTCACTTGCAAATCAGTTCAATCTTTGCAGGTTAGTCTAATCAATTTAGGATTCTGCTTTTTGAATGTCTATCCCTAACCATAAACTCAGCTTTTCTTTGTACTTTTCCCATACATGTCTCATGGGCATTCTTGTCTGTTCTGCGCATTAAATTATAGGATTCTTGTGCATGGTGAAAAATATTTGTAGGGCATAAGTAAGATCAAAATGGGCCCCAAACTGTTAAAAACTAATTAGGAAAGAGTGGCAGGTGTAACTTATTGACCCATACAATAGAAGAACCATTTTTCCAAAGGATGTAACCCTGCCATGGAGGTAATTAAATTTAAATAGTTCTATTTAATTGGCTTGTGTTATATTATCACCTTAGTGACTTGAGTTAAATTTCTCTCAGTGAGAAGTAATTAAAAATCACTTTTCTGCAATGATCTTTTCTAGTGGTCAAGGTCTTGAGTTATTCCACAGATAATGTTTTCATTGACTAAATTTGACTAGTTAAGGGAAAAGTTTTAAGTGAAAATCTGACCAAAGACTCAGGTAGTCATTTCACATGCATTATAGATACACTTGTGGATAGTGACAGTAATACAAATCCCATATATTCAGTAAAAATAATTTGATGGCTCAAAATTAATAAGATTTGAGAACAAAGGGTAGACCATACTCTGTATTTCTTCATTTTCTAGTGTATTTTAACATGAAGAGTTTAGTCTTTGAGTTTATTTGGAATGTAATTCATAAGGTAGTCAAACCAATCTTTTGTCTGACACTCTCAGCAAACGTCTGCTAATTTTTTTTTTGATGTTGTGTATTTGCTATTTTAAAATCTTCAAGAGCAAACACATTAGCAATATGAGCATTGGAGAAAGACGATATTGTTATATATGTTGATAAAAGAAGCATGCAAGAAATACATTGTTTGGAATATTAGTATCTAATCTTTTGGAAGTAAAAATGGAGGGCCTTACTTCATATCAGACCATAAGAGTCATTATTTCCAGGAGGAATTTTATATTCCACAAAATGGTGACTATTTTCCTATTCTCTTGAAGTGCTAGAGTCCTCATAAAGAATTTGCAAAATGCTTCTTCAGTCTGTGATAAAGAAGTTGAACATTTGAAAAGGCCCAAAATTAGTGGGAATGGAAGAAATCAGCTCACTGAACAAATGTTAATATTGTTCTTCATTATATATTCTCATATTGCATCCATCATGGAAACGGTGTTTTTCTTGGAAATATCATGTAAGACTTCATCTATATGAAAACTTGAATAAGTTTAAATTATGTCTGTTACTAAATCTGTGTCATTAAACTTGTGCAACCTACTGCATGGCTTAAGACTAATTTGTTTTGGTTCCTAACCAAATTAACTTAACCTGATATAAAACTAAATTAAACCAAAATAGGAGCATCCAACAAATTAATTGTCACTGTATTTTACTTACCTAAATCAAGGGATTAAGGCCAGGTCTAGTGCTTAATTGGAAAACAGAAAACATGGATTTTGGGGTTTAGGTATCAAGAGTTCCTGTGCCATCAATGAGGAATAGGTGCCTCTGAAAAATAATCCAAATAGATAAATTCACACTTAGGTCCCTAAGCGTTTTATCTATAGAATAGCTATAAGCAAGTGCCTTTTTCTATTGGCTTACTAGGAGAGCACAGAGGTACCCAGAGCTAGACAACAGTAAAGACTAGGCACAGGAGTTGATCGGAAATCTGTCCCCACTCTAGAATTTAGGTGCCCATTCAGAGTTGTGTATTAGAACATTCTGTTCACTTGGGATTCAATTCTGAGTCTACGTGGCTATCTGACCAGTTTGTGGAGCCAGTATCCATATTCAAATAACTTAACATCTGTACTTAGGCTGGGTACAGATGTTACACTTTATGCTCTTTAAGCATGCAGAAGGCACTTCACAGTCATAATAGAATAGACATTCATGACACATAAAGCACTTTAAAAATGGCAGATCCTACTCTAAACTAATTCTGGATGGATGTACACTAATCTAAAGCACTTGCTGTTAGAGTGCTATATTTAATGTCCATGCCAGATCCCATCCAGGGTTAACTTAGAGTGTGATCACTGCCATCCCAGGTGGTGTTGCACAGGGTTAAGCTCTAGTGTGGGCCAGAGCTCCTGTGCTCTACCTGAGCACCAGGCCAGCCCCATCCCCTTGACTGTGACTGATTCAAGTCAGTCACAGCCTCTGATCCCAGCCCCAATGCTGCCAGGCAGAGGGGAGAATGGGCAAAGGCAGGTTTCTGTCCTCACAGCCATCCCTGCCACTTGGCATGGGGATGTGGTGGGGGAAGGAGTCCAGTGTCTTTCCACCTATAGCAGCCCTGGCCAGACAGCGGCACACCAGGGCTACTGCAGGGACACAAACCCTGAAGCTGTTCTCCTGCAGCAGCCCCAGCTAGGCTGTGCTGTTCTGCACTGCACAGCAGCTGTCAAGATGCAGGGGGAGGGAAGCCCCCCTGCATATGCAACCCCACCCCCCCAGACCCCAGCCAACAAGTTGTGGGGAGAACCTCATGGTGGGGGGGCTCTATGTCCCCCCTCTTCTCCCCAAGCCACTGCTGACAGTTGCCATGGGGTGAGGGTGAGAAGCACGGCTGGGGATAGGGGATGCTCTGGCAGCCTCCCGGAAGGCATGCAGGAGCATCTTCAACAGCCAAGCAGGCTGCAAGCTCCCACCCCCTGAATGATTGTACTTAGTCTTAGTGTTTAGAATATGAAGCAAGCAAGATTTGGATTTTAGACCCTACATATCCTGAGGGGAGTTAAATCTCTCTCTCTCATTTCCTGGGGGAGTTTCCCTAAACATTTGCCTGTATCTGGAGGTCTATTACCCGTCTTGTTGAAGAAGCTGACACATTGTGCTACCAGGAATGTGAGAATCAAGGGGACAGAAGGAGAATAAGTAAGATAGAGTTTGATTGTGTAGCTTAGTAAAAAGCCCACTCCCCTGAGATAGAGGACTCTTCAGCGCTTGTCCCTTCTTCTAGGACAATTCTTTTTGTTGCATTAGATATTCATTGGAAAAAATCCATAAATATCCATGGGAAGAGGGAGCAGAATATAATACTACGTCTCTCAGATGCAGCTGTAGACTTTCTCTGTGGTATTGGCATAAATCTTAAAATGGGGGAGGCTGATTTTACTTGATCTAGAGAAAATTGTATATCATATAGGCAAATTTATGCAAAACCAAAACTACTTCATCCAAATGTTTCCATGAAAGTAATGAGAGAATTACACAAAATGAACTTAGTTTATGAATGAATTTACTCAAACAGATTTAAAGAATGAAAGTAAGTAAACCACATTATACAGTGTGTGTGTGTATATAAAGATAAAAATATTCTATGAATAGTCAGAATCTGTGCGATACCTGAAAGTATGTATGATTTGAAATTGGTAAGGATAAATCTAAATTATCTTTGGACATCATACTGCTAACATTCAGCTGGCACATAAACTTTGGATCATGTGGGGTTTATTATGGGGATTCAATTTCTTTTGTATATATAAATGGTGTTACTGGTTATCTATAGATATCTATATATATAGAGAGAGAGAGAGAGAGAGAGAGAGAGAGAGAAGATATCTATAGCCCTATAGGGCTGAAGTCTCTTAAGAAACTAAAACTGCAGAAATGTATGTATGTATGTATAAATCTCAATCTGGTAAAGATGATATTGTGATTCTGAAGAATGTAAACCATACCAGTAACCTACAGATGCCACTGTGATGAGAATTTTTGTACAACTTATTCAGGAAATAAAGTATTTAATCAGTGTCATTGGCATATCTATCTATCTATCTAGATAAAGATATAGATATACACACAGATATAGATATATATACAGATATATATATATACAGATGTGTGTGTGTGTGTGTGTGTGTGTATGCCTAAATGGTGAACAAATAAGAAGAGGATGGGTGATTTTGCTCATCATGCCTTTTCAGAATTCCTTTGTCTGATTAATTGTAATTGATGCCAAGAGAATGGGTAAACTAAAAAGAACAAGGTTTATTGTTGTAGCTGCCACCTTATCACCTCCTGGAGTGCTGATACCTCTCATCAGGATTTTCCTGATCCTGAAACAGGTCTGTCCTCATTGGGCTAGAGAAAGTTATAAAGATGGCATCCCCTACCACTGGGTTTTCCAAAACACTAGCTAGAAAATGAAACTTGTTTTCGTGCTATCATCCCCATCATCATCACACTGTGCCTTTCTATTTTCCTGTCACATTTCTTATATTTCCTGTCTCCTTTTGTTTCTGGTTGAAAACGAATATAGCTTAGTCAACCAAAACTGTTTCTTGTACAACACTGCTGTGAGCAGCTGATAAGACCATGTGTTGTGCTTGTGTTTCTCCAGCAGCAAGGTTGCAAGGACAAGTTATCACCTGAGACAGAAGCTGCATTTTCTATCTCTGTTTTTTTCTCTTTTTGTATGTTTTTATTTTTTCTTCAACAATTTAAGAACAAAAGCAGCAAAAACAGCACCTGTAGCCCATCTCAACTATGTTTTTTATTTTTTCCGCAAAACTTATTTATAATTCTCTTTGGCGCTACCCAAAGAGACAGCTGAATAGTGGGTTTTCCTTAAGGAAACTCCTACAAATTCATGGAAAGGGAGTAAGGAATAGTGTTACCATAAAATTGTGGTTGATATCATTTTAAGAGATGAATGGGATGGATATAGATAAGCTCTTGCATATCACAGTACTGAGGGTACTATGATACCTAAAAGCTTGCTATGATTAGATTTGGGCACAAGCTACGTAAGCTATAGCTTAGGGCCTTATATTATGAGGGGTCTCTAAGTGTCAGCTGCCAGACTGGTAATGACCGCAGACCCACAAACCACAGCCTCACAGAACCAGGCAGAGAGGCAGTGACTCCCGCAGGGCCTGCGGCAGCCACGGTTGAGGTATGGCCCACCCTCTCACCGAGGGGGTGGAAGTAACTTTACCTGTGTTCCAGCCAGAAATTCCAGCCATGGGGCTCCACAGTTAGCTGGGCTGCAGCATGGAAAGGTTGGGAACCCCTAGCTTAAGGCCCCACCCTGCCATAATCCAGCCCTGACCCCAGCCATGCAGTTGCTCCAATAAAAAATATTATCCACAAGAATTCTTGCCCTTGTATATGTAATGGATCGTCACAGCAACAACATCACTTCAACATAACAAAATCTTAGCATTTTCAGTATTTTTAAGTGTTTTGCCTTCTTTTTACTATTTTAAATAAATGGTATGCAAGGTATTTAATAGTAACTATTGCAATAGTACACCAAGCAGGCTGGGGTCCTTGTATTCAAAACTCCAAACCAATCTAAATGCTTAGACATTGTCAGGAACACATTAAAACACTTCAAGTACATTATTCCATCAGAATTAGCACAAATAAAAAACTATGTCTTACTGTCCTTAGTTAAGTGAAACTTCCAGTGAAGTAAAGCAAAAAATATTCAAATATTTAAGCCATCAGAGAATGTGACTTAGTAGGTGTATTATTCCGTACAAAATTTGGCCCAGAATGCATAGAATTTCTGTATGATCTTGTGACTTAAGTGTGTGTATACACACACACACACACACACACACACACACACACACACATACATATACATATACATATTTAAGCTTTTTGACCACCAGTATCTGGGGGAACATTTATTCACCAGAGCGCCCCAAGGGATGACGAGGTCGAATGGTTATAAACTACTGCAAGACCGTTTCAGGCTGGACATAAGGAAGAATTTCTTTACTGTCTGAGCCCCCGACGTCTGGAACAGCCTGCTGTCGGAGGTGGTTCAAGCACCTACATTGAACACCTTCAAGAGTAAATTGGATGCTTATCTTGCTGAGATCCTATGACCCCAGCTGACTTCCTGCCCTTTGGGCAGGGGGCTGGACTCGATGATCTTCCGAAGTCCCTTCCAGCCCTAATGTCTATGAAATCTATGAAATATATATCTTTTTAAGAATATTCAGACTTCAACTCTTTTTGAAAAAAAAAAGATGCATGAAAAATAAACTAAGCCCCATGTTGTGCTGGACATTGACTTTGCTCCTCATTCAGCTATTGATGCTAATATATGTATACTGGTGTCCAAATATTTAGTTTTAAAAAAGCAATTTCTATAGTCTGTTTCATACTAACATGGCATTATTTCATCATAATTCAAAATAGTTGTAGGACTCATGACATTCAGGACATTTGTTAAATGGATTTCCACATAATTTCCCAAGTACAATATATAAGTTAATATTGAAGTACTGTACATTACTGATTGCTGTAAAATAAGATTGTTTAGTCTGATAACCAATTATTGTTAGTTGCTTATTGATTCATTAAATGGTGGTAGAACTCTTTGGATCTTACACTAATTATGAGAGTCTCTTTAAGGAGTAATTAAATCAAAATAATACTGTAACTATTATTTCTGTAATTTCTCAGGTTTGGGATAGCAACATTTACATCTTATTTTAAAACAATTTTAATATAATGAGGCATGAAGTGTGATATTTTTATAGTATGTGTCTTAAATACATCACCTATATAACCAGTATGTTTTCCTTTAACATGTATATTTTTTCTTTCCTATTGCTATAACACAGACCTTCACAAACAGGCAAAAACTGACTAAAAGGCCATTTCAGAAACAACCAACTGTTTCTTACAGCCAGATAGACTCCTATCAGGAAGTTTAGCAGGTTTCTGTGTTATTTTCCAACCCACTGAGTCCATGCGTAAAATGGCTGGTTTGGGTTCAGGAAGTCTGAAATACTGTTTACTTCTTGGATTCTTTCACACATTTCCAGGGCACAGATCTTTTGTCCATTATTCCTTCCTAGCAATGGTACCACAATGGCCAAATGCTATGTGCTCTCAGGATCACCAGTGCTGTCCGCTCTCAGATTCGGCAGTGGCTAAAGCTTCTAAGAACTCCAACTCTGTGGACACTAAAAGCATATAACAGACAGATTTTGCATTGGATTTTAAAACATATTTACATCTACATCAGGGGAAAAATATATATACTTACAATATAATAAACTTTTACATGTATTTCCCTGGCTCATTTTCCACATGAGCCTGAGACATTCTATGGGCTTAAGCCAAATTGTCTAAGGATCCCAGGATCTGACCTCTTGCCTCCCATTAAGTTTGTTCCTAGTTTTTTATTAGTAGTTTTCCTTTTCTGGCTCAGTAGCATAGCTGAGATAGGGTGACCAGGGAAGCTGCCATGGGCACTGCCTCTTTGGAGGGTGTAGAAGTAGTCATTGCCACACCAGTAGCTGCTCACATTGCCACAATTGGCATGGAAGGAACTGGTGGTGCCCCAGGTACAACAAAAGCTTCTCCAGGTGGGAAGATGCACTGCTACATATCTGCTTTGGTCCATCCTGCAATTTAGAAAGATGGTCATCCTGCTATAAAAACCTGACCTATTCTCCTTTCCTGCTAAAGCATCCTGTTCTGGTCTCAGTCCCAGCAGCAGCACCAGCAGATTCTTTTGTTCTACATCAGGGGATTTTCCACTTAACACTTCTTCCTTCCTACAGACAAACTTGAACTGTTTTCTCAGCTCAGGCACCCTCTTTATCATATTTATTCTTCAGTTGTCAAAGTAACAGTAATTAAGGTTAACTTTTCATTATCTCTGGAATACTTCTCGCACAGCACTGACAGGAAATGGTAAATTCTACGCATTGAGGCATTCCATGATGCAGCAATTTCATAATATAGTTAAGAACTGGTAAGTTATGCACAGACATATTATCTAAATGGTAAAGTTGACTAGTTAAAAAGTGCTTTTCAAAACATAAGAAACAAACTGAGAAAATGATTCTTCACTAATATCTTTCATTCTGAGTCTTTTTTGTTTGATTTTTAGCTTATGATTTTTAACAGTAGGCAAAAAAAATAAGAATTATGGGGTTTTTTTAATTGAAGCTGTCTCTAAAATATTTGCATTATATATTTTATGTGAATATAGAATAATCAGTATAATACGATAACCTGATGTGGTCTAAATTACTGTGTTTATCTGCTTAAACTTGGAAATACATTGAATAGAGAATGCTAATATGTTTATACAGTGGCTTATTCAGATTTAATATATACTCTACATGGCAAAATGCAATTAGAAGGCACAACACTCAATCCCAGTGAATTGGATATAAGACTTAGAGGGTTATGCCCTCTATACTCAGAGCTGAATTAGGACCAAATAGATTTCTCCATTAGATAATAAAATGACACGTGTACTTCTTTTTCCCACTTGTATTCCTATTTTCCTATAATGAACCTTGTTAAATGTTCCCAGCTTGAATCAAGAAACCAACTATTCACTCATCCAGAAATAGGCACTATCTAAAAGTCTTCTGGAAAAAATGAAATGAAGACACTATGGAAGGATCATACTGACAGCTGACAAAATAAAGCTATTAGGGATAGGTATGCACTAATAAAAAATGCTGAAATTAGTTATCTACAAGTTACAAACTTTGGGCTTAATGGTTCTGTTTCGGAAAGTATGAACTTTCCACTTTTCTTAAGAAAGCTTTGATACTGTAAGAATCTTACTTATAGAAGAATATTAAGTTATACCATTTTTCTTGACTCTGTATTGCTCTGTATATTACCATAATAGTCTCACCAGTGTCTAGCTATTACCAATGTTGTCAGTTAATGGTGTCATTGAATAGTTCGTAATTGTTACAGTCTGTTTTTATACAAAGGACAAGGCAGATAGGACTAGCATATCAGCTTTGAGCATATTTGTGCTCTGGCAGACACAGTGAGTATACAGTATAGTGGTTATATGCAGCAGCTTGTAATTTATTAATACAAATAATAACTTAAATACATCAGCCCCAACAGAGCTACCCAGAACAGGCATGCCAAGTCTGATTGCAGAGCTAGCTACAATGAACCCACCCATGTCAAAGAAAAAGGAATTCAAATGCATACCTCGAAAGTCAGCTGGCTTCTAAAATTCATCTTAAAAAAAAAAGATGCAAGAAAAATAAACTAAGCCTTGTGTTGTGCTAGACATTGACTTTGCTCCTAATTCAGGTATGGATGCTAATGCCAACACAGCTTTTGATTCGAGGGTAGAATTAACAGCCTCAAATCAGCAGCTAGCATGATTGTACATCTTTCACACATCCTACAGGGAAACTAACAAGGACCCAATACACCTTTTGAAATTAGGTTTCAGAATGTCCAGTTCCAAGTTCTCAAAATGCCATCCTTTCTAGAGATGCATAACTAATTTCTACATGGAAGTTAACTGATTCTTGCAGCTTTTTGGAATATAATCCTGTTTCCAGATTCCTCTTTTTTTTGTCTTTAATGGAAGGCTTCCTGCCTTAGATACTTTTGAAAACTTACAAGAGGTAATGATTGCATTGTCAGAAACTTATCATATTATTTATGTAGTGGGACGGAAGTGTTGCTGTGCCCATGATGGTCCAGGAAATGAGGGAAAGGTAATAATTTGTTGTCATTTTTTTGACTGGACCAACTGTGTAGTAGGGGAGAGCTGTTGGATAAGCTTTTGATGAAATACCTTTATTCAAGTCACCATGTTATTTAGTTATTAGTAACACACACAGTACCATCTCATCTTTCCATTTTCTGAAGTTAATTGAAAGGTTATATGGTGATTGTATTAGCCTATTTTCATTTCAAGTGTGTCTATAATAGGGGAATGTGAATGACACATAAAGTAAATATCTATTTATCAAACAAAATACCTACAGACTCATGAAATTATCTTTTACCACAGATAAAACATTAAATGCATAAAGTTACTACCTGTATATCTGTATAAAATTTTTGCAGTTGCAGAGCAAATTATTAAAATGGCAAATTCCTTGATAATTTGGGGGAGAGTATTTTCTGAGCAAGAACAAAAGGAAAATAACCATGAATTTAATAAGAAGAACAGAAGGGCTATAGTATCATTACACTGTGTTTACTGGACTCTTAAACTTACTTGGTCTTAATTGCTAGAGTCTTAGTTTAATGTTAAATTGTTTTCTCAAGGATATCTTCATTTATCAGGATTATCATGAAACTGTATAGCAAACTGAGTCAGAAAGAAAAAAAATAATCAAAATCCATCAGGCCTCCATATGAATATACTTAGTATTACAAATTTTGTTTTAATCTAAGAACACATTTTAAATAATCTAGTTTTTACTCTTGCTTTATTGGATATTATAAAATAATAACTAAACAATGAAGCATGTGTTAAACATTATTAAATCTGGTGAAATAGAGTTCTTAACATCTATTTATCAAGACAAAAAGGAATGCTAAGATCTATGCAAAAATCAAATAGCTTATTTTACTGCTGGGAAATAAATAATTGTCACTTGATTCTAATTCTAGCATCAGTGAAAATGAAATCAACATTCTATTTCAGATCTGCTGTATATTTTTGTGTCAAGACCTATTATAATCAAAGCTTCCTGAAAGCAGATCTTGACATCATTACACTAAGCTTCTTTTGAAATCCATATATTTCTTCAGTATCTCTCATGATACCAGCATTTATATCTTTCAGAAAAGTACACATGTCTAACAGAACTCATAAACTGGTATAATTTATTTTGTCTCTCTCTAAATTTTATTGTAGGCTAATCATCTTGCTGTCTGACTCCAACCTCTCATTTTCGTTTCATTGGCCATGTCCTATATTTGCCAGCTGAGACCCTGAGGCCCTAATAACTCCCTTTTCCATATTGGGCACAAAGCCTTCAGGGATCAACTTGGGGAGTATTCCTGTGACAGAAGAATCCTCAGGAAGTAAAAAGCAGTTTTCACCAGACCTATGCTACTCATCTTCTGCTTATTACAATGACATTCTTGGGTGGGAATACAGTGAATCTAGCTCAAAAAGATGTATTCGATCCATATGAACACAATGTCCTTCAATATTCATAGCTAAACAGACTCTTCCTTGAGACCCACATCCTCTTGAGCCTAAAGAGGCACTGTAGACTGTACTGCTTGCCAGAGAGTGGCCTAGGTTCCCAGTTCCTTATTTTACTAAAGTTTTTCTTGATGAGCTTGGATAAGTCAAATAGAATCAGAACTGAAAAAAGATGTAGGAGCTTAAGTAGAATTTAGATGTCAGACCCAGAGCTATATTTCTGAAGCTGCTGCTCATCTGTTGCCTCATCCTAGATGTTCTTCAACTTGAACGGGACTGCAAATTTTCATCTTAGTATTCCCTAAGTACATGAAAGTTCTGCTCTTTTGACAGGACAGAATCACTTGGTGATAATCATATGCCTAAGCCCAATCAAGATCAAGAAATCAGGCACTGTGCACGTATCCCCAGAGGAGCCTTATTGGTTGTGTACCCTTAGAATATATCTATTGCCAACAGGCCCAAAGCCCTAAGTCATAAAATGACATGGTGGCCAGTTTTCTTCTAAAACAGAGCAAAAGGAGGTGGTTATGCCTCCCCTTTTATATGTAGTAACAGTTAGAGTACACACCAAGGATGAGAGAAACAAGTTCAATTCCCACCTCTGCCAAAGCAGGTTGAAACTCACATGTCCTTCCATCCAGAAGAGTACAGTGACTATCAGACTAGTTTGCTCTCAGTGAAATCCCCTTCATTCCTTCATGTTGAAGCTGTGCCACTGTGCTGAAGCTTTCAATACACATAGGCCAGAGAAAACACAAGAGCAAATCTGTTCTGTAGCTTATGGTTACATATTTTATATAAAACCATTGTTGCATAAAAATATGCCAATGGACTTGGAGAAAAATTTACAGTTAGACATGAGTTCCTAAACAAGTAATGTTCCTTTTTGTGTTCTCTATCTGGCCCAAAGAAAGCAGAGGCACAACTACTATAGAACTGACAGAAAATGCTGCTTAAGGCACTGTCCTGGGAGAGAGTCGCTGTAGGTTTGAAACCTCTCACAGGAAAGGAAGAAATTGAATTAGTATCGTACATTTCTGATAGTTGCTCCAACCACTCAGTTTTCAGGTGAAGGTGTGTTGCAATCATCTCCTGCTCGTATCTCTAAAAGAAAGGGGAACTACCTGCAGTACTTTGGATCTTGAATGGATAAAACTGTTTTTCTGCAGCCGCTAACAAAATGTCTAGAAACAGGATTTGAGATTTGCCCCTGTCCTCTGTGTTACCTTACTGGCTTGCTCTAGGAGTACATTTAAGCTAGGAACAAGCACTGCATTAGTCTGCAGACAACCTGTGCCTGTGTTTCTCAGAACAGAAAAGTCTGGGGCTAGACTGTACCCACACCACCCTTCTAATCAGGGTTTAGTGAGTAGCTGAATGCACTTCATGATGTCCCAGGATAAACTGTTAGTATTTCTTATCCTGTGAATCTTTTTTACTATATATCCTAGGAGAATGTGACCTCTGTTTGTAGCCTTGGGAACACTGACTTTAAGTAACTCCCTTCTCTGCTCTCAGGCTGATCTAATGTTACTGAAGCACGTAATTCTCTCCTATACAAAATACATGGAACCACGGTATCTGATTCAGGATTCGATTTCAGAGGACAGGCATGTAAAAGTTAGGTAATGGTGTTTGGTTTTTAAGTACCAAAGTTCTTGTGTGGTTTCTCTGTGTCTGTCAAATGGGGATAATGGTGTTTCCTTACCTTTGTTACCCCTTTTAATGAAAAGAAATGTTGAAATACAATGAAACAACATAAGGTGCATATAAGTACTTTTGTAACTATTTTATATCTCCCTTCCTGAAAATCTGAGGTGCCTGAGATAGCTATGTGGTTCTGAGAAAGACTTTGAAAAGCTTTAGGAGAAGCAAGATACTTGTGCTCTCTTGTGTATGCAAACAAATTAATTTAAACAACAATACATAATTCTATCTTCTAACTTGGGAAAACTAATGTATTGCCTTCAACAGGACAACTCATGCAGGAAGTTAAGAACATGCATGAATATTTACAGAACCAGGGCCTTACTGAGTGATTGGAACACAGAAAAGTACCAGAATCGTTAAGCATAACCTGCTAGCTTTCCAGAAATTGTCAGAAGAGCCGTTTGGCAGTATCAGGCTATTTCATAGATTTCATAGACATTAGGGCTGGAAGAGACCTCAGAAGATCATCAAGTCCAGCCCCCTGCCCTGGGAGCAGCAAGTCAGCTAGGGTCAAAGGATCCCAGCAAGATAGGAGTCCAAAGGTATCTTAAAAGAGTCCAGAGTGGGTGCTTGCATCCAAATGTATCAAGGCCTAGCATGCCAAGCACATTTCAGACCATCGGAGCAGGGGAGATCTTAAAGGAATAGTCTCAGGTAGAATCTATTCAACCTAATATCAAAATGACTGTCTCCTTTCTCAGCCAGATTGCTTGTATTATTTTCAAATTCCATGCAAATGCCAGATTTTTAATTTTCCCTGATTTATTTCCTTTAACAAATAAAAAAAAAAAGTTGTTATAAAAGAGAGTTACTTATTACAAACTTTTTTTTTCCTTCAGCAGTGTTTTGGGAAAATTGGTTCACTCTGTGCTCAGGAGCCAGCACATATTAATAATAATGAACTAATTTGCATAGAAATAGACTCATTATTGTGTTGGCTGCTTGAAATAATCCATTGTTTAAAAATTTTTAAACTCTGAATTTTCTTTTATTTTTTTTTATTACTGCTCGTACATTGTCCCAAAGCAGTGTCTCTAATTGGTTTCAGACTTCCTAAAAGTCAGCCAGAGGATTTTTTTTATATGAATAAAGACATTTAATATAATTCTTTCCATTTCAGTTGTTCTTTAAAAGCATAAAAAAATCCCTACCTACCTCCAGGTGAAAGAGCTGTTGAAGAGAATTTGTAAACCACATGCAGTTTTATCCTGGAAAAGCCTTATTATATGAATAACTTTTTTAAAAGGATGGATTTTATTTTTCTTGGGATCTCTGGTATTTCCTAGTAAGGTAGACTTGTTAGTAAACTGAAACATGGAGAAAGCACTAAGTTCAGCTCTTGAAAATGTTGCTCAGCAGTGTCACATGATGCTAAACGTGATACTTGTTCAGTAAATGAAGTAGTTGATTTCACAAAAATAAGATATTTTAAGTAATTTATTTTGATATCAACTTAATTACTTGATGCACCCTTACAATAGAAGCCTTTAGCATAAGAATCTTTTTTTCTCTTGTAACTGCAAAACTCAGAGTACTTTAATAACACATTTCTACATGCCAAATACGAAAATATTTAATCTTCCATTCTCCAGAATAGGTCTTTCTTCTGGGATCAGCAATGCTGGTCAACTGTTCATACTTATAAGCAATCTAATGCAGCCACCTATAGTATCTATCTTAAATTACATTCTGTTGCAATTCTGTTCCACCTGGGAAATCATGTAAATTCTGTTTAAGTCTTATGGGGACTGGCAGGTGGACTCACCCAGCTTTTATATGTATAATCATGTGAGTTTACACGGACGTGCAAGACCTAGGAGAGGTTTTAACCTCATAGCTCTTACTGCCTAGGAAAGTGATCTATCAGACCATGCAATAAGCAAGGCTGAGGCCAAACCATCATTCCTCATATTGAATTTTCCTCCCCTTCTGGACATCTGGGAAAAAAGGGCAAAAGAAGAGCAAGCAGGGAGGAGCCTGGCTTTGGTTTTGTCCGTATTATTTAAATTGAGAATAAAATTATGTCAAAATTTCCTCTATAATAGAAATTTTGGCCACATTCAGATCCACATATTGCATGTTCAGTTGTTCTCTGCACTGCAAGGGAGCAGTATTTTGGATTGGAGGGGAGGGTATTAACCCCTGGATATCTAGGTGTCAAAAAAACTTGTGGAAAAAAGCAGAGTGGCAGACATGGGGACAGCTTGTGCCACTCAGAACTAGAGCTGGGCCAGTTAGACACACACTGCAGCTGCTGGCCAGGCTTCATGCAGGAAGATCACTGCTCCTGCAGCCCCAAGAATCCCCCAGGAGCTCAGGTAAGGGCTGGGGCCTCTCTACCCCACGTGGGGTATTTTGCTGTTTGCCAGAGCATCCGTGGCACATGCGTTCCCTGGGTACAACTGGTGGTGGCACAAGGTGCACTGCCACTAGTTGTCCCCAGGGAACCAAACATCCATGCATATGTGGATGCGATATTTGAGTTTATTAACTCTTATTGGCTTATATAGGCGGTATTTGCTCGAAGTCCTTAGTACCTGGCAACCGATTTGTGACTTTTAAGTAATAGATGGCTGGTCTTCAATGAGTTGAGACTTATTTAATTATTTTAACATGTAATTAAAAATTTCAGTCTCTATAAGACAGATGGCTACATCACAGAAACCAGCTTCACAATTGGCACTAATTAGCACCCTTGTTGGAATCGCAGCAGTGGCCAAAACATTAAATGGGTATGAAAACTGAATCACTCTCTTAACTGTAAAAAATCCCAATGAGTTCATACATAGGACAATATAGGCAAAGCCTTCATTGCACCAGAACCTACTTATTTTGGTTCCATAGTTATACATATGGAGCCTCCATGTCATGTGCTTTCAATCTTGCATTTTATATTGACTATAGAAGTAATACTAAAATCTTCCTTTTGTATGGTCTGAGACGGTGTCTTCCAATAACTAGAGCTTCATACCACTGAAGCTGGGAAACTATTTTGTTAAAAAATGTCTAGCAAAATTATGTGGCCAAACAATTTTGGCAACGTAACTGGTGTGAATGGATATGTCCTAGAGTTAAGGATTTAGACTTGCTTATGCATACTAAGAACATAGGAAATGTCAGATGTTCTATCTAGCCTTGCACTTGGTGTCTGCTGACAGTGTCAGCAGTTAATGCTTTAGAGGGAGAGCATCTGAACATATTGTGTCTAGACTGAGTGATCTATCCCTTGCCATGCTCTCCAAGGCATTCACCATCATTGGCTTAAGAATGTCAGAGGATGCAATCTCTGAATATTCTGTTTAATAGCAATTAAATACTATTGCAAACATGTCTATGTTAAATGATTGCATATGTTTAATTGTCTTTTTACCTAGCCTTCACTGAGGCAAGGCTTAGTTCTTATTTCTTGTGATTTTTGAAGGACAAAATATATTTAAGGAATCTAATGATTAAATGTTCTAAAATGGCTCTCATATGCAATGTTTCTTTCTTTCCAATGTTTAATATGCAAAGTTAGTAGGCTTGTGTAGCAACCGTAGTGACATGAAGGACCAGAACAGTTCTGAAGGGATAATGACTTCAAATCACCAAATTAAATTCTATCCACATAGGCCTTGACACAACAGACCATAATAGCTCATTAATGATGCACAGATTATGAGTGTATAAAGTCTGGAGAAACTTCAGACCTGATATAAACTCAGAGATTTATTTTTCATTTCAATATTTTAAAGCTTTCTTATTTTTTGGAATATCAATGAGAATATCAAAAGAAACAACCTAAATTGAATGAAAGTTAACCTTATAAAAAAAAGGAAAAATATAAAACAAAAAGAATATTCACAGTTATGAATAAACTTCCAAACTTTAATGTTCATTTATCCCATTTTACTGCTTAATTCGTTAACCTTGTACTCATGAGGACATGAAAAAATGTTTATCTGTCCTCTCTTTACAGCATAATTCCTCCAAATAACCTAGATTCCTAGCACCAAAGTCCCAATTGATGAAAGGTTTATTTTGCATTCCAGTGATTTGGGATTATTTTGAATACAATTCTGTTGTCAGGATGACTGCATCAGTTCTACCATTCTAAAAATTCTACTGCTTCACATATTCTGTGAAACACATATGTGTTTCACTGTGAGTGTAAAGATGTGCTCAGTAAGCCTGTGTGAAGCCGTACTAGCTGTATTTGCTTCGGATTCAGCCAATTTGGGGATACAGTGATTCCATTTGGTGATTTGAATCACTATGCCAAATTGATTCAGCCAAATGTGATTCGGAGATTCGGCCACAGCCTAATCAGCCAAATTTCCAAATCAAACAAACCCTAACCACCGCCCACTCTCCCAGCCTGGTTAATGGCTGCCCTGTCCAGGCCCACTGTCCCAGCACTTAAAAAAAAAAAGAAGAAGAAGAAGTAGCCCTGCACTCACCTGCTTTCTGCCACGAGCCCCCACAGGCTCTGACAGCCACTGCAGCAGCCAGAGTGCGGCGCTATTTTGTGTGTTTTTAAGCACGGAGATGCTGGGACCAGGTGGAGCAGCCATTGACGGGGCTGGGAGAGTAGGCGGGGGTCAGGGATGCTTAGTGGGGCTGGGGGAACAAGCAGAGGATGGGGCCTGGCAGAGGTCCCCCCATGGTCCCCTCCACCAGCTCCCTTCCAGCCCCTACTTACTGGCATGGAGTCCGGGTCCAGCTCCCTGTGGTGGCATGTGGGGACTGCCTGAATCACTGAATCTCTGAATCTTCACAGTTACATATGCAAAGTGTGAAGGGAATCAGGGCACTTCCAGCTGAGATCTAGAACATCCAGGACACCGGCCAGGTAACCACCTAGACCTAGTCAGTGCAATGCTAAGGGTAGTGTTGTGTCAGAATCCAGCTCTTGAGTAATGATGGATGCAAGGAGGCATTTCTTTGCACTTAGCACTCAGCTGAACTCTTCTTCTAGGGATAAGGGGAGAGAGAGAGAGAGAGTTCTTTACTTCAAAGAACTGAGTAGGGCTAGGGCCGGACTCAGTCATGGGCAAATCCGGCAGCCACCTGGGGCCCAAACAGAAAGGGGACCCAAAAATGGTAATTTTTTCTTGCTGTCCAATTATTATTATCATTATCTCTGGAGAAGAGGGGCCTGATAGTAAAAGTTCTCCCAGGGCTTCCAGGAATCTAGATATAGTGCAGAGTAAGGCTCTCACTTCTTTTAAGGCAGCTGTCAGATATGGTGATGATGTTGCCCAACTTTTAGGTAATAACCTAGGGTTAGAGACTCACCTAAGAAGTGAGGGATCCAGATTCAATTTCTTCCACTGCCCGAGGGGACACAAGCCTACATTAATGATCTCTCAAGAGAGTGCCCAGTTAAAGATGGTTCTATGAATATATATTTCAAACATGTCAGACATTTAAAACCTATGAAAGATAGTGAGTTTTCAATTCAAGGTAATGTCAGAGTTATGTTGTACCCATGATGGTCCAAGAAATATGTGAGAAGCAGGAATTTTGTGAGTGCTATCTTGACAGGACCAACTGCATAGTCAAGAGAGATTTAGACAAGCTTTCAGGCACACAATACCCTTTTTCAAGCGTGGGAAAGAAACAGACAGCTAGAGCTAAGTAACAGATAGAACAATGGCATGTTTGAAATCGTTACTTTTTATTTATATATTAGATACATAAATGTTTCTCAACTACTTAACTTATTTTTTTCAATTCACATATAAACTTTCTTGGTTGAAATTTTTATTTTACCATATTTATAAAACCTCCTAAATTCTCAAACAGGTTAAATATATAAAATATTAGCTGGGCTATATCACATACAGTTTTACATATATTCTGTTTAACATGTTATTTTTGGAATGATAGAAATTTGTTGTTGGCTGTGTTGGCCTTTTAGTATTGGTAGTTTCGTTTTTATATATGATTGTATAAATGAGATAAGATTTGTTTATGAGATGAAAACACGAGTCTGTATTTGAATTCCTGAATTGAGTGTTTCTAAAGCAAAAGCCAATGTTGTCAAATTTGACTGAAACACTTAAGAATGGTGTTGGATTGACATCCTTGAAGAAGGAAATGCTCTATTTACCCATGGAAAATATACAGCAATGGGCCACAATAATTCATGCTCCCTGGCATATTCTCAGTGTTTTTGATCTTTACTATTCCTTGTAGAAAGAGGGTAATTCAGTATCTGCCCAGTTTGCAGAAAAACTCTCCGGTGTGCAGCTATGGTCACCCAGAATAGACCATGGAACATATAAAAACTCAGTGCCTGATTCACAACTATGAACAAGGTATTGTAAGATACACTCTGCTGCTCCTGACACAATTGTCTGACTCAACGACCTAAATGTAAAATTATATTGCTGTTCTGTATCTACATCAGCCATATGAAAGAAGAAGAACAGCTTAAGTTGCTTCAAACTCAGTTCCTGTGTAGATGCAGGGCTATTATGAGGGCAAAAATTAGCAGATGATATTAAAGATATTTCAAAAGACAAGAGTATAGTTTCATTCTTTTATGCTTTATTGTCTAATGCAGACCTAAAAATATTCTTCAAGTCTATCAGTAGCTTGAAGGTAACCAGAACAAGCAACTGGAAGCCAGGACTCCTGGGTTCTGGTTTTATCCCTGACATTCTCTTTGGCTTTGGACAATACTTTTCCCTTCTTTTGGCTTTGATTTGCTCATTTGTAAAATGCTGCAGGCGTGTTGTGAGGCTTAATTAATAGATGGTTGTAAAACACTGTGAGATTTTGAGGATGAAAGGTACTGCGGAATACACTTTTACTTCAACAATTTCTACAATGATCGTCTATCCTGCAGTTTTCAATTATGTGTTTCACAGCAGAAAGAATCTCGTATTTCTGTTTAGATTCATTCTCAGAGGAAATCTGTCCACATACTGGTCTTTTGACTAAGCTAGAAAAAAGACAACTTATCCAAGGTTGACCACTATAGATTCTTAAAGGTAAACAGATTCTATTTTATGGCTCTGTAGGCAGCAACTGACTCCCACTATTAGTAGTTTGAAAATGTTTTGAGCACTTTTAGGTTTACTGCCAGTTTTTATGTTATAAAAGAAAAAACAGGAAAAAAAACTAATATACTTGAGAAGAGTCTATTATATTTTAGTTGCCACAAAGCAATAACTAAAATACAATTTGGGCTATTCATTTAAATGTGTACGAAGGTGATTTTATTTGTATTGATAACTGAATTCATTTTTAAATCAGCATTGCTACATAAAAATGTATTTCATATCATTCTTTTGAAAACTAAATACCTATTCTCAAGGCCTAGGGAATTTCAAGTATATTTAGTGAATAACATCAAGAGTAAATTGGATGCTTATCTTGCTGGGATCCTATGACCCCAGCTGACTTCCTGCCCTTTGGGCAGGGGGCTGGACTCGATGATCTCCCGAGGTCCCTTCCAGCCCTAATGTCTATGAAATCTATGAAATCCTAGTAATCTGAAACCTCTATGCTCTCTGCCTGATGACTGTTAGTTGAGAGTATCCTATCAGTCCATTAGCAACAATGCAATCCAAATACTTCCAAGAAGGGGATGAAAGACTTAATAGTACCAGTTCTCTCCTCCCTTCCCATCTCTTGTACTTTTCATCCCAGGTTTATTTTTACTTTGCCAGCAGTATTCATAGTTTATAATATTTGTCCCTTTTTTCTGTTAGACACCATGATGTTAAGTTACTCTTTGGAAGTAACAGTAATTCCTGTTGATGTGTAAGAGAAATTCTCATAACTCATAACTGAAAGGTGCATACCCATTGACCTCTTATATAGAGACAGCCCACAATTTTTTGGGGCCCCTTGCAAGGCATAGATTTGGGGCCCCCGATGCAAAAAAAAGCATTGGCGGTGGGGAGGGGAGAGTGTGCAGTTAAGGTGTACTGGGGTCTAGGACAAGCACAAAATTGGAAAACCCCTCCCCCCCATGGCAGCTGGGCTTCAGAGGAGGGTAGGGGCCCTTTCCCCTCCTAGTGCTGGCAGGGGAGGCTGGGTGGACCCTGCTGGGCTAGGGGGCACATACCCACCACTTCTCCCTGCTCCCTGCCCCCTCTATGGCCAAATGTACACATACACATGGGAGACAAGGTTCTTTGGGTAAATCTGGTATCTTTTATTAGACCAACTGAGTAGTTGGAAACATTTTTCTAGCAAGCTTTTGGGTTAAAAACCTTTGGTCAGGATGAGGAAGCAGCTGCAGAGCATCTATCGACTATCTCTTGAGTACTCCAGCACCAACATCTCATTTTTAGACACAATGATCAGCATCCAGAATGGTAAAATATAGACCATTTCATACAGGAAACTCACAGACCAACATACATATCTGCAGAGAACCAGCAATCACCCTGAACACAGCAAGAAACCTGTGATATACAACCAAGCCTTTAGATCCCACCAGATTTGCACTGAGAACACCCAGGATTGCTACCTCAAAAATCTTTAAAAAGCTTTCACACAACAAGGACACTCCTCCAGAAAGATAGATGCACATTTGAAAGAGCCACATGGATACCATGTGAAGAATTGCAGCAGAAGGAAAACCCCCACAAATCGCATACCACTGGTTATGACATATCACCCGTTCCTCGAACCTATTTGGAAAATCATCAAACAATTGCAACCCATACTAGAAGGAGACCCAAATCTTAAAGAACTTTTTCCAGATCCACCCACCTAGCTTTCAAACAAGCACTGAACCTCGCTAACCTCATCACCAAAAGCAAACTTCCTACAGCCCAAAACACATTGAATGGACCCAGGCCATGAAAAGAAATGCAAAAGCTGCCAACATATCTCTACCACTCCCAGAATTACTATACCCCACAACAGAACCATCAGCATTCCTGGATCTTACACATGGCATCTCCAGAAATGTTATATATCTCATCCAGTGCACCAAATGCCTTCATGGAAAATACATAGTAGAGACCCTGAATGAACACACACTGGAAATCTATTAAAGACCAGAATACACAGTTAACAGTGGGAGCACATTTCTCACAAGAAAACCACTCTGTCTCCAATCTCTCAGTATTAATCCTCAAGGGAAATTCACAAAACCCTTTTCACAGACAAGCCTATGAACTTCACTTTATCAACCTCCTAGATACAAAAAAACATGAACTAAACATAGAAGAAATACAAAAATGTAGAACTCTTGGTTCTAAAATGATACCTTTTATTGGACCAACTGGGAAATCACAAGAAAATTGTCCTTTTCTGCAAGCTTTTGGGCTCAAAGGCCCTTCATCAGGCTCTGAGAAAAGTATAGATGGTAAAAAGTCCCCATAGGTAGGAAATAAACTTCATTTTTGCACAGAGGGAGCTTGAGAAGGAAAGCTGTCCCTCTGGATTCAGCTTTTTTTTGTGATTTCCCAGTTGGTCTAATAAAAGGTATCATTTTGGAACCAAGAATTCTGTATTTTTGTATTTCTTCTCATCTCAGACCAACACAGCTACCAAGTACATCCATAAAACATGGAAGATGCTGAATTTTAGCCAATTTTGGATTTTAAACTTCATTTCAGAACAAGAAGAATGATTTTTTACCTTCCAACCTCCCATCTGACATCTCCAGGGAAGGAATTTTACCCAATCTACATACCAAAGAGCAACTCAGCACAACTCTCAAAGGCACAGCTACTGAGTACATCCCTGGACTAAACATAAAGATTGGATTTATGACACACTATAAGCTGTCTGCCATCTGACTACCCAGGTACCTCTCCACTTTTCCCTGCTACGTTCATCCCCCACGCCCCTCCGCCCCTCCCCAACCTGTCTCTCACCTATTGCCTACTCAGTTTACATCTTCACTGACTGCCTTTCTTGCTGCAGCCCAGCCTCTGGCCTCTTTACTATTTGTTCTATCTAGGAAGAGAGCACACCCACTGCAGATGCTTCCCCAGCCTGACCAATGGCTTTTAAGCCTAAAAGCTTGCTAAGAAAAATGTTTCTAACTATTTAGTTGGTCTAATAAAATATATATTGCACACACACAGACCCCACCCCCCACAGACAGCCCTCTGCCCCCCTCCGCGCAGCCACTCATGGCTCAGTTTCATTCCCCTCCCCCCATTACACTCACGTGCAGGGAGCTGCTGCCCAACTATCCTGAACAGACCTGCAGATGCAGAGGGCTGGGCTGGGCTGGGCCCAGCCAAGAGCAGGTATGGCAGGGAACTCCCAGCTTGGTTCAGCCCCCTGCTCCATAGGCACAGCAGGGCTCTGCAGACAAGACTCCATCCCTGCCTCCCCTACCCCAGCCCCATTGGTGGAGTAGGGGTCCTGCTTCCATCTGCTAGAGAAGCAAATGTGAAAGCTGCAGTTTTAAACTTGGCTCCAAAAATCGGCACAGAGTTTAAAACTGTGGGTTTCACTTCCCTGCTGGAGAGGGTGCCAGGCATATGGGACTCCTTGGCTGTGGGGCCGCCTGTGGCCACAGGTTTTGTAGGTGTGGATGGACTGGCCCTGCTGCAGGTGATTTTTTTGAAAATCTCTTCCTAAATCATCATAGATGTGCCACTGCTTTAGACTAGATCAGCAAGAAGCTATCTTTAGTTAAGGTGTCCCAGAGCTATTTTTAAATGAATGGTGGCTTAATACAAGTGACACTGTGGCATTTTAATTAGAGCAGCTCCCAGGAACTGCTCTAATTAAAACACCCTCCACCCCCGAGCATGTGTATAGGCACCCAGAAGTTCTAGGACAAATGTTCTTATATTTTTCACCTGAATAACAACAACAACAAAATTAATAGAATTTCCTCTAACTTTTCTTTTTCCTTTTATGCCCCCAATAATCCTATGGGAAGAGATCTGGAATGACAATTTTTGCCTAAAATAAATGTACCTGATGAAGATATAATCAATTGAAAATGGTGTTCTAATGGCATTCACATTTTAACCTGTAAAATATCTGTCTCCTACCATAGAATAAATATCAGTTTGTTTGTTTTTAAAGATTATAAACGTACAATTTTGAATAGTAAAAGGCACTTAAAACATAAGTCCCAAGATTTTGTAGCCCTAAGCTACCTAGATTTACTCCAGTCTTTCAAGCCACAGGCACTAGCCATTTTGGCTAAGTACAGATGTTCAAAAAGCCCCTGATAGAAGCACTCTAACTATCATGATTTATGCAAAGAGCTGTAAGTTAGAGTGGGAACAAACTGAACAGATAGTGTGGGGGGCTAAGAGCCTGCTCATGCTGGCCAAGACCAGCTTGCAGAAGGCATTCCTACATGCTTCACAGGAGACTGCTGAAGTAGCCCCTCTTCCAAGACCCACCTCCACACTGATTGGTGAGGTGACTGTCAGCAGTAGCTGTGGGGAGAGGGATAGGAGGGAGACCGTTTGCTGTATTTCCCCTTCTCGCGCAGATTGCTGGGTCAGGTCTTGGGGTGGGGGCAGGCTAGGTATCTGTGGAAGGGGTAACTCTCCCTGCCCCCAGTTCCCAGCATGACCAAAAGCCAGGCAGTCTTGTGCTCCAGCTGCTGGCTCCAGCTGTCAAGACACTGGGACAGGGGGAAGGGAGTCCCCCTGCCATGCAGGCCCCCACCCAGATTGCCAGGTCAGGTCTTGGGTGGGAGGGGAAGGCTGCAGTGAGGAAGCAGCCTGTATGGCATGGGGGTTCATCCCCATCCTTGCTCCAGCCTCTTGACAGCAGCAGCCAGCAGTTGCAGCATGATACTGCCCAGCCCAGCTTTGACTGCACTGGAACTGGGGGTGGGGGAAGGGAGCCCACAAACCATACAGCTGTCCTCCCCACCCCAATTGCTTGTTTGGGTCTTGGGGGACTGCACTGGGTCTGTGTGACATGGGGGCTGCTTAACCCCTACCCCAGTTCCCAGCATGACCAAAAGCTGGGCCAGGTAGTTTTGTGCTGCAGCTGCTTCTGCACCTGTCAAGAGGCTGGGGCAGAAGAGAGGGAACCCCCTGCCATGTGTCCCTGGCCCAGACCCTCCAGCCCCCAAGGCCCAACCCAGCAATCTGGGGGGAAGTGCACAGCATAGGAGCTCCATTCCCCCACCTCTGCCTAGTCATGCAGAGAGGAGATAACACTTACTGTCTCTCTCTGTGACTGCCCTGGGGCAGAGCTGGATTTGTGCTCACCAGAGGAGATGAGTATCAGCTAAGGATAGCAAGCCACTCCAGAAGGGGACCTTAGGATGCCAGTGGGATGTGGTATAGGCATTCAATGAAATATTCTTAGAACTTCACCGTGATACTACGTCCATCCAGGGTTAACTTAGAGCCTATACAGAAGTTACAGTTATTGCACGTACATTAAATGCAGAGAAAATGCTTTACAGCTGTAACAGGACAGAACTTCATGACACATAAAGCACTTTTAAAATGGCAGATCCCTTTATATGTTAACCCTAAATGGAAGTGGTATCAGATTAAAGCACTTTAGGTTAGAAGATTGTATTGAATGTTTTTACCACATCCCAGCACAAGTCAAGTTAGGTCACAACCCCCTGGTATCCCAGAGGCCCCTCACTGGGTGGCTTACTAGTTTTAGCTGGTGCTTATCTCCTTTGGCAAACCACCGGTCCAGTCCCACTCCAGGGCTATCACAGAGAGGAAACAGAAATGTCTCTATCCTTTCTCTGTATGGTTGAATGGGGGTTGGGGGGTGGAGTCCCCATGCCATTCCCCACCCCCACAGATTTCTGTGTGGACTGGACCCAATCCTCCCCCACCCAAGAGCCAACCCAGTATTCTGAGGGGGGAATGGCATGGGGGCTGTACTTCCCAACCCCTTCCCCCCGCCCCACTGCTTTCAGTTACCAGCTGGCTGAGCAGGTGGGGCTGATTTCAGCCAGTGTGGACAGAGTCTGAACCCTGCCCCCCCACCAAACAGTGAACTTCTGTTCAATTTGGTCTCACTTTAACATATAGTGCTTTATGTAAAGTATGATAGAATCCTTTCACCAGGGGCTTTTTGAATGTCTGTACTTGGCCTTAGAGTGGGATGCACCATTTCTAAAAAACCTTATGTGCTGTGAACATCTATTCTTTTACAGTTATAAAGCATATTCTGTATGCCTAACACATGATAAGTATAATGTCTGTACCTAGCCTTTATGTCTAGATTTATGTCTAGTTAAGGGGGACAACTATGCTATTACCTTCTGTATACTATCATCCCATAATTTGGACAAGATAGTATAGAAGGGATTAAGCCATTGATAAAATGAATGTCAGCAACAGGGATTCTGGTTTTCTCTCATTAAAAAAAAGCCCAAAATTTCAGTTAAAAAAGTAACCTCATATTAACATTTTTCCATGATTAAAATGAAACACTTCTACATGTATCTTTATAAATGAGTGGTGTTTCATTTTAATCACAGACAAATTTGGATTCAGATTCAGGGTTATGTTTTTTTAACCAAAAATTGTTTTTTGGGTTTTTTTAATTCAGAGAAACCAAGATCCCTGGTCATGACTCATCAGTCCATACATACAACAGTTATGGTTATCCATATGTGTCTGTGCATTGTTACTGTGCCACACAAGATGTGGCATATCTCCAGTTTCTGAGTACACCACTCTAACTTCTTCCAAAGTTTCATTGCAGTTCAAAGAGTTTCTGAGAAATGAAAACTGTTTTTAGGTGCCAAGAGAGGCCTCTGCCAGTAGGGAGAAAAGAAACATGTCTAATATGCATGAAGGTAAGCTCAAAGACTATACTGAAGTGTTCACATTTTGTCTACTGATTAGAACATACACACAGGATTTGGGAGACATGGATCCTAGGCTCTTCACACTGAGAAGGGATTTGAAACTGTTTTCACTTCCCAGGAAAGTCCTCCAGCACCAGATGAAGGGGAAAGTAAGGGACTCTCTCTATACTCCCTGTTGAACTTGGACTACTGGGGAGCCAAGATTCTCAGAAAAGGGGAAAGAAAATCAAGCATGCAAAGCCTGCCTCAGCATACCAATAATTATAGGATAAAATAGTACTGAGTGGCTGCATCTATTTGTGCATTTTATTGTGGAGTTGACTAATTAGCTCTGCAGTAAAGTGTCACTATCTATATGTGCCGCCATATTAGGGCACAATAAATTAATTAACTCCACAAGTACTATCCTACAGTGGTGTAATTTAGGCTGTACAATCCATGTGTAGATGGTGACCAGGGATGGCTGGGCCATGAGTGTGCCACAGTGCAAGGCTGCCTGACACCTAGCCCTGCCCTATAGCACCCTCATGACGAAGCCAACCCCTCTACCACCTAGAGTCTGGGAGAATGGGTGGTGGTCGCAGGCACACTTGTAAATGCTGTGCCTGAGAGAAATGAACTCTGGCATGAACTATGCTGGATTTTATTTATTTGACTAATTGCATGTGTAGATGCACCCGGTTTGTTCATTCTTTCTTCCTGACCTCATCAGGTTTGGGGAAAATGGGGGCTGACTGGTGCCCACCATGACCACTTTTTGATCCCAGCTGGCTGACCATGAGCCAGCCAGATCTACAGAGCCAACCATGGCCCCACAGACCCATGCACCCTTTCCTATGTCCACCTGAGCCAGTGATCCCCACATCAACTCACTCCAGGAGGGGAGACAGCATCACCTTGAAGAAGAGGAGCCAGATTTGATGAAGAAACTTAAATTAGGACCTTAATTTAAGTTTCCTTGCCTTCTGCTTGGCTGTGGGGAAAGGACACAGGCAGCCTTTGAAGGGTTGTGGGTGGAAGTGGAGGGGGCCTGCAGTCACAAGGGCAGGGCTCACTGAAGCCCTAGGGATCAGCTGCCGATGTCTCAGCTTCCCCCTTGCACTCCTGGGCCACAACATGAAGCATGGTGATTGGGGAAGGAAACCAGCTCCCCCACCAAGTTTCATGACCCCTTGTGATTTGACATGAGTCATAGTTTCATAGTTTCATAGTAGCTAGAGTCGGAAGGGACCTAGGTAGATCATCTAGTCCGACCCCCTGCCTTGGCAGGAAAGAGCACCGGGGTCAGATGACCTCGGCAAGGTGCTCATCTAACTTCCTTTTAAAAATCCCCAGGCTAGGAGCCTGCACCACTTCCCCTGGAAGCCGGTTCCAGGCCCTAGCTGCCCTGACTGTGAAGTAGCGCCTCCTAATATCTAATCTAAACTTACCCTCCGCCAGCTTGTGACCGTTATTCCTGGTCACTCCTGGCAGCGCACGGGGGAACAGGGAGTCCCCCAATACCTGCTGATCCCCCTGACCAGTTTGTAGCAGGCCACAAGGTCCCCCCTTAACCTTCTCTTGTGGAGGCTAAACAGGTTCAGGTCCCGTAGCCTCTCCTCATAAGGCCTGCCCTGCTGACCCCTGATCATACGAGTGGCCCTCCTCTGAACTCTTTCCATATCGTCCACGTCCCTCTTGAAGTGTGGCGCCCAGAACTGGACGCAGTACTCCAGCTGCGGCCTGACCAGTGCCGCATAGAGGGGGAGGATCACCTCCCTGGACCTGCTCGAGATGCATCTGTGGATGCATGACAGGGTACGGTTGGCCTTCTTGACTGCCTCCCCACATTGCCGGCCCATGTTCATCGTGGAGTCAATGACGACTCCAAGATCCTTTTCCGTCTCCGTGCTGGCAAGAGGGGAGTTCCCCAACCTGTAAGTGTGGTGCCGGTTCTTCCTCCCCATGTGCAACACCTTGCACTTATCAGTGTTAAACCCCATCTTATTCTCATCCGCCCACCGTTGCAACCTGTCAAGGTCAGCTTGTAGCCTATTGCACCCTTCTAGTGCACCCACATCCCCCCACATCTTAGTGTCATCAGCAAACTTGAACACCCCCAGCCCCAAGCCCTGCCCCTACATCCTTAATGGAGCTATGGTATTCCCCCTCTCCCTCTAAAAATGTCTTTCCCTACTGCAGCCAGCTCCCCTGGGCAACCCTGCAGACTAGTTCCCCAACACCCCCACTGACCCAATCCCAATTCATTAACACATGAGACTTTATTTTATTTTATTTTGGCAGGGCTTATTTATTTTATTTCACTTCAGTGGTTGACTTCCTTCACCATATGATAGCCCCATCCTTCCATGCCTCTTGCTCTCAGCTCCATGCTGCTGCCTCCAAAACCCTCCTCTCCCATCCCATCCTACCCCCATCCCCATGTAGAGCAGCGATAGAAACCAGTCCTGGTTTGGTATCCTTCTAGTAACAAGTCACAGTTGTTGCTCCTAGAAACACCCCCATGTAAACAGTATAAGCAAGATATTACCTACTTTACCTGTCTTCTAGTTGTAAGTTATAGTTATGCAGGTCAGAGATGGAATTAAACCTTTGTGTGCAACACTCACTAGCACCATGATTGAAAGAGGAAGAGGCTAAGGGATCGTGGCTGACCACAAGAGGAACACGAGCCACCAATGCAATGCTGTAGCCCTCAAAGCAAACAAAACTCTGGCTTCCATCTACCAATTCATCTCAGGCAAGACCCAGGAAGTCATCCTCCTGCTTTACTTGGCCTTGGTGAGGCTGCAGCTGAAGTACTGCATCCAGTTCTGGGCTCCGCAATTTAGAGTATATGAAGAAGCTTGAAAGAGTCCAGAGGAGAGCCACGTGCATGATTAGAGGACAAGAGAGCAGGCCTTATGAGGAGACACTGAGAGCCATTGAACTCTTCGGCCTGGAAAAACATAGTCTCAGGGGTGACTTGCTGGCAGCCTATAAGTACATAAAGGGTGTGCATCAGAAACTGGGAGAACTTCTGTTCTGCAGGGCACCCCAAAGGAAGATAATTTCCAATGGTCACAAGTTCATGGAAGACCGTTTCAGGATGTACACAAGGAAAAACTTCTTTACTGTCCAAGTTCCCAGGGCCTTGAATAGACTCCCCCCAGAGGTGCTACAAGTACCCACTCTGAACACTTTTAAGAAACACTTGGATGCCTATCTTGCTGTGATCATTTAACCCCAACTGACTTCCTGCCCTTTGGGCAGGGGGCTGCACCCGATGCTCTTGAGAGGTCCCTTCCAGCCCTAATGTCTATGAACTATATGACTGCTCAAAGGTAGTTCTAACATTAGCACTGTTCAACTTTTCACAGCACTCAGTATAGCCTAAAAGTAGGGTGACCATAGATTTTGGTTTGGCCAGGATAATCCTGTATTTTGTAGGCTGTACCAGGTCATAAAAACTGAAACAAGAAACAAAAGCCACCCTACCCGCACAAGTCTGGCCCAGCTCCTCCTGAGCACCTCTCAAAATGTGGGGAGCAGACTGAGCTGGGCACCTCTCTTCTTACCTGTAGTGGGCATCATCTCGGGCCAGGCAGGGTGGTGCAGGGGGACAGTGCTGTTGTGAGGGCTACCCA
The DNA here is from genome assembly GCF_052110815.1 of Crocodylus siamensis. NCBI lineage: Eukaryota > Metazoa > Chordata > Crocodylia > Crocodylidae > Crocodylus > Crocodylus siamensis. The sequence continues at coordinate 40,753,465 of NC_143395.1, read as the reverse complement.
CACATGTGAAAGTTCACCCACTTGCAGACCAGCGGAGTCAGAACCAGGGACAGCTCCTGCTGCTCAGAGCCCAGGCCTATTGGGGATGAGGTGGATGGGGCAGCTTGAATCCCTGCCCTAAGGGGAGTGGGGGGTCCTTCCCCCTACTTCCACCCACCTGGCTGCTGGGCATCTGTGTTTTGGGGGAGAGGGTGGCTCTGAGCTCCAAGGTTTGCTGTGGGACTGTGGTCCTGACCAACTCTGTCCTGCAAGGTGCAGCTGCCTTCGGCCCTGCACCTATGGTACAATTCAAATTAAAATGAAAAAAATATGCAATTAGTTACATTTTATTATTTACTGCTGCTGCCCAGCTACCTGGTGTCCCATGTTGCTCTGCCACCACCTCTGCCTGCAGCAGCACTGCTGACTTGGGTTTGGGAGGGGGAGTGGGGGCAGTGTCCCAAATTTCCCATTGTCCCATATGGTCACCCTACCTAAAGGTAACATGTAAGCAAACCCTTAGACATCTCTGAAGTCTGTGTTAGGGAACATAGGCGCCCAACTTGGTCAAGCTGAATCACCCTCCAACTAATGACACCTCAATTTTTACAACGCCCAAGATTAGGTGTCCACTGAACTACTATGAATACTGGCCATAATTTTAAGAAGTTGGCATTTCATCCCATGCATGCTAGAATTTCAACTTTAAGTACACTGTAAAGTCATGTGTATCATTGCAATTAATCTTTTTGTGTTTGTTGTTTCCACTTTTCTTCTACGTGTTTACTATTAGGTATATATCAGTCCAAGAATAGGAATACTTCACTAATTTGTTTTCCTTTTTATATGTAACGTTGTATGAAATCAAGACACTTAGGCAGCAATGTGCTGGGGAAGGAAGCTGGTTTTGCATGCAAGATTTGACTCCTCTGTAGACATTAGCCAGAAGTGCTTACATTCATGACCCTTTACTCTAGCAGGAGGATTACTGCCATTAAAACAAAAAATTAGAGAAAAATATTTAGCTAAAGAAATGATGTCACAATACATGACCACAAATTCACTTCAGCCATGAATTTTGTCTTTCATCACCTTCTAATCATATTAGCAAATATTCATATGAATCAACATCATAATTTTAAGTAACTTCTAGAGTATTTATATTCTTTTGCTATAGTCAGTTTATAATTAATAAGAGACCCTTGCTTAAGCCTCTTCTGCATAAGTCCAGTGATTGGCATACTTAATGTTATCTTATGCAGTGACATGGCTGACCACAGGCAATATTTTTAGCCACAGCCATCCAATTAAGTACAAGAAAGCTAAGACTAAAATCAGTCACCATTCTCTCTCATTTGGAATAACAGCAACATTGCTAGAAAAGCCATTTAAAGAAAATCCTTTTCTGCTTTATAAAAATGGTAATTTAACTGTCTGAAAATGTTGCTAAAATTAGATACTATCTATAGCTGCACTTCTTGCATTAGCTTGAGAATTTAGCATGTAATGGGAAAGGCTAATCCTATAGGTAAAAGGCAACTGGCCCAATAATTATATATAGACAACAATATTTACCTGCAGAAGATTATCATCTTGCTTAGACATCTGCTGTTTGACTGAACATGCATGTCATAATTCCAAATGACTTCAACTGTCAAAGTGTCCTATTGAACAGACCAGATAGGGTTAGTGCCCTCCTGGGGCATAAAGCCATTGTTTAGCATCAGAAATGGGAAATAGACTCTGAGCTGTTAGTAAATGAAGTGCCTCTATAAAGATAGCTAATTTATAAAAGGCTTGTGTTAATTTGGTGCTTATCTTGAATTATTATGATTTTATGCACCATTATCCTTTTTTACATTTGTTTAAATATCCAATATCTGCCAGCACATGGTGTTTCAATCCTTAAGAGAATGCTTATGACTGAGGTTATTTTTGTTCTCTGCTCTGTAAATCTTTGGATGTATCAGCTGAGAAAAGTTTAATGCTCTAATTTACAAATGAATGACAAAACATTCTGATTTCCAGTAACATTTATTTATGTAAAATACAATATGCAAATATGCAACTGGGAATGAAGTTAGCATGTCCAGAAAACTAATATTACAAAATATTGCTGTTATTGAAATATAGCCAGAAACTCAATCCGTCACAATACCCAAACTCCTGTTGAAGTAAATGGAAGCTTTGCATATGTAGAACTGCTGGATAGATCTTTAAATTTAGTATAATCCCTTACTTCCATATATAGGTATGCATGCTTTATCATATGTAAAAAGCCAAGGTGTAAGGTACGATGACTGTAATAAATGGGTTGTTCTGTAGGCTTATTGGTGCTTGAGGTCTTTAATCTGCTTTTAATGAAAGATCATTTAAGTGATCCTCCTCTAGCTGTTAGCAGCACTAAAAACTAGGCTTGAGTTAGCCAAAGATCATATCTTAACAGATTAGAAGGGAGAACAAGAGTGAAGGGTTGATTGGGAAAAAAATGAAAGTATAAAAAAAGGAAGCGAAAGCCTTAAGAGACAGGAAAAGAAAAGCCTGAAAAAATCAACTTTCAAGGCTGATAAAGGAATACTGAAAAGCAAGGGTAAAAGGGAAGGCGTAGGTTGGAAAAAGGAGAGCATCTATTAAACTTGGGAGGTGATTTGAAATGTAATTGCCTGATGTGGGGGTTCACAAAGAGAAAGCTAATTGCATTTTCCCTTCTTGCCCTTGTGCAACTGCACAGGTGCCGGCCACAACTGTCCAAGTTCCCAGGGCCTTGAATAGACTCCCCCCACAAGCACCCACTCTGAACACTTTTAAGAAACACTTGGATGCCAAACATGCAAAAATTTGTCTTTTTGGACCATTTTACCCTGATTATTCAAAAAGTTGTTCTTAACTAGAGATGAAGTGATAGCTCCCCTAATTTGAGTCTCTTTCTGTGAGTAGCATAATGAGCAGATTCAAACAGGGGTTAGGTACAAACAGTCAAAAAGCCGGAGGCTGAATCAATTCAGTCTTTGCAGGTTGGTTTAAGCTGTACAGATTAAATTGAAACAGAAGTGAACAGGCATTATCTTTGATTCAGAAATGCAGCCACATGCCTGCAGTGGTTCAGGCCAGAAGCTGGGGGGTGCTAGAGCAGAGCTCTCTGGATGTGTGTTCATTTCCTCTTCCTGCTGCCCCTGAGGTCTCTGGGACTTGCAGTCCAGAATTACAGGAGCAGGACTCTGCAGGGTTGCTCATCACTTCCTTTTCCTGCTTCCAGGTACCTCTAAGATTTGTAGTCCACAGTTGCACCCAGCAGTAAGTTTGAGCAGGGAAAGGGGGATTTAACCCCCCTCCCTGGTCCCAGACCTCAGCTGGGGTTTGCTGGGGCAAGGGAACAAATCCCCCATAGACTGGGCTTGCCCCACCTCTACCCCACCCCCTTGTCAGCCAGCCCTAATTGCTCCAACTACGGAGTAGAGCAGGGTCTGCTCTCTGGACCAGACAGCACAGCCCAGTCCAGGGCTGGGAAGCATGCTGAGGTTAAACTGTGATTTAACCTGAACCAGGAAGGGGTTTGGGACAGAAGTTTCATAAACTGGTTTGATGCAGATCAGTTAAGTCTGATACTGCATTCAACCAGGTTTATCTTAAACCAGTTTCAGCCACATTGAAATTGGTTTATCCGCACTGTGCTTCTGTTCTAATACAGGTTGATCACTTAAGCTGGTTTATGTGCAACTTTTGTCCCTAGCCTAAATGAATAATTTAATATTCTTAATGGTAGTGTTGATTTTTATTTTGTATCTGCCATTGTTCAACTAACATGCAAAAATTAATGTAATGTGATTTGTACTTTGCTCTGTGTGTACCCATGTTTTCATCCTGTTTTTGTTGTGTTCTGAAGCCTAACAATCTTAGTGGCAACCTTATTTGGCAGAAAGAAAGAATAATTATTTTAGAAGAATTAAATTTATTATAACTATTCATTAATTAAAAATCCATTTCCATAAATCACATATTTATTTTTAAGGAAAGAGTTCAGCCAATGTTCACATTTTTGTTACAAAGTTATTAGACAAAATACTGGGTTTGATTCTGTATTTTTTTATTCAGAAAAAAAACAACAAATCTAGAAAGTAGGAAGGAAGCAGAGAATCATTAAACTAAATTAACAGTGATTGACAAGTTATAGTCAATAACATCAGAGGGTGTGCTTGAAAAGTGCATATCAAAGTAAAGACACGGCTTCAATGTCTGTTCTGTAATTTATTAATTGAAAATATAAGTCTTTTTTTTCCTTCAAATAAATAATGGATGCATAATCAAATGATTGAGTCACATTCTTCCTAACCAAAGGGCTGAACTGGAAATTTAGAGAAACTTCATTATACACAGAAATGCATGCTGCCTGATCAAAGAGGAGCTAGTCGGTTTCTCCTCAGTTTCTCATTCAAGCATGACTGGAGAAAATCAGAATCAATAGTAATATAGCAGGGCTTATATCTTCTTTTTGTAAGACAGCTGCTAAAGGCAAGACATTGTTTGAACCAGTCTGATTTATTGGAAGGGTCATTTAGTCCAATCCGCTGCATAGATGCAGGAGCTGTTGTTGCTAAATCATCTGAAATGGATGCATATTCACATTCTCCTTTCAAAGCTTTAGGGAAGGAAGTTCCACAACTTTGCTAGGACTTATCATACTGTTCTTACAGTTAAGAAGTTTTGCAAAGCCCAAACTTCTGTTGACATACATGGAAGTTTTGCATGGGTAGAGTTGCCATATAGGGCCGTGTATAGATGAAATGAGAAGAGTGTGTGCATGACGCTTTAAAGCAGGCTAAATGCTTTTGCACTGCTTTAATGGTTTTGGTGTTTGCACATCTCGGTGACGTGTTGTGCATTAATTCCAGCTGCTGTAGGAAATTTGGCGGTGTAATGTACCTTAAATGACTTGGGGTGCAGCAAACTAAAACTTCTTTGAGGAGTTTTACTTTGCTGACCCTACAACTATGGAACAAAGCACCAGGCTCCATGCAGCTCCACAGCTCTGCAGGAAGCCCTTCAGGCAGCCTGGCAGCAGCCCAAGAAAGGCTTCACCCAAGAAAACCAGCAAGCCTAATCTTTCCTCCCACCCCACCCTGGAGCTTGCCTGCTTGCCTGAGCTGCACGGGGGCCTGGTGCTTCCTTCCACACCTGTGGTGCCCCCAGGTGCTACCTAGGAGGGGGGACTGCCACTACCACAGAGGGAAGTTCACTCCTCCAACCCACAGCCCAGGAACTGCTCTACCCACTGGCAGCTTGCCTCCCCCTCCCTGCCAGAGAAGCAGGTAAGTCAGTGGGATGTGTGCACGACATGGGGATTTAATCATCCCTAAATAGAAGTGGTGCTTTTTAAAAGTCACTGCTTCAATTTAGGGGCCCTATTTCATCTACACATGCCCTAGGTCTTTAAATTCAGTGTAATCACTTACTCCAAATGCATTTATGTTGAAATTTATTTTAAATGTGCTTTGCTGTGAGTTATACCCATTGCCTCATGCTTTCCCATTGTGATGAGAGAGACAACATTTCTCAGTTTTCTTTATGGCAGTTTTTTAATAATCTGACAGCTAGTATCAGATCCCCACATACCCCTTCAGTTGTCCAACTGGTGTGGGGAGAAGAATGGGTTAACTGCTTGGGATGCCAAGTTGCGGGGGGGAGTGGAGGAACAAAAGAAAGTAACTGCTTCTACCACTTGCATGATCATAATTATGGGCAGCAACCAGAAATCCCTGGTACCCCGGGCATTCAGCCGCATTCATATGCTGCAGCACCCCTTATTTCCCTTTTCTTCTGCCTAAAAATGTCTTGTTCCTCCAACCTTTCCTTATGGCTTATACTGACTTCTTGTCTTTATCATTTTTTGTCACTCTCCTCTGGATGCTTTCCATTCTTGCAGTCTCATAGTGCATCTAATTGTCTATTACAGTTAAATTATTGTGGTAAACTAATTGTAGGTACCTTGACAATGACAACTTTATGCTGACAAATGACCTGTCATGGTGTTTTCATATAATTACCAAAACATTTTTAATTGTTGTTTTGCTCAAGTTAATACAGTAGATTAAAGCTTCATTTTGACATATTTAACATACAAAAGATAATGATTTTCTTTTTAATTGATGCAAATTTTCCAAAATCAAAGACAAGATTAACCTTTGACTCTAACACTGTTAAATATTAATACATATATACCATTATGAATAACCTCTTTAAATATACGCCCTCATATAAATATAAGCACTTTAAGTATGGCCTTCACCTTCCTTATTTCATTTTTCTTTAAATATACAATTTTTTCTACTGAATCTCCCTAGTATTGCCATTTCAAGCAGTTAAAATTGCTGTGCTACTCCTCTCTAATTTAAGAAATATTACTGTAACATTAATTATGTGAGCAAGAATTTGTAAACATGCTAATTGAGACCAGTACACTTTATATGGAGTAGATACTTCATACATTTCAAACAGTGACATTACCAGTTTTCTATACTTGTTAAAGACTGGACATTCTTCTAAGTATCTAGAATAATTTGAAAGTGAACAAATACGGTCCAATTTATCCCTCATGGAACCCTAATCACCTAGTCTAATCTGCATTGTGAAACTTAGTTACTGTGGTTTATTAGGTGTTTAGGTATAGGGATGGTGGGAAGGTTGTTTGCCCTTTTGTTCGAAGCTCCTGGCACCTCAAACTCTTCAGGACACCCTCACAGAGGTCTCCAGCTGTTGTGAAGAAAGGATACCTCAAGAATTTCTTCCACATTTAACCCCCCCTGCAAGAAGCCCCCCCCTTTTATTTGTGTCCCTAATAGTTATGTTATCCTACAGTAGTTGTAATGCTAGCAGAAATGTTTTGCTTCTACCAACAAAAATGTTGTAGCTTATATCTAGGGACCTACTGAAATCACGATTCTACAGATTTCACAGAAAGCACACAATTGGGTGATCTCCATGCAATCCATGGGTGGTGTGGGGAGGGGGAACAAACTAAAAATGAGATGCTAGCTCGCCAGTGGGAGCCAGCAGTCCTCCCTGCCATGCAGGCCACCAAAGGGAAGGAAGGAGGGGGGCTGCCAGCATGAAGGTGAGCAGACAAGATGACTGCCACATCACACCCTGTCACTGATTGGCTGAGAGAGCTGCCTATAATGTGACCCCAACCCTCACCACCAATCAGTGGTAAGGGATGGAGCCACAAGATAGGCAGCTATCTCCGTCAATCAGCATGGGGGGCAGGGCTGCCTCAGCCAAACAGAGGCATGGGGCCATCCATCACGATAAGCCCATCAGAATGGTGGCTGGCCCTGTGATCTGCCCACGAAATCAGCTGGTCACCTCCTCAAGTTGGGTAGACCCCTACTTATATCAGTTCCCCAAACAATGTAAGATATCCTTGGCAAAGCACTTTTTTGGCAGTGTTTTCCTATTGTAAGACATCTGGAGGTATAAAGATGTCCTAAAAATTACAACCTGAATTAATATAATTTTATTATTATTTAATTATTATTTTGCCTAGCCTGTATATGGGAAACATGGGTCTAAGCAAAATTGCAGTTGTTCAGGAATGTATCAGACTACGGTCATGAGGTTCTGGTGGTATACCTTACCTATAGCATTCTGCTTTGTGAGATGTGAGATTAGCCAAGCCCAAGGACTCAACACTAATGAAAATGCTTAATTAAATGTGATTATAAAATATAAATGTTCAGTTCCCTTTCTTTTTTGCCATCTTGTTTTTCAAAATTTTGCTTTCACATTTTCATACTTTGCTGCAACAAAATTTAAAATACTTCTTCTCCTCTTTAAAAATAAAGTAGAGATGTTTTTATTATCCTGTGCCTGAAGTTCCTGGGGTTTACACAATTCACAAGCTAGGATATTAGGAGATTCATGCGATAATGCTGGAATTAGACATCTGATTTTGTGAGACCCTTTGGTGAATTTGAACAAGAAAAGAAAATATGATTCCTTTCGTGAACCTGGCCTGTAGCTTTAGCCTTAGAGCACATAAAAAAGGAATACAATGCCTGCATTTATTAAGTGTTGCATCCTACATTTCTTCTTTTTTGATTTATTACGGGAATGTTTAAGTGTGTAGAAATGCCTAAAGCAGAACTTGTGAAAATGTAATGTGAAAAGCGGAGGCTCCTGTGATGTTTAGGTGTGATAGATGGCAGCTGGACATAGGTTTTCAGCAATGCCTACATGCTCCCTAAATAACAGTATTCTATTTTGTGCCTGTCCGTTGCATGGCTATGTTCCATTTTCAAAGTGATCCAAGTTCTAAAACCCCATTTACTCAATTGGTGACAACAATAATAGAGAAAAAGACAAAAATATGTAGTTTATCTATAACTATGTTTACATCATATCATATGTTACACAATACATTATTGGCATATGGTTTTGACAACAGTCAGTCACAACAGTCTGAAAGTTATTTTGTTTTCCTTCCATTTAATTTTTCTGATGATCAGTAAAAATTAGCTTGTAACAAAAGTTCACATTTACAGCAAACTAATGATATCTATTTTGTTTATAAAATATGCCAGGAATCTGGCTTATGTTCCAGAGACATTTTTTTCTGGAAATAATATGGAAGAATAAAGATTAGCCAGTGATTTACTGGAGGAAATAGTCCTACATTCAAGTAACTTTGTACATCAAGTTATTACTAGTAAATTGCTGCCCTCTGTATTTTCAAAAAAATGTTATTCAATGAAGGAGTGAACATCCAGTTCCCAAAAACCATGAGTATGACCTGATGTGATTATCAAGGCACACACTGAGCAATGGACTACATGATTAACAATAATAATAACCATAATAATAATAATGTGAATTAAAGAAACAAACCCTAAAGTTGGAAAAGTAAGGAAATAGTGAAAAATCCCAGAAGTAACCAGAATGTTCAACTTTGTATGCCAAAATATCTTCCAGATCTCAAATGTCTCCATTCTTTGGGAGAGAAAATGTTCTGGGAGGGTTATGGGTTTGTTTATTGGGGGAGAAGGTGGGGTTGAGGAAAGTGTCTTATCATGAAATTATCTAAATTTATAAACTTCAGCCATAAGGTATCTATTAAATACTTCAACTCTTAGAAAGAGATAATGTTCAGCAAGAGCATGTAAATTAAAATAAGTTTTAATGTGTATAATATAAGAAGTACTAATTAGTATCCTATTATAAAGTTCCAAATGTTTTTCTTGGTTTATAGTGTATGTTGCAACTTTAATGGAAACTGTCAAAACAAAATTCACTTAACTCAGATGCAGAGAACCAGTTTTCGGACACTAGTATAATAGAACCGATCTAATTGGAATCCAGATAAACAGACAATTTGCTTAAGTGGGAATCCTGCTGGAAACTGATTTTTGTGTAATTCATTTCAATTGACTGACCTGTTAGTTTATTGACATACTATTTTGTTTCCCTTCAGGCAGAAAAGACGTGTCAGGATTACTAATTCAGCATGATCCAGGAGAAATAATTTTTTTCTGAATCTGTTTGATCATTTCTTGAACTTTGCATCATGCGTGTGAATGTACACAATTTTAAGGGTATATCTGCACGGCAACTCGAGGCATGACTGTACTCTGTGACACCATGTTTTCACTGAGGTTACTGTCCCTGCTAGATAGATTAGCCTACTTATGATGCATTCACCCTTCAAAAATATTTGTCTGAACATATATGTGCTTTTCTTTGTTTTCCTTAGGCACTTGGGCTTCTGTGTTAAGGAAATAATGGCTCAAAGAGAACATAGTGAAACCAGGTGTTACTTTTAAGAGTTGCTGTTATATTGCTATGCCTCTGGTTGGGCAGTCATCATAGTTTGAACCCTTACTGGGTTGAATGAGATTTCTCATCTGATGAGAAAACAATCAATGACATGACTTCAGGATATACTATAGACATGAATTTATTTATTAACAAAAAGTGCCACTGGAAGGAAGAACAAAAATGGCCTGGAGGAAAAAAAGGAATAAAGAAGTATGGTAACAATAGTGCCCCCTGTTTTTTGAATCAGCATTGCATTTGATAGTCTCCTTAGCATTTGATTCACTGTTTGGCTCAGAACTTAATTATGACATTATAGTAAATGTTGTCATGACTTTAAAAATACACGAGAATAGTATGTCTATGTACTATTCAGACTGAATTTCTTAATGTAACGTACAAGACATTTTGATGTACTGCTGGCTTATCTTGGCATAACATGAGACAATCATCAGATAGTCAGTAGTTCATAAGTGGGGAAAAATTGAGTTTCCAGTATTTTTAATTGGAAACTGCTAAGTAAGAAATCATATTTTTTTTACATTTGAGAAACAACACAACACAAATTTTAGCTAAAATAAATCTAAAATCTCCTTTTCACTATTTATGCTGTTTTGTCTGTTTTCATTGCCCTAGATGAAATAAATGCACATGGTAAACAGCCTACTATTGTTGCTGTAAATGAAATTATTATTGATGTAGTAGCTCAGTCAAGGTAGGAGGCACTATTTAAACATATAAAAATTGCAAAATATTTGTAGCCTAAGGCTGCAGTTACTCCACTCAATTTTGCTCATATTAATATCAATGTGAGTAAAGATTCATAACCATGTGAGTAAAGGTACCTAAATATAAGTGTTGGCAAGATCAAGGTGAAACCTACATATTGAGTGAAATAACTGCAGCCTTAGGCTACAAATATTTTGCAATTTTTATATGTTTAAATAGTGCCTCCTACCTTGACTGAGCTACTACATCAATAATAATTTCATTATTATATATATAGGTTTCACCTTGATCTTGCCAACATATATATTTAGGTACCTTTACTCACATTGATATGAATCAAAACATACATATATATATCAAATGAGTCTATAACATTAACCCCACTTATGGTGACAGCTAACCACACTATCTCAAGTAATTTAAAGACTTTTTAAAGGAGTATCTTGGATTATACTAGTGCCAGTGATTTGTGATATACTAAGCAGTAGAATAGGCATTTTTGTTGTTTGTACGTATTTGTTTTGTTTTAATCTTGCACCAATTAATGAGTGTAATACACTAGGGCTGGTAGTCTTGATACAACTTGCATTTGTTCATTATTCACAGCACTATATGCCAAACCATTCTTTACTGTGGTTGACTTTCTGTTTCAGCTTTCAGCATGGCTGGCAGCTTAATGGGCAGCCTGTTTTGAGCTGAGGTGCACAGATCTATAGTATGAAAATTTCTTTTACAATGCCTTTCTGGCAGATGGCACTGAGCAGCCTATTAGTATTTTAATATTGACATTACACTGATAATAGATAGATATGGAACATCCAAGGGCAGCTATTTGCGATGCTCAGCAAAATGTTCCCAGCCATAAATGTAAACTACTTATTCAGTCACAGTATAAGTATCAACAGGTATATTGGCATGAAGTATAAGATATATGTGTTGTTGATCTACAGAAAGATACGAACTTCAATTCATTTCAAAGCACTTGAGCAGAGTTTTCTAATTTATTTTATATTTAAACTATTTTAATCGTTGTTTAAAGGAAAAAGATGTGTTTTTGAATTGAGATATTAATGTGCCTCATAATGAAAGTTCAAATTATGTAAAAAAAAATACTAAAATCTATACATTTCTAGTTTCTTCAGGGCTATTTATAAGATTTACAAATGCAGGTAAACATGACTTGGACAACATGATCAGAATAATATTCCATAGATTTCATAGACATTACGGCTGGAAGAGATCTCGGAAGATCTTCAAGTCCAGCCCCCTGCCCCATGGGCAGGAACTCAGCAGGGATCATAGGATCCCAGCAAGATAAACGTCCAAATTTCTCTTGAAGGTGTTCATAGTAGGTGCTTAAACCACCTCTGGCGGCAGTTTATTTCAGACCTTGGGGGCTCGGACAGTAAAGAAATTCTTCCTTATGTCCAGCCTGAAATGGTCCTGGAGGAGTTTGTGACCATTTGATTTTGTCATCCCTTGGGGCGCTCTGGTGAATGAATGTTCCCCCAGATCCTGTTGAACAGCCCTTATAAACTTATAGGCAGCCATCAAATCACCCCTGAGTCTGCGCTTTTCCAGGCTGAGGAGTCCCATAGCTTGCAGTCTGTCATCATAAGGTCTGTTTTCCTGATCATGCGCGTGGCTCTCCTCTGGACTCTCTCAAGCTTCTCCACATCCTTTTTGAATTGTGGAGCCCAAAACTGGATGCAGTACTCACCAAGGTCGAATACAATGGGAGAATGATATTTTAGGATTTGCTTGAGAAGTATCTATGGATGCAAGCCAGCGTTTTGCTTGCTTTACTAGCAGCAGCATCACATTGATGGCTCGCGTTCATCTTGTGGTCAGTCAGGACCCCCAAGTCCCTTTTGTTCATAGTGCTAGCCAGCTGCTGAGCCTATAAGCATGCTGCAAGTTTTTCTTCCCAAAGTGGAGAAACTTGCATTTTTTGGCATTAAACACTATCAGGTTCTCATCCGCCCATTTCCTGACCCTGTCAAGGTCAGCCTGGATCACCCTCCTGTCCTCAGATGTGAACGCTTTACCCCAAAGTTTGGTGTCGTTGGCAAACTTGGACTGACTCCAATGTCCACATCATTAATGAAGCTGTTAAATGATATAGGTCCAAGGACAGAGCCTCGAGGAACCTCATTGTTCACAGCACACAGTGATAATTGACTTCCATCAACCACCACCACCCTCTGGGTCTGACCACAGAGCCAATTACCCAGCCAGCGGATTGTTGTGAACCCAAGGCCACAGTTGGCCAGTTTTGATAAGAGGTGATCATGCGATACCAAATCAAAAGCTTTTTTAAAGTCAAGATATATGACATCAATCTCCTCTCCTTTGTCCAGGTGATAGGTCACCTGGTCATAAAAGGAAATAAGATTGGTCAAGACCTACCCTCAACAAACTCATGCTGGCTATCCCTCAGGATGTTGCCATCATCCAGTCTGTTAAGAATGGTCTCTTTGATAATCTTTTCTAAGACATTCCCTAGGATAGAGGTCAGGCTGATGGGCCTGTAGTTTGCCGGATCCACTTTCCTCTCTTTCTTGAAGATAGACACCACATTGGCCTTCTTCCATCTTTGGTCACTTCACCAGAGTGCCAGGAGTCCTTGAAGGTCCGTGCCACGGCTGAGCTATGATGCTTGCCAGCTCCTTGAATACCCTGGGGTATAAACTGTCAGGGCCACCTGACTTGAAGTGTCTAGCCTCTCAAGGTGTTCCTTCACAAGGTCAGCATTGATGAAGGGTAAGAAATCTCCCTCACCCAGGCCTTCCTGTCCCATAATAGGCAGGGGCGTCCCTTGGGAGTGGTGAAAAACTGACGCAAACTACCCATTTAGCAAGTTGGCTTCTTCCTGGGTGTCAGTTGTCAGTTGTCCCATCTGGTTTAGCAGAAGTCCAACGTTGCCCTTGATTTTCCTCTGGCTCCACACATCTAAAAAAGGACTTTTTATTGTCCTTGATACTTGTAGCTAGTTGGAATTCCATCACAGCCTTGGCTTTCCTGGTTCGCTCCCTGCAGGTCTGGGCCAGTGCAGAATATTTCCCCTTGGAGGTGAATCCAGTCCTCCATTCTTTGTAGGCCTTTCTTTTTAGGTGCAGGGGGTCCACTAGTTCTCTGCAGAGCCAAGGGAGCTGCTGTGCCCTTTTGCTGCCTTTCCTCCGAGATGGAGTAGACTTAGCTTGTGCATCCAGGATCACTCCCTTAAGCAGCACCCACTCATTCTGGATTCCCCTTCTCTTTCAGTCATGGTCCCTTAGGGCATCACTGACAAGCCTCCTGAGATTGTCAAAGTCAGCTTTCCTGAAGTCGAGGACTTCTATATTGTTGACTGACTAGCCAGCTTATTAGGTCACTGATTAGGTCATCCCCCATTGCCAGTACCAGGTCGAGCAGTGCTTTACCTCTTGTCAGCCCATAGACTTTTTGAGTCAGATAGAGCTCATTCATGCATGTGAGGAAGCTTTGCAACTGTTTGGATTTGGCTGACCACTATTCCCATGAGATGTTTGGGTAGTTGAAGTCTCCCATGACAACCATGCACCGGGAATGTGTGGCCTGAGCCAATTTTCTGGTGAACTCCTGGTCAAGCTCTTGATCCTGGGTGGGAAGTCTGTAGTAGATTTCCACCATTGTGTCCCCTGTGCTATGTTCCCCATAGATTTTAACTCAGAGGGTCTCTACTCATTGACCCTGGTCACCAAGATCAGCTTGCAGGGACATGTAGCTTTCCTTACATAGAGAGCTACACCCCTGCCCCTTTTATCTACACGATCCCTCCTATATGGGGTATAGCCATCTATACCTGTGGTCCAGCCATGAATGGAGTCCCACCAGGTCTCTGTTATCCCTATGACATTGTAATTATTTGTGTTAAACAGGAGGACAAGTTCCTCATATTAATTCCCCTCGCTCCTGGCATTTGTGTACAGGCAGGCAAGTTTCCCTTTGGGGGCCCTTGCCTTCCCTACAGATCATTCCAGGGAAGGAGCAGGGGTGGTCTCCCTTAAGTGCCTTGGCCTGCTGGCTTTGCAGAGGTTGCACAGTGGGCAAACAGTGGCAGTAGTCCCCCCATCCCCCAGCGGGCTTAGTTTAAAGCCTGGTGGAGCAGGTCAACTAGTCTGGCTGAGAACAGCCTCCTCCCCAATGGAGAGAGGTGGAGGCCATCCCTTCCCAGCAGCTCACTGCCTCTCTCACCAAAGAGTGGACTGTGGTCATGGAAGCTGAAGCCTTCATAATGATACCACAGCCACAGTCTTTGGTTTCATAGTGTTATAGTTGGTAGGGTCAAAAGGGACTTGAGCAGATCATCAAGTCTGACCCCCTGCCATGGGCAGGAAAGAATGCTGAGGTCAAATTACCTTGGCTAGGTGTCTATCCAGCTTCCTTTTGAAGACCCCCAGGGTACGAGTGAGCACCACTTCCCTTGGAAGTTGGTTCCAGATCCTAGCCACCCTGACTGTAAAGTAATGCCTCCTTCACTACTGTGATCCTCCTCTACCTCCTCAGCCTGTAGCCCAAAACTGGGAAGATCAAGGAAAACACCACCTGTACCCCTAACCCCTTAAGCCCCACTCCCAAATCCCTGTAGTGCTTCATGACCCGGCTGTGATTTCTCTGAGCCAGGTCATTTATGCCCACATAGATAAGGAGCATAGGATAGTGGTCAGTGGGCCAGAGGAGCTCAAGGATCCCCTCCACAAGGTCTTGGATACAGGCTCCTGGGAAGCAGCAGACTTCCCAAGTTAAGGGTTCAGGGTGGCAGACTTCCCCCTCAGTCACCCTCAGGATGGAGTCTGCCATGACAAACACTTTGCATTTTCTCTTAGGGAAGTGGGGATGGTAGCTACAGTTGAACCTGTGTTGCCTACAGGATCTGGAAGCTTAGCAGGCTCTGCTGGGGTTGCAAGAGGTTCATACCTCTTGCAAAGCTCCAGTGGGGTGGGGACCTTGGTGTGGTGGGCCTTGGGGTCCTTGACCACCTTGGTGCATCCCCTTGGATGGACAGCATTGGAGGTCTCCAAATCCTCCCTTGTCCTGGAAGCAGACCTTCATCTATCTTCTGGCTCCAGGGGGTGAAGGGTCTGGCAGTAGGTATCTGTCTCCCACTCACCATCTCTGATGGCACACAGTCTCTGAACTGCAGCCTGGAGCAGATCTCACAAGAGGTCAGGCAGTTCCCACAGCCAAGAGCCAGAGGCTTCATCTGTGTGGAGCCCGGAACCATGGGCTCCGTCTGGGTGGAGCCTATGAGGCATCGGGGTGGGGGGAGGCCGCAGACTCTGAGGGACCCTTGGGGTGCGGTGTGTGCCCATCCACATGGTGCTGCAGGGAGGCCAGTTACGGCTGGGACTGCCTTCCCTAGGGTGCACTGACAGGGCCTCAGGCCCTCCCGCTGGCCCTCCTGGGCAAACTCGGCACTAACTCACACACTGGGCAGACAGGCGCACCTGTTTCTGCGCTGCGGCCTGTTCATGAGGTTCCAGTTGTGTGGCTCCCTGGGGGGCTGGGTGAAGTAGGAGCTGGGGCAGGGCAAGACCCTTCTCAGCTCCACTTAGCTGCCTCCTCTCAGCTGTCTGGGGTTAACCCCCTCCCATCACGGGCCTTGATTAACTCCAACTGTGCTGGAGTTGGCGGGGTGCTCTGAGGCTGCTGGGGGTCATGGGAGGGCACCTCAGGGAGTGTGGGTGCAGCAGGCTTGCACCCATATATGTCTCACTGCTCTCAGAGCCTGACTGCTTTTTTTTCCTTTGAAAGAAATATATCTGAATGTATATTTAATTTAACATGTAAAACACTAAAGGCCTGATCACAAAGATATTCTGAGCTCATCATGCTTGGAATTACTCATTACTGTCTATTCTGTAGTATCTATTGTCACTGCTACCTATTGTTTTCAATATATACTGAGGCATATTTCAGAATCAGGTCCATGGCATAGTTCTGCTTTGAAAAGTAGCTTTGTAAAAACAAGAGTTTCTTTTGAACAGTTTCCTATTGCTTTCTCATACTCATTCTTTTCAGTAACCATAAGAGTGTTTCCCTCATCCTTTTCTTATAATTTATCCTGGAAAACCCAACATTGCTCCAAAACAGTGCATCCGAGCTGTTTTTATTTAAATCAAATAACATGACCAATCAGTTACACCAGTGCCAGCCCTCTGAAGGACATGATGTAGCTAAGGCCTTAATTTGACTTACAAATATTTTCTTTTGCTTTTTCTTTTCTTTTTTTTTTTAGACTGGTTTGCTTGAGAAAAAGAAAAAGAGCACTTGACTTAGATCTCCAGACTTAATTTGGAATAACAGTTAGTAAAAGCCATAGACTTATAAACTTGAGTGGAAAGACATTTTAATACAATAAATATGAACATCCAGGATGTCAAGTTTGCAGTTAACTTCCAGACTGGAAAATCACCTTAAATATATATTTTAAGATGTACTATGGAGAAAAAACTGTTAGAAAGAATTTGTGGTCTGTAATATTGCCATAATATTGCTAAATATTTTGGTGCACTTTAGTCGGTATTCAGTTCTTTCTCCTTTTCGTATTTGTAGACTAAGATAACAATAGAGGCAAGGAATTGCCACCATGCTCATGATGAAAAGTCCCCAAGGGGACTAACAAAGGAAGAAAGCACTTTAAGTAAGGGTAGTGAAGTAAGATATTTAATCACAGATGTGTTATAGATGAACAGGTTACTTCCATCTACAAGTTCATCACTGTGTTATCTTTTGGAAACAGTCCGTATAGGCAGAGAAGTTTGAAAAAAAAAATCACAGAAGTCATTTGAGCTTGGTCATTCACATATGATCATCCCCAAAGCCAGGCTTAGATTAAATTTAAGTTACATTTGGTGTAAATTGGACAAAATCCAAACCAGTCAGTGTTCATAATGTGTATCCACTATTTTATTCTTTTTGTAACTCACCCAGGGTTTTCTAGGAAAAGACAGTTACAGATCCAAGTGTAATAACATAAAATTGCAACTGAAGACTGATGGATGCCCTAATGTACTATATCCTGGTCTCAATAAGAAAAGATGAGCTGGTGCTGTCATTCTTAGACAGTAAAGGACGCAATTAGATGTCCCTTATAATATTTATGATTTTGCTACGTTTGTCACATTTACCTCAGATTTGTTGAACAGAGAACCATCTTGTATGATGCCAAGGGCAGATTAAACAGCCAAAGAGAATATAGCAAGCGTTCAGAACTGAAAGGATCTTCGCTGGATTATTCAAGTGAAATTCTGGCTCACTGGGAAATGTAGACTTAGCAGAAGATGCAACATGTTTCCTATATGTACTTGGTCAGCCCTATATTTCTTGCACCACCCTAGCCAGGTACAGACATTACACTTTTACTGGTGTAAGTGATCAGAAACTGGTTTATATCCATAACAGAAAAGAAGCTTGGCACACAAGACTGATTTTAAAATAGTGGAACCCTGTCTAAGATTCCCGTCCCACCTCCCCCACCACACAACCAAAGGGTGAATGTGTTCTGTTTGCTAGCCATCTAAAATAATGCTGCTTACAGAAAACTGCATAACTTAGATTGATTCCACCTCAGGCTTTTCGAATGTCTGTGTCTAGCCCCTCAGGGCAACTGGCATGTTTTGTTAAACTCAGTGTAGAAGTTGTTAACAAATATTGACCTTTTAAGTGGGTTCTACAGTGGAGTGAATGGAAGTACATATGTAAGTATAAACACATCTGGGCATGATCGACAAAGTTACCTCTAAGGTGCGTGTGTGCACAGCCGTGCACAACTAAAAGTGTGGCTATGCACAGCCTTTTCAAGGCCGTGCACCAGGAAAGGCTGGGGCAGGAGCCTGGCGCAGGCTCTGTCGGCTCCGGGGAAGTGCTCCGCTCCCCTGCATCAGGGCTGGGGTGTGGAGCACTTCCCCGGAGCCACTGGAGCCTCCGCCAGCCCCTCACCCCAGCCTTCATCCCTGCCTTGCTTCATCTCAGGAAGGAGCTGCTGCCTGCCCCAGTGAGGCTCTGTCAGCTCCGGGACACTGCTCTGCTCCCCCCGCATCACCTCAGGGAGCAAAGAGGCACATGGCAGCAGGGCCGGGGAGCGAAGCAGCGTCCTGGACCTGGTGGAGCCTCATTGGGCAGGCAGCAGGTCCTCCCTGAGATGAGGCAAGGCAGGGATGGAGGCTGGTGCGGGCAGCTGGTGCAGACTCTGCCAGCTCTGGGGAAGCGCTTCACTCCCTGGCCCTGATGCAGGGGAGCAGAGTACTTCCCTAGGGCCCGGAAGCCCGCCCCAGGCTCCAGCTCCAGCCCCTGGCCCCAGCCTCCAGCCACCAGCCCCCAGCTCCTAGCCCCTTGCCCTGGCCCCCGGCTCCAGTCCCCAGCTCCAGCCCCTGGCCCCAGCTCCTGGCTCCCAGCTTCCGGCTCCACCCTCCGGCCCCTGACCCCAGCCTCCAGCCCCAGCTCCAGCCTCTGGCCCCTGGCCCCAACCCTCGGCCTCTGGCCCTCAGCCCCCTTCGGTCAGTGTCCCATGCCAGACTGAGGTGGTGTGCTCATGGACTGAGGCGGCGCGCTCATGGACTGCTGCTCCTTAGAGGGAGCACTGATGATAGATATCAGTACTAATGCACTACTGCATTAACCCAAAAGGAATTTTAAAAACAACGTCTGCTAAGCAAGGACAGTGAGAGAGGATGTTAAAAATATGTTCAGAGGTATGAGTTAAATTCTACCTCTGTTGAGGCCTTGGGTGCTTTACTGACAGCTGCAGGCCTTTGGTATATTGGGATTCACAGCCCTAGTCCTTACTTTACAAAACACCTGGGTCTCTTGCATCCTGAGTTAGTTTTCTGATTGTAAGGCTTTTCTTTCTCAGCCAAGTTTTAAAATTAAACAGTGGCTGCCACTGCACTTTGTGCAGAGTCCAGCATGTTAGTTGTGTTCTGAGAATGCCTACTACATCAAGCCCCTGAGGGGAGACAGCTGAAGGAGTACCTAGGTAATAGATCCTGATTGGGTTTAGACATGAGATGAGAGCTGTAGTGCACTATACTGCCAAGCCTGAAATGCTTCTGGGCATGGCCTGAAGCAGAATTTTAGGCACTTCAATAACTTCAAGGTCAAAAACTGAGGCACCTAAAGAATTTAGGCACCTCCAGGGCTAGCTAGTGGATGAGCAAAGGATTTTAGGATCATAATGTTATATTTAGCCACCTAAAGTCCTACTTTGAGTGCCTAAGCTCTTTTTTGGGATATGGTTCTAGCTGTAGTGACACAACTTTCTCTAAGTTCTTTATGTAAGGTTTTTTTTTAACTTGAATGTTAAGCATTTTTGTAACCCAACACAGAAAAAAGTCAAGTTTATCAAGAATGTTGTGGGTAGTCTTTAGTAAGAATAAAACCAGAAAATGGTGGTCTCTTACACTGTCCAGAAGGAAAAAAGCACACTTTTGCCCTTGACATATAGTAACAAAGTGGACATTGATATCTTTACCATTATATATTGTAAGTATAAGCACTGAACTAAAAATAGGGGAATAGGAATGAAAAATTATTTCTGCGTGTTACTGAGTGATAAATGCTGTTTGGAAATATGACTTGAGGATAAAAAGCTGAAGTTGTTTGTTATCCCATATGGACTTAAAAAGTAACTTTTCTTGGTGATGGAAAAGCACTTAACGATAAAGGAAGAGTTTAGTGATTGATGTGTATTTTCAGACACCGAAATCTATTGATCAGCTTTTGTATATCAGTGCTCTACAGCAATGGGAGAAAAATACTAACATTGTACATGGATCAAAGTGTTATGGTAAAATTAAGAAAAACCACACGAGTGACCATAACAAATATGAATGTTTCTTTATTTTCTAGATTGCTATCATTTTAGCAAACCATTTAAAAGAAAGGCCACTTCTTATGTAAATTGTGATGACTTCTTACCATTAGTTACTTTAACTAAAAAGGATGGACTCAGGTCTAAGTTTTGCAGTTTCCTTATTGCATAATGTATCCCCTTATTATTACATATTCACACTTCAACAGAAAACATGATTTCTGCTTCTTGCTTCTCTCCTTTAAGTTCACTCCCATATTTCAGCATAGGTTACTTTTATACATACAGTATAATCATCTTAACACTCTGCCTAAACCCTATCAGCAGCACTTGTTTTCCCATGAAAAGAATCAGTTATATACTGGGGATTTATTACCAAAATGTTGTTAAGGCAAAGAAAGCACATAATTTAGCTAAAAAAATTGAAAAATCCATGCAGAGGAGATACAGTTACAAAGAGAACCATAGCCCAGTACTGAATCATAAGTAATAAAGGCAATTATTTTCAAGATTTTGTAGATTTTTTTTCCACATTACAAAATCACAACACAGTTAGCCATACTTTTATCACCATTAAACATATTAAGAGGAACTGAAAAGAACTGAGGAGAATTTTTGTAGTTAAGCAATTCACACTAGGTATGTCTAGACAAGAGGCTTACTGTGTATTAGACTAATCTATTGGACAGTAAAGCATCACCTTTTACATGTGCACAGCAATTACTGAACAGTAAATTAGTCTACTGCGCAGTTTGCTAGTACCTGTAGATACTTACACACTTTAGGTACTACATAGTAGCACACATGTAGACAACTTATCAGGAGCAAATTGCTCTTGGTCAGCCCAGGCAGTAGCAGGCAAGGGACCTGTCCCACTTCCTTGGAAGTTGCCTCCCAGCCTCGTGCCCTGATCTGCATGGGGTGGGAGGGTAGAGAATTGTCCTGCCTCTCTAGCAGCTGATTCCCAGTCTCATGCTCCAATTTGCACAGGACTGGGGTGGGGTCCCAGTTGATGTCCTAGGGAGCTGTCCCCCTTAGATTAGGGTATGGGGCTGGGAAGCAGCTGCCAGGGAGCCAGGACAGTTTCCTGCACCCCCCCCCCGCCCCCATGCCATGCAAATTTGCTCCCAACCAGATGCACATGTAGACTTATTCCCAGGGAAAGCTTACTGCATCTTATTTTATTCTACAGTAACTATAAGGTATATTAATAGAATCTGTAGATGCACCCACTATGCATCTAAGTGTGGTTCTGTATGGCCCAAAATTATTTTATTCCCTTATTTTATTCCCAGCCAATCCCAAACACATACAAATTCTGCATTTTAATTTAGATAAAACATTTTCTGCTAAACTATTTAGCCACTGTGAATATCCCCCAAAATATAAACAGGCACCTGCCTCACATCTGAAAAAAAGTGTCCATTCAGGAGTTCAGTTTCAAATAACATTTCAAAGTTGAATCAAACATTGATTTATCAAAATGAAACAATACTTGTATAATACAAAGAAGATAAATCAAAACCTGAGAAGTGAAAATTACTAAAAAGAATATATACTGATTAACTGTACTGATATATCCTTTTATCTAGCCAAGAAAATTAAAGCAAGTGCCATGTGGCATATCATGGAAAAGGATAATAATCAGCTGAAATATATTGTACACAGATGTTCCATTTTGTATTGGCCATCTACTTAGCTGCAGTCAGATGCTTTAGGTTGAGAGTTCCAGACAGTTGTTGCAGAGACTGAAATTAGTTCACTAATCCTTATCATTGCCTTCCTGTTCAGTTTCATCTTCCAACTTGTTCATTAGAGGGGCAGGTGTATAATATGGCAAGTTTTTCCAGATTCATTTCAAAAAGCAAATTGCTCAGTATTGATTGCTCAGTGATAGGTTCTCTCATCTCACAGTGACATCAGATCTTAAAGATATGATTGGTGTACCAGTTTGAGAGGGACAGTTCAGACAGCAAACAATAGACCCAGCAGCAACCGATTTCTCAGTTCCAAATAAATTAAAAGATTCCAAAAATAAAATGGAGAAAATAATTGTTATCAGTTTTATGGATTCATATGGACTATTCTTAAGATCCAGTATCAAAGAAATGTCATCCCTCTCCTCTTCCAGACAGCTGCTACCTGACACTGGCTATCCACACATCCATTGGCTCTATATTTGACCATGGTCAAATATCTTTTTGAGTACTGGCACCCAGTCATAGTGGGTACAATTTTCTCACTTCTGTTTGGTGCTTCTCCCAGCAAGTAGTCATCTTAGCCATCAGGCCCAAAATGACAGAAAAGAGAAAATAATAATTAAAATGAAACGGGCATTCAGTTCCAGCTCTGCAAGTTGCCATGCTCGAAATCATGGTGAGAAAGGGAGCATTACAGCATACAGTCATCTCCTTTTCCCAGTGGGCAAACCAGGGCTGAGTTCTCAGCTCTAATTGCTATCCTAAGCTCCTGACAACTGCAGGGAAGTGCCTGCACCTCTTCCACAGACTGTGGTGACCCCGGTTTCTGGAGAAAGCGGGGGCGCCACAGGAGGCAGTGGTAACTCAGTCCCAGGAGGAGTCAAGCCATAGGACAATACCCTCCACCTCTTCCATAGACTGAGGTCAGCTTGGTCTGTGGAAGGGGAGGGAAGCACTGGCAGTGGGGTGCATCCAGTCCTTGCACAAGGTACGTGCCGCCTGGTTGTTCCACACACTGAGGTGACTCCGATCTATGGAAGGCAGTGGAGAAGCATACAGCCATTCAAGGTGGTGCAGGAAAATAGAGATATTTCCAGCTGGAAGTATTCTGTTCTTTTCTTTGAAGAATCAGTTATCTTTAAAAAAAATCCCAAACAAACAAACAAACAAATCCCTTTAATGGCTGTTCACTCTTTTTTGTGCCAGAAGAAGGGTCTTTCTTCTGGGAAAAATGTAACACCTGTCTGTGGCTAGAGATGTTGTAATGTAATTGTCTAAGAGAGGTCTAGGAAAAGCAGTATAATGTGGAAGAAATGACTTATTTGTATAGCAATCCCCACCTCATATGCTTAGTATGCTAAATTAGGACCACTTGTTTCCTTTAATAAAGTAGCTAGTGTAATAGAACAATGTTTGCTCTTCAGCTGCATGAAGGATCACCCCTGCCAAGTTGCACAATGAAATTCCAGTCACTTCTTGTATCCTGATGTTGCGCGCGCAAGCTTTGCTTCCTCTAGGCTCACCTAGTTTTGAGTAAGGGCTTGCCTATCTGATGTAGTTAGCATGCAGAAAGATGTGTGATCTAGCTACTAATCACTTACTTCCCAAGGAAATTTTTTCGGCATTCACCTTCTTAGTAACTACAAACTTCTCCATGTGGACAAGATGTAATGCGCATTTATACACCTATTCCAGGAGTGGAGGGGGCACTTTAATTAAAGCGGCACCCAGGGCTGCTCTAATTAAAGTGCCCAGAGTGTCTTATGTCCCCGCACTGAAAAATAGTGACAGGGTGCTTTAAGCAAGCTCATCAAATGACCTTTAGTTAACGTGCCCCCACTGCCATTTTTCAGCATGGGGTGGAGCCTGCTGGAGTGTGGTAATTACCATGCTTCAGCCCTGCTGCATGTGTATAGACATCCAGTGTTACAGTTCATGTTATGTTATGTTATGTTATGTATTAATCTGTATTAGAGGGAGATTATCTCTCCCTCTGCAATGCTCAGCTGATGCTTTTTGTAAACTGTATGACGTGAAGGCCTCACTGATTCCACTGCTCATTCCTCAGTGACCTGTGGTGAAAAGTGAGCTGCAGATCCCCTCATACGGCTATGTGGGTGATCTACTTCCTACACTATGAAGATTTTAAAGTTCAAAATTGCTTATTATTTTTTATTCTTTTGGTATGAAATGGGTATCAAGAAGCCCAAAGTCTTACTGACAACAACATATCGTATGTCAGTGGTCACGTCTAGCCATTTTTCAAAATTCCTTATGTGCTTTTGCTGAGCCCAGAACATTCACCAAGCACAGCTGGTCCATAATTCATTCTTTAGCAAACCATTTTGGAAGATAAAAAGAATTTGACAGTGATCCTTCTGGTCATAGGGCTCATTTCAAATTCAAAACATGAGTGGAGTCATGTTCTCAATGTCACTGCATAAGGTGGAAAAATCTATAAGAAAGATTTTAAATTATACAGTTTTAGTCATAAAACACTGATGTTCTCTGACTTTCTCCAGAAATGAAACCTTACTGTTCATTAATGGACTATGACATCAGAGTGTTATTAGGAATGCTTTAAGAAAAGATAGTCCTGGTGACTCTTTGAACCTCACTTTAATGTCCTGTCACAGTTAATAAGCTGGCTATAGAAAGCTTTTAAGTTTAGTTAAGCATATTGTCAGAGAACAGCTTTGGAACTCTAACCTTTAATGTCACAACATCAGCCTTAGACAGGTTTTCATTATAAGAAAGGATTAATGCCCTGTTTGTGTAGCGTAGGATACAAACTGTCATCTGTACATTGTGATTTATTAACAGTGGTTAATGGACAGGTACAATGTTTTACCTCTCAGAATTCTTGTCTTGCATCTGTACTTCAGTATAAATCTCTCCCAACTAGTTATGTTCCTCAGTTAAAAATGGCTAGATGTGACCACTGACGTACGATATGTTGTTGACAGTAAGACCTTAGGCTTTTTGATACCCATTTCATACCAAGAAAACACAAAATAATACTAGTTCCTGGTAAAAATAACCACTCACGAAGATTGCTATTAGCTGTCACAATCAGCAAGTATTGTAATGGGCTGCCAGGAGAGTCATTCAGGTGGAGATGATTTATATTATTGCAAGTGCATCATTTATTAAAACTATCATAACACTGACATTACAGTACATTGCCTCTGCTTTCATTTACTTTGTAGCAGGCAGAGACTCAGCCAACAAGAAAACTTTCTCAGTTTATGGTTAGTCTGAAATATTTTGTGGCATTAGTATTGTTGAATATAGACAATGATTTAGAAAAACGTTTCCCAAACCATAGTCTGTAGAAAATCGGTAGTCTGCAAAAACATGATGAGTGGTCCATAAATCATCCTGTAGTCCTTCCTCTTTTCAATTAAGGGTATAACAATAAGTGCATGGGGTGGTCCACAAAATATTTGAGAACTCATATGGGTGCACTGGCCAGGAAAAAACTGAAGATTAAGATGTAGAAGAAAGGGGGTTCAAGGCTACATCCCTTCTCACTATAAGTTATGCTGGGGTGGGCATTTACCCCCACCTCCCCATGGAAACTGTTTACATAAACGAAATACATATTATTCAATCCAGAGGGAAAAAAACAAGCAAGCAAGAGCTTGTCTGACTGTAGCCTGGTAGTGGGGACATTTACCTAGCAGCAAGTAGTCTTGTGTTCTAATTCCTGCTCCAGTGGCCATGTCTCTATTTTATTATCATTGAATAAAATACAGACTAAATTCTCAGAGCTGGGTCTGGGAACTAGGTCTCCCAGTTCCCCGGTGAGGGCCTTAATCACTATATTAGACAGTCATGTGTTCTCTCCTTCTCTGGCCTAATACATCTTGATTGTCTTATCTGAATGCTTCCCATCCCCTCCAAAATGGTTATAGAATGATTGTTACCTCCTTCAAAGTAAGATATGTAGGTTGGAGTCTTCTGAAGCAGGGGAAAGAAATAAACTTGGGCCTTACACATCAGAAGTGAGTGCTCTAATCACTTCACTACTAGGTGAAGGTGATAGGGATGTGGACAGGAAGCACCAGACTACCCCTGCTATTGGCATTTTAGAAGACTGGCCCCTGAAAAGATCCCTGTTTTTTTTAAGAAAAGTGTTTAGTCACCTTCTTTCATGAGAGGTTCAAGCTGTGTATTCTGAGTCTGCAAGATCCTAGGCAGATACACAAGCAGGGAAATCACTTTGCAGGGGATTTCCCTCTGGGAGTTTCCACTCTCTTGGCTTCAAGATGCCGACTGGGAAAATCCCTTATAAAGGGATTTCTCAGCAGACGTGGGGTGCATGTCTGCAAGTGCTGAACCCCATTTTGGAGACATGTGCTCCATCAGGGTGAAGCCCCAGTTTTCATTGGTTATACAGATGCATCCCAGAGATTCCTGGGACATGTCTGTATAAGCAAGGGAACTGAGGCTTACAGCTACTAAGGTTTGAGGGCCCAATCCTGCCTGGGAATTTCTGTGGTGTGCAGGACCAGGGACCCTCAAGCTCATGGATCCCCTACCCCCGGTGGCTGGAGAACACAGACATGCTTTCCCCTACATAAACAAATACATGTGGGCTGCAATAAAGTGGTCCAATTTATTACTATTTGTTTGCAACCATTTGTGGGATGATAGAAGGTATGCATGTCTATTTGCTTTTACTTTGTACCACCATAATTATTTTTTAGCAGCACAAAGGTGTTGCCTCTTTCCACTTTAAGTCTACTTGGATCTAGTTCTCAGTGGCTGAGAAATGGGAGCAGCTGGGCGTCATTCCTTATCTAGGATGCAGCTGCCACATATAAAGTGTGGAAGGGGAAACTAATTGGAATGAGTGGTTGTGTTTGGAAAGAGAAATGTGGAAATGTAAGATAAGACTAAGTAACATGAGAACATTAGCTACTAAGAGAATTAAATTCCAATGTGAATTTACCTTAATATTGAAATATTTTGTTGTTGGGTCACTAAATACTATGTGCTCTACTATTATGCAACAAAATATCATACATGGAAATGTCTAAGGCTGAAAACTACATTTTCTATCTAATGGGTTCTAAATTACACATAAATGGTGCAATTTTAAAAGGTGATGCAATTTCTTCTGTCACAATCTCTTGTAATTTGGGGGCTAGTTCCATTAAAATGACAATTCTTTACAAATGGACTACAATTCTGCAAGATTCTGAAACAGTCACCTGTTGTGCTATTGCATACAAGCTAAGATTTTATTTTAGGGTTTTTATGCTGTCTCAATTTATAAAACTGCTGCTAAATAGATGTGTTGTCTGTTTCTATTACAAATTCATTATCCGAATATGCCTACATAAGAAAGCACTAACCTATGAAAGAGGGCAGTCTACCATTTCACAGCATGCTTTATTTCCCACCTTCTTCTTAAAACAGGCTTACTTACACATCTGTCTATGTGACTCAGACGAATAGTTCTGATTAATTTAGTAGATATTTCCTATATAAATAAAATTACTATAGGGCAATGTCATTGCATGATTTGGCCCTTTAGATTATAAAGCCCCCAGGGTACAAAGAGTGATTGCATGGGGTTCTGGGGTTGGTGACAGGTAAGTCCCTCCCCTGCCCTTCCTACGTCTTTTTGCCTCTATTCCCTGCCTGCCACTTCCCCACCAGGTGTCCCTTGATGGCCTGGGGAAAGAGCACACTGTGCTATACAACAGAAGGAGAATATGACTGCACCATTGGACCCCCCTGGATCTACCCATGTGATTCTGTTCAAGTCCTGACAATCCATAAAACTTTGTAATGTCACCTCACCCTTAAGACTGAGTCACAGAAATCATGGAGGAGAAGAAGAACCTACACTCCTTTTATATTAACAGGTTTTTTTTCATGGATTTGAGCAAGGTGGAATGAAAATACACTTAGGTGACTAAGTCTGTTTTCGCACCTGATAGAATAGTATATGTCTTAAACTGTCTGCCTGTATTTTCAGGCTACTCCACCTTTCTCACTCATAATTAGTAGCACTAAATAAGTTACTTGCATTTCCACATCAGTACAATGGGATATATCAAACACATGTCCAGCCATAAAAGTCTAACTCTTGGAATATTTTTAATGTACCTCTCATGGTCCCATGATATACTCCTTTGGATTTAATACTGGGGAACTATGCAGCTGATGATTAGAGCAATGGAGAGTAGTAATGACACAACAAGCACTGCTGGCATATTAGACTAGAGTCTCAAGTCTGCTCTATTCTATTTATTTGAGGGTGGCAGTCCACAGTCGATAAATTCATCAAGTTAGAAGAGTAAACTCCTACTCTCTTTCCTTGCAGCTGCTGCCATAGCAGTGTGGGGGAAGTAGAGAGACAATTTTTGAGGTAGGGATTTTGTGACAAAAGCTCATTTTGCTTCAGCAGCCCCCAATGTAAAATGGTCTCTTCAGGACCATAATAAACTAGAGCATGTTACAGTAGGTCCCCTTGTGCATAGGCAAGTTAACCTGTATGTCAGGGACAAAACAGAGTTGGCTACCCATCTCTCTGATGACTTCCACTCTACCGGGCAACACTGGAGCTGGATGGAAAATAACCTAGTTTAGTAGTTGTTGCTGCAAGGTTAGGAGCCTTTGCTAATATGTAGTAACAGGAAATACAGAAATTTAATCTGTTTTACTGAAGGACTTGCTATGGAAGAAATCTAGTTTTAAGATGGCATGAAATAAAATCATGTCATGCCAGCATTTTTAATGAAATGTGAATGAAAAAAATCTACCTTACAGGTGATGACACAAGGAGAGAAGTTGAAAAATCTCACAGTATAAACTCTCATGCCAACATGTAAATAGTCATGGGTGGTGGGTTTTTCCAGTACATTTCATATTATAAACTTATCAATATTATTTTCTCATTATTCTCTGCACTTTCATGCTGTGCTTTAGTGTGGAGACTTTGTTAAACACCTAAAAGAAGCATTATTTGTTAATATTTCTTCTCTAATTACTCTTATCCAGGTTTCTTATTATTAACAGCAGGTGGATTATACAAATATGATCACATGATTCAGTAGCAGTATCATCTGTTTAATTAGCAACATCTGACACAGCATGCATTGACTGTATAATTGCGCTGCCATGTTTGGCACAAATGATAGATTGATGTTTTGAATGAGCTTTCACTACTTCTTGAATTCAAATATATATTCTTCCCCACAACTCATTGAAAACCTCAGCCTATTACTGCATTCAGTTTAATTCTTAGATTCTTAGTTCTAAAGTAGTCCAGATATTGATCACTTTCCAGAGTGCTGTCTCCTGAGATGGCTGATGTATCAGTTTTAGCTTGTAATTGCTATCTGACGTGATCCTAATTTTGTAAACCCAGGCTAAAACTACTGGTGATGTTTAACTAGTGATTCTCTGCTGACAGTTCCATTTCTACTGAGCACTAAAGGGCTTTCCTTAAAATGGTGGGGTATTGAAAAATAGCTTTGTCCTAATCCCTGAAAATTGTCAGGCTCATCAGGTTTTGATAGCACTTGTTTGAGGAAATGTACTTTTTAAGTCTGTTTAATAAAATGTCATCCTTTTATTTGAAATGTTACATTTCCATCAACGCTGTATTTTTTCTTTGCTTTATTTAACAGAGTTAAATGAAGATAAAGGGTCTATATGGACCCTGTATATGGAATAGCTGTATCTGTGTAATAATTTTGAATGGCAAGATAATAGGATTCCTGCTGTCCATTATTTGTCTCCTCTGTAGGTGAGAATTGAATGGACAGAGGAAAAGGAACTAGCAATAGCCTGCTGTATTTTAATTTTACATGTAGACATAGAATTGATATTAAAGGATGACAGAAGCATAGGAAAGCAGGGGCGGAAGGGACATCAAAAGATCATATAGTCAGCCCCCTACTCAAGGCAGGATCAGCCCTGACAAAACCCTCCTAGCCTGTTCTTGAAAGTTTCCAAGTATGGAATTTCTCTAGGTAGGCTGTTCCAATGCCAGCCCACTTCTATAATCAAATAGTCTCATAGTTCCTCCTCATTTATATCCTAAATTTCCCCTGCCGCAGCTAGATGCCATTATTCCTAGCCACAAAGGAAAGCACATCTCCATCTTTTCTATACTCACCCTTCAGGTATTTGAGAACTGTTATCAAATTTTCCCGTAGTCTTCTCTTTAATAAACCTAGTTCCTGCAGCCTTTCATCATAAGTCATGCTTACGAGGACCCTAATCATTTTTGTTGCTTCATGCTAGATTTTCCAAACGATCTACATTTCTTGACTTGCGGGGCCCTCAGTACTCCAGGTTAAGCTTCATCAGTGCTGAATAAAGCTGAAGAATCACTTCTTTTGATTTTCAATTGACACTCTTATTAATACCAACCAGGATGATATTGTCTTTTTCTTGCAACAGAAGTTCAATACTGACTCATATTCAAAAAGGATGTGGAGAAGCTTGAGAGAGTCCAGAGGAGAGCCACGCGCATGATCAGAGGTCAGGAAAACAGATCTTACGATGATAGGCTGAGAGCCATGGGACTCTTTAGCCTGGAAAAGCGCAGGCTCAGGGGTGATCTGATGGCCACCTATAAGTTTATCAAGGGTGACCACCAGGATCTGGGGGAACATTTGTTCACCAGAGCGCCCCAAGGGATGACTAGGTCGAACGGTCACAAACTCCTGCAAGACCGTTTCAGGCTGGACATAAGGAAGAATTTCTTTACTGTCCGAGCCCCCAAGGTCTGGAACAGTCTGTCAGCGGAGGTGGTTCAAGCACCTACATTGAACACCTTCAAGAGTAAATTGGATGCTTATCTTGCTGGGATGCTATGACCCCAGCTGACTTCCTGCCCTTTGGGCAGGGGGCTGGACTCGATGATCTCTCGAGGTCCCTTCCAGCCCTGATGTCTATGAAATATTCAACTTACGGTCCACTGGAACCACAAAGCCCTTCTCTGCAGTAGTACAACCAAGCCAATCACTCCCAAGTCTGTATTTGTACATGCAATTATTGCATCTCAAGTGCAGGATGTTGCACTTGTTCTTGTTGAATCTCATATAATTGATTGTGGACCAGTTCTTCAGTCTATCCAGGTCATTCTGGATCCTAGTCCTGCCCTGTGGAGTGTCAGCACTGTAGAGTTATCTCTGATTGTGGCAGATTTCATATTTGAAGTGTTTCAAAAGATGAATCATGTGAACGTACATGCCCTTTGAAGCAACCTGAGGAAAGCTCAAGTGCTCCAGAAGAGTATTGGTGGAATGAGGCACTATTTAGAGATACTTCAGTAATTACCTATGCATCCTATGTTAAGCATAACAGGGGTGCCATCCTACAGAGCTCTAGTCCTACCACACTCCTGCACAGGGGAATGGAGAGGAAGAGTAGGATAACGTATCAATGAGAGTTTACTAGTGTTCCACTCCCACATTCCCAGAGATTCCTCATTCTCTCAGAGCTGAAAAACTGGAGTTTTTTCCCTTTTTCCTCCCTTTCCCTCACTCCTTCCCCACTAGAACCAGTAGACCTTCAAAAAGGGAAAAAAAGAGGACCCGGGAAATTACAGGCCAGTTAGTCTTACCTCAATCCCGGGTAAGCTCTTTGAAAAAATTATCCTGGCACACATCCAGGAGGGCCTTGCGGGGGAATGTATGCTCAGGGGCAACCAACATGGGTTCATCAGTGGCAGGTCTTGTCAGACCAACCTGGTGGCCTTTTACGATCAGGTCACCAAATCATTAGACGCAGGGGTTGCTGTGGATGTAGTCTTTCTGGACTTCCAGAAGGCTTTCGACACTGTCTCTCACCCTGTCCTCATCAAAAAGCTGGGAGACTGTGGTGTCGATGCCCACACCGTCAAATGGGTCGCCAACTGGTTGGAGGGCCGCACCCAGAGGGTGGTAGTGGATGGGTTCTTCTCGACCTGGAAGGACGTGGGCAGTGGGGTTCCGCAGGGCTCGGTCCTCGGGCCCGCACTGTTCAACATCTTCATCAGTGACTTGGATGAGGGGGTAGAAAGCACCCTGTTCAAGTTTGCTGATGACACTAAGATGTGGGGGGATGTGGGTGCACTAGAAGGGTGCAACAGGCTGACCTTGACAGGTTGCAACGGTGGGCGGATGAGAATAGGATGGGGTTTAACACTGATAAGTGCAAGGTGTTGCACATGGGGAGGAAGAACCGGCACCACACTTACAGGTTGGGGAACTCCCCTCTTGCCAGCACGGAGACGGAAAAGGATCTTGGAGTCGTCATTGACTCCACGATGAACATGGGCCGGCAGTGTGGGGAGGCAGTCAAGAAGGCCAACCGTACCCTGTCATGCATCCACAGATGCATCTCGAGCAGGTCCAGGGAGGTGATCCTCCCCCTCTGTGCGGCACTGGTCAGGCCGCAGCTGGAGTACTGCGTCCAGTTCTGGGCGCCACACTTCAAGAGGGACGTGGACGATATGGAAAGAGTTCAGAGGAGGGCCACTCGTATGATCAAGGGTCAGCAGGGCAGGCCTTATGAGGAGAGGCTACGGGACCTGAACCTGTTTAGCCTCCACAAGAGAAGGTTAAGGGGGGACCTTGTGGCCTGCTACAAACTGGTCAGGGGGGATCAGCAGGTATTGGGGGAGTCCCTGTTCCCCCGTGCGCTGCCAGGAGTGACCAGGAATAACGGTCACAAGCTGGCGGAGGGTAAGTTTAGATTGGATATTAGGAGGCGCTACTTCACAGTCAGGGCGGCTAGGGCCTGGAACCAGCTTCCAGGGGAAGTGGTGCAGGCTCCTAGCCTGGGGATTTTTAAAAGGAAGTTAGATGAGCACCTTGCCGGGGTCATCTGACCCCGGTGCTCTTTCCTGCCAAGGCAGGGGGTCGGACTAGATGATCTACCTAGGTCCCTTCCGACTCTAGCTACTATGAAACTATGAAACTATGAAACCAGGGACCTCTTCATCCCCATTCCGTATGAGTAGATACAGAGATTTTAGGGGTTTAAATTGAGCCAAAAATGGCAGGCATGATCTAAGTTATTTCACCAGAGCCAGTAAACTAACTTAGACCAGGAAGGGGTTGACCCTATCTGTCATACACCCACACACATTGGGAGCAGAGCCCTCAGGCTGGCAAACTCCAGCCACTTGCCCTAAATTTGAGACTGAGTTCTTTCAATCTGCCCAAACCATGACAAGGTTATTTTTAGCTCCCCCAGTCCCCAACCCCTGGACAGACAACCCTCTCACAGACTTATTAAGCCCCCTACAGTCCTGCCAGCCTCCCCTGATCCCAACAACCCTGTCCTGGATCTATCAGCCCCCATCATAGACCTGCTAGCCCCAACCTCAATAATACCTGTCTCTCCCACTACCCTGAGTTACTTATATCAGGTTCCCCTTGAGGCTTCTGGCACCAGTGAACAGTCCAAGATCACAACTTACTTTAAACTGTGTGATGCTAGCCTCAGTACTGCAAACATTTTTTGTGTCCTATATCTGTTTGCCTGGTTCCAGCTGGGGATGTGGGTAATGATTAGGGGGTCCCTGGTTTCTAGATTCAGGTGAGGGGATGCTGCAGCAGAGTGGAGGTAGATCAGTAGAAGAGCACTTGTTGACAGTGGCTCCATTTTCCTCATGCTGCAGAGTGGATGGGTGGGAAGCAGAGCTGTAGCCCCATGAAATAGACAGTTTACTTTT
Source organism: Crocodylus siamensis (assembly GCF_052110815.1). Taxonomy (NCBI): domain Eukaryota; kingdom Metazoa; phylum Chordata; order Crocodylia; family Crocodylidae; genus Crocodylus; species Crocodylus siamensis. The sequence goes on along the minus strand of NC_143395.1, from coordinate 40,719,729 downwards.
CTCACGTTACTCTCTAAGGAGAAGTTATAATGGAGTTGCAAGTCTCTGTAGCCCTTTGCCACACCTCCTGGCTGGAAAACACTCTGCTGCATGTACCTGTGGTAATTGTGAAGCACTCTAGCTGACAGAGGCCTATATGTCTATCCGGCAGCTGAAACATTACATTTTTTAAAGTGTTTTCACTGAATTGATTTAATCATTACAGGTTAGTCTAACCTGGCTAGGCTAAACCAGTTTGTAAGTGTACAGACATCCCATAAATGCCAGCACATGCCTGAAGTGGCTACACGCTTGGGGGTGCTAGAGCAGCTCTCCCTTCCCTTCCCTAGGGCTGAGCTGGGGGGGGGGGCATGGCCAGGCCCCTGCAGGATGCTCTGCTTAAAGCTGGGTCCCCCCTCACACACGTGTTGATAACAGAGCATTTATCAGCTCTGTTATCAGCATTTATCATCCCGTTAGAAAACAGCGCCTCTCTCATTCGTTCAAGCTCTTCTTAAACAACTGTTTCCAAGGAAGGAAAGGAGGGAGATTACCAGCTACCTGTTGATTAGCTCCAAAAAGCACTAAGAGGACACAGTCCTGTCTGTCTTCATCCTGTCTGCCACAGCACAGACCATATCCAGCATGTTGTATGCTAGCTAATGCTGGGAGGTGTCTGTGTAAGGCAAAGGGGAGTGGGGGAACCCCTGCTTAGCAGGGAGTGGTGAGGGGAGGAGCAGGGGAAAGCCAGGCAGAGGCCTGCAGTCTCTGCCAGAGCTCCAGCCATAGAGCAAGGGGAGAGGCCAGCCCTGCTCTGAAACAAGGAGCCCAGCCCAGCCCAGCCCAGCCCAGAGAACACACCAGGATGCTGGGGGACTCTGGTTTAACTTAAACCAAGAAGGGGTCTGAGACAGACAATGCATAAACTGGTTTGCCCCAAGTCAGTTAAGTCTGATATTACATTCAACTAGGTTTATCTCAAACTGGTTTCAGTCATTTTAAAACTGGTTTATGTGCACTGAACATCTGTTCTGTTATAGGTTTAAATAGTTTCTAATCACTTAAGTTTATGTGTAGTGTCTTTCCCTAGTCCTGTAGAACAGAGACTAAAGACACTATTTAATTATGAGAAGGGTTGAAGGAATGAGAAGGATGTTATGGGGGAAGACAGAAGGTTGTTCCTTTTAGAACTTTCCCGCCAGAGCAGTCTCAATCATTTACTCCACACCCCCTATTTGATGTAGGGAACCCTGAAGACGGACTGTACAACGATTACCAGTGTATGGATGCTGAGACAAAAACTTCTTTGTGGAAGGTCGAGACCCTAGGTTTTAGGAAATTGTGGTTAATTATGGAATGTTTTTTAAAATACAGAAGTTTTTTCATGATATATCAAGAACATATGGTAGTAACTAAGTATCCAGAAAGATGCAGAGCTACATGTGTAAAGCTAGGAAGGATGAACAGCTTTAAACTATCAGAATTAAGGTTTGGTGCAATGCGCAGGAATTGTGGAAGCATTTCAAACAGAGCTTCTTGTTGTATATGACTGCAGTGAATGCAAACACAATAAGCATGCCAAGAAAGTTGCCTTATTAATTGTAGTTTGTGAAAAGGCCCTTGTTACTTATAATAGTTTCCAGCTAGCTTTCACCTACAGACACAATTGATTTTGATAGGGTCCTAGCACAATTTAAACTTTACTGTGCACTTAGGAAAAAATTGCTTTCTGTTTAGGAGTGCAAAGGCACAAGAAAGTATTGAGAAATGTGTTTCAGACTTGAAGCTTGACAGACAATATTCCAAGATTACTTAGGAAATCTGCTGAAGGGACTGAGAGTGGTGGGTGGAGAAGGATAAATATAAAGATGAGAAACTAACTGTGTGAGGAAGGACACTAACAAATAGGCTTTATATAACTATATAGAAGGGGAGGAATGTGAAAAGCTATAATTCATCTGTGGGTTGAGGGAATGCAGTCTATCTCAAGCACAACCATTTTTGTTAGGGAGTACAAATAAAAGAACTAAATGCAGTAAAGGAATCCCCTGCTGAGACATTTCACATTGCTCCCAGAGAGCAAGTGTCATGGGAGCTGGCAGCTATAGGATTGAGAGAAAATTGTATATTTACTAAGCAGAGTATTGGAAATGACTGCCCAAGTCCAGTGACTTCAGCACTAGGGAATCTATAGCAGAGACTGAAAGTCAAACATCAAAGTTAAGGAATGATATAACAAGCAGGGACAAAAACTGTTTTGAGAGCAGGGGGAAGGGTGAGCAGCATGTGCAGGTTCTGAGGGGTGGGGGGGCACAGGATCTTATCCAAAATAGTCCCTGGCTGCTGCCCATGCTGCCCATGCCACCACATGCTCTGCTTACCTTGGATCTTGCTCTTAAAGCAGCAGCAGTGCCGTGTCCATGCACTGACTGCTGCTGCAAGAGCAACGATGTAGGCCTACTCTTGATGCTGGGGTACAGACTCTGTGAGGATGGGGGATGATTTTGGCACCCCTCCTAAGTCAGCTAATACCTCTCTCCCCTGCTGCCCACTGCCCAATTAAGCTACTAAAGTAGGCAACTTGCCTTCATAAGAGGCAAAACATATATACAACTTGGTGCAAAGTCTATTATGAACCGAGACTTTAAATTAAACAAAATCGTTCTGCATTGCACATGTTAGAATGGGGAGGAAACCCATTCCTTAACACAAATTCTTGTTCATTTGAAGGAACTATATCAGAAGACTGAAGATCATTCACCACAAAGAAGTGGAGTTTTGCAGAATTTCAAAGGAATAATACTATGAGTAAACGTCTAGACAGTTAAAAAAATATGCAAAAAATTCTTGTAGATTCAAACAGTGTACAACACCTCTTTTGAGTATACTGCACTGTTTGGATCTTTTCAGCTGTCTGGATAGATCAGAAAAGGGCTTACAAAGACCCTGACTTGGAAAACTGGGATGCAAAGGGAAACTGTCCTGTCCCCTTCCCCTTCCCCTCCTCCCCCCGTACTGCCAAATAACTAAAGTAAACTGTATGAACAGTCCTGATATCCAGCATTAGGCAGTGCACCAACCACTAGGCTGAAGTCATGCACTGATCTTTCTTTTCTTGTGCATAGAGGCATAGCTTTAACAGGTACAGCAGAGAGTGCTCCTCTCACCCAGATTGCCTGCATCCTGTGGCACTTCTACACATGACATCATTAACATGTACACATGATGAAAATGTCACTTTGTATGGTTTAATGGCATCACACTATACATGCTCAAGAGTTTGGGGGGTTTAAATGACTTTGCATTGTTGGCAACTAAACAACATCCAGATGTCATTTCATTTCCAGTGACACGTCACAGCTGTCAGCTCATTCCCCGCCCCCCGCCCACCCCTGTCCCACAGCCCTGGCTGTGGGAGAGGCAGGCAGGCTCCACAGAAAAAAAGATCAGGCCCCTCACTGCTTCTGCCTTCAATGTGTGCCTAGTGAAGGCAGAAGCAGTGAAGGAGCTGATCCTTTTTTTTTTGGCGGATCCTGCCTGCTTCTCTTGTGGCCAGTGGGTAAACTGCCAGACGGGCTGAATGGCCCCGGAGGTATGAGGGCCCTGGTCCTTCCCTCCACAGTGATGACACTCCTTGGGGCTGCCCAGGCAGGCTGGTAGTGGGCCAGGTGCTGCCCCAGCTTGGAGGCAGCACCCACCCCAATCCAACTCTTCCCTGACCCGGGTGGGGGGGTGGTGCCGCCACCATGGAGGGAAGGACCAGAGCCTCCTACAGCTCAGGGGCCACTCAGCGCACTGGTAGCTTACCCCCCAGCCACAGGCAGGCTCCGACAAGAAAAAAAAGGATTGGGCGCCTCACTGTAACATAATGGAAAAATTGAAATGGCAGGCTTCAGTTGAAAACCCACCATTTCAATTTGGGGGGCACAGAATGCAACCTTGGGGATTAAACCCCTGTCATGTATACAAGCACCCGTAAGGTAATTAAAATAATCTCAGGCAAAGGAGGGAATTGACTCTGGGCTTCCAGCTCCTGGACAAATGCTTTAATCACAACATTCTGTGTGGTGTGGTGTGGTGTGGTGTGGTACAGTATACCATGAGTGGGGAGAAGGGTTGTGTGATGTATGATTGTTTTTTGTGGACACACTATGCTGAAAAAATATGTTAGCCTGGTCATACCTTCATGTACAACAGCTGCAAATCACTGGAAGGTAATGACCACTTACAGCATGTGTTAGGATATAAGCCTTGTCTGAAAAGGAATAATTCTAATGTGTGTTTTCTTGTATTTTAATTGCACTTAGTAAGATTTAAGTTGAACAAATGGTAGCACTTTTTGATGTGATTTGAGAACTTATATTGTGTTGGATCCTCTGGGGAGCTTGAGTAGAAGAGTGCTTTGTTCCTGGATCTGAATAGGCATCAAGTTTGTGCCAAAGCTGAAACTCCTCAGTTCAGGGCATGGCCAAAAGCAGAGATCTTAGATTCCTGAGGAATATAATATACTCAAAGAGAGCTAGCAGGGTAAGGCACCTCCAGAGTTAGGCAGCAGATGAGCAGGGATTTCTTTTGTTGCCTTGAGTCTCTTGGACCTAGTCCTCAGTCACAAATAAATTAAGTAGAGCAAGGACTTTCTCTCCCTTTCCTCTATCAATGCTTGAATTAATTTCAAACCATGCATCTTCTTGCATCAAAGCAATTTGATATTGATAATATAACAGATCTCTGGGTGTATAACTCTACCATATAGTATTGTCCTCAACTATTTTATGGTGGAGTCATTTACTGTGCCAAAATACATGGGTGGTGTAATTAACAGGTGTTAATTGTGCCTGGTCAGCCCAGACAGCTGGGGGCCTGCTCCACCCCTGCTCATTGCTGCTGTCCTGAGCACACATGCTGATGCGACACCCGGGAGTTAGCTTTCTCTGGCTCAAACAGCTCCAGAATGTACTGTATTGTATTAATTGCACATGTAGATGCACCCTTTGGCTGGATCCAGACATGCAGACCTGTATGGTTTGTGGCACTGCAAACCTCTTTGCAGCACCACAAACTGGCCACCCAGCACAATAAAATGCACCCCAAGCTGCAGATTTGCAGTGCAGGGGCAAAGTTTGCTACCAGGGTAGGGGAGGCTGAGGCCAGCAACCGTGCCAGCTGCCTTACCTGGGGTCCTGTAGTCCTGGGGGTTGAGGGAGCTGCAGCTTCATCGCTCCTGTAGCTTGCTTGGCTGGCAGCCAGAGCATGGCTTGGGTCAGCCAGGCTCTAGTTTTGAGTGGTATGCACTGCCTTCACATGTGTCACCCTTCTTTTTTTCTGCACAGGTTTTTTTGACCCCTGGATCTTGGGGTGCTACAAGGTAACAGCCTGCAGAATGCCTGACTGTGCGGTGTGTGGTGCCAACAATGGGTCTATGGTACCACACACCTGTACTCATCTGGATGTAGCCTGTGGGTCCTAGCTGTGGGACTGAGCAAGTGTAAGACACTAAGAACTACCATTAGCATTCCTAAAATAGAAGTGGTATCCTTGCCAAACAAGTATATTTGCAAGGTTATAATATTGTTTGAGATGCACTCTGTTTTTTACTTTTTCCCCTGTATCTAGAATCGTACAGCTCCACTAAGGTGATTTTTGCCCCCTAATACATAGACAGCCTTGGCATCTGCTACCACTGAAATACAAATGTAGATGAGTTCTGAGCCTGAAATCTTTTGATTTTTCTATGCTAAGCAGGTTTGAATGAGCATTCATGTGGAAGTGCTATGTATTTCCTTTCAGGAGGAAAAGATGAAAAAATGTGTATTGTAAATAGCCTAAAGTCCCAACAGATATGTTATGTAGTATAAGCCAGTTAAGCAAGAGAGAGCAAAAATACAGCTTATCACAAATTGGTACCTATGTTTGTGTGTTTTAAGTGATAACTAAAAGAAAGCTGGTGTCCACTAATTGCAAATATACACAAATGTCTTACGTACTGCAGTTATTTTCCATTAAGGTACAAGGACATGCTCTAATATTTGAAATACCACTGCACAGTGACTGTTAGTAAATAAAAGCTGCCAGTCTTTACTTATGGTGTTAACTAACTGGTTTAAGATAAACCTGGTTGAATGTAGTTTATTAGTAAATGTTCAGGATTGTGAATCCAAAAAAGATGACAGATCTGGTAGGGAAATGCATATCACCTGAGCGAGGTCCAGGTTAATTGATTTGGGTCAAACCAGTTTATGCTATGTCTGTCCCAGGCCCCTTCCTGGTTTAAGTTAAACTCCCCCAGCATCCTGGCAGGCTCCTTGCTCCAGAGCAGGGCTGGCCTTTCCCCTTGCTCCCTGGCTGGAGCTCCAGCAGAGATTTATAGACAAAGCAGGGTCTATCTGGCTTTCCCCTGCCCCCCCCCCACCTCTACCCCCCGGTGCTCCCTCCTTAAGCAGGAATCTGCACTTCCTTCCTCTCTCCTTCCCATCTCCCACAGCACAGTACCCAGCCCCCCAACCCCTAAGCATGTGGTATGCTGAGAGGTATCTGTGTGTGTCTCTCTCTCCAATTTCACTGGGACAGGCAGACAGAACAGTGACTGCTTAGGGCTATTGGAGCTAATCAACATGTCAGCCAGTAAGCTGTTTAAGAAGAGTTTGAAGTAAAGAAGAGAGGCTACTGTTTTGCTGATGAGGTGATGATAATCACTGTTATCATCCCCCTGCTGGGTTGCTTCCCTGTCAGTTTGCTGCAGACAGTATGACATAGCAGGGAGGGAGTTTAAAAAGTTCTGTATCATCACAGATGCATACACTGCCTCAGAGTGCTAGCAGAGGCTGGGGTCTGGCAACACCCCCACCCCTTGAGCAGCCATTGGGGAAAAGCCTGGGACCATGCAGGTAAACCTCCCTAATCAGCGGTCCTGCCCAGGCCTGGCCACGTCCCCCTCAGCTCAGTACTGTAAAAGGGAAGGGAGAACTGCTTTAGCACCCACTGGCTTCAGGCCTGAGCCACTGCAGGCATGTGCTTGAATTTCCTCAGTCCAGAGAGAATGTCTGTCCAGTTAAAAACCAGTTCGGCCTAGCCAGGTTAGACTAACCTGTAAAGATTGAATGAATTCAGGCTCAGGCTGTTTGAATGTCTGTCCCTAGCCAAGCTCACAATGTTCATTGTTCATGTTGTTCATATGCTATTTCAGAGGCTTAATGGCTTCAAACAGATGCTTAACTTCAGTTCACTTATTTGTGAGATTTTAGTGTTTGGATCATCCTAATATATTAAGTAAACCTCACACTCTTAAATTTATGGGATGGGATGGGATCCTAAATCACATCAATAGAAATACTTACTTGCTTAAAGTTAAGTGTGTGTGTAAAATTCAGGGCTTAAATGTTTAATGTTTTAGAGTCTTGCAATTGAAAATGAACCAACACATCAAGCTATAAGTCTTCTTGAAAGAAGAACACATTATGCCAAGCACAAACCACAAGTGATTTTTTTTTAAAGTACAAAATTAGAAACACTTGAAGATGTAAGTGAATTGTAAAGAGCCTGTCAGGCCAATATATTACCACAGTGGTACTGCTGAGTAGTGTCCCAGACATGAAGGAAGAAAGCCAAAAGGCAAAAGATGTCGTTTAATTACACTGCAATGTTAAGTCCAAAATGAAGCTCTATTATCATTCTCATTTATTGTTTTCTCTAGGTGGTTTAGGGGCTGCTGGCACACAAAGTGTTTGGATCCCACTCTCACTTGTAAAAGCATGGGAAAAGAGGTTGTTTTCTTACTGCACTTAACAATAAGAGCCCTAATATTTCCCCAGCTTCTTTTTTGGAAAATTCACTTGGAAGCACACAATTGGGAACCACATTCTCTGAAAAAATACCTTTCTGGACATCTGCCACCCAGATACACCAGCAGTTAGTAATTACACTACTCATCTGGCTTCTCAGATGTTCAAAAATTACTTCCCTAAACTCTAGGCAAAATTGGATCCCCTATCCGTTTGCTGCATGCACTTATCTTCCCTGGAAAAAATTGGGCATACAAACAAGCACATACAAGCTAGGATGTTACCTTAGACCAGGGGTCAGCAACACCTGGTATGCGTGCCAAGCATGGCACGTGAGGCCAGTTTCCTCGACATGCACTGGGGCTGGGGTGGGGAGGCAGCAGTTGTTTGCAGTCTCCTGGCTGCAGCTGGCCCCAGCTCTGGGTAGCTCTTGCTAACCGGGAGCCCAAGCTGCTCCCATCAGGCAGCTGGGATGCTACAAGCCCTGCTGCAAGCTGCCGGGGCACCAGAGCCGGGGCCAGCTGCAGCCAGGAAGCTGCAATCAGCTGCTGCCTCCCTACCCCCGTCCCAGTCCCAATGGGCACAGTGCCAGGACTTGCTGCCTTCCTGTAGCCCAGGGCCAGGAGACAGCTGGGGCCAGGGTGGGGAGACAGCAGCTGTTTGTAGCCTCCCAGCTGCAGCTGGCTCAGGTTCTGGATAGCTGCTGATAGCCACAGAGCCCGGGCCGCTCCCAGCACCCGGCTGGGAGGATGGAAGCCCTGCTGCAAGCAGCCTGGGTTCTGTGGGTATCAGCAGCTACCCAGAATATGAGCCAGCTGAAGCCAGAAGGCTGCAAACAGCTGCTGCTGCCTCCCCAGACCCAGCCCTAGGCTCCGGGGGGCAGCAGATACTGGTGATGCTCCCCACTGTGCTGCCCTCACCACTGCTTCTGCAAAGCAGCATGTGGAACCCAGTGCGGGAGGGCACACAGGGATAAAGAAAGCTGCCTGCTACTTTGAGCTCCCCGCTGCCCTGGCCACACTTCTCCTGTAGGCTGGGGCAGCAGTGAGGGGCACAGCCCTGTGTGCTGCCCACGCTGCTCCTGTGCACACAGGGGCAGTGTGACCCGGGCAGCACGGACCTTGCAGCAGCAGGCAGCTTCTCTGTGAGTCCCCTCTGTGCGCTGCTGCTCTGGGTCACACACGCTGCACTCCAGAGGGCCCAGTGGACAGCAGCAGGGCTGGGAACGCAACGCGTGCCCCTCTGCGCGCTGCCACTCTGGGTTGCACATGCTGTGCTCCTGGCCCTGCTGCCCATCCCTGTGCCCTCTGAAGCACAGCATGTGCAACCCAGAGCTGCTGATAGCCATGGAACTGAGGCTGGGGGGGCAGGGGCTAAGGGGCACAAGCAGGGCATCCTGCCATGTACCCCCTGCCCTGTTTTTTTTTTTTCTGGCATGCCAGCACCTTTCAAGGTAGATATTAGGCGGGGAGGAGGGGGGTTGTCACTCTGGCTAAAAAACCTTGCCTACCCCTTGTTTAGAGTGTGATGCTGCATTGCAGCAAAGGCCCATATGCCTGCAATTACCAGTGGTAAATGCAAAAGTAGTAGCTCCCCACTGGCATAGACACTGAGGGGCAAGCAACCTTATGTGTGAGCATGCATATGTACTGTACTGTTATGACTGAGTAGGTGCTGCACTGCAAACTTATACTCTACCTTACCTCATGGTACCTTGTTCATGTGACTCCATGCCCTTATTCAGTATCTGTCTCCATTGTGATGATTGTGGAGATAAAGGGTAAAACATCAGTGAAAGTCCAGACTGAGGAGAAGTCCAGGGCTGTGACTATAACCCTCTGAATATGTGGCTGTTGAGTTTAGACTGCGTTACACTTGCATAGTGTCCTACCCCCCTCTTCATGAACAGAAAAGACCAAGGATGACAAAAGGGCTAATAGTGAGGAGAGGGAGCCCTTGAACAGCAATATATATTAAATCTGAACTTTCTTTTCCAGTCGTCTATATGTTTTATGAGAAGCACCATATGTGAATGTCCAGAAATGACTTTCCTAGAAGGAAATAATTTTTGTTCATGTTGTCCTCTATGCCTCAAGCAGCTAATATAGTTTCTCTGAAGTCAAACTATTACTGAAGAACTACAACTGAATCAAATAGTTACTTAAGCCATTTTAATTAAGTATATGAAAATTAAACTTTTAACAACTTATTTTCCCTGTTTTCCCTAAATCTTAAATACCAGTAAGTATAAAATAATAATAAAGATTAAAAATGTACAATATTGCAATTGACAATTGTTGGGTTAATGTATTTTTAAAATTATGCAGATCCAGGGGGAAACTGCCTAAACCAGGTTCATACAGGTTTTTAGATGCATATCACACCCACCAATTTTAAGTGTCTTTGTAAAGTACCTAATTTTAACTTAATCTGATTCCCTACCAATATACTATGTGGCCAATTTAGCAGGAATTACATTTATAAAAGAAAAAATAGCTGAAGTTTAAGAAGATTGTGAATGTGACAGATGGCTGCCACTTTTTCTAATTCTGTATGGGTTGAAGTAGGGGTGTCTAAGCTGTTTTGAACACAGTGTCATGGGCAGCTTTGGGTGCTCAGTCAAGGAAGGCACCAGAATGGAGACAGTGGGGCTGGAGGCTCTGGCTGCATGGAGTGGAGTGGGGGCAGAATGTGGCTACAAGAAGAGGTGTCAGAATCACCACCAAGAGCTCAATTAACCCTTCCCTGGCTCTCTAGCCGTCTCTGATTGAAGGACTTAGCAACCCAGTGCAGCCTTCCTCCATTCTGGCATCCCAGAGTGCAGACTCTGTATGCCTCTGTGGATTAGAGCTGCACAGGGAAGGGGGAGGGCTTAACTTGTGGCACACCTGCCAAAATGATTGGTCACCACCAGGTTAAAGTATTCTCAGACCTTCAAAAGGGAAAGTTTTGAGTTTGTCATTTCTAATAATATGCTGACAGACTGAAACTCTTACCTGCTGTAATTGCACCCTATTCCTGTAATAAATATATTGCCATGAAAAAGAAAATATGGCAAGAGTTATTTTATCTAAGATGACATTCTGTAAAGGTGAATAGTTCCCAAATGATCAATGGCAGAAAATAAGAATCTGGTTTTGACTGGTAAATATGGGTCACAATCCAATTACTACTCACTATTGGAAAGGAGTCTTAATCAGTAGTGCAAGGATTCTTCCTCTCTCAGATTCAGATTTTCCATTACTGTTAACAAATGTCCTATTAAACGCTACCAAAATTAAAATGGCCCACGTTGTTTTTTTAAAACAGTGCTTCAGGATAGGAGCAGATTCTTTTCTTTGTAAGTATTAAACTTACAAAACACTATTAGTCAACACTGTTTCAGTGATATACAAAACAAAGCCAGGGAAGACTTTGCATTGAAAATGTAAATGTTTAGGTGGATCTGTATGCTCCCTGAGATTCTGCATCCACTTCCAATGATGAGTTGACATATTAAGCAGTTGTAAAGCTGCTCACTGTCAGTCATCTGTTTAAGAAAGAATACCACCTCCTGACTGACAGTTTTTATATCAGCTTGAAATTGACCAAGGAGCTCTTTAAACATGTTATGACAGAAGCAATCTGAACCAGGGCCATCAGAGTTAGAACATGAAATTACCAATGTCAAGTCTTAACTTGAGGTACAGGAGAGAGAATAATGATTTTGTATGGGCCTTATATTGAAGAGAGGAATAAAAAATGTTTTCCGTTTTATAGCTCTCACTTATGGTATAAAATAATGATGTGCTTATGAATACAAGATCACAAAGAAGTAGTTATCAAACCCCCATCTATCCTAAAGTGCAATAAAAGAAATTGTGTTAGTGACATGTGGGAAGTGACTGAAGTATTCCTTTCAATGCTGCTGTGTGTTGATGGATTTGGAGTTTTGAAAGGACTTGATATGACACACTTCATCCGTCCCTGGCAGACAAAACTACAAGTATAGCTGCAGACTCAGGGCAGGTAGATTCCTACGCCTACAGGATGGAAGTTAAAGAAAAGGCATATTCTAATGTAATCTGACTAATAGGAATACAAAGGAAACAAGAAGGCATCTGTAGCAGGTTCAGGGTTATTGCTTAGCTCACAGTACTTTACCAAGTCTCTCTCAGTCTCTGAACACAGTTCATTCCTATATTTCCTGTGCCCACATGTCTCGCAGGAATCCTCCTGCATCAATCGGTGCTCAATAACACAAGTAACCAGCTCTTAGTTTTCACTCATTTTTTTGACTCCAGAAAAATAATAGAACAATTCTTCTGCTGAAAAAAACTCAGACATACCACAACAGGTCAGAACGCTTTTAACACTATAGATTTCTAATTGAAATATCCAGGTTTATCTTCTGAATCATGTTTGCACACCTAAGAGTGGGTGGCAACCAGTGGCACCCTTGAAAGGTTGCACCCCAGGGTGCCATGGTACCTTTATTGAGAATCGCTGTGTAAATGCATATTCCTTGCAAATGACAGATCTGATTCAAACACCCATCTCCCACCTTCTAAGTGTCCTAATCACAAGGCTCTAAACTAAGTTGAGTGGTGAGGAGGCATTTGTCATTGTTACTGTAGAAGCTGTGCCACGTGCTGAAATCAATTTGGTTTTCATTGTCTGGAGGGGCAGGGGGAGAAAATACATTGTTTTGTATCCTAATGGTTGTGTAGAGGAAGGAGTTCTGGGTACAAATTATTCTTCATAATCCATTTTAAAAGTCACTGGACAAAATGTATAATGTAACATACAGAAACAGTGTTGGGAACGGAGACTGGAACCCAAGATCCCTAACAGAGAGATGAGTGCCTTAACTCATTAGGTATAGAGTCATAGAAACATAGAAAATTAGGGTTGGAAGGGACCTCAGGAGGTCATCTAGTCCAACCCCCTTCTCAAAGCAGGGCCAGCCTCAACTAGATCGATCCAGCCAAGGCTTTGTCTAGTCGGGTCTTAAAAACCTCCAAGGATGGAGATTCCACCACCTTTCTAGGTAACCTGTTTCAGTGTTTTACTACACGCCTCATGAGAGTTTTTCCTAAGAGCTAACCTAACCGTCCCTTGCTGCAACTTGAGACCATTGCTCCTTGTTCTGTCATCTGCCACCACTGAGGACAGTCTAACTCCATGCTGTTTCAAACCTCCCTTTTAGGTCACTGCAGATTGCTATTGACCCCACCCCGTTCCCCCCACTCCCGCAGTCTTCTCATCTTTAGTCTAAACATGCCCGGTTCCCTCAGTCTCTTCTCATAAATCATGTCCCAGCCTCCTAACCATTTTCATCGCTCTCTACTAGATTTTCTCCAATTTGTCCACATCCTTTCTGTAGTGCAAGTAGTAATGTGGTAAGTATCCCAGTTCCTAGGTCAATATTCTGCTAGATTTTTATGTAAAAAATTACCCCCACTGCCACAACGTCCTTACCTTCAGGTGATTAAATAGCAGCTGCAGCTGCATTCTTTTCTGTGTTTACTGACACCAATCCTATCAATTTGTGTTGTGTGTTTTCAGAATATACCTACTGAATCCAACCCCTTGATGGGCTTAGGTAGGGAAGGGCATTGTTACACATGGTTTGGGGGTTGGGGTGGGAGGACACTTTAATTACAGTGGCTCTCAGGAACCGCTCTATTTAAAGTGCCCACTCTGTCTCATGTATTCAGCATCCCGCACCTCAAAATGGCAATTGGGCACTTTAACTAATGCTCATTGAACAAGCTTTTGTTAAAGTACCCCCACTACCAAGCATGGGGGACACTGAATACACAAGATAACAAGGGTGCTGGAGCATGCTAATTAGCATGCTCCAGCAGACTCAATTAATCAAGTCTGCTCCAACACTCTGTAATTACAGTGCATCAGAGCAGGCATCCTGCATATCTACAGGCACCCAAAGTGCGTAGTTTTTTGGATCCTGTTCTGAGCTGCTGAGACTGAGCCAGTTCCCTGCATGCGTAGAAACAAAACTCTAGGCACCAAGAGAGCTTGGAGATAAGCAGGTTTATATTTAACAAGTTCAAGTACATCCAGAACCAGATGGCAGCTGGGTGTGGACTTATGGGATGTCAGTCTTAGGCCTAAAGCTTCCTAAACCAGAATTAATTTAATCTAGCGCTGTTCTAAAATGGCAATGAAAAGCCCGTTTTTCTAGAATAATATAAGGGATAAAGCATGTTGTATAAAGAGAGCAGATCGATCTCTTTGCATTGAGATATAATGTGCAGCTGCTGATAAGAGGGTTGGGAATGCAGAATCAAGCTGGTGCTTCCTGGCAGTGGGATGAGAAATGGATGTTTTAATTAAAACGTTATTTTCAGACATGATTCAGTTTTTATACATAGCTAGGCAGTGCTTTTTACACTGTGAACTTTAAGATTGCTGTGCTGAGCAAAAAGCTTTCTTTTATCATTAGCCTACGCTGCATTTTTTCTTTTAGTATTTGCCTTAGTGACTAAGTGGTTAGTCTTTCATGGCTCTTAAGCATTCACATATTTATATTAATTTCTATGTTTATAAATGCTGAAGACTTTACCATATAAATATACTGACTGGTTAAAATAATATGTCATCTTGGTTAATTTATTTCAGTACTTAATTTGACTGACCAGTCTTTCTTTATAATGATGAAAAATAATATACATCAATACTCTTTCTTTGTAACCTGTATTTTCTATTTCTAATATTTGTGTAGGAGGCACATACATCCACAGGGATATGAAATTTCCCCAAACATTAAATACATGCTAATTGTGAAAAGGCAATCGGGACTCATAGTTTCATAGTTTCTAGGGTCGGAAAGGACCTCAGTAGATCATCTAGTCTGACCCCCTGCCATGGCAGGAAAGAGTACTGGGGTCAAACGACCCCAGCAAGATGTTCATCTAACCTCCTCTTAATAACCCCCAGGGTAGGAGCCAGCACCACTTCTCTTGGAAGCTGGTTCCAGACCCTAGCCGCCCTGACCGTGAAGTAGCGCCTCCTGATAGCTAGCCTAAATCTACCCTCTGCCAGCGTGTGACTGTTATTCCTGGTCACTCCTGGCAGTGCTTGGGGGAACAGGGACTGCCCCAATGCCTGCTGGTCCCCCCTGACTAGTTTGTAACAGGCCACTAGATCCCCCCTCAGCCTTCTCTTGTGGAGGCTGAACAGATTCAGGTCCCTCAGCCTCTCCTTACAGGGCCTGCCCTGCCGTCCCCTGATCACGCGAGTGGTCCTCCTCTGGACCCTCTCCATGCTGTCCACATCCCTCTTGAAGTGCGGCGCCCAGAACTGGACGCAGTACTCCAACTGTGGCCTGACCAGTGCCGCAAAGAGGGGGAGGATCACCTCCTTGGACCTGCTCGAGATGCATCTGTGGATGCATGACAAAGTACAGTTGGCCTTTCTGACTGCCTCCCCACACTGCCAGCCCATGTTCATCTTGGAGTCAATGATGACCCCCAGATCCCTTTCCGCCTCTGTGCTGACAAGAGGGGAGTTCCCTAACTCCCGTGGTGCCGGTTGTTCCTCCCGAGGTACATCACCTTGCACTTGTCTGTGTTGAATCCCATCCTATTCTTGTTCGCCCACCCTTGTAACCTGTCTAGGTCTGATTGTAGCCTGTTGCATCCTTCCAGTGTGCCCACGTCCCCCCACATCTTAGTGTCATCAGCAAATTTGAACAGGGTGCTTTTCACCCCCTCGTCCAAATCACCGATGAAGATGTTGAACAGTGCGGGCCCGACGACCGAGCCCTGTGGAACCCCACTGCCCATGTCCTTCCAGGTTGAGAAGGACCCATCCACTACCACCCTCTGGGTGCGGCCCTCCAGCCAGTTGGCTACCCATTTGACTGTGTGGGTGTTGACACCACAGTCCCCCATTTTCTTGATGAGAACGGGGTGAGAGACAGTGTTGAAAGCCTTCCTGAAGTCCAGGAAGACTATGTCCACTGCAACCCCTGCATCTAATGATTTGGTGATCTGATCATAAAAGGTGACCAGGTAGGTCTGACAGGATCTGCCACTGATGAACCCATGTTGGTTATCCCTAAGCATGCAGTCCCCAGCTGGCCCCTTGTGGATGTGTGCCAGAATAATTTTCTCAAACAGCTTGCCTAGGATTGAGGTAAGACTAATTGGCCTATAATTTCCCGGGTCCTCCTTCTTCCCCTTTTTGAAGATGGGAACCATGTTGGACCTCTTCCAGTCCTCGAGCAGCACACCAGAGCACCACGAGTGCTCGTAAAGCCGTGCCAAGGATCCTGCAATGACCTCGGCCAATTCCTTTAGAACTCTAGGGTGGAGATCATCCGGACCGGCTGACTTGAATACGTCCAGTCCCTTCAGAAGTTCCCTAACTAGTTCCTCACTAACCCTTGGCCCAGGTGTGTCTCCTCTGGGGCCTGAGGGGGGCCCAGCAGGGAGGTGACTGTTCTGGTCTCTACTTAGGAAGACGGAGGCAAAGAAATCCTTAAACATGTTAGCTTTGTCGTCTAGTGTGACGACCAAATTTCCCAACGTGTCCTGCAGGGGCCCCACATTACCCGGAACCTTCTTTTTATCCCCTATGTATTTAAAGAAGGACTTCTTATTGTTCTTGATCTGGGAAGCTAGCCCTAATTCCATCTCAGCCTTGGCCTTCCTGATTGCCCCCCTATATCCCCGAGCGACTGCAGTATAGTCCTCTCTAGTGATGTCCCCTTCTTTCCATTGGGTGTACACCACCCTTTTAGCAAGGAGACATTCCTGGATGCTCTTGGTGAGCCACTCATAGTAAAGTTGATATCTTTTATTAGACGAACAACACCAACAACTCTAATTGTGAAGGCCTTCAAACACCTAGTTGTTCCTGCCTATATTCATAAGGCACTTCTTTCGGAAAAGATTGCTGCTGCATCTCTATCCATGTCTCACAAAAAGTTATATATTTACATGTGTCTAAGGGTATGTACGACTGTTATATTTAGGTTGATCTAAACAGCCAGGCATGCATGTGTTCACAGGGATTATGTCACCCTAAAAATGGTGGGTGCCTGTACAGGAACACAGAGATTGCTCTGTTCTGGTGTAGTTCCAGTTCATTGACTCAACTGAATCTGTTGAAGTATGGTAATTACTGTGCTCCAGCAGCCTCCTGTGTCTTGTGTATCAGTGTCCCCATGCTTCAAAATGGCAGCAACTGTGCTTAAACTAAAACTCATTGAATGAGGTTTAGTTCAAGCAAACCCACCAACCCCACCTTCTGCCAACACCCCCATACCTGCTAGCCCTTCACCAGGCACAAAGAAAAGTTCATCTCCATCCTTTCTATAATCACTTTTCAGGTATTTGAAGACCGTTATTAAATCTCCCTTCAGTCATCTCTTCTACAGACTAAATAACCCCAGTTCTTTTAGTCTTTCCTCATAAATCATGATTCCCAACACCTAATCTTTTTTGTTGCTCTCCACTGAACGCTTTCCAATCTGTTCACATTTTCACACTTTTCTTGAAATGTGGTGACCTAAAACTGGACACTCTACTTCAGGTTAAGCCTTAGCAGTGCTGTATAAAATAGAAGAATCATTTCCATTGATTTTCAAGTGATATTCCTATTAATATAATGCAGTATGCTTTTGGCTGTTTTTTGGAACAAGAGGACACTGTTGGCCCATATTCAGCTTATGGTCCACCTTAAGCTCCATGTGCTTCTCTGAAGTACTACAGCTTAGCCAATGATTTTCCAGTCTGTATTTGTGCATGAGATTATTTTGTCTCAAGTGCATGCTTTGGAAGTTGTCCTTGATGGTTGATTTCAAACCATTTTTCAATCTATTATAGTCTAGGTTATTCTGGATGATGGCCTGATGCAGAGCCCTCCAAAATGTTGGCAACTCTACCCAACTTTGTCATCCAGAAATTTGCTAAATGTGCACTTGATTTCATGGATTTCATAGACATTAGGGCTGGAAGGGACCTCGGAACATCATCGAGTCCAGTCCCCAGCCAAAGGGCAGGAAGTCAGCTGGGGTCATAGGATCCCAGCAAGATAAGCATCCAATTTGCTCTTGAAGGTGTTCAATGTAGGTGCTTGAATCACCTCCGATGGCAGACTGTTCCAGACCCTGGGGGCTCGGACAGTAAAGAAATTCTTTCTTATGTCCAGCCTGAAGCGGTCTTGCAGGAGTTTGTGACCGTTCGACCTAGTCATCCCTTGGGGCGCTCTGGTGAACAAATGTTCCTCCAGATCCTGGTGGTCACCCTTGATAAACTTATAGGTGGCCATCAGATCACCCCTGAGCCTGCGCTTTTCCAGGCTAAAGAGTCCCATGTCTCTCAGCCTATCATCGTAAGGTCTATTTTCCTGACCTCTGATAATGCGCGTGGCTCTTCTCTGGATTCTCTCAAGCTTCTCCACATCCTTTTTGAATTGTGGAGCCCAAAACTGGACACAGTACTCCTGCTGCAGCCTCACCAAGGCCGAGTACAAGGGGAGAATGACATCCCTGGATTTGCTTGAGAAGCATCTATGGATGCAAGCCAGCATTTTGCTCCCTTTACTAGCTGCAGCATCGCATTGGAGGCTCATGTTCATCTTGTGGTCAATGATGACCCCCAAGTCTCTTTCTTCCGTAGTGCTAGCCAGCGTAGCACTACTGAGCATATAACGGTGCTGCAGGTTATTTTTCCCAAGGTGGAGAACCTTGCATTTTTCAGTGTTAAACACCATCAGGTTCTCATCCTCCCATTTGCTGAGCCTGTCCAGGTCAGCCTGGATCGCCCACCTGTCTTCAGGTGTGGATGCTTTGCCCCAGAGTTTGATGTCATCAGCGAACTTGGCCAGTCCACTTCTGACTCCAATGGTCACATCATTAATAAAGATGTTGAACAATATGGGTCCAAGGACAGAGCCTTGAGGGATCCCACTGGTCACAGGGCACCATGATGATTGACTTCCATCAATTACTACCCTCTGGGTCTAACCATGGAGCCAATTTCCTAGCCAGCGGATCGTGGTGGACCCAAGGAGTTTGTATTTCCTTAGATTGTTAATGAGAATGTTGTGGGAGATAGTGCCAAAAGCCTTGCTCAGGTAAAGGTATACCACATCCACCACTCTACCCACATCCACAGAGCCTGTGACCTCATCATAGAAGGAAATCAAGTTGCTCAACCATGCCTTGCTCTTAGTGAATCCATGCTGGCTCTTCCTGATCCTCTTGTTCTCCTCAAAGTGCTTCAGAATGGATTCCTTGAGGACCTGCTCCATTAACTTTCTATGTATTATGCTCAGGCTAACTGGTCTATATATTCTCAAATCCTCCTCCTTCTTTTTTTTAAAGATAGATACCATATTTGGCCTTTTCCAATCATACAGCATTCCATCCGATCTCCACAATTTCCACAAAAGAAAAGCTAATAGCTTCAGTACCTTAGGTGCATGTCAGGCAAAATGAGCTGCAGAGGAGTAGGAGAATTTCCCTCTACTCCCTAAGGCTTCCTCAAGCTATCCCTGAGACTCTGTGGGCTTTGACAAGCAGCTCTGGGGTTCAGGAAAGGAAGAAATCCCCTCAGATTGCTGGGGCTGCCCTGGACTGGGGGGACCTTAGGTTGTTGTGAGGGGAAGCACCCCAAGGCAGGGGGTCCCCAGTGCCCCCATGCTGGGCTGCTTGGGCAGGTATACAGCCAGAAGGACTTCTTTTCCCTCCCTCCTACGGCAGCAGCTGAAGCAATCAGCAGCTTGGAATGGGGAAGGGCTGCCGGGGTTAAAAAACACAAGAGCTTTCCCTCTCTCCATGTGCTGTGTAGACCCTGGCTAGGGAAGTCTGGGTGTCTGTTCTCCTGCCCTCCCTGTCCCTGTGGGAGGGTAGGCAGAAGCAGGCTAAGGAGCAGAGAGGTGAGGCAGTCACTGCTCCACTGGAGCAGACAGCATAGGCAAGGGCTGCAAAGGATCCTGGGATGTTGAGGAATAGTGAGTTAACTGAAACCAGGAAGGGATCTAGGACAGAAGTTCCAACAACTGGTTTGATTTAAATCTGTTGAGTCTGATACTACATTCAACCAGGTTTATCTTTAACTGGTTTGGGACATTTTGAAAGTGGTTTATGTGCACTGAATTTTTGTTCTGTTACAGGTTTAAAACAGTTTCCAATTACTTAAACTGGTTTATGTGTAACTTGTGTCCCTAGCACTGCTCTACCAGAAGGAAGTAGGCATGTGTTTTGTGTATATTTACCTGTCCTGCTCCTTCTAACATCTGTAAACTTTTGTATTAACTTTCCTCAAACATTTGAGTACATGATTCATATGAGAAGCATAACCTGGGACACAGTGGTAATCCTTTCTTACCAAAAGCAACCATATAATATTCTTATTGATGGCATTGCAGTGTAAGCCTTAACCATGTTAAACACCCGGTACACAGTGACAACTCTTAAGGCTTCTCTGTCTTTATTGTGAATACAACACATATAAAAGTGTCTTCCATATTTTTTCTTTTGACAAATGAAGTCCTTTTAAATTTTGTTTATATTATATACATTATATAAGAGAGTGAAAGGTCACTTATTTGTGCATAAATGCTTATGTAATGGCACTAGGCTTAAATGTGTTTGTTGCTAATCTAATTTTATAGGGCTGTGCAAAGCTTCAGATCATGATTTGGATTCAGAGATTATTCAGATGATTCAGAGGCCAAATCTATGAATTCAAATTGAATCCCTGGAAGCATTAGGCTTTCTGAATCAATTCGGAAAAGATCCGGAGCCAATCTGGCGATTCAGCCATAGGGTGATAGGTACGGGGGTTCTGGTAAACTACAACTCAAAGTCCTGAAAGCAAAACACATATCGTGTGTGTGTTAAGCCACAGTGGGATGAAAACCGCAGGGGTGGTAGCCCCTGTGGAGACCACAAAGCCTACCATGTTTCAAAGAGATAGATGCAGGGGTTTGGGGCAAACTGTACCTCAAGCTGCTGACAAGCAAAACTCATGGCATGGGTGACACTGTATGTGTTAAGGCGCAGCAGGATGAAAGCTGCAGGGATGGTATCCCCTGCTGCAGCCACAAAGCCTGCCAGCTGTCAAAGAGATAGGTTCTGGGGCCCTGCAGCCCTAGCTGGTAACAGGCAAAACTTGTTACATGGGTATACTTGTGCAGCTGTGTGTCTTGGAGCATGGGAGAGGGGGAACTACTGCAGGCCTGGCTGCTAAGCTTCTGTGTTACCAGTTACCAATCAATCATGATTCACTCAGGGACCAGCTCAATACACAGTAGCTAGCTAATGTAATGAGTTAATTAGCAAGGATTAACACCTGCAAAACTACAGACTAAGGAGAGGAAAGAATCCATACAGGCAGTCTACTGCCCCAAGATAGACATAGTCAGTTGCACAAGCACCCATGTCATGAGTTTTGCCTGTTAGCAGCTAGGGGTGCAGGGCCTCAGAAGGCAGACTCCCCCTGCATCTATCACCTTGAAACTTGGCAGATTTCATGGCTTCAGCAGGGTGACCACCCCTGCAGTTTTCACCCACTGTGGTGTAACACATACACGTGACATGAGTTTTGCTGTCAAGAATTTGGGTTGCAGTTTCCCTGACCCTCCCCCCCAACCCCCACACATATCTCCTTGAGACTTGGCAGGCAGGCTTTGTAGCCTCAGCAAGAGCTACCATCCCTGCAAATTTCATCCAAATCAGACAAAAAAACAACAAAGTTATAGATATTTCATTGATTCCCCATTATACTCTATGGCCAGATCTTGAAAGCAGCTCCAAAGCTTCAGAGCTGATTCGGCTGAATTGAAGCAGGAAACGAATCCAGAGCTCCAAATCGGATTGGTGGCATCCGTACTGGCCAGATCCAAAGCTGAATCAAATAGCTGCCTATTTGCACAGGCCTATAGTTTTATTATTTTATGAATATGTGAGCTTAGCTGGAACTGGTCATCACCACAATTTCCAGCCTTTCCTACTTGCAGCAGCAGTTTAACATAACTATATTTCTAGCAGCGTGACCCAACTTTTTGGTGATTATATGAGGTAGTATGAGGTAGTATGTTCATTTCTCTACTTCTGTTTTAACTGCATAATTTGATCAAATGGATACTGAAGAATGACTTCAATGGCTATTTAAAGAGCATTGAGTCTCTCTTATTTTTACAGCCCAATATTTAATTTAACTATTGATCAGTCCCATTGGAACAAATATTGAATAAAGCAAAGGCTTTCATTTTTTCAAGTTAAAAAAGACCATATTGTCACACATTATGTCACAAGTAGAGTTTCTTTCTCTCTCTAAGAAAAGGACTGAATATGAGAATATAAGGCTTGGTCAAAAATATAGTATATTTCCTGTCAAATAAGCAGTACTGAAGCTGTCCTGAAGATTTGACTACCAAGTTACAAGTGCTTTGAAAGGGAGGAAAATACAAACTACTACAGGCTTCCTTACTCTAGTAGAGGCATAACTAGTTTATTGAAGTTAAAGCCAGAAAAATCCAACTTAACAGTCGTGCACTTTTTTAAAATAATGAAGATAATTTTATCATGATAATTTTATCATGATCACTGGAACAAATTATGAGAAATTATTTTGTTGAGGTCTTCATATCAGATCTCTCTTTTGATCTCTCTATTCTTTAGTTGGATAATAAATGTTATCCCTGAGTTAGGATGAATAATTTGTGTCTGAATTAAAGAATATGTGTGTATATGTATATGTGTGTGTGTGTGTGTGTATATATCTATATGTGTGTGTGTGTGTGTGTGTGTATGCATATATATGTTAAATATATAAATAGCTAGACAGAGAGAGAGATGGGTAATTATTCAGCCTAAGTAAGGTATCACACACACACACGACCTGTGCGCAGCAGCAAGTATTTGCTACGGATTTGGATTCAGCCAATTTGGAGGACAGTGATTCAATTTGGAGATATACTTGCCGGCTAGCAAGTACGTATGTATATATATGTATGTAAATCACAATGTGTGTGTGTTTTTACCTGAGTTTTGTGGCAGGGTTTTTAAATGTATCATTTTATAATTATCATTCATTTTCTAGTTTTACCACAGAGTTTACAGATAACAGCAGGAGGCTGTGGACTTGACAGGGAATTTTCTTTTACTGTAAAGAATTCTAGGTCCAGTTCTCAATTTAGCTCAGAGATAGTGAGGGATATAGAAAGAGTAGGATGTCACGGGTCATATTAGATGCCTTAATATAGGAACTATCAGTATGATTTGTGTCTCTTCATTCTTCTCTGTCAGCTCCTGCTGCCATAGCATTACCCATCTACGGATGCTTACAAGGATTCAGTTCTGTTGACTGACGTACAAGTCACTTATTTTAAGCCATTTTAAAATCAGTCAGTTGAAAACTGTACAAGTGTGCAAAGGGCTCCCTTCACACTTTGCAAACAGCCAGCACTGCTGATAGTGCCCAGCCTGGAGGCCCCAGATCACACATTCAGGCATACTTCGTAAGCTTCCCTGTTTGCCTGGAAACAGGTGACAGCAGCCCATGGCACTAGTAAGGGCTGATTGACTGGAGGTCCCAAGGGACCACCCCTTGCCTGCAAACAGAACAACTCTCCCTGACAGCTGAGCTGGCTGTCAGATAGAAGATACAGAGTGGATCTGTTGTCTTTTGAAGCTGTGGCTCTAGCTGAACATTTCAACCGGTGGAATTTGAAGCAATTGTACAACCAATGTACAACCAATTTGTACAGGTGTTACAACTACACTAACACTTGATAACTGCCAGCTGAGATACACATTCAATTCTGATGGGACTCAGAAGTGGTAGGCCACATGTAGCCATGGTTCAAGCTTTAAACTTAATTTACCCTTTCTACCGGATGTAATAGTGAGAGAGATTAAGTTGGAGGTTTAACCTGAATGAAGTCTTATGATTTTTATGAAGACTTCATTTGTATTTGACTACATGTGATTTAAAATAAGCAATCAAAAACACCACAAATTCTTACCACAGTAAACAGAAGCCTCAATTAATTGAGCTTCATGGTCAATATGGCTACAAGGGATTTTTTTTTATGTCCCTTTCTTCTCCCCAACAAACGCCTGTATAGGCTGTACAGTCATCATCGATTTCTTCCAGTGGCTACTACTGTGGCATTCTTCTCTATGGCTGTAATCTTTCTCACCACTGAAGCAGATTTTGACCAAGTTATAATGGTGTAGGATGGCTAGTTTAAATAAAAAAGCAAAAACAAAAAAAAAATCCACTGTGTTAACAGGGCCCCCCACCATATTTTATTTGTATAAATCAGACATTGTATTAAGAACTATAGGAAACTACAGTCCTTGTCTCTATATTATAAATTCCTTAAGCCAATACGTACAAAGTAAAATGAAATGGGAGTTAACAATAACACGAATATTTTTGGTGATGATTGGCATGGATCTCACTACTTCTGTCATGGAGGTTTTTGGTTTTTTTGGTTTGAAATCTCCCCCTCCCACTTCTGGAAGAGAAGGCATAAATCCTATATATCTATCCATGTAAACAACATCATGTGAAAGCTGGGAATATGGCAAACTATCTTTATTGAGCAACACTTTGCTTGGAGTTGTAACACTGATGCAGCTGTTTTTATGATCTGCAGTATGAAATTCCTGTGAAAGTTTAAGCTATCAAATGCTTTTGAAACCCCACAATATCTTTTTTAAGAACACTGTGGTTACCTATTTTTCACAGTGCTGAAGAAAAGCTTGGGTATCCTAGAATGTCTAATACCAAGTAAAACGTAGGAAGAGCTCAGGGAATATCTTGAAATCTTAATAATTTATAAAGAATATCTGTAATCCCACCATGGTGCTAGGAACCCTTTGAGTATTGTCAGATATCTAAGATGATCTTTTGCGGCTGTTATTAAACATTTGCAAATAAAAGATTTGACTTATCTACCACTTTGTATCAATCTTCAGTGTGATGGAACTCAGTTATAATGAATCTGCCTGCAGGAAATTCTGTAAAAATTAAGTCATGACTTAGGCCACAAAATTTCTATGGATTTCCCTGTTCATAGTTAGTTATAGTTTTGAGTATAAGGAGATTTTTACCAAAACTAAGCAATTATCAGTCCCTCTGTTGCCTGTCCATCATCTGCTTCTGGACATTGATGAAGGGAAATGAAAGCTGTAGGCTAGACTAAATGAGCTTCTCTTTGCTGGAGGAGTGAAGAGAGGAACAGGTCCTTAAATCTTGAAGTAATAATGAATCTCTGTGTGGAAAATGAGAAAATTCTGTCAGAGGACCAGTATTTTTTGAGGCTATAGTAAATCTCCAATATATGATTATAAATTTCAGAAAACCTTGCAAACTTTGGCTCCACATAGTGCCACAAAACAGCTAACAATAACCTTTGTGGACACGGTGAAAACTAAGGAATTGGCAGTCACACAGTCTTCCGTACTATAGTGAGATCTACTGTACTAGCTTGGCAGGTGTGGTAAAGCCTAGATGTATTCTCTCAGTAAAGAAGTACATCTACTGAAAGCAGTGGCAATTAAAGAAGTTACAAGCTAATAGTGGAAAAGTGCACTTAAATAAAGCTAATAGTAAAATTGTCATTATATTATGGTGTTTTATTATTCCACATCCTCCAGTGTTTTAAAGTAGAACATTTTAAGAGTAGCAGTGAAATCATAAGAGAAGGGGATATAGTCAGTGTTGGCCTAATAATAAGGGGTGAGGTCTAGAACCAGGATATAAGATCAGGAACCAAGGCCAACAAGCAGGACATCAGCTTAAGCTTGCTCAGGCAATATTTCATTAGCTCCAAGATGTGGCAGGCTCTGTGATCCTGACAGAAATTGTGTAAACTTCTGTGAACTGAGCATTATTCAGATTTGTATTATTTAGCTCCCTGTCTTTCTTTCAAACCTGGATCTCAAAGGAAACCAAAGTTCAAATTTCTGACATCATCCAGATTTTATGTCTAAATCATGGGTTGAAACCATAAAGATGCTTGAAACTTCATCAGTGTTTGTATTTTTGGGTTAAATGCACTTAAGGGGAAAAAAAACAAAATTGGACAAACTTTTGTCTTTGGTTTTCATAATGAGGCTCATTGTTTCTTCCTTCAGTTCTTAACAATTCCAGCAATAGCAAATACTGAACTCCAGGGAAAATGTGAGCATTTAGCTTGTTCAGAGGAGAACTGATGACTAAAGTCATTAATAGAGCCCACTGGAAAACAAACAAAAAAACCTTCTGTAGGATACTTAAAAATGTTAAAAAACCCAGTGTTTCAAACTTTATTAAAACAGAAATTCTGGTGGTGGGAGGCCATGATGCTATCAAATCATATTGTTTTAATACATTAATATACTAAATCTAAGGCAAAATAAAATATTTCTAAATGAGAATTAAACATATTCTGACTTTATCCTATTTACATAATGATATCAAGTCCCAGTGAAATAGTTTTATTATAACAAAATGACTGTTTTTATCAACAGACTATTCCATTAAAAGAAGTTATTTTTTTTCTGATGTGCTCTATTTATCAGTCTGTAGGCACTTGATTCCAAAATTTCTCTTTATCTTACATGCAACTAAAATATCGGAAAGGTCGTGGTGATATTGTGGGAGTTGAAGATGCTCAGTACAGTACTGGAATCATTCACCATACCCAGAATTATTAATACCACCAGATGTTACAGGAAAGATGTCCCCTTCATTTATATTGGCATAAGTTAATTCCCTGAAAATCTTTGCAGGAATTGCAAGCAACTGGTGTCAGTATAATAATTCAGGCCCTGAAACAGCAAAGTACATTTAAGCACATGCTTGGTTTTTAAGAATGTGTTGTCTTACTGTCTATGTCTGCCTAACCTTAAGGATATATGTAAGTCTTTTGCTGGATTGGGACTTAATCCTTTT
The DNA here is from genome assembly GCF_052110815.1 of Crocodylus siamensis. Classification (NCBI taxonomy): domain Eukaryota; kingdom Metazoa; phylum Chordata; order Crocodylia; family Crocodylidae; genus Crocodylus; species Crocodylus siamensis. The sequence continues at coordinate 40,693,064 of NC_143395.1, read as the reverse complement.
ACTTTAACCTAGAAAGTTTATAATGGCTCTCATTTTCTGGGTCTGATCTGATTAGAGACAGAAGCATGCTGAACAGCTTCTACAGATAAGCTTTTCTTTCTATGATGCCTAGTAGTAACTTGGAGAAAGAGCCTGTGCAGAGACTCGTAAGAGCTTAATCTTCCAATAGGATGAGTCCTCACTGTGATCCACTAAACAAAAGTGGTTGCAAGAGCTCAGCATCCCTCAGGATTTTGCTCTTAATGCATAGTGAGAGCCCTGGGATGATTAAAGGGAGAAGAAAGAGGTGAACATAGAGGCCACAAATTACCGGGTGACTTCAATTACCCGGACATCTCGTGGGAAGATCACTCAGCTAAATCTGAGCGGGCGCAAAGCTTTCTCTCGTGCGTGGATGACCTCTACCTGACTCAAGAAGTCTATGGGCCAATGAGAGGCAAAGCGCTGCTTGACCTGGTACTGGCTACAGGGGACGACCTAATCGGCGACCTAGCGATTGATGGGAAGTTGGGTGACAGCGACCACGAGCTGATCACCTTCACCAACCGCCGTAAAGCTGGCAAGTCAGTCAGCAACACAGAAGTCCTTAACTTCAGAAAAGCCGACTTTGACAAGCTCAAGAGGCTAGTCGGTCAGGCCCTCAGGGACCATGACCCCAGGGAGATGGGAGTTCAAGAAGAGTGGTTGCTTCTCAAGGAAGCGATCCTCAGTGCACAAGCTAAATCTATTCCAACACGGAGGAAAGGCAGCAAGAAGGCACAGCAGCCCCCCTGGCTCTCCAGAGACCTAGCGGACCTACTGTGGCTAAAAAGGAAAGCCTACAAAGGATGGAGGACGGGATTCACCTCCAAGGAGGATTACTCCACGCTGGTCCGGTCCTGCAGGGACCAAACCAGGAAAGCCAAGGCTGCAACTGAACTCCAACTAGGTTCAAGCATCAAGGACAACAAAAAGTCCTTTTTCAGATATGTGGGGAGCCGGAGGAAAAGCAAGAGCAATGTTGGACACCTGCTAAACCAGATGGGGCAACTGACAACTGACCCCCAGGAAAAAGCCAACCTATTAAATAGGTACTTTGCGTCAGTCTTTCATCAGTCACACGGGATGCCCATGCCTGCTATGGGACAGGGAAATCTGGGTGAGGGGGATCCCCTACCCTCCATCAATGCTGACCTCGTGAAGGAACACCTTGAGAAGCTGGATACCTTCAAGTCAGCTGGCCCTGACAACCTGCACCCCAGGGTACTCAAGGAGCTGGCGAGCGTCATAGCCCAGCCCCTGGCACAGATCTTTGAAAACTCCTGGCGCTCTGGTGTAGTGCCCGAAGACTGGAAGAAGGCCAATGTGGTGCCAATCTTCAAGAAAGGGAGGAGAGTGGATCCGGCTAACTACAGGCCCATTAGCCTGACTTCTATCCTGGGGAAGCTCTTAGAAAAGTTTATTAAGGAGGCCATCCTTGAGGGACTGGCCCAGGCTAACATTCTAAGGGACAGCCAGCATGGGTTTGTTGCGGGTAGGTCTTGTTTGACCAATCTCATTTCCTTCTATGACCAGGTGACCTATCACCTGGACAAGGGAGAAGAGATTGATGTCATATATCTTGACTTCAAAAAAGCTTTTGATCTGGTATCCCATGATCACCTCTTGGCCAAACTGGCCGGTTGTGGTTTTGGCTCCACCACGATCCGCTGGCTGGGAAATTGGCTTCGTGGTCGGACCCAGAGGGTTGTGATTGATGGCAGTCACTCATCGTGGTGCCCTGTGACCAGTGGGGTCCCTCAAGGCTCTGTCCTGGGACCCATACTGTTCAACATCTTCATTAACGATGTGGACATTGGAGTCAGGAGTGGACTGGCCAAGTTCACCGATGACACCAAACTTTGGGGCAAAGCATCCACGCCAGAAGATAGGCGGGTGATCCAGGCTGACCTGGACAAGCTCAGCAAATGGGCAGACAAGAACCTCATGGTGTTTAACACCGAAAAATGCAAGGTTCTCCACCTTGGGAGGAAAAACCTGCAGCTTCCTTATAGGCTCGGCAGTGCTATGTTGGTTAGCACTACAGAAGAAAAAGACTTGGGGGTCATCATTGACCACAAGATGAACATGAGCCTCCAATGCGATGCTGTGGCTAGTAAAGCGACCAAAATGCTGGTGTGCATCCATAGATGCTTCTCGAGCAAATCCCGGGACGTCATTCTCCCCTTGTACTCGGCCTTGGTGAGGCCGCAGCTGGAGTACTGCGTCCAATTTTGGGCTCCACAATTCAAAAAGGATGTGGAGAAGCTTGAGAGAGTCCAGAGGAGAGCCACGCACATGATCAGAGGTCAGGAAAACAGATCTTACGATGACAGGCTGAGAGCCATGGGACTCTTTAGCCTGGAAAACGTAGGCTCAGGGGTGATCTGATGGCCACCTATAAGTTTTTCAGGGGTGACCACCAGGATCTGGGGGAACGTCTGTTCACCAGAGCGCCCCAAGGGATGACGAGGTCGAACGGTCACAAACTCCTGCAAGACCGTTTCAGGCTGGACATAAGGAAGAATTTCTTTACTGTCCGAGCCCCCAAGGTCTGGAACAGTCTGCCAGCAGAGATGGTTCAAGCACCTACATTGAACACCTTCAAGAGTAAATTGGATGCTTATCTTGCTGGGATCCTATGACCCCAGCTGACTTCCTGCCCTTTGGGCAGGGGGCTGGACTCAATGATCTCCCGAGGTCCCTTCCAGCCCTAATGTCTATGAAATCTATGAAATGCCATGTATAGTTTATTCAGTTGCAGTATACTCTAACTTTTCTAGTTTAGCAAAATATTTTAAAGAAAGTGGTATTAGCAGTAGGAAGAACTTACAAAATCTCAACTGTTCAATCAGGAAAGCTTTAGTAAACACTGAAAAGCTCTGCTTTTTTTTCTTTCCAATAAAATTATTACATATTTAGGTTTCTGCTTTTGTGTTCTTATCCTTGATGGTGACTCCAGTCAACTTTTATAGGTTTCATGAGACCTGAGAAGCAAAAGAAAAGTGTCTGAGATAATTATACATGATATCTAATTGTATTGGATATAATTTTTTAGCTGCTTTTCATATTGCTTGTTATTTTTATGATGTTGGCTCTTGCAGGAACAAATTAACTGAAACTTTTGTAGCAGTTAATGTTAATGTTTAGTTTCTAAATTGCTATTCTTAGTTTAGAAGGAGAAATCCAATATGCAATAACTCATGGTGTTAATAATTGTGGTATTAATAGTAATATTTTAAAATTGTTTAAGAATCTATTTTTGAAGCTGAATTTTGACATGTTCTAAATTTAATTTCATAACTGTCACAAGCCATAATGATCTATAGCACACAAATGTCACATCTTGGTGATACCAGAGCAGCACATAATATTATTTGAAATGTCCCACTGGTATATTTAGAGGGCAAAGGGAAGACATCTTATATCGGTATTAAATATTTCATCCTACCTTAATGTTGCATTGAATAGATAGGCAAATAATGAATTCAAAGTTTGCAGATCTCTTGAGATGCTGCCCCTTACCTTGACAAGCTGTTTTATAAATGGAAAGCCCATTTAGCAATAAACAGCTGCTGTGATTACTAAATGAGCATAAACTTTCATTTGTCTATTACTGAGCAGTTGGCAGATTGTAGAACTCCTTTTCTGGATGAAAATTTCATAGGGTAACACTTTCAGATCCACTTTAAAAAGCTTTCTCATGTAGGTTTTATGTGATTCAGTTTGGCACAGCCAGGCTGTGCCTTAAAACTTAGTGGCAGCATCTACACGTGTTTAACTGCAGAGTATACTAATTAGCTGTGGAGTAAAGTGGCGCCTTTATACATGCAATGGTATTAAGCCACAGTAAACTAATTAACACCACAGTAAGATAGTAGTCCCAGGGACAACACTATCTTATGCTGGGGTAATTTACTGCAATTAAGAACACCTGTAGACACAGATTGTGGGAGCGAATTGTGCCCAGTCAGCCCAGTCAGTCAGGGGCCAGGCTCCTACATGGAGCCTAGCCACATGGCTCCACACTTCCAGCACTCTTGTGGTGCAGTCAGCCCCCTGCCACCTGACACTGCCACCTGGAGCCTGAGGCTGACCTCCACAAGGCCCCCTGCCAGCTGGGGCCTGCTGTGCTGCAGCTCAACTTGCTGCTGTCCTGGGTGCACATGTAGATGCTGTGCCGAGGAATTGTTCACTCTGGATCAAACTGCTCCAGTGTTTATTGCTTCACATTAACTGCATATGTAGATGTTCCAGAGGGTGGACACTCTCATCCAGTAGCCACAGTTGGGTTGCAAGCTCTGGCCCACACTGACATCAAGCTAGTGATTATCCTCATTTTAAAAATAAGGATTATTGCTAAAAATATTATATCTCTTTTTAAAAATAGAACAGAATTCTTGAGTGGACTTTAATTCATAGCAAATGGTTGGGGGAAGGGGGAATATGTGGCCATATAGTCATTATAGAGCTGCTGTTCAACAAGTAAAGTAGGGCCTGTCTCCAGATAAGGGTTTTTTCTTATTGCCTGGGATATTACTCCCATGAATATATAACTTCACTAATGCAGTGTGACTCTTGTCATCCAGTAGCTATACCACATGTGCCCTTTTTGAGGCTGCTTTTACCCCCAAACTAGCAGAGAGTCAAACATCACCTTTCAGTAGCTCCAAGTAATCATCTTTCCTGCTTTCCCATAATCTGTTCTTTTGGTTAACAATTGAAAAGTTGATGTTTCATTCACTGATTTCATTTGTAATACTTTGAAAGGTATGAATACCCTTCTGGGTGGTTGCACTAGTAGCTCCTTACCATGATTTTCATTAAATATTCCTTTAAGTGAAGTGATGAAGGACTATAATGATTACATTTAGTTATAAATTGACAAAGTACAGCAACCAACTTAACTTTTCTCCTGGTTTGGCATCATCCTCACAGATGGCTTCATTGTTCAAATAGCCACAAAAATAATTTGGCTGTCAAGATCGTGATGACACTGAGGAGAATGGAAATGCCTTATGGTGCTCCATATGCTGTACTGAGCTCTGGGTTAAAATAGACAACCACAATAGTGGATAAAATGTTTGATTACATAAAGAACATTAGGAAAGCATTTGTATCTTTTGCCAAATTGGTGTTACAATTTAAGATAAAATTCTTAAAAGCAGGTTCTTGTTAAGCAGCTTCATAGATATAGGACATTATACATACTAGCAGATGGATGTTTAACAATAAACCAAGACATAAACTTCATAAATTTACCTGGGTAAATAAGAGGCTCTGAAGTTTTTATCTCTTAAATTAAAATACTATATTATAATGATTATAGAACGTTTATGTGGGTGCTTTCTAAGGTCAAGGCCAAATCTTACATTTGTAGTACTAAGTGCCACACCATTTTCAAGCGATACAAAAATGTTGCAGGTGAGGAAAGATATGCAGATCTCCCCAGAAGGACCACTACAAAGTCTCTGTGAAATCACTTAGCAGTATGATCTTCAGGGTGGCTCTACTCCCACCCCCAGTAGGGGAGGTGAGCCTGGCAGTGAAACCAATGACTGACAACCTGCCTGTTCTCTGGCCATGGGGAGAGGTTAGTCTATCTGTGATCAGCAGGGATCCAGGTTTTGTCTAATTTACAACCCACCCCCAATTTTAGGTTTAAAAAAAGTAACCCAAAATCTGCATTTTTCTATGATTAAACTGAAACACCACTATATCGATCGAGCGATCGATCAATAGATAGATATAGTGTTGTGTTTCATTTTAATCATGGAAAAATGTGGATTCCTGGTGATCACAAGGGAGGGACAGGCCCTAGTTCCCCCAGAGCTGCTCTCTGCTCTCTTATCCCGGGTGGTAGGAGAACCGGAAGGCTGTTTCATAGTTGGTAGGGTTGGAAGGGACCTGAGCAAATCATCAAGTCTGACCGCTTGCCATGGGCAGGAAAGAATTCTGGAGTCAAACAACCTGGGTTAGGTGATTATCTAGCCTCCTTTTGAAGACCCCCAGAGTAGGAGCAAGCACCACTTCCCTTGGAAGTTGGTTCTAGATCCTAGCCACCCTGCCTGTGAAGTAGTGCCTCCTGATATCTAGCTTGAATCTACTCTCTGTCAACTTATGGCCATTATTCTTGTTACTCCCAGTAGTGCTCTGAAGGAACAAGGACTCCCCCAATGCCTGCTGGTCCCCCCGACTAGTTTGTAACAGGCCACTAGATCCCCCCTCAGCCTTCTCTTGAGGAGGCTGAACATAGCCTCCCCTTGTAGGGCCTGCCCTGCTGCCCCCGATCATGCAAGTGTCCTTCCTCTGAACCCTCTCAATGCTGTCCACATCCCCCCTGAAATGCGGTGCCCAGAAGTGGATACAGTCCTCCAACTGCAGCCTGATCAGTGTCCCATAGAGAGGGAGGATCACCTCCTTGGACCTGCTCGTGATGCATCTGTGGATGCATGACAAGGGGCGGTTAGCCTTCCTGACTACATCCTCACATTGGCGGGCCATGTTCATCTTAGAATCAGTACTGACTCCAAGATCCTTTTCTGCCTCTGTGCTGATGAGAAGAGTGTTCCCCGGCCTGTATGTATCCTGCTGGTTCTGCATTTCCAGGTTCAAGACTTTGCACTTGTCAGTATTGAAACCCATCCTGTTCTCATCCTCCCACCCCTGTAATCTGTCCAGATCTAGTTGCAGCCTGTCCCTCTCCTCTAGCGTGCCCACTTCTCTCCACATCTTAGTGTCATCCACGAATTTGAACTGACGAAAGATGTTGAACAGTGTGGGCCCAAGGACTGAGCCGTGGGGAACCCCACTGCCCACATCCCTCCAAGTTGAAAATGCCCCATTCACCATCACTCTCTAGGTATGGTCCTCCAGCCGATTTGCAATCCATCTGACTGTGTAGGCATTGGCACCACAGTCGCCTTATTTTTTTAATGAGAATGGGGTGAGAGACAGTGTCAAAGGCCTTCCTAAAGTCCAGAAAGACTATGTCCACCGCAACACCTGCACCCAAGGATTTTGTGACCTGGTTGTAGAAGGCCACCAGGTTGGTCTGACAGGACCTGCCTCTAATGAACCCCTGCTCATAATCTCCCCCTCTGTTCCCCCACAGAAGTGCTCCTGGATAATTTTCTCAAAGAGCTTCCCCAGGACTGAGGTAAGACTAACAGGTCTATAGGTTCCTGGCTCCTCCTTCCTCCCTTTTTTGAAAATGGGAACCACATTGGTCCTTTTCTAGTCCTCTGGCACTTTGCCACAGCACCATGAGTGCTTGTAAAGCTGTGCCAGGGGTCCCGCAATGACCTCTAGCAATTCCCTCAGCACTCTAGGGTGGAGATTGTCAGTACCTGCTGATTTGAATACATCTAGTCCCTTCAGAAGCTGTTGGGTAATGGCAGCACTGAATTCTGTTCTCCTCTCCCTTCACCTTTGGAGTGGCGAGCCAGCAAAGCATTATATGCCGTACGTAGCACTATAGAGAAATCCCTTTTTTCATATGAGAACATTTTTTGGTAGTGCTGCAAATGCAACATCTGTTCATGGCCTTAAAATTGCAACATGCAAGACTGAAATATACTAGCTTTATGAAATGTAAAATAGTGAAGATATTACTTACACTAGTGGTTCCCAAATTGTGATCAATAAGATTCTGGCAAATAGGCTTTATTTCATCAATGGATTTCATCAGGCCCCATGTTACATTTTATACTGTGTTCTTTGAAAAGCTTGATCTTAAGTATGTATGATATACTAGAAATAGAAAGAATGACCACAAAATCTTGGGAACCCTGACTTGTACTACATAAAATATATCTGGACTTCTGCAAATGTAACATAGTCCAGTCTTAGAGCCTATGCTCTTTTTATGCTAATTTAGCTTCACTGGGTCCCTCATTCTAAGGTAATGGCCAACAGCCCATCTTACACAGGACTGGAAGAGTTCTCTCTGGTCCCTGAATCTGATCTGCAATCTTGCATGAGAAGGGAATTAGTGACCCTATGTTAGTGGCATTCTCTACTATTCAGAGCCTAGTGTGGGTAATTTGCTGACGAAAGCAAAGGAGGACTTTACCCATCTTCTAAACAGATGGAAGATGTAGCTCGTTATCAAGCCTACTAAAAGAGCAATTGATTCTTTTTTTCTTTTTTATATGTACATGTGAGAAGAGTCAGAGTACTTCTACTGCTTTGCATATGATAGTTTCCTCAGTTGTATTCATTATTTCACTTTTTAAAAGCAGACCTTTTTTTAAATTTACTGGATAGATCACTAAACTGGATTGGTCATTGAGAACATGATGGTTCAGATCTAAGCTGTCAGTAATTGGGCTGAATACAATTCAAATGAACTTGCTTCTCCTCTGTTACTGGCTATGAGCATAGCTCATTGTAAAGATGACTCAAAGAAACCCCTTGGGTACTGAGTGTCTCTGGCAAAGGTTTAAATTTAGGGGGAGTAGTGAATGAGTTAAAGTTGAAAGTTTTAGGAAAATACTGCATTTCTGTGCATGTGTTCTTTTTCTGTGTTGAATTGTATTTGTTCAAGGAGTTATTCCAGTAGGAAAAATAACTTAAGGGAGTCTTACTTGCGATCGGGGGAGGGAGGCAGGCAGAGTGGTGTCTCAAATGAGCATACAAGCTGAAATTTTATTTCTCTATGCATCCATAGAACCAAAATCTAACTCTTTGACTGTTAATGAAAAATTAACACTGGGCCAAAGCAAACCTAAAGTACAAGCACTTTTAAATATGAGCAACATACTCACAGAAAAAGCCTGACAAAATCTGTCTATTTGTTACTGTCACCCTCCAGTTCTTCTTGTCATAATTAGGCATGCACTTAACCAGAATTCTAATATTTAGTTACTTTTGAGTAGTTCTAGCAAACATCCATGTGAATGATGTCCTAAATCATTAAGTCGACCTCAGTTTCATCAGTCTCCTGGGAGCAGTAGAAGTTCTTGTTCATCAAGAAGTCTGTGTAAGTGCATCTGTTCACATGCTCTAGGGTTATGCCTTCAACTTTCCTACTTATTATTATGTGGAATGCAACATGGATATTGTCTGTCTGACTTTTCCATTTAATAATGCAAATCTGTAAATCACTTGAGTTGAAACCATCTCAACGTTTAGAAAAACATAAGGACTATTTTCCTGCCTGTGTGTAAGTCTTAACCAAATTGAGATTCTGGGCTTTTTTGAGATATTTTCTGCAATTCAGTTCTAGTCGGGCATTACACTGTGAGTGGGTAGTGTGTCAGGGGCTTCTTTTTGACTGATAGAAATAGTAGTGCCTTTTAGGTAGAACTACATTTCCAATTGTGCATATAAATGGCAGCCTTTTAGTAATGTGAATGCCAAAAATTGCCACTTGTGTTCAGGGAGTGATTTTTCTTCCCTGGCAATGTAGACGCATCAGTGGACAAGGGTAGGTGGAGAATGTGCAGTAGGCTACACATTGGCTGGGCACACATACAGCTATCTATGTGTTCCTGTTACCAATTCCTACTGAAGTCTAATGCATGAAAATATAGGCAGTCAAAAACCCATGAACAATGGCTATTATATGGCATGGGGTGGTGGGGGGACCAGTGGGGAAGGCATATCATGTTAACTCACATAGCTGAGTTGTTAGGTAACTTGCCAATGTAGCTAGAGTCTCAAGTTCTAGACCCTCTCACCTGAAGAGGGCTTCAGCCTGCATATCAGGTTTTGACCCTGACTTTCCAGTACTCTAACCACCATGCCACAGATCAGGCATCATTAAGATCCCTCTTTGGTGCTTCTTTTTGTCGTCCCCTATTCAATTAGCAATTCAGGCTAAAACATGGGAGGCCCCTATTCCTTCCCCAGTCATATTTTTCAGAGCTTGCATGCACAGTCACCATTGTCAGAGTGGACACCAGTGTTGTCAGACTACATCCGTGTTGTCTGGAAATAGGTGATGCGGGAGGGAAAAGGCAAGTATTATGAGTCACATCAGGCTCCCTCAATCTGTGCATGCTGTGTCAGGATGCTGTCTGTGTTGCTACTACAGGCAGTGTGCATCACCTGAAGACCTCATTACAGAACGAATGACTGAAGGCTCAGTTACTTGTGACAAAAGCTGAGCTAGGTTAATTGTCAACAAAGCACCTAAACACTAACATATAACAGCCGCTACATGGTTAAGGCTACGGTACTTGTAATAAAATATAAGCGTGATTCATGGACATGTCCTCCAAACTTAATACAAAACATCAAGTGTTCCCAGACTCTCTTTTATACACTAAACAAAACAACTCTGTGTTTATAGTATATGCATCCTAGTTCTCACCACACAATAAAACCTATTTACCTGGTTGTCTGGAACCTTTTACATTCTGCCCTTATTCTGATTTCCTGTCCTTATCAATCACTCTTATCCATTGGCCCTGTGAAGAGTCTACAGAGCATAACGGCATCACCTCCCAGGGCCTTCTGATCTAAGCCCTGCTTCCCCAGTGCCTTCTAATTTAAGGCCTACTGATTTATGATAACATCTAGTTCTCTTTTCAGTGAGACTTGTTTTGGTACGAGATGTTAAGGAGAGTCTTTGCGTGAACTGTATTTCTACTGATCAATAGTTATATTCATCTACATTCTAGTGAGGTGTACAGCTATGTACAAGTATGTGTAGTCTATGTGTGCAAACTGGGAGCCAGAGATGGTTCGGTAGATGCTAGAAAACTGTCATTTTAATGTGGAAAGGGAAAGAAAATTTCATCCTTACATACACGACTCGCTGAGATTGTTGAAAATGCATCCTATAAATGACTTATTTGCCTCGTGTTCTGATTTGGATTGTATAACTTTTTATTCCATCAAATATGAATATATTTTCAAATATCTCCAACTTGCAAATATCTCCATCCCTGCACCATGCACATATGTAAACTTTTGTTTACTGTGAATACTTACCTTTGCTGTTGTGATTTCTTTTTTTAATGGCAGCAGCAGTGCACTCAGGTAAGCTTTCTTTCTCAGAAAGGTCTTAAGGCTCTTGGAATTTAAAATGTATGAGTCTAGGCTTTTGTACCTGCTATTCTCTTTTTCTCCAACATAAAACTGTTCAGAGAAAAAATCTAACTTTTTTGTAGTTCTGTGCCAGGGAAGTTTGGGGGGAGGGGGTTTTTTTTTTGGTTTTATTTTTTAGGCAGAATGCCATCAAGGATAAGACTAAATTTTTCTATCAACAGCTTACACTTGTAGCTTATCGGAAGAGTCAGACTTACTATGTGCTCAAACCTGCCTTCTACAGATTCCTGTTCTGCTGTTGGCAGCAAGATTTATAATACAGTACTCAGGCTTAGTGCATACACATACCCATCAGATTGGAATGATTCACAGTCTAAAGATTTACATTATCACTCTTAATAGCTCAGGAAGGTGCTTTTAAGGTTTTATCATGTCAAAAATCCATTTCCTAAAACCTAGCTAAGTATGGATTTGTATGATAGGCCATAGCTAAATTTTTCTAAAGCCATCATATTTTGTCAGGTAAATAATACATGTGCCAAAATATGTGCTTGCATGATAGAAATTCCAGAAGCTCTGAAAGTGCTATTGTATTCTATGAGGAAAATAAGTTTAAAACAAGCCTCAATACGTATTTAAATGATCCTAATACTCCATTTTTATGACAGACTGTAGTAGTTCAAATAACAATGACATTTGTTTTATCAGCTAATTTATATATATAAATATTTTCTTAATATTTACACCACATCTGATTTTAAAAAACACACACAATACAACTCCCTCCACCCCCCAAAGTATCTTTAGAACCTTAAAAATGCTTGGTTACCAGGGATGAATCCAAACGATCCATGGTGCAGTTGTACCTCCCCTTTTGGACCATGAAATGTGAACAATAACATAAGCTCTGGACTTATTTTTAAGTCCACGGAACAGGTAAGATCCACCCGCTGTGCTCGTCACGCCCTCCGTTACTTTTCCCCTCATCCCCTTCCTTTTTCCCACCCTTTACATACCTGCTGCTGTTATTGCCTCTAGCAATAGCGGGGAGCTCCAGAGCTACTCCTGCATTAGTCCTGCTGGGCTGAGATGTGGTCAGCAGCAGTAGGCAGGCACCCCTCTCTGCCTAATTTCCCCTGGGGGGTTCCCCACCAGCCTGGGAGCAGGCATAGGGAGAGGGAACTTGCCCACCACCTCTGCTGTCCTCAGCCACTCCCTGCAGCCTCAGCCAGAGTGGGGCAAGAGTGGCTAGGACAGCAGTGACAGCAGGCAGGTTTCCCTGCACCTAGCAGTGTCAAGAGCAGGAAAATGCAGGGGCAGAAGGGAGGGAAATGTGAGGGTGTTGAATTAAAAAAATCATGGTTCGTTTCTCGGGAGGTGGAAAAAACTTTCAGCTTCAGACACACTTTATTAGCAATACAAAAGGTATATATTTGCAAATAGGGTCAGAGGGAGAAGACAAAAGATCAAATCCCTCTGCCCCCGAGCATAATCATTAGCAGGCTTTTATCCCCTCTCTCCTGACCACGTGTGCAGAAGGAGGAATTTTTACAACTCATTTCCGGTTCATACAAACATATATGTAAACATGTCGCTTCATACGTCCCATGTGCATTACAATTAACTACTTAAGTATGCGGGGCGGGTAGGCTTAATATGCATTAGGTTATCACGCGTGCGTGGATGGGACTCAAGGTTACTCAAGGTTCATCCTGAAGGCAAAAAATGGCATTTGCTCTTATCTTAGCCTTAGGAATGTGGGGTCATGAAAGAAAGTGTGATTTAGTGTGACAAAGAGATAGTAAATTTGCAGGACAGAGAGGGAGTGATACCTTTAGTACAAAGGGCTTTTGGTGGTTTTTCCCTTCAATTTCCAACCCCCCCCTTCCCTCTCCCATTAAGGAGACAAGGATGGGTAGCAGCTGTGTTCTTTTTTTTTTTTTTCTAAATCTGCTATTGATAATGCATTTTTAATAATATTTCTAACAATATCCCCCCTCGAGATGCTTTCTGATCTTTACTTCATTCGGGCATATCAAGATAATTACGAGGAATTTTTCTGAGGACCATGACCTTTGCAGCAGTCTGTGCTTTTAGAGGGACTGCTGCGACCTGCATTCCTTCCACTGTGGTGGTTATCAATCTAGTGAGACAAGGAATAAGGCAAGGGATAAAAATCAAACCAGTTAGAGCACACAAAAGCACAAACCCTACCTTTTTGCACCAGGGTCCTCCAAATAATTGAAACCACCAGTCCTTATTCCATGTGGTTTCCCACGTTTGTATTGGTACATGGGCTATTTTTCTAATCTCTTTGGCAATCTCTAAGACTGCTTTCCCGTTGTCGTCTATTTGGAGGCAACAGTTAGAAAGGTTGAGCTTTCCGCAGACTCTGCCTTCCTCTGCAAGTAAATAGTCTAAGGCCATCCGATTTTGGTATATGGCTGCTCTCATCTGAGAACTTTGTCGGGCCAATAACTCGAGAGCAGTGGCGGTCTGGTTAGTAATTACTTCCAAGACTGCCTGCAACCGGATGATTCTATTCAGCATATATATTGGTGTCCGGTATCCCCAACTCCCATCATTAGCCCATGTAGCTGGTCCATAATACTCAATAATCCTCTGAGGGGGCCACTCATCCTTCTTCCACTTTTGGGAGCTACCCTGTGTCAAACTTACATCAATACTTCTCTTGGCCCTTTTCCAATCATCATACAAAGAGACTCCTAGCTTATTTCCAACCTCAGACGGTAACAAAAAGAAAGCTGGTACAATTACTCCCATATAGCAAGTTCCCGTCCACCCCTGTGGTAGTATTGTATAGGCCCGTCGTCCGCAAATCCAATAGTATCCTCTTAAGGCCCTATTTTCTCTATTGGTGGCATTTGGAGGGGCCCAACCATAGGGCATCTCGGGAAACCCCAAGCCTCCTTCTGGACCCAAAGGACCAGCAACTGCGTGGCCTCCTTTCATGGAACATTCCCATAGCCCATCCTGGTTCTTGTCTGTACAATCTGTCCGATCATCACTTTGATTTGTGGCACTCCAATATTTATTAAACCACACAATTGTTCCATTGGGATGCTGCCACACTAGCCGATTATACCCTGGGCTATTAGGATAATAAAGCCGTTCTAATCTTGTAAGGTTCATCCACCTTACTTTTAAAGTCCATATGCAACGGCTGTGTCCCAACCTTTTTCCTGTACCATTATTACTGATGCAATACTCTCCTAACGCCACTTGGGAAAGTTCCCAACTGTGGTTCTCATCCCATTTTTGACTAGTACTTTTAACATCTGCCTTACTACTTACTAGCCATTTCGGGGCCAAAGGAAAAGCCCTCCAAGGCCACTGGCCTCTGGCCTCCCGAAGCCCCCCACAGGCCCAGCAGTTGGTAAGATTAAAAGTACCTGCAATTCTTTCCATCATATCAACATACAAATTTGTCCCTGGGGGAGCAATTTGGGAAAGTGAGGGTGTGAGCCAGCGGTTAAGGCTGCTCAATTCTGCTTCTTTCATTATGCAGATAACAACAAGGCACATTAAGATTCCCACCATATTTTCCCTTTTACTTTCTTGTCTAATTTTCTGAGCTTTGATTAAGCCGTCTCAGGCGCACTTGGAGATCACCAGTAGGTTCACAGCTCCACTTGCTGGCTTCTTGTTCCGAAGACGACTCAGCTTCCGGAGTGAGTTCGTCTTGGGAGATGTTGTCCTCTGACGCTTGTGGATGTCGTTTCACACGAGTATGGTGTATCCAACGATCATGGCCAGTAATCTTTACAGCGGTGTGGGTTGTTAGAAGTACCTGGAAAGGGCCACTCCACCTCTCAGTCAAAGGCTCCTTTTTCCACCGCTGCACCAAGACCCAGTCTCCCGGGGAGAAGTCATGTACCGGTACATCTAAAGGCAGACGCTGAAAGGAGGCTGCATACCTGTGAAGAGAAAACAAGATAGACTGCAAGGCAATAACATATGTATGAAGTTCACTATTACCTAATTCAAAAGTTACATTCTCTCGCATCCCAGGAGGTAAGACTCGAGGCGGCTTGCCAAACATAATTTCATATGGGGTCAATTTGAGGCCCCGTCGGGGAGTGTTTCGAATACAAGTAAGAGCTAGCGGCAATGCTTGAGGCCACTTAAGGCGTGTTTCAATACAGATTTTGGTGAGCAAAGTCTTTAAAGTTCTATTCATGCGTTCCACTTGTCCTGAACTCTGTGGTCTCCATGGTGTGTGTAGTTTCCAAGTAACCTTGAGAGCTTGTGCGACTTCTTGAACCACTCTTCCCACAAAGTGTTGTCCTTGATCCGACTCAATGGACTCAGGCAGGGAATACCGGGGAATGATCTCCTGTAACAAATACTTCACTACTGCAGCTGCAGTGGCAGTCCTGGTGGGCCAAGCCTCGACCCAACCAGAGAGCTGGTCTACCATGACAAGTAAAAACCCGTGATGTCCGGATCGTGGGAGCTCGGCAAAATCAATCTGCCATGCCTGTCCAGGGTACGCTGCCCAGGGTCTACCTCCCATTGGCACAGGGGGTTTCCTTTGAGGGTTTACTTTCTGGCATGTAATGCACCTGGTAGCAATGCGCTGAGCTTCTACATATAGCCCTGGGGCTACTGCTTGGCGGATCATTAGATCACCCATGGCCAAACCTCCCATATGGGTTCTTGCATGGAGCTGTTGCAGCACCTCCCGAAGCAATGGCCTGGGTATCATGACTTTCCCTCCTGGTACTATCCACCACCCCTGGGAGTTCTTTTCTGCACAAGCTTTCTGTGCAAATTTATCTTCTTCAGGGGAATACTGTGGGACCAAATCCTGAACGTATGGCCATATGGCATGGGACATAGCCTGCTTGGATACCTCTTCCGCTTCTCCCCCAATAAATGCAGCTTCCTTTGCTGCTGCATCAGCCTTTGCATTTCCAAGCTTATGCTTTTTCTCAGCAGCCTTCCCATGGGCCCGCACATGAATGACTGCTACCTCTTTAGGCTGGTGGAGTGCCTCTAGTAGTTTGATAATCTGGGGGCCATTAGCAATCTTATTCCCAGAGGCAGTAATGAAACCCCTTTCTTTCCACAATAGTCCGTGCGCATGGACTGTAGAAAAAGCATAGCGAGAGTCAGTGTATATATTAACTCGCTGGTCTGTCCCCAGCTGTAATGCTCGGGTGAGCGCAGTGAGTTCTGCGGCCTGTGCCGACCATGAGCTCGGCAATGACTCCCTCCATACTACCTTATCCAAGGTTACCACTGCACATCCTGTTCGTCTTTTTCCATCGATGACAGAGCTGGAGCCGTCCACAAAGTATTCAACATCTGGGTCTTCAATTGGGTCCTCAGCAAGATCAGGTCGCACCTGCGTGGTCTGATTCAGGACCTCAAGGCAGTCATGCGTCGGTTGCCCTGGCTCTGGCAGCAAGGTTGCAGGGTTTAAGGCTGTAGTATGTTTGAAAGTAAGTCCTGGATTAGAGAGCAAAAATATCTCATACCGTGATTGTCTGGAGGGGTTAAGAAATTTCCCTCCCTCAGTCCCTAGGATCTGGGGAACTCCATGAGGAGTGAGTATTTCCATATCCGCACCCATGACTATCTTCTGGGCTTCTTCAACAACCACTGCTGTGGCTGCCACAGCCCGAAGACAGGCTGGCCACCCGAGTGCAACTGGATCTAGAACCTTTGAATAATATCCCACGGGTCTCCAGGTCGGGCCCGATGGCTGTGTCAGCACCCCTGATGCAACCCCTCGATTCTCATGAACATACAGTCGATATGGCTTTTTACTGTTTGGGATGGCTAAGGCTGGGGGCTGGGTTAATGCTGCCTTCAGCAGATCAAAAGCATGCTGCATTTCTTTATTCCATTTCCATTTAGTGAGACTCTCCTTAGTCAGGGATTCATACAGTGGTCTAGCCTTCCCACCGTAATCTGGTATCCATAGTCGACAGAACCCAGTTAGCCCTAGGAATGCTCGCAGCTCCTTGGGTGACTTAGGTGGGGTTAGACCTTGAATCGCCTGTATGCGATCTGCACTTAGGGCTCTGACTCCTTTTGAGAGCTTATATCCCAAAAATGTGACTTCAGGCTGACATATTTGGGCTTTTTCTCTAGAGACTTTATATCCTTTTTTTCCCAGAGTGTTTAGGAGTGACCTGGTGGCTTCCTCGCAGAGCTGCAAGTTTGGGCTTGCAACTAGCAGGTCATCCACATACTGGAGGAGAGTCACTGCGGGGTGTGATCCCTTCCATTCCCCCAAGTCCTTCTGAAGGGCAAGTCCGAAAATATGGGGGGCTGCTATAAATCCTTGTGGAAGAACTGTCCACATAAGTTGGGCTTTATGGAAAGTATCTGGATCCTCCCATTCAAAAGCAAACAATTTTTGACTCTCTCGGTGAAGAGGAATAGAGAAGAAAGCATCTTTCAAATCTAGCACTGAAAATATTTCAGCTTCCCCCGGTACTTGTGTCAAAATCGTGTGAGGGTTCGGGACTACAGGATGGTCTGAAAGGACCTTCTTATTTACTGCCCGTAAGTCTTGGACCAGTCTGTATGAGACCCCATCTGCCTTTGGCACTCCAAGAATGGGGGTGTTATAGGGTGAAGACCCTTCCACTAGCCATCCGTACCTCTTGTATTTCTCTATTAACGGCTTGAGTCCAGCTCTGGCCGCTCGGCTGAGTGGGTACTGCTTTACCCGAACGGGCCCCTCCCCTTCCTTGAGTACGATCCTTACCGGGGAGACGAACTTAGCTCGCGCAGGGGTTCCATCAGCCCATACTGAGGGGTCTACTCCAGTCATGTGATCTTCTGGACTTACTGCAGGGCGTCGGTCCTCCAGGAGAGCCATCTGATAGTTCGAGCTCTGCTTGACAGGTAGCTGGACCACCATCTGATCGTCTCTGAAAAAGATCTCAGCTTGCAATTTTGTGAGTAAGTCCCGCCCAAGGAGTGCAACCGGGCAACTTGGAGAATACACAAAGGAGTGCTCGAGCAAATGGTCTCCCACCTTGGTGAGGAGTGGTTTACAAACAGGGAGTCGAGTTTGCATTCCCTCAATCCCTTCTACAAGTACATGCTGTTCACTAGTTCCTGCACAGGGGGGTTTTTCTGGAATCATTGAAAATGTAGCCCCAGTATCCACCAAGGCTTCAAAGTTTTTGCCACCAACCCTAATGGTTACCATGGGATCTTCTCGGGCTCCAACCCGAAGGGTAGTGGTCTTAGATCCCTGTCCCCTTCATTCTGAATCCTCACCCTTGTCTTCTGCCCGCATGAGGTGACCTCTCGGTTCCCCCTCTCTCTTCTCCTTCAACTTCGGGCATTCCCTCTTCCAGTGTCCTTTCTCCTTGCAATAAGCACAAACATCTGCTCCCACTCTTTCTCCCTTCCTCTTCTGTATCCCAGCCTTTCCAGGGTTCCCTCTAGTTATAGCAGCTGCTAGTGCTGCCATCTGTCGCTGAGCCTTTTTATCCTCCTTGCGCTCCTGCACTTGCTCACGATTCCCATACACCTTATATGCAATTTCCACCAGCTCTGAAATCGGTTTCCCAGCACCTCCCTCAGTTTTCTGTAACTTCTTACGGATATCAGCAGCAGATTGACCAATAAACATAAGATTTACCATGCGCTGGTTATCTGGGGCTTCTGGATCCAGATCCGAAAACCTGCGAAACGCCTCATACAGCCTCCCAAGGAAAGCTGAGGGATCCTCCTCTCTTCCCTGTCTCACCTCATACAATTTAGACAGATTGGTAATCCGAGGCACTGCCTTTCCCATTGCTTCCACTATAATTCCCAAATACCGTGCACTCAGCTCTCTGCCCTCTGCAGTATGATTGTCCCATCCCGGCTCTTCTACCGGGTAGGTATCACGCAGAGTACGACCAGCAGCACCCTCTGACTCAACTCTGGCTGCCGCAATACGCTCTGCTGTACCTAACACTAATCTCCTCTCCTCCGGGGTTAGGAGAGTCTGGAGCATCATCTGGACATCAGCCCAAGTGGGTCGATGAGTCTGCCCAATAGATCGAAACAAATCCTTCATCTTTTCAGGGTCTTCACGAAAAGAGGGGCTCTGATTTTTCCAGTTAAATAAATCTGAAGTGCTAAATGGGGTGTAGACAAAAGTTGCAGTGCCTCCTTCCCCAATAACCTCTCGCATCGGACAGTTCAACACCGGCTGTGACTCTACAGGCTTGTGCAAATAATAACCCTTATTTCCTGATTCAGATGAGGCACTTGGCTGAGGCTCACGCTCTAACTCATTAGGTATGCATTGGTACATCGGTGGTGGTCTCTCTAAGGGAGGGGGCGGTGGTGCAGAAGGACTGGATGCCGAGGAGGCGTCTGACTCATCTTCGCTACCCGAGAGGCCAACCGGACCACGGGTCCGGTACTCAGCCAATTCAGAATTCCCCCCCTCATTAGACTCAGGAAGTACAGGCGGCGCCCCCCAAGCCTTTTTCTTAACAAGCATCACATGAGACTTTGCTAAGTAATTCTTAATCCAAGGTGGCTGATTTTGAACCACCCACAACCAACAATCAATATAAGGAAACTGATTCCAATACCCATTTTGCATAACAATTTCATGGATAGCTATCACTTCTTTTAGCACAAAGGATCCTTTCGGGGTCCAGTGGACCCCAAATGTTGGCCACTCGAGTTGACAAAACTTAGTTAAATCACCTTTTTTCATTTTTATTCCATAATCGGCCGGCCTTGCAAATTTATTAAAATGACGTAATAAGACTTTTAGAGGGGTATCAATATTGTTTTCTACACGAGAGCTACTCGTACCCATTTGCCCACAAAAATGCGCCCAATGCACACCAAATACCAAAAAGATCTCAACAACAGATGATTTACAATGAGAGCTAAGCCTAGAATTTCTCAGCAAACTTACACATCCTTTGTTTTAGATCCGTACACCAGATTGAGCAAAGGGAATTCGTATACTCACTCAGATACCCCAGAGATCTCGATCCACATTCCAAAGTGTGTCTGCCTCTCCAGAAACTCAGAATTTACATAGGATACTTCCTTTAACTTCCCGGATATTTGGACTTAAACCTCAAATACCAGGGTGAGTCCAAAGTCGGCTCGGTGTGCACAAATCCCTGGTACCGGAGGTGCTCCGTCACTGAATTCCGGGGTAGTCCTCGAGAAGCCCCACGTTGGGCGCCAATTGTTGAATTAAAAAAAATCATGGTTCGTTTCTCGGGAGGTGGAAAAAACTTTCAGCTTCAGACACACTTTATTAGCAATACAAAAGGTATATATTTGCAAATAGGGTCAGAGGGAGAAGACAAAAGATCAAATCCCTCTGCCCCCGAGCATAATCATTAGCAGGCTTTTATCCCCTCTCTCCTGACCACGTGTGCAGAAGGAGGAATTTTTACAACTCATTTCCGGTTCATACAAACATATATGTAAACATGTCGCTTCATACGTCCCATGTGCATTACAATTAACTACTTAAGTATGCGGGGCGGGTAGGCTTAATATGCATTAGGTTATCACGCGTGCGTGGATGGGACTCAAGGTTACTCAAGGTTCATCCTGAAGGCAAAAAATGGCATTTGCTCTTATCTTAGCCTTAGGAATGTGGGGTCATGAAAGAAAGTGTGATTTAGTGTGACAAAGAGATAGTAAATTTGCAGGACAGAGAGGGAGTGATACCTTTAGTACAAAGGGCTTTTGGTGGTTTTTCCCTTCAATTTCCAACCCCCCCCTTCCCTCTCCCATTAAGGAGACAAGGATGGGTAGCAGCTGTGTTCTTTTTTTTTTTTTTCTAAATCTGCTATTGATAATGCATTTTTAATAATATTTCTAACAAGGGGATGGGAGGGAAGCTGCCACTAAGCATGGGAAGGGAACAGAGGGGACCCTAAAGTGTGCTGGATATTCTTACTTGTGCCCCAGCTGCTGCTCCTGCAGTGTGGTTTACCCATCCCAGGGAGAGGGTGGAGGCTGAGAGTACAGTGCAGCCACCTTTTCAGTGCTGGTCATTGCTCCCACTGCCCCATTTTAAAAATCTTGGCTCTGCTTGTGTTTAGGACCATAAAGCTGAGAGGTTTATGTGGATATGTTTATGTGCTGTCATATGAGATATGACTCTATGACTTTCTATTCTGATGTTGCTAATTCTTAGCATTTATGCAAAACCAACTAAACAGAACCTCATCATAATACAATGATTCACTGATCTACTACTATATAGATAGACACTTTTGTTTCAGCAGGTTTCTGTCTGGCTTTATCAAAGTCTTACAGCCTATGATAACATTACAGGAAAAATATAACTGCAAATATTTGAGTTATAGGCAACAGGTGTATTTTTCCCTTTTTCCCACTCCAGGTCTTTATAAACTGACTATCCACATCCAGAAAATATTTGCAAAGCAAACATTTGACCTCAAATATTTAAAATAATTTTTCGTATTTTTAATCTGCTGCAATTTTATAAATAAGATTTGCTCCTGTACAATAGAGAGAAATTATATTCTTTAATTACCAAATGCATATAGTATTCTTTAAACATTCACCCTGATGATACTGGGGAAACTGCCATGCAGAGGTTAAATACTATTTAGATGACTAGAACTGAAACTCTCTTGAAACCAAACTATCTATCTATAGGTATACAATACCCCCATCAACCTTTCAGCATTTTCTTCAATGTGAATATTAAGCTTTGGGGGGAAAGAGAATTTGAAATAAAAACTTCAAGTGAAACATCCTCAAAAGAACAATATTCATTTCTGCCCTAGTCTCCTATTTTTGTAGTTGGTTACAAAGGAAAACTGTTACCTTTTCATTTAGCTATTACTGTGTGTTTTGTGGCCTCATGTGAATTATTCATGACTGTTATATTAACAGAACTTTAAAAAAAATGAAGAAAACAAAAAAAGAAATCTCAGTAAATGCATCCATAGTCTCAAGGTAAATTCATTGTTTCTTTTGTTCAAACAACATGGAAATTAGTGAGTTGTTTTATGTCATGATGCAAAGATCAGGTTCTTTTCCTAAAATAGTAATGCTAACAAAGTTTTACCACATATATTCCTTATTTAATTTTTTTTAGTAAAGAAATGTCCTCTAAAACTTCCTTTCTGTCTTTCATGTTGTTTTAAACTGATACATATTTTGCCTGAGACATCTAAAATTCTTTCTTCTGGTCTGGATTTTATTTTTTCCAGTGCCTCTATATTATACTTTTAGTTTCAGATTTCTTCCGAAGAAAAGCTGAGCAGCACTTCATTTAATTTTTTCATATTTACTTTACTATTTTAATTTACTCAGCATTTTGTTGCTTCTTGACTTGTCCCAGACAATTGTTTCTTGTTGGAAAAGGTTAATATTTACCTTTAGTAGAGATTAAACAAACATTCAGATGGACACAAATGTATTCAGAGAGTAGTTTTAATTGTATGCCCTGTCCTTTAGTTGAGTGAAAGTGTCTATTATTGGTTACTTTGGGAGAATAAAGTTTGTTTTACACAGGGATAGACATAAATAACATGATTGTCTTCAGTGATAAACATGGTAAAAATGCATACTTACAAAAAGCAAAACTATTCTATTAATGATGTTTGCCTCAGTAACCTCTCTAAGGTTGATGGTTTTCAGAACCTTGTCTTTCTTTTAAATGCCTTATTTTCTGTAGATGAGGGTAAAATATATACAATTACTAATGCATTTTCCTCTCCTCTCCTATCTTCATATTTTGAAGAGCAAAACCTAGTGTCTGCTTTCTTCATCAGTTTTAACAATGCATTGTATTGAGACATTTGTCTTCATTGCTGAGAAGGTGTGATTGTTATTATGGGATAACTAACAGTCTTTAGCTATTCTATTGTAAAATCTTAGTGGAGACAAGTGTAAGGATATGTAGAGTCTGCAGCTCAACCTTTCAGGCAGCCTTTCAGGGAGGTGCTGTAACACACAGCACTTTATACAAAGTGCTATGAGTTAGGGAGCCATTTAATCTAACAGGCAGTGTGGGGAGCTAAGAGCCTGCACTAGCCCAGATCAGCAGAAGGGGGAACTCCATCAGCTTTCCAGGAGGCTGCCAGACAGCCCCTCTTCCCAGCTCTGCCACCTTCTGTCAGCAGCATCTAGGGGGTAGGAGGAACACTTTAACAACTCTATTGTTGACCTCACCTAGCTACCTCCTACCATGCCAGGTCATAGGCAGCTAGGGCTGGGGGTCAACTTAGGGTTAGAAGAAGCAGATGAGGTCCAAAGGGAGCATGCAGAGTTGGAGTGCAGAGAAGCCAGGGTGCCAAAAGATCCATTTGGGGAACCAAGTCAGAGATCCAGAGGGTCAGCCAGAGCATGGGATCAGGAGGCTAGCTGGATCAGGTATCCAGGAAATCAAGCTAGAATGGGGTCAGGTATCCAAGGGTCAGACCAAACTCAGGGTCCATTGGCAAGCCAGGTTGGGTATCCAGAAAGTCTATCAGGAAGCCTGTAGCCACATAATCCAAGGGGACAACAGCCTAGGCACTGGATTGAACCTTGTTGCCCAAACGTTTTCTCTTCCTGGTCAGGAGTTTATATTGTAAGGGGTGGAGGGTTAGCTGACCCTGTCTGGCCACTCCGGTGGCAGGGAGTGTGCCTGTAGCTAGGCCCAGCTCATGGGTTTTGGCCACCTGTGCCTGCCCCAGTGTTGATGAGGAGGTAGACCAGGATGAGTAGCTATGCCAGGCAGGCTGAGGTTCAAGGCATGGTCTGACACCTCACAGTAAAACTACAGGAAGCTTGTTCCTGCCAGGATTTTACAGCTCGCTTGTGATGGGTTATCTCACATGTTTTAGCAATCCGCCAAAGCCCTTAACAGACCTACGCCTGTTAGCTGAGACTACAGTCTACATTTTGGCTGGAACTTCTGATCATTTTTAAAAATAGAAAATGCCAAGAGACTGCTTAATAACCAAATGCTTGAATTTAACTGAAAACCTAATGTAAACATTTTAAAAAATGTTCTAACCTAATTTTAAATAAAAAACTATTAGTCCCTCTACCAATATATTATTTCTGTGTCTTGTTTTCATACATAACCAAAAACTTCTCTTTTATGATTTTTTACATTTGCAGGCTGTAAAGGTGTTACAGTGAACATGCTAAGCAGTAAATATTTACATATATAATTGATACAATTTTAGTAATTATGTAAAATCTATATCCTCTTGAATAGCCGTACATAACTATTAGTCATAACCAGCCTACAACATGTTTTTATTTTCTGAGACTGGGGTCAACACTATAGTCTAAAAGGTAGCTTCTTGAAAGCTTGGAATAAACCGTTGTTGTTTCTTAGTCCAAAATTCGGGAGTCTTGTCAGCAAGCAAAATCTTCTGATACCTTTAGCTAGCAGAATTTATGCCTTTCTTAACAGATGACTTCCTCACCTCAGCTTGTGTGGTCAAATGGAAAAATCTTAATACATTTTAAGACATTAAAAAAATCCATTCTTGAGACTTCTTTAACATGCTGAATTCTTCATGAAGACAGCTGACTCATGAAAGGATTTATAAACCTCCACTTCATTAAGCTGAGCTGCTGTTTTCTCTTTAACTTGGACAAAATTTCAATTGTAAAGTGGATTATAGAAAGCTAGATAAACTTCCAATAAGTCTGCAGTCTCTGAGGGCATTTTTACACATGCTCCAGGGGTGGGGGCACTTTAACTAGAGTGGCTCTGAGAGATGCTCTAATTAAAGCACCGCAGTATCTCATGTATCAGCATCCCCACGTTTCAAAAAGGTGATGGTGGTGTTTAAATTAAAGCTTGTTCAATGAGATTTAGTTTAAGTGCCACTGCAACCATTTTGAAGTGTGGGGATGCTGATACACAAGACATGGAGGCTGGCTGGAGCACGGTAATTACCCACTCCAGCAGACTCGATTAATTGAGTCTGCTCTGATGCCCTGTAATTACAACTCACCAGAGCAGCCTCACAGCACATCTACAGGCACCCTGAGTCTAAACAAATGTTCTCCTTTCAGTTCTTCCTCTACATCCATAAAATAGGCATGATTCACTAGGGCCTAGTTTTAACTGAGGATATCCCAAAACGGAGGCTAACTTAAATCAGAATAACCTTTTCTGTAGTCAAAAGCTATGAAACAGTCCTTAGCAGACATCTCCCCTGTACTTGTGTTGCTGATCTTCCACAGACACTACAACAGCTATGATCAACTTTTACATTTGTGTGTCCTATGACTTTAGAGTAGGGACCTGCTTATGCTTTCAGTGAACAGGAAGAGGACCAGCCCAGAGCTGCTTAAGGATGATAAATGGACACAAAGATCCATAGGAGAAAGCATTATCTGCTGGCATGTACCAGTAAATATGAGAAAATGAACACTCTCTCATTTGTATTTCCATTATAGGGAAGTGTGGAAGCACGTTTGTAAAAAAGACAGTTACGCTTTGAATCTGGAAATCATTATTTCTGAGAAATGAAAGAACAATAGAATTTTACCAAATGTATATGGGCTAAGGGATGATGCTAAATTTTGCCCCAGGCTTTCACTGATGGATTGCAGAGCCTGCATACAAACCAAAGGAAAACTGAGTCTCTTGTGGCAGTCCCAAGTGACAAGGCTATTGCTTAGTGATGTTATAGGAAGCTGACTTCTTGCTGAAGAATCTACAAATCTTTCTGCTCCTATCATAATACATAAACATGGAAGGGAAGTGTTTCATTTGTAACATTTTCATCAAGGCATAAGGTTCAGTGTAGCATCTCCTACATACATCTCGAATCTGATTTCCTGTATCTGTGGTGTTCAATCCCTGCCTTACAGGCAAGACTGGGGCCATGGGGCCATGTTATCTGGCCCGCCAGGCTCTCCACAGATCCAATAATGTCATAGCAGGGGAGAGTGGCAGTTTTAATTGCCATTGCTCTCACGTCACAAAATTTCCAAGCCCCACGACTGGATCAGCCCCCATCAAGTCAACCCCACACAGTGGGACCACCCTAGCACTGCTCCATCCCATGGACCCACCTAGCACTGCTCATACAGCCTGTGGGGCAAAAAGGTTGTGAACCACTGTCCTATATCTACGTATGCATGTAAATACCTTCTGGTTTTTTCTATGCAATTGTTAAGATCATGAATTGCATCGTATGTGGTATGGCAACTGTTTTACTTCCTGATAATCAAATCGGACATTAATATTAGAAGAGGTAATCATTGGGAGGAATGCTGGAAGAAGTGTAGAGCAGAGTTTTTTTGTGAAATCCGTCTCCATCTGTTCTGTTCATGATTCATCTGTACAAGTTCTATACATACTTTATAACCAGCATATTCTGCCCTCATAAGAATATAGTCTGTTCTCCTGTCAGAAACACTTTTATAGTTGTGTTACCAAAATAATGTGAGCCAGCTGCCTCTTGTTTCAAGAGATTTTAGCTTATATTTTTCTCTGAGACTACTGGATGTGTCAGAGACACGCTACTGAGCAGTTGGTTACAGAAGGGCTTTTCATATTGTAGAATGCTGATTGAATGGAATGTACAAATACAAAAGTAAAGACGTGGATTCTTTCAAGTGCCAGAGTTTTGTAATACTAGCTAAGACTATCAAAATATTATATAGATCACTCAAACTTTGTTTAATTATGAAAGTTCACAAAGCTAAAATATTTCACTGCATTCCCTGCCTGCCAATATCAAACAAAGTATATTTCAAAGCAAACAATACAAACAAATTCAGATTAAATGTCTCATTTTGTGTGAAGTCACTTTAAATCAATATTGAATGAAGGAAATTCGAAACTAAAATCACTGCTCAGGAGGACATTAGCAGCTAAATAAAGCCTTCTCTGGAAGTAAGTGGATATGGCCACAATGCAATCTGGAATGAAATGAAGGGCTAGAAAAGACCTGATGTATCTTAATCCATTTTTTTTGTAACATGGAACCATGTCCTAGAACCCCAATTTTATACTGATCAAGCTCTCTTGTGAAACAAGTTTTCATGATTGTGCTACTGTTGGAAGGCTGTTTCAGAACCTCATTGATCAGATAGTTAGAAACTTTATTCTAATTCATAAGATAAATATATTTATAACCACTTTGCTGAAATAAGAACAAATTACTATAACATCCTTTGGTTTTAAATAGTTCTTCCCACTTGCTTGTGCTTGTCCCCTAATTGTGGACAACAATCTTATCCTCTTTTTACCTTGATTTCACTAGAGTAAGCAAGTAAAGTGGTTTTAGCCTTCTTTACCAAGAACCTCCATTCCCCTGGTCATTGTAGCAACCATTCTCTGTTGTACTTCTTATTTCTGCTGGAGATAACATATCTAATACAATCCTGTAATATATCTTTCATGACTTCAGTATACTGATGTCCCAAAGTCCTCCTGTGATAACTAATTTACTCAAGTTGTTGTTGTCTTTTGCGTTTCTTCTCTCTTATTAGTAAAAGTTTTCAGATATCAGTAAAGGTTTTCAGTCTCAGTGATGGAATGACCTGGGAAGTTTGAGTAAAGGGGAAATGAATCATTCTGTACTTGTACTTTTTTTCCTTTTTTGTCATCTGGTTTTATTTTTTCTCTTGTCTCAACATATGTTTAATTCAGTTTTTATGCCCGTGTGGATAATAGTGCAGCTGGATCATGATCATGTGAACTCCAGCATGCTAGTGAACTGTAGCCCAATGTATGAAAAATCACCTATGGTTGCTTTCCTTGCTTCCGTAATTAAATCTGCTCGGAGAACAGGAATAATCCTCCTTATCCTCCTCCTTTTACCTCCTTCCCCCACTTTCTCCCCTCACCCCTACCTCCTCAGACCTGATACCCTTCTTTCAGGACTAGAGAGCAGAACAGAAATAGCTCACCAACACAGAATAACTCTTCTCCTTCTTCCACCCACTCCTAGCCTTCCTGTAGAAAATGAAAATTGTCCCACTCCTCATATCCAATTTCCTTACATGCCTAGCATGTAAAGGGGAAGGGACAACATTTGCTATGACTGGGTTTAAGAGAAGAGTTTGAAGAATCTTAAGAGAACAGAGTGGAAGAAAGTGATACTCCTTGGGCAGATATAAGGACAAGGAGTAGGCATAATTGATACAAGTAATTGAATTAACTTAGAGGTGGGGGAGGTATAATTAACTGCTAGACAGGAGATGGGCAGATATGGGAATGAATTCTTGCAGTGCCAAGGCCCCAAACCACTTTTCTCAAAACAATTGTGAGGTTGAATTATAGCAACTGTTGCATGAACATTGCTTGCTTGTTTTTTAACTCTCCCAAAAACAGACTAAACACCAAATTGTATATCATACAATCATATAAAATTAGGGCTGGAAGGGAACTCAGGTCATCTAATCCAACCCTCTGCTCAATGCAGGACCATCCCCAACTAGATCATCCCAGCCAATGCTTTTGTCTAGCCAGGTGCTAAAAACTTCCAAGGATAGAGAATCCACAATCTTTCTGAGTAACCTGTTCCAGTGCTTTACTGTTCTCCTTGTGAGAAAGTTCTTCCTAATATCTAACCTAAACTTTCCTTGCTGTAACTTGAGACCATTACTCCTTGTTCCCCCACCTGACCACTGAGAACAGTCTAGCTCCATCCTCTTCGGAACCACCTTCAGGTACTTGATGACTGTTATTAAATCCCCCCTCAATCTTCTCTTCTGCAGAATAAATAAACCCAGCTCCCTCAGCCTCTCTTCATAAGTCATTTGCCCCAGCCCCTACCCATCTTCACTGCTCTTCACTAGACTCTCCCCAATTTGTCTATATCCTTTCTGTAGTGGGGGGCCAAAAACTGGACACAGTACTCCAGATGTGGCCTTATTAGTGTCGTATAGAGGGAAGTAATCATTTCCCTTGATCTGCTGGCAATATTCCTACTAATGCAGCCCAGTATGCCATTAGACTTCTTTGCAACAAGGGCACGCTGTTGGCTCATATTTAGATTATTATTCACTGTAACCCTTAGGTCCTCTTCTGCAAAGCTGCTTAGCCAGTCAGTTCTCAATCTGTACTGGTGCATGTGATTTTTCCATCCTATGCACAGGACTTTGAACTTTTCCTTATTGAACCTTATGAGATTTCTTTTGATCTAATTCTCCAATTTGTGCAAGTGTCTCTGAATCCTATCCCCATTCTTCAGCATACCTAATACTCCCCCCAGTTTGGTGGTATGTTCAGACTTGCTGAGGGTGCACTCTGTCCCATCTTGCAGATTGTTGTTGAAGATATTGTACAAAACCAGCCCCCAAGACCTACCCCGGGGTAGTCTACTTGATACCAGTTGCCAACTGGGCACTGAGCCATTGGTTACTACCCTTTGAGCCTGATGATCCAACCACTTTCTTAGCAAGCTTTCAAGAATGTTGTGGGAGATTGTATCAAAAGCCTTGCTAAAGTCAAGGTATATCATGTCCACTGCTCTTCCCATATCTACAGAGTCAGTCACCTCATCATAGAAGGCAATCAGGTTGGTCAGCAAGACTTGCCCTTGGTGAATCCATGTTGACTGTTCCTAATCACCATTTTTCCTCTAAGAACTTAGAAATGGATTCCTTGAAAATCTGCTCCATTATTTTTCCAGGGACTGAGGTGAGGCTGATGGGTCTGCAGTTCCCTGGATCCTCCTCCTTCCCTTTTTTAAAGATAGGCACTAATATTTGTTCTTTTCCATATATACTTTTATTTTATACTATCCACTTTTTTTTATGGTTGAGTTTGGTAATATTGTCTTTAAATTATAAATTGTCACAAGGCTTCTTTAGCCCTTTTTTGGGCTCTTGCTTTCTCCTCTCTTCCATTTTTGAAGCAAGGTTGCCACTATTGACAGATAATATGATGTACTGTTCCTAAATATTAACATATATGAGGCATATTTCAAGGCAGAGACAGAAAGTTTTATTCTTAACTTCATACTGTTTCTACACCTGAGAGTTTCTTGGCTTTATATTTGTTCATTATTGACATTTATGGTCTCGTAGCCTAAAGCCAGACATTTATTATATACTTTATTATAAAAGTATATACACTAAAAATAAAACCCATCAATCTTTCATTATTACCTGTTCAAGAAAATTAAAATATCAATCATAAGGTGGGAAATGTATTAGAGTGTTAAGGTTGTTGCATACCCCCAAATGATTTTCACAGCAGTGCAATCCAATACAATTTTGTACATCCTTTGAGAAACTGACAGTTGCAGTTGGGTAAATGCTTGTAAAGCAAGAGAGTTAGAGAAATACAGAAGTAATATCTTCCAACTGTTTTATGTGAAAGGCACAGCACTGATTTATGGGTACACACATACAGAAATGTGCACATGCATGCAGACATGCACACACAACATAAGGAATTGATTTCATTTTTGGCCTTAAACATGGTAGACCCCTATGTTGAGCTCAAGTAGAAGCTCTGCAATCTGAACCAGAACAGGGAATTGGGAAACACATCAATTGTTCCACAAAATAACTAACCAGGTAAACAGCAATGGCATACACAAGACAAGTCCTATAATGTGGAGATTGAAAGGGTAACTTTTTCAGCTATGAGTACAACAACAAGCATGTGCTTTGTTAGATCAGGAATTCTAAGAAACACCAGTTATAACTATATTTCTTTGATATAGTGTCAGATCTACAGAAATTAAACTCAGGGCTGAAGGCACATAACAGACTCGAATACAAGAAAATAGTAGAGGCAGCCAGGGGCCTCTGTAGTACTAAAAAATAATAATTATTAGTATTGTCCTGTTTCTTTAGTTAGAAAACAGCTGTGTCTGGAAAACTGCACCAATATAAATGACATTTAAAATGGATATGTAATGATTTATGTGAATATCTGACTCCTCTGCCCCTACCCACTGAAATCTTACATCTTGCCAAATCAAAGTACATGTTTTTATCAGACATCTTACGGGCCTCTAAGTGTTTTCTGGGTGCTGTACACAGCACTGCACCCTTGCCCTTGAGCAAACCCATATGAAAGCCAGTAGAATTTTGACAAGATCTTTTTTAAGAGGAGGTAAAGTGTACGTAAGATGGAAAGAATGAAATAAATAGAATACATCAATCATCTACAAGCCATATTTGAAGATGGAAGGGAACTTATGGACTAAAGCTGCCAACATAAATTCTGCACATACCTTATATCCCTTTTGGTATTATTCATATTTTGTACACAATTTAGTATTACAGATTTAGAGAGAGATTCAGCCACTCTCTATGTTCCAATGCATTTTAACAAGCTTTGAGGCCAGCATCTTTGCAAAGTGTTTCTATATATTAAAAATTAAGTAAATCTAAACAAATTAATGGAAAATAGGAGCCTTCTACTCTGTCTTGATTGTAATACAGTGAAAGCAGATCCTGCATTCTTATATCCTAATATTGTATTCATGTTCGTTTTAGATATTACATTATTGCTGCGGGTGAATACACATAACTTATTTCTAGGCCAATTTATATTAAATGCATAGGTTCAATAGAAATGATTCATGTAAGACTAGCTCCTGAAAGATGCATTTAAACCTTCTGCAGCAATTGTACATTTTCTAAACTAGAAATAGTGTTTTGTTTACTGCATTAGGATTTCCTGTAATTACTTGAACCTTTCTAATGTAATTGTCTAAGACCTGCCCAGTCACAGCCCACTTCATCAGAGTCAGCTAGCTCTGTGGTGGTGAACCCAGCCCCCCACTTCCTCCCACCTCAGGGGAGATTTAGCTCTTCCTCTGGGAAGGGCAAGTCCTGGAAAAAAGGGGTCTTCTAAAAAGGCCTTGTTATCCCCTCAAGACCTCCCCACCACTTCAAGGGGAGCTGAGGCTACTGAGCAGAGCCCCCCTTCTCTGCCTGCCTCCTCAGCATCTCCCCCCCAAACCCTTTAGTGCTCAGGGGTGGCCTTGGGGTAAGGGAGGTGGTGGGAGAGTCTAACAGCCCTCCCACAACCCATCAGATCCTTGAGCCTGATGAGGTTGACATGAAGGTTGGACCTTCTGGGAGCTGCAAGTGGTTCTGGCAGTAAGAGTGCCAGGCCCAGGAGACTGCCCCACCTAAGAGATCAGGGACTGATGTCCCCTCCAGGACCCTTCAGGTTAGACTGCTCCCACAGGGCATGATTCTGAGAGTCCTGGTAAGGGGTCAAGTGCTTCCCCCAGGGCTCGACAGCTTTTGACATGTACAGCTGACATGCACAGCTCCTCCTCCTCAGAGTCAGATTTTGATTCTGCCTCTGAGGATGTGTTGACAGAAGCCCTCCCTCAGGAGGTGGTGTCCCTTGATTCAGTTATGGAGCCCCCCTCAATAGGGAACATCCCTACCCCAGAGGTGGAACCTGTTCTTGCTTCCAAGGAACTTCCCTGTGCTGGCTACTCTGTTGAACACCTCACTGAGTTTCTAAACCAAACCAAGCACCACCAGAAGTATACACAGCATATATATAAATGATTTCCAGAACCTGAGACATTTGTGGTAGCCGCTAAGGCTGCAGCAGTGGTGCTGCACTCCAATCCAAGGATGCAGCTACAGTTGATGGGGATGACCTACTCTTCCTGGGTGGGGACTTCAACTGCACAATTGATGCACATCTTGACTGGAATGGAGCAGAGTCCTATCCATCCTCAGCCTGGAAGCTGGGGACTGCTTTGAAAGCAGCAGACCTTGTTGATGTCTTTTTCCATCTCTATGCCAGTACAAGGCAGTATACCTGGCTGAAGGCAACTGCCGGTGGGCTCCTCATGGCACACCTTGTCGACTTGTATATCACCAGGCACCACCTACCACTCCTGTGCAGCATGCGCATTATGCCAGCAGGAATATCGGTTCACAGTCTGGTCTCTTGTGTGCTGAGCCTACCTTGTAGGACACATTTCCAGGACTGGTGCCTCAACACTAGTCTGTTGCAGAATGCTAACTTCCGTGACTGCTTCACTCACTTCTGGCAGACATGGAAGGCTACAAGAGCCACCTTCCCCTCTTGGAAGCAGTGGTAGGATGTGGGAAAAGTGCAGATTAGAGTTTTTTGTCAGCAGTACATGCAGTTGGCAACAAGCAAGCTTCATTGCTGTGTTTGGGAGTTGGAGAAGAATGTGGTGCAGCTTGAGGTATCCCTGCATGATGCTGGCAGTGATGTGGAGCTGCTTGAGAGCCTTAAGCTCCGCAAGCAACATCTGTGGGAGCTGGCAGAGTGTGCAGCCTGGGGTGTGAGGGTCTGCTCCCACTGCCAAGAACTGGCAGAGACTGATGCCCTGACTCACTTCTTCTTCAGCCTTGAGAAACAACAAGCCACATGGAATATCATTGACCCCGGATGGCCAAGCACTCACAGATCCTGTTGAGATCTGACACCATGCCACTGCTTCCTACCAGGAACTGTTTGCAGCTGAACCAATTTGCCTAAAGTCTGCTAGGCACTTACATAACAGCTTCCCTAGGCTTTGCTCATCAGAGGCTGAACATCATGAATGAGAACGGTCTTTGGAGGAACTCATGGCTGCCATCAGGGACCTCACCTTGGGCAAAGCCCCTGACACCAATGGGTTACCTGCCAAGTTTTATAAGACCTTCTGGCCCCTCCTCAGCCCCTGCCTCCTGCATATCTTCCATGAGAGTCTGGTGGACCAGACAATGCCAACCAGCTGTCGCTGAGCAGTCCTCACTCTGCTGTCTAAGAAAGGAGACCTTGGCTGCATCAAGAACTGGCAACCAGTGTCCCTCTTGTACGCTGATTACAAGACCCTGGCCAAGGCTTTGGCTAATTGACTGCACGCTGTTATGACTTCCATCATCAACCCTGAGCAGACCTACTGCATGCTGGGCACGACCATCAAGGACAATCTGTTCCTGCTTCAAGACCTGCTGACAGCTGCTAACCTCTTTGGCCTCAACATTGGGTTCTTCTCCTTGGACCAGGAGAAAGCCTTCAATTGGGTCGACCATGACTACCTGTTTCAGACCCTAGAGGCCTTCAGCTTTGGGCCCGTCTTGACCTCTGCCCTCTGGGTCCTGTATCAGGACATTACGAATGTCCTGAATTTGAATGGTATGCTCTGCATCCCATTCCCAGCCTGCAGGGGCATTCACCAGGGCTGCCTTCTGTCGGAAATGTTGTACACCTTGTCCATCAAGCCCTACTCCACACCCTGCAGTGGTGCCTGACCGGACTGACTCTTCTATCTGCCTCCGTCTCAGTGGGCGGCATGAGCCACTCCTCCATCCCACACCCTCCCCACCCTTCCTGGGCAGCACCTGCCCCTGCCCCTCCCTCACCACAGGGGGCTTTGATCTCCCCCCTCCCCTTCCACCACACCAAACTTAACACCTAGAGGCAGCTGTATCAGATATCAGAACAGTATCAGCCAATATGCCTCCTTATATCAGCTATCAGTATCAACCCCCAAAATCTGTTCCTGATCACCTCGTCCTTCTCTAGGTACTTCATAATAGACTCCTTGAGGACTTGCTCCATGATCTTTCAAGGTACTGAGGTCAGGCTGACTAGTCTGTTATTCTCCAGATTCTTCTCCTTCCTTTTCTTAAAGATGGGGCCATTGGGTACCTATACACAAGCATGGCAGCTACTCCAATACATTAGAATTCCAGCACATCAGAGCAGATTTGATTAAATGAGTCTACTGGAGTATGGCAACTGCAGCCTCCTGCATCTCCTGTATCAGCATCCCCACACTTAAAAATGGTGGTGGGGGTGCTTGAACTAAAGCTCATTTCATAGTTTCATAGTTGGTAGGGTCGGAAGGGAGCAGATCATCAAATCCGACCCCCTGCCATGGCAGGAAAAGTACTGGGGTCAAACGACCCCAGGAAGGTGTGCATCTAGCCTCCTTTTAAAGACTCCCAAGGTAGGAGCCAGCACCACTTCACTTGGAAGTTGGTTCCAGATCCTAGCCACCCTGACAGTGAAGTAGCACCTCCTGATGTCTAGTCTGACATTTGATTTAGTTGGCTTTAGTTCAAGTGCCCCCACCACTATTTTTAAGCATGGGGACACTGACACGGGAGATGCAGTGGCACTTTAATTAAACTGGCTCTTGGACCCACTCTAATTAAAGCATTACCTGCTCCACCACCATCCCCCTTTGGTGCATATGTAAAAGTGTACATTATTTGTCCTTTTCTAATTATATGGCCCCTCACCTGACTTCCATGAATGCAAATATTTGAATTCTGGCTCTGAAATTTACCTCAGTCAGTTTCTTCAGTGTGAATTCCATCTGGCCCTACCAACATTAAAGCCTCTAGCTTCTCTAAGTAATTTAACAACATTGATAATCTCACTGACATATTAATATATACTGCCCACAATCTGAACTGCAAGGTATCTAATAGTACAACTCCAGGCTCATACAAGTTAAACCAGATTTTCATTCACTCTGTAGTGCTGGTACCAATAGTTTTAAAGAATCCATTACCACTGAACCATAGCAATTTGCTTTGCTGCTGGCCCTGGAAACAGAGTGTTATACAGAGGCTTACAACTGTATGCTATCTGAAACTCTTGGCATGCAATCAGCTTTAGAGAAGCTTTGTGCTAGTGGAGCAGTGCAAAGCTGCCTTAAAGTAGCACAGGATATACCACAGATATGATCTGTGAGTTGAAGATCTTAAAAAGAAACTGAGTTTTACATTAGTGAGAGGCATTTTGAATTGTTCATGAAAAAGTACCCTAACATTTTATCAAAAGGGTTTTAGATTTTTGAGCTGCTTTTATTCTTAAGCTTTCAACAAGGATGATTTTAAGTGTAGGAATTTTTAAATTTGTAAAGAAATAGGTTAGAATAATATTTTAATCCTGTATTTAGCTGTCATGTCACTTCCTTTTCTAATACAAATAACCAGCTACTTAGTTCATGTGTAGCAACCACCCAGTAACAGCCACCAGTGTGACTATTATTAAAAGATTTTAGTTAAATCTATAACTGTTTAGTACAGTAGGTTTATGATCTTAAATGTTAGTGCTAAAGTGACAATGTGGAAATCTATACAAGTGAAGCTTGTAATACTTCAGACGTTACAGTATTTCTTTTTTTTAAAGGGGTTTATGAGATTTTGCTTCTTATGATGTTTCCAAGTATGACCCAAAAGCTTTGTTCAGAGCAGTGTTGTTTATCCATGCCTAAATAGGATAGTAGGAAAGTAGTTAGTATTAATAGGCACTTGTACATGTGACAGGGTTTTAGCCCTTAAGGTTGCAGTCTGTGCCCCCTAAATTGA
The DNA here is from genome assembly GCF_052110815.1 of Crocodylus siamensis. Lineage (NCBI taxonomy): Eukaryota > Metazoa > Chordata > Crocodylia > Crocodylidae > Crocodylus > Crocodylus siamensis. The sequence continues at coordinate 40,656,803 of NC_143395.1, read as the reverse complement.
AATGGTGAGTTTTTAATTGAAATACTGGGTTTTATTTTTCTGTCACTGTATATGTTATTGTTCTAAAAGCCTGCTAATCTCTCCCATGGCGGGGGGGGGGGGGGAACATTAATCTGTGCCATTAATCTGTTAGCTCTCTCCCCAGCAAGGGGAGAGGTGGGAAGGCTCCACAGAAAAAAAGGATCAGGCCCCTTGTCACTTCTGCCTTCAGCAGGTTCCTGCAGCTGGCAAAATGCCTGCGGCAGCTCAGGAATTGGCTGCCTTGCTCCTGGGGCAGTGTGGGGAGGCAGCAGGAGGGTGTCTGGGTGTGCTGGTGGCCAGAGAAAGTGGTGGGAATGGTGCATGGGGCGCTGAAAGCCTGAGCAGATTCAAGGAAGCTAGAAGTCTGTCTGGGCATCCCCTTGCCCTGTGCACCATCTCCACTGCTTTCTCTGGCCACCAGAACGCCCTGCTGCCTTCCTGCTACCTCCCCACACTACCCCAGAGCAAGCAAGCCCATTCCAGGTGGCCCCAGGCATCCTGTCAGCTGCAGGAGCCTGCTGAAGACAAAAGCAGAGAGGGGGATGATCCTTTTTCTCTGTAGCACCTTCCTGCCTCTCCCGCAGCCAGGGGATGAGCTGATTAATGGCTGCAATGTTCCAAGTTGCAACATTGCAAACTGAACTGCATCAGGGTATAGTTTAGTTTGCAAGGATGCAAACTCATTTAAAACCCCCAAAAATCATGTATGTGTAATGTATGATGCCATTAAGCCACACAGAGAAATTTTTATCACATTTACAGTGTGACACCATTATGTGTACAAGCTGCCATATTCTAACTCAACATTTGAAAAAAATAATTCTAAAGTTTTAAAATGTGTCTAATAGTCTTTTTAGGATTGCATGATTGAAAAGTATAAGTAGGAAAAGCCTTCTGCCAGCACAAAAAGAGATCAGATAGCTGTTCAAGGGTCTTCTTGCAGGAGAAATAAGGCTTTTCAGCACGGAAGTTCTATCACTTATAACCATAGATTTCATAGACATTAGGGCTGGAAGGGACCTCGGGAGATCATCGAGTCCAGCCCCCTGCCCAAAGGGCAGGAAGTCAGCTGGGGTCATAGGATCCCAGCAAGATAAGCATCCAATTTACTCTTGATGGTGTTCAATGTAGGCGCTTGAACCACCTCCGCTGGCAGACTGTTCCAGACCTTGGGGGCTCGGACAGTAAAGAAATTCTTCCTTATGTCCAGCCTGAAACGGTCTTGCAGGAGTTTGTGACCGTTTGACCTAATTATCCCTTGGGGCGCTCTGGTGAACAAATGTTCCTCCAGATCCTGGTGGTCACCCTTGATAAACTTATAGGTGGCGATCAGATCACCCCTGAGCCTATGCTTTTCCAGGCTAAAGAGTCCCATGGCTCTCAGCCTATCATCGTAAGATCTGTTTTCCTGACCTCTGATCATGTGCGTGGCTCTCCTCTGGACCAAGAACACTTCTTCCCTTTTCACATTACCTTGAACGGCTATATACTTCTCTTGGGTGTTGAGAACACCCAGTATCTCACAATCCTCTGCTTTTACTCCTTCCCACCAAGGGAGAGGGAGGGAGGAGGGGAGGGATAGTACTGGCACCCGGACAGCCAACCCAGGGGCAAGCTGTCAGGAAGCCCTGTGAGAACCCTGCCCCTTCTCCTGCAAACCAGCCAACTGGCAGGGAATCTCCATTCCCTTTTGGGAGACCTTAACTTTGGTTAACTGTGGGAGATGATCATCTGATTCCCACTTATACTTTTTGAAACCACTCCTGTAAAGACGTAAGCAAAAAATCAGTTGAAATTTTAGTATAAGTGATGATTTGTTTTATGATAAGGCCTTATGACCTTTTGAAAAAATAATTTCAGATGAATTATACTTCCAACATATATATATATATTTTAAATTTTCTATTCTATATTGTGATTTATAGCTGGCAGAATATTTTCATCAGAATATTTGCATTCCATTATTACCTTTTAATACATTGAGTACCTTATTATGCAGTCTGAAGTATGAAACTGATAATTTATTAAATTAAAATATATCCTTCAGAAATACAAGCTATATGAACTATCACCAGAAGCATAATGTAGCTAAATTTGTGGCAGCCAAAATAGGAAATGTTGATGGGAACAAGGCATAGTTTTTGAGACCAGGTTAATTTTCCTTTTAATTGAAAACAATTTAGATTAAAGTGGGTAAGATTATAGAGAGAAGATTAACTTGATCCTCAGGAAAACTTTTAAAAAATCTGATGAAGTGCTGCTTTGGCATGACTATCCTTTTTTCAAATGTAAAAAGAAGGCAATACCAAGCTGGTTTATGAAGAGATTGTCTAGTATTAGCTCACATTGCATGAACAAGCAAACAAAATTCTATGCAAGTATTATGGGGATTATGGTTGTTAACTGAAAATGTTCTGTTTAAATATGCCAGCAGCATTTGCCCCAGTTGGGTACATTTCAGTGTTATGGTAAGTGCTTTTATATAAAATATTAGATTTAGGACTGGCATATTCCACAAGTGATATTAAGCAAAACATTTTATTTAAATTCCCAGTTTTATATCACAAATTCCTGCAGTCAGAATAAATCTTGAAAATGAGTTTTGGAAGAAATACTGGGTAGTATCTCCTTTTTTATCTCTACGGTTTCTGATTATATTGCTTGATATAATTCAATATTGTAAAGGCTAGTTATGAATGCTATAAATTAATAATATTCACATTATAGTGATTAGGTCTGTTTGTCTGTGTGAACAACTTTCATCTATTCTGAAATGAATGTGTCAGCATGATGAAAGACGACTAATTAAATTGAATGACAGCTAGAAGCAATACTGATAAGACTAAAATTGTAAATCAATATGGTTAATGTTATGCAAATTAATATAATGAATGCCTGATTTTATTTTTATTGGTGCCAGTAGATACTAGCTTTGAATTTCTAAAGATAGTTTGGTAGTTGAAATATTATGAGAAAGTGTTTTGGTTTATTTACCATGGCTTTAACAGCAAGTAGAGTTGAGGTGATATTTTGAAGAGTATAAACTATGTCTTTACACATGTTTGGTTTAACAGAATTCTTCTACAGATTTCAGTTAAGTGCAACAGTTCAGACTGGAATTTGCAAAGGAACCTAAAGGCATTTTATGCCAAAAACCTATTGACAGTCAGCAGAGGCAACCTGAGCAGGGTGAGGGGCCTGGGGCAAATCAGCCTGTGTGGGGCCTTGCCCCCGGACAGAAGTAAGTCAGTGGTGGATTTGGCAGTGGGGGGAGGGGAGTTTGCTAAACGGCCGGAGCCACTGGATTGAGGGGTGGGGGATAGTGCCAAGTGGCCAGACATAAAGCTGGTGGCAGCGCGGAGTCACTGCAGCTGCTCTGCCCGGCTCCACGGGGTCCTGCAAAGCACAGAGCCCAGGGTGGTCACCCTGATTCACACCCCCAGGTACAGCCCTGACAGTTAGTGGCACCTGGATGCTAAACTCTATTACACTTCCTCTGAAAATGTCATGCTTAATTAGTTACAAGGGTCCCATCTTCTATTTTCTGTTAAATCTGGTACTTAAGTGCCAAATATAATAATAGAAATGAGATATGAAATGTTTTAGGTAAAGCTCACTTGAACATTTCAGCTAGAAAATTCTTTTATACGCAGAGAGCCATGCTCAGCCTTGATGCTATATCTTTTTGTGCTGCTTTCAGGCGCAACTGAAAAAAAATTAGTGAGAATCACTCCCATATTGAAGAATCAAGCAAGAGTGAGATTACAAGTCAGAGTTAGCAGGTGCTAATTAGAAGGAATGTTTGTCGATGTAAATGTTAGCATGTGCTAGTGATTGGTGGCACATTAGGGGCTCATATCTTCTCTAACATGCACTGCTCAGACCTGCCACTAGAGGGCTGGTGACCAGGGACATAACTAGTGGCTACAAGTCTTCTCTATGCTTGTCCCACTTGTTGGCGCTCTAGCCACAATATGGGCCAGAGAAGAAGGCCCCCAACTTGCTGCTTGGATTGCTCTTTCCGCCCTCTAGTAGTCCCCTCCACTCCCTAAATCACCCTGCCACTTTCCATTGGCCTCCGAATTACGCAATTGTTCCCCAGATCACTGCCCTGCTGCCCCAATCAGTCCCGAAGCAGTGGCAACAGTGAGGGGTAGAGTCCCCCTCCCTGCCTGTTCCTGGGCTTCTTGCAGCCTACACTATCCTTGCATTCCCAGGTTCAGCACCTGTTTGGTCCCATAGCTTCCCAGCAGCTCCTCTTTTACTCCTCCCCCAGACCCTACTTCAGTTGCAGGGTCAGGCAGGGACTGGATCCAGGTACACAGAGGTGGCATGGGATGCAGGAAGCCTAGGAGCAGGCAAGGAGAGGTCCTTCCCCAAATGCTGCTGTTGTTGCTTTGGGGCATCTGGTCAACAGGTAAGTGAAGAGGAAAGGATAAAAGGAAGCAAGGGAAGGGAGCATGGTCTGGAGGCAGGAGTGGAATGGGGTTGTAGATGAGAAGAGAGCTGCTGCACTACCATGGAAGGGGGCAATCTGGGGGGCTAAGGACATGGTCAGCAGCTATCCACCCACCTGCACCTCCTGCCCCTCCCTCTTCCCCACCCTCCACTCCTGCCTCTCCTTCAACTCTTGCTATGCCCCTTTCCCCTAGCTCCCCTGCCCCTCTTTACCCCTTCTCCTCCCTCCTCACTTGCCTGCTGCCTGGCTGTCCCCAGCTGTCAGTCTAGGGTCAGAGAGTCCTGAATGATATCTAGTCTACCTGGGAGTTGTGCCTTCTCATATATTAGAGGACCTCAGATTGGTGGTTTTATTTCTGGTTAACAGCCAGAAGTTAATTTAACTAGAGTTATGTAGCACAGCTCGAAGATAATCCTTGCCCAAAGTGTCATACCTTTAAGATGCCTAGAGGGCACTTAGCACTTGTTAACAAGCCCCTGCCACATGCACTTAAGATGTGATTAACCAGTTAATCACATCTTAAAGTTTGACCCAGCCACACATCAAGCAATTAATGGCATCAAAAACAAGAAATATGCCACAAAATATTCCACAAAAAATGAGCTGATCCATGCACCCTGTGCTCCGGGAGCTTGCTGTTTGTTGATGCAGGGGGAGCCTGGGATTGCAAGCACAGTCTCCTCCTGCACTGGCAATCATTTGTGATGAGATCTGGCACATGTGGCAGGGCAGGAAGCATGGTTGTGTGAATCATGCATTAGATCCTATTGCACCTTTACCTGCGTGCCTGGCCAGGGTTTTAACATGCGATCTTTCAAGTTGTAAGACAAGGTTCTTTGGGTAAATTGTTTATTGGATAAATCATGATATCATTTATTAAACCAACTCAAATAGTTGGAAAAATTCTTCTTAGCAAGCTTTCAGGCATAAATACCTTTCTAATGTTTTCCCAACTATTTGAGTTGAATTTTTTCAACTATTTGAGGTGGACTAATAAAAGATATCAGATTTACCCAAAGAACCTTGTCTGCCTACCTCCTTAGATCAACACAGCTACACTTTACACCCTTGAAATATGTGAGTTGTAAGTGCTCTCAACATGATCTAATTGTAATGTACAATCTCACTTTAAGATTTCCCTGTCTCCTTCTGTTCCCAGAATTAAAAGTCTGATCCTCAACAAGTTTTGAACAGACTGATTATCTATTTTAGCTACCTTGCTATAGTAAATGTATGCATGTATTCTCAGAACACCTCATGGAAAGTAGGGATGAATTATCCATCCCTGTTTACAGATTGGGAACAGAGTCATAGCCTGTGGTGTATGAGAAATGTGAATCAAGGTCGCCCATATATTGATTAGAGCCCTTACTAAGGGGGAAAATCTTCCTCTTTTTGATGCATCCATGCAAACCTTTTTGTGACCTTTATTCTACTATAGCTGAAGTTTCGCTATGTCCTAGCTCGAAACAAATATATTTCACTACTGTGTTATGCTGTATAATATTGCACCCTATCCAGGTTTAGTTTACTGATATGCTGTACTGTAGATAGTACTGCTTCTGCTTGACTGTGTGCTTAAAATCCAGATAGCCAGTGGTGGTCAAACTGTATCAAAGGACTATGAAAGTTTGTGTGATGCAGTAACTTGCTGAAGGAAAATGATGGATGGGTGAAGGGGAGGGGAGGAGAATAAAGCAAAAACAAAAAACTTTCAATCTAAAATTAAATCTCTTTCTGTGTATTTATGTAGCCAGTTTAAAAAAAAATTAAAAAGACTTGAACATGGCAGTCATGTCCTGTATTATTTAATTGTGAAAGCAAACTGGTTATGGCCTCATTTAATCTTATTCCTCTATCTAATATGATTAAGAGCAATATGCAGGAAAATCCTCTTTTCATAAAAAAGCTTGAATTGCATCTCTACAGTAAATAAGTGTGAATGTGTAAAGTAGAGATAGTATACTAATATATCTTCTCTTTAATTGTAGTATAACTAAACTTATTTTCATGAATAAATCATTGAAACTAAAGTCACACTGACTTTGGCAACATAATTCATAATCATGTAAACTTGAACAAGGTAACCAAGTCCAGTGTATTAGTATAAGTCAAGTCACTTGGGTCTAGCTTAGTATTCTACCCCAGGTAAAGGGCTGACAAGAATAAAAACAAAACAAACTAAAGAGCTCCCCCCCACCTGAAACCATAAAGCAAATTTCTGCCTACATTAATTTCTTTCCTCTGCTATCTCAGGGAGAAAAATGAAGGAAACAGTGGCTTTCCTTTCCATCTTCCAAGCCTGCTTTGTCCTGAAGAACTGGATGGTACCCCTTGTAGCTTTTGGTCTAATGTAATGATAGATATACTTATTGATCATATATATTATGATTTTCTAAATGCTGCTACCCTGTTTACCACCCTAACCCACTCCCAGTTACTTACACCAGTTTTCCAGCATGATTGCCCACCTGGCTCAAATCTGCATTTAGCTGGCTTGAATTAAGCCAGATGAATATAGGCAGTGTGCAGCAAATGGCTGTATGCATCCACTGGAGATAAGGCTGAACAATACCCAACTGCCTGACTCTGCAGTTTCAGACTCATTCCTCTATGACCTCTCTTATGACCTCAGACTTTGTTGGTCCTAAAAATAGGCACTAAGGACCAGCCTAGAGCAAGCACTGAGTACAAGCCTACCTGTGAAGTCAGGTAGCTAGGTAGCCTCAGGTCTGTCCCACTGTGTCCATACGTACTGACTTAATTATCACATTCCCTTTTCTGGGTTTATCTTATTTCATGTCATTTTTGTTTGTTTACTGCAAGCAGCAATTAACCATGGTGTTTAAAGGTTATTATGACTTGTGCACAATCACACAACAGTGCTTTATATACAAGCATCTACTGGCCTTTAACTGCTTCTTTACATAGGATAGATGCCTAAACTATCCACGGGAACACTTACATTCTTTTTTGGGTTCCAGCTAATCCAGAAATCACTGGTGAGGTCTTAATCCTGCCAAACATTCAGTTTAAGGTGCAACTGAAATGAGCCACAAAAATATTACACATTTTTTGTGTGATATGTTTGTGGCTGATATCCTCTTTTGTGGCACTCTTAATTTCCTGAACATCCAGTTGTGCCTTAGTCTAACATCTGCCAGGGGCTGTAGGTACCAGAGACAGGAAAAGACTGGCTATTTGTTTCAATTCTTCTCCTTGTTTACTATATTATGCAATTTTATTCTCTGGCATTTTACACCTCTTCTGCAGTAACTAAACTCCTCTTAAATCTCTTCAAGTGACCTTGGCAAGCCAGTTACAGTTTAATCCACTCTTTAATTGAACTCTCTTAAAGATCTTTTACAGCATAGAAAAGCCATGAATCACCTTCTGTAGAAACAAAAAAAATGTGTTTGTATTTATCTAAGGAGTTTATTTTTATGTTCTTGGTGATAGATATTCTCAAATGCATTCTCCATTCTTGAGAATAATTGGGTCTTAACTAAAACTGCAGTTCTGAAAGTAGGGGGAGAGGAGACTTGGGATTCTAATCTAAAGTTTGCTCTTTCTCTGGTTTTTCAAATGAAGACCTCAGATCATTCTCACAACTCAGGAATGTTGAGGTGTTTGAGAACCAAGTTTCAGATTTTCAACTTGGATTAATTTTGATACTGAAGCAAGACCTCACTTCTAAAATTTTTTGCAAAAAATAAAATAAAATTAATATATACAGGTAGAAGCCTCAGTGGCCACTTTTTAGTTCCATAAACATCAACATCTTAGGAAATGACTAGTCAAGTTTCTTTTTTCTTTCACCACTCCACTTTCCATCTTTCTCACCCTTGTGCATGCACGTGCACACATGCATGCACACACACACGTGCTTTTCTTTATCTGATTACCATCTTTTATCATAAAAACTGATTAAAAGGAGGTTATCGTCCAGGTAAATTAATGTTATGTTCTCAAATTAAACCTTCCCCGAAGTTTATTTGTAGTTTAACTATTTTTGCTGTGCCTCAGTATCTGACAATCTCCCAAAAATAACTTTAACTCACTTTTCATTTTTTGTCCTACTCATTTTCTTTGAGTACAAAAGATGAGTAGGACAGAATATGAAAACAGGTAGAACAATTTTTGGTCTGTGATGATTTGAATTGGCTTTATTTTTCTTTGTAATGTGCTATTATTTTATCACAATCAGTCTAGCTCCTAATAGACGTATCTTAATCACAGAAAATATGCTCTTATTTTACTATCTTTGTTCAGGAAAGGCCCAGGTTTTGCACACTGGAACTAGGACTACAGTACTTTGGAAAACTCTTGAGAATAATCTGCAAAAGCTTGCTGAATACACATGCTTCTAGCTAGCTCCTCCATTCCACTCCTTCAAAAGTAATGGACTCACTAAAATTTTAGGGAGATTCCAATCCCTATATTTTTAATTTATTCTCAAAGGTTATGAATACTGCTATGTTTTTCATTTAAAAAACAAAAACTTTACATAATTTAAGGTAAAGAGAAGCCAGCATTTCTTAGCTATAAAATGCTGCATCCTACTGGCAAATATAGTAATATTTAAAGTGCAAACTCACCGCATTTCTAGAAATGTAAGAGTGTACTACAGAGAGAAAAAAATTATAAAAGTTATCTAAAAAGACCTGAAAAGCCTACTTTAATACTGTATTAAACCCGTATTCCTGCATTACTGTGGGAGTTGATACTTACCTGGACACAGGCAATATACCTGTGTTTTAGTGTCTTTCCACTCAAACAGTGATAGAAGTCCTTTGCACTTCTTGCCTGAATGAGAGCTATGTGCATTAGGATTTGGTGTTAGCACCCAATATTTCTGGGTGAACAGCCAATAATGGAATAAGACTATAGTAAGAGAGTCATAGGTTAATTATGTCCAAGCAATTTTAAGAATCTGACTTTGAATTTCTCCAAATAAAGAAATTTAGAATTAAGACTGAAATGCTACAGTGCAATTTGGTTCGTGCATCTTTCCAGTTTGTAAAGCTGTCACAGGGGTCTCAAAAATGGTATCTCAAATAGGTATAAGCAATATAAGGTAAATTAAGAACCATGTGCTAACCTGGAGTTTCCAGAATATCTTCTCAATACACTTGCTTTAATGAGTATTCCTACATTCAACATGACTTTAACATAGTATTTTTATAATGAAATATATAAAATAATATATAATATAAAAAGGTTAAACATCCTTTATTTTGTTTAGAATAGAATTTTAAAAAGGTGAAAAATACTCTTCTCAAATTCTGTGACTATAAAGTGAGACTTGTTAAACAACTTTGAAAATGTCTTCTCTCATATACTAAATCAGCCATAATGCTTCCCCATCTCCCCAAAGTCTTATAGGTAATTGCATTAATATTTAGAAGATATCTTTCTTCATTTCTTCTAGTAGGTCTTTACTTATTACAGTAGTGAAACATTTTTTGGGTGGGGGCAATGTTGAGGTAGGAAAAAACCCCCTATTGAATGACTGACTTAAAACAATAGCAAAAAAGGTGAAATAAATATCTGGGGATAGTATAAGGAATATTCATAGAAGTAGGACTTGAGGTCAAATTACTCTATACTGCTGTTCCTCTAGGTTACAGTATTGATATGTTATAAGTCCAGAAGGGAGTGATTTGATCATAATGCAGGCCAGAGGGCTTCCCTCAACCAAGTCATGGTTGAATTAAAGCATATCTTGATTTAATAACTCTGTGATTTACCAGGTAAGAATGCCCATACTCAGTCAGACCAAAGATACCTCCTGCACAGTATCCTGTCTCTGGCAGGGACAAGCAGCAGATGCTTTAGAGTATTTTTAAAATTTGTTTTGGCCACATACCCCTTTACCTGCAATATATGTCTTCTATAACACCTGATGTGTCTCTTCATGTATATTCCTTAAGATGAGTGTCAACATAGATATTAACACACAGCAATGTCATTGCTCATCACACGTTTAGCATCAGAAGCTTCATTGTCATTAATAATATTTAAGCATCTAGCTTTTGCTTATGTGCCATATACTACAGTTTGAAACGCCTCACTGAGCTTCAGTTTGGCTTCTTAAATACATTTATTTTATTGCAAGTTTGATTTTTCCATCTTTCAGCTGTTGGATCTTACTCTTTTTCCTCTTTGAAGAGTCCTATTACCAATTTTTTCCACCTGTATAGTTAACCTACAGATTGTAATCAAGTCACCACTTAATCTTCTATGGTACACTAAATAGAGCTCTTTTAGTTATTCCATATAAGATGGCACTTTCAATTTTTTAATTACTTTTAGAGACTGTTCCCTGGATCTTCTCAATTTTGTCAACATCTTTCTTGAATTGCAGACACCAGAAATTAACAGTGTTGTGACATCCACAAATTATTTTAATTAATTTTATATTTCCTTTTTGGCTATTGATAAAATTATTTTTAGAAAAATGAACTCATCACCATGAGGCCTTGCCAGAGGCATACCAGCTCAATAAGAGTCCTCTTTCTGAGCCCTGACATTTAATCAGTTTTTAATCTTTGTCATATTGATTTTTATTTATTTATTCATTTGTAGGTAGGACAGGCACCTTGGTTTTTGTTTTGGTTTGTTTCATTCTGTCTCCTAATCAAAATAGCTTCCAGTACTAAGTCAAATGCCTTTCAGGAGTCTAGTTACATGTATTGCATATTTACACAAATGCTGCTACTTTCTTTTAATATCCTCAGAAAATATACATACTAGTTACTCCGAACTAATAACCAAAAGAAAATTGTATATGTTTTATGTTTTAAAAAGGTGGCAAATTCTGATAGCTAATCATGTTTCTACAAGCTAAAATGGTGATACTTACAATGGAAAAGTATAAATTCTAGGGAGATGCACAAGCATCAACACTGCTCCAATAATTTCAGATTCTGATGTCCTTATGCACTGAATAGAAGATCACTGTACCCTTAGCTTCTTGACTTAAATGGGCCTATCTGTGAGACAAAGCAGTAGTATGCAAACCTGATTTCTCATTAACCCATGATTCTAGCACACAAATAGGTTTTTAATATGAGCGTAGATTACCTTTTACATTCACTTTCAAGGTGTCTTCAGCCACATTGTCCTGGGAGTGTAATGTGTGAATGAGGATCAGATCATGTGAAAATGAGGAAGGATATGAGAAGTTGATCACAAAAATTATGCTCCTGCAAAGCACTGACTCACAGCAAGCCATCCGCCACTCTTCTCTCCATGAATTCATACATGGCAGGTGCAGACTCTGCTGCTTTACCCAAGTGACCCTGTGGAGCCCTAATGTTGCCATGGAGTGTCTGGCCAATCACTATCTTATTTTGGACTAAGCTTTGATTCATTCTATGCTGTAAGAATATAGTTCAACAGGAAACAACTTTCTTCCAAAAGTGCTGTCCTGTGGAGTAATTTACAGCTTTTAATCCCTTAATAAACCATTTTAATGAGAGAATCTCATCTTCCACAAAGCTTTCCAATGTTAAATTGAAAATTCACTGGGACTAGACTATTCTAACCCCTATACAGGCATGATGAGTAGTAAAGAGTAAGCTTCTACCTGTGCTGCATCTTCTCTGTTACCACCACTCTATGTCTGCTCTCTCTGGTCATGGATGGGGAAGAGAGGGGACTAGCTAGCTACTAGTGCTCATTGCATGGAGAAAGAAAATATTCGAAGAGGAACAGGAAAAGCTCTGGCTTCCCCAGTGGAGTTGGCAGGGGGCCCCCATGGTCCCTGTTGAAGAGCCGCAGGTATGGCTCTTAGGTTCTTACTATGCTCGGCCCAGATGAGAGAACCATTCACAAGTTCTGAGGGTTTTTCTTTATTATTTATTTCTTTATTTATTATTTATAGATATAAGGTTTATACGTAAGGTAGGATATGGCTTGTCCACTGGGTCACAGGGTTCGAGTTAAACTCCCTTGCTTTTAAAACTACCTGTAGTAGGCAGCCTTGGGGCAGCTGAGTTTAACTTTAGTCCCAGACCTGGTCAGCAGTTCATAAATTTTCCTTGTTTCTTATCAAAATTACTTAGGCTCACAGTTACAAAGGTTATTAACACAACAGCAGTTTATAAAGGAAATAGGAAGCGAAAATACTGAATGAATTCAATACATTACCAAACAGAACCATACAACCAATATTTTCGAGGGATTTTACGCGAAGGCCTTAAGGACGTTTTCTGCAGGAGAAGGGGAGAGCGGCTGCTCGGGTGATCCGACCAAGTGCCGTTGCTGCACTTGTTGCTTGTGTTCCGTGTTCTCTCCAATGTGGCTTTTGCTGCATTGGTGTTTTATACTATGCCTTGGCCAGTTATATTTCTGTATTGTATTCGCTCCTTATATGGTCGCATGTGTGTTTCTTTCTGTTTCCGCACATGCCCGCGAATGTCTGCTTTTCACCCCCGGCTTCCCAGGGGTGCTTGCTGACTCAGAAGCTGCCGTGTGCTGCGCGTGTAGCACATACGGCTAGCTTAGCATGGGCATGCTGGAGCGGCCTGGCCATTCATCCGGGTTTTGAATGCGACAGTTCCTTCCCCCTTCCTTCAGCCCCCTCCCCCCACACTTACCAGTAAAGAACCTGGGTCCAGCTCCCTGTGGCTGGCAAGCTGCCTGCCCTGCATGGTCAGGAAGTGTGCTTTAGTACTGGGGCAAGGGCCAGCCATAGAGATGCCCTGGCTGGCTGCCAGAGGGGCTCTGTGGAGGACCTGAGCCTTGGTTGCCTCAGGACACAGTTGGGGACCATGCCCTGTCCAACTTTTTTTGCCCAGGGTATTTTTTGACTGATCTAATTTTGCCCCCTGCATTGCAAATTTGCAGCACAGGGAATGGTTTTTGTTCCCAAATGTGCCTCTTACAGAACAAAAGCCCTTTGAGATGCTACAAGAGGCACACGTGCATTCTTCTGGATACACTCCTACACTCTAGTATCAGTCAGTCAAACATGGCCCCTGTCAGGCTTCACATTTATAGCATTAATCAAGCAATAACTTGCAACCTGACACATACTCAAGTACTTTATCATTTATCACTTGAGGATTACTCCGCGCTGGTCCGGTCCTGCAGGGAGCAAACCAGGAAAGCCAAGGCTGCAACTGAACTCCAACTAGCTTCAGGCATCAAGGACAACAAAAAGTCCTTTTTCAGATATGTGGGGAGCCGGAGGAAAAGCAAGGGCAATGTTGGACCCCTGCTAAACCAGATGGGGCCACTGACAACTGACGCCCAGGAAAAAGCCAACCTATTAAATAGGTACTTTGCGTCAGTCTTTCATCAGTCACACAGGATGCCCATGCCTGCTATGGGACAGGGAAATCTGGGTGAGGGGGATCCCCTACCCTCCATCAATGCTGACCTCATGAAGGAACACCTTGAGAAGCTGGATACCTTCAAGTCAGCTGGCCCTGACAACCTGCACCCCAGGGTACTCAAGGAGCTGGCGAGCGTCATAGCCCAGCCCCTGGCACGGATCTTTGAAAACTCCTGGCACTCTGGTGTAGTGCCCAAAGACTGGAAGAAGGCCAATGTGGTGCCGATCTTCAAGAAAGGGAGGAGAGTGGATCCGGCTAACTACAGGCCCACTAGCCTGACTTCTATCCTGGGGAAGATCTTAGAAAAGTTTATTAAGGAGGCCATCCTTGAGGGACTGGCCCAGGCTAACATTCTAAGGGACAGCCAGCATGGGTTTGTTGCGGGTAGGTCTTGTTTGACCAATCTCATTTCCTTCTATGACCAGGTGACCTATCACCTGGACGAGGGAGAAGAGATTGATGTCATATATCTTGACTTCAAAAAAGCTTTTGATCTGGTATCCCATGATCACCTCTTGGCCAAACTGGCCGGTTGTGGCTTTGGCTCCACCACGATCCGCTGGCTGGGAAATTGGCTTCATGGTCAGACCCAGAGGGTTGTGATTGATGGCAGTCACTCATCGTGGTGCCCTTTGACCAGTGGGGTCCCTCAAGGCTGTGTCCTGGGACCCATACTGTTCAACATCTTCATTAACGATGTGGACATTGGAGTCAGGAGGGGACTGGCCAAGTTCGCCGATGACACCAAACGTTGGGGCAAAGCATCCACGCCAGAAGATAGGCGGGTGATCCAGGCTGACCTGGGCAAGCTCAGCAAATGGACAGATGAGAACCTCATGGTGTTTAACACCGAAAAATGCAAGGTTCTCCACCTTGGGAGGAAAAACCTGCAGCACCCTTATAGGCTCGGCATTGCTACATTGGTTAGCACCACAGAAGAAAAAGACTTGGGGGTCATCATTGACCACAAGATGAACATGAGCCTCCAATGCGATGCTGCGGCTAGTAAAGCGACCAAAATGCTGGCGTGCATCCATAGATGCTTCTCGAGCAAATCCCGGGACGTCATTCTCCCCTTGTACTCGGCCTTAGTGAGGCCGCAGCTGGAGTACTGCGTTCAGTTTTGGGCTCCACAATTCAAAAAGGATGTGGAGAAGCTTGAGAGAGTCCAGAGGAGAGCCACGCGCATGATCAGAGGTCAGGAAAACAGATCTTACGATGACAGGCTGAGAGCCATGGGAATCTTTAGCCTGGAAAAGCGCAGGCTCAGGGGTGATCTGATGGCCACCTACAAGTTTTTCAGGGGTGACCACCAGGATCTGGGGGAACATCTGTTCACCAGAGCGCCCTATGGGATGACGAGGTCGAACGGTCACAAACTCCTGCAAGACCGTTTCAGGCTGGACATAAGGAAGAATTTCTTTACTGTCCGAGCCCCCAAGGTCTGGAACAGTCTGCCAGCGGAGGTGGTTCAAGCGCCTACATTGAACACCATCAAGAGTAAATTGGATGCTTATCTTGCTGGGATCCTATGACCCCAGCTGACTTCCTGCCCTTTGGGCAGGGGGCTGGACTCGATGATGTTCCGAGGTCCCTTCCAGCCCTAATGTCTATGAAATCTATGAAATCTATGAAATATGAGAAACACCCCCTCCCCAAATGTAAACAAGTTTCATGAATGATCAATGTAGAAAATCTAAGTAGCTTGTTTTTATCAGGCTTTAAATTTGAACATGTGGCATACTACCCACAAAATAGAAGGCTTCCCTGGGGTCTCTAGCATCCCAAGATGCACTTTCATTTCCCTCGTCTTGCAACTGGGCTGTTAAACACAGCCTGGATCTGCCTGCAGAGAAAAGGCAGGTACACTCACCACTCCACTGCAGTCAGTGAACTAGAGCTGTACACTTAACCCTGGCCACTTTCACTGGTCAGAGACCAGTGTGGGCAGAGGGAGCTCTGGAGAAAACCTCTACTTTTCTCCCTTTTGCATGCCTTTTGTTATGCTTCAGCCAGGGAGCTCTGAATGTGTAAATGCCTTTATCACTTCATTTTTTCTATGATGCTAGAAATGCCATAGCTCAATAAAAATAATATCTTCTGGGGCCCCGATATCACACCTGTTTTGCCAAGTGTTTCGTTTTTCTTCTTTTAGTTCTATCATTTACAGTAAAGAAATGCTGCCAGTTTGAGCCATTCCACTCAAACTACCCTGCTTTAAATAATTAAAGGTTACCCTACAGAATGCCATAGCAATCTTTTTTCAGCATGATCTACCTTTATATATCAATATTATTATTTTTGACATTCCAGTTTAACATGTGATATTGTATATTTGTGTTAAAAATGATGCCTGCATATCAACTTTGAGGCTGGTAATGTGACTTTACAATCTTCTCTAAGGAGGAAGCACATAGTTTCCTCCCTACTCTTTCTACAGCATCTCAGAAAATGAACTAAGTCAAAGTTAGACCTCTTCCCCTGATGCAGCCAAGATTCTAACAGAGTAACAGAATTTCAAGATGGACACAGATCAACTTTTATATTTGCTTTAAGGTGTCTTTGGCTACAGTGCCATGGGGGCATAATGTGTGAATGAGAATGAAAGCATGTGAAAATAAGGAAGAGTATAAGACAGGTGTGGCCATCCCACAGCTCTGCAGTCCAAACTTCTGAGTCCAAACTGAGTAACGTTTTCACTGTGATTAGTCGCAACACGTGACATGATGTAATGGCTATGGAAGCTGGTCACCATATGCTTGTGTCAAGGAGATGCATATTAACTTCTGAAGAGTCACATGTGGCTCCAGAGCTGCAGGTTGGCCACCACTGGTACAAGAATTTGGTTGCGTTAAATATGAGCTTACGAAGTGTTGACTCACTACTGTCCACAACTCAAAGCTCTTCTCTGTAAGGGTTTATGCCTTGATCAGGGGAGATCAGGGAGCAGGCAGGGGATGGAGGTGGGCAAGGCAGTGATTGGAGGGGCTCAAGAAGCAGGTGGGGGATGGGGCCAGTTGGGGCAGCAATTGGGGAGTGAGGGGGCTGGAGGAGCAGGCAGGGGATGGAGCTGGGTGGGGCAGTGGTCCAAACACCTCAGGATGAGACCTGCTGGCAGGAGCTGTGGCTGCAGGGGCAGCTGTCCCCACATCCTAGTTAGTGAAGGGGTCAAGGAGATCTCTAACTGCTCTATGGTAAGAAAACCAAAGGCAAACAGCAAAACATAGATATTTAGAATTCATTTTATTATAATGACAGAGACACTGGTAGGCTTCCAAATTGCTATAACACTATAGATATATCAATAAAAGATTGCCCAGCTGATTGCACTCGCGCTGTCTCTCTCTCTCCCACTATATATATATAGTGGTCTTTTGTTTTAATTGTGGAGGAACATGGATTTCAGGGTATTTTACGGAGTGACTTCAGTATTTTTTTTTATGAGGGACTTTTCAGTTTTCCAATAGGGAACACCAGAATTTCTGCTAGGGAGGCCAGTGCCAGGACCCTGCCTGCTCAGAGCTGACACCTTGGACCCAGCTGGAGGTGGCTGACCTCCTGGCCAGTTGGGGCCAGGAGGACATGCTTTGTCAGTTCAAAGCAGGCCACAACACTGGGAACATCTTCTGGGCAATAGTTGCCCAGCTGGCCAGGCAGGCACACACATGGCAGTAGTGCCGGAAAAAGATCAACTCTGCAGCTATAGCCCACTGGCAGCTGGCCCAGAGGGGCAGGCAGATACTGGCTGTGCAGTCCCCATCTGGGTCTGGCAGGTGCACAGCAGGTCACCGCCAGGCAGCAGCCAGGCAGCAGACTGCTGCCGTGGGTAAAGGGTGCAAGGAACTTTCAGAGCTGCTTCAGCAGGCCAGCTGGCAAAAGCGGTAGTGTCCCCAGGTACCAACTGGCCAGGCCTCAGAAGCTCCTGACAGCAAGTAGCCCTTAGGTCCTTCAAAGGGCAACTTTTTGTAATGATGGAGCCAGGGTGCTGGCCCCAGTCTCTATCTCCCCCTGGCTGCAGATTGGGGAGGAGCCAGGCAGGGTTATTTTGCTCCTAGTGGCACACCTTGCACCACACAAAAGTGCATGTCTGGGCACATGTGCTGAGGCAAAAAGCCCCAGCTCAAGTTTGTACCACTTCTATCTGAGCTGCTGCAAATGCATGTGCCTGCATGTGTGGGCGTGCCCTAGTAGTTTTCAGTGCAGATTGTTTATAGGATAGAGAAGTTAATGCAAATGAACATTCTTGAGCCTTGGAGTCTAGAATTCTGATTCTTAGAATCAGTTTTCTTCAGCAAAAGCCAACAACTATGAAGTCAAATATTTTTCTACTAACATAGTTGTATTTCCTTAGTATGGACAAATGCTTCAATGGGTATCTTGTCCTTAAGTATTAAGTCCATCTTGTTCAGTACAGCATCTAAGCATTTACTTCAGTAGGAAATAAGTATGTGATTAGAAATTTAGTAAGGCTAAAAACTTATATAATCTTTTAATAGGAATTCACCCTTTCCCTTAGGCTGGGTTTGAAATGATCTATTTCAGTGATATTCCATCCAGTAACTGAAATTAATTGAGTGGTAGCAGAAACTGTATAGAATGAGGCTGTGAACCAAGATGAATTGATTTTTTAAATTAAAAAATATTACCATGTTTGCTTCATCTAACACTGGCAAAATTAGAATATTTCCTACCAGCTCAAAACTTCATTTCATTCAGTATAAGTCTAGATATCGGGCGCATGTACACATGCACTTTAATGTGCATTAGCCTATTTTAATGCAGCCTCATTAAAAAACATGCTATTTATTTAATGTTCATTAAGACATGCCAATGCACATTGTTTTAGTACCTCACAATGGAGGTAAAAGGGCACTTTTACATGGAGGTTGGGAGGCACCACTGATACACAAGATGCAGTGGTGCTTTAATTAGAGAGGCTCTCAGAGTACTAAATAAATGCATAGTAACCACTGCACAGTAGCATCTTACATAGATGTGGCTTGACACAGTTTTTCATCCTATTTTAAGTGCAATGTGGCTATCTAAGCACCCGCTTGGCTACTCAATATGCTCAGTAACGTGCAGTCTAGCCAGATAGGTTGTTTATGATACTTCATACACCATGTTCATAAGTCTCAAAATTGCTGCTGGGCAAAAACCCATGAGTAGTAGGCATTAGTTATTGGAGGAGAACCCCCACCAATATTTCTGCGAAATCCACAGTGGTTAGGTCACTCGCAGATGAATCCAGCAAACCCAGGTTTTAAGCTGCTCTCACACAAAGGCTATTTGCATCCGTGTTACCTACTTCCCAGTACAGTGCTCTAACCACTAAATCATGTTAGACATTATTCAGGTGTTTCTGTTTAATATTTGTTGAATAAAATGGATAGAGAACTTAGGGACATTTGTCTTATTGGGAAGAAGAGTCCAGAAGCAAGAACCTAGAGCTCTCTCCCATCTAGTTTGGCAGCTGTCTCATTGAGCCATCTCATCTTCTAGCTCATTCTTTTCTTCCTGGTGCCACCTCTACCACTCTCTTGGCTCAGAGATCCAGCTTTTAAAGGAGGGATGGTTAAGGGAAGTTGATGGTGGATAAAACATAAAGCAGAAGATGTACATTCAAATTCCCTCTGGTTGAAGTGGGCCTAGAACAGTCTGTTGGACTGAGTAGGACTTCTTTAGCCCCTAGGTTATTGGAGCTAAATATGGAAGGTTCTTCACCCCTCTCCCAGCTCCCCCCTGTGTTTCTACTACATCCTTTGGATAGCTGTTAGGCATGCAATTTTGTCCGACTACAATTACAGGACTTATGCTGACACAGGGTACATGTATGCATATATATTTGCACAGCCACTGTGTGCATGGAATAAGACCACAAATAGCAGTTACATGGCTGCATGTGTGACATTTAGACAGGTGAAATGAACCAAGATTCTGCTCTTGGTGCAGCCCCTGTGCCCACTAGAAAAGGTGGAATCTGGGATGTTACCAAGGGTATAGCTACTAGAGTTGGTGAAACAGGTTTTCATTCAGCTTTTGATTTCAGAAATGCCTATTTTTAAATATAAGAATTCTTGCATAAAGTTTTCAGCCTTCCAAAATTTTCTTTCTATCTGACTTTTTTCTATCTTTCTCCTTTGCCTTTCTTTCTTTATCCTCTACGTCACTAAAAATAATAAAATGAATAATGTCTGGGTTTCTCCCTTTTTGTTTCTTTATTTTCTTTTACTTTTGGCACTCTAAGTTTTTGAACATTTGAAAAGAAAAGGAAAAAAATGGAAATAGTTGAAAAATGATGATGGCATTGTCAAATTTTGACCCAACCCAAAGAATCCATCTGGGGAAAAGAAGACTTCTAAATTTTCTAAATATGTTTCCTTTTATTTTTGGATCAGATCTAAGAGTCACGTGTTACAAAACAGAAGTCCCAATTAGAAGCAGTCTCTGTATTCACAACCTGAGAGACTTACATTTCTTGCTGGGCTATTGTATTAGATGCTTCTTTTTCTGATTGCAGAAACAGAGGGTCTTCTATTCCAGTAGGTGACTTCAGAGGATGAGTATTTGCAGTGTCACTGGATTAAAGTTTTTTTTTTGTTTATGTTCCAAATCGTCTTAACTGTAGACTTAAAACTTTGTCTCCTGTGACAACCTGTTGACCTAGGTTTACCTCTGTAGGACAGAAAGTTTATCCTTCTTCAGGGTGCTTTGGGCACAACTGCAGCCACATCTGCTTCTGGCTGTAGTTACTGCTGTCAAATAAAACTCTTCTGGTTTTGTAATCCACTTGTACAGGGGCTAGGATTGTGAGAGATCCTCTTGTTCTCTTTGAAGCTATTACTGAGCTATTCTGTGCAGCAAAATAGGGGAGGCATATCTCTGTGTTAGTCACTCAAATCTAATATGGTTTATCTTTTTGGTCTTTGTCAGTATAATACTTTTATTTGTTTTATGATGTTGACAGAGCAAGGTGAAAATTGCTTCTCTTGGTATTGCTTCACCTTGTATTTCTCCTCTTCTGTCCTTCCTTTGTTTTTGAAGATACAGTCTGGTATCACAGTATTTATTATTATTATTATTACTACTACTACTACTACTACTAGCTAATTGCCCATCAAGAATGACACATATCATGGAGTGTTTACATGTATATGTCTGACATGTTCAGCAACACTTGAGCAGTTTTTATTCTGAAGGTTACAAGTGAGATTTTGAAAGCCCTTTAAAAGGATTTAGATGCTCAATTTCCACTCAAATAAATGGGAATTAGACTACCACAAGCCTCTCTGCCATTTTCTTAAAGTACATGGCATATTCTTCTTCTGACCTTGCCTTCTTGAACATAAATACATAGCAACTCTGAACAGCCCTACCACAACAGGATGCTCTGTTTCGCAGACTTCTGCCCCTGGTGAGAGAACAAATAAAGAATAGACATGTAGACACTTCAGAATCAAAGTACAGAGGATAACAAAGTTCAGTGTTGCTGAACTTTTGGTGACCCTCCTTTTGGTGTGGTAAAAACATGAGTGTTCTAAATTAATTGGTAAAGAAAGTAGGCCTGTCTCATAAAAATAATGAGTCGGCAAACATAGTAAATAGGGTTTTTAAATACAGAAAACTTCTCTACTGATGAAAGCACAAAACTCAGCTGCAGGGCATGGAAAAAGTGCCATCACACTTAGGATTTTATTAGTTCATGTTTGAAGTGGTCTGTGTTATGCAAGCATCTGGAGTTTAGTTTCCTTAAACTTCAGAGATTATCAAATAGACAGTGTAATTAACCAGTCCACCACAGGCTGCCTGGGACCTAGCTTTCAAAAGAGTAAGTTTAATGAAATTTGGCTGACCGTGTGTGTGCATGGGTTGGTGGGTTTTTTGTAGAGCAGCCTTTTGTTACTGCTTAATAATGAACATTCATATTGTTTTATTGTAACAAAGTATTTTTATTTTCCCCTTGGAAAACGATGTAATGGAACATGCATTCTAATCAGTTAAATAGTAATTAAAAGCTTGGTATAATGGCTAATTGTGGCAGAGCACCTTTGCGTGCCTGATACCTTAAGGGCTTCAGCAGGCTGTGAAGAAGCCTGCAGGTGATAGCAGAGTCAACCAGGAGGCTGCCTGATTGGGGGATGGCTGGGCACTCTGGGTATAAGACCAGGCCCTGAGAAGCAGAACTGGCAATTGCTACAGGGAAGCTGCTAGAGTAACATCACCCAACTGGAGGAGTCTGCTTTCAAAACATCTTGGGGGGGGTGGAGGGAGGCACTGCTGAGACAGAATCAGAGGTAAGCCAGCAAGCAGGCTGGTATAAAGGAGGCTGAAGATGAGCCTCCTGATGGGAGGTATCCTATAAGGGGCCTGAGAGAGATGGGACCTGTGACTGAGAGGCAGGGTGCAAGATGGAGGTGGTAGCAGAAAGCCCAAAAGGAACATTGAGGAGCCCAGTGAGAGGAAGAAAGACCAGGGCAGATAGGCCTGCATTGGTCCTGAGGAATGACCTAAAAATACACCCTGCTGGGGTTGGATGCCTGAGTGATAGATAGGCCCAGTATTGACAGACACCTGAGGCCTGAGTAGGCCATAGGTCAAGTTATGGGTCCAGATATGTCAACAGATGCCTGGGGCCTGAGTGAGCTGAAGACCAAGAGTGGAATCCAGGCACAATGACAGACACCTGAGGCACAAGGAATGCAAGGCCCAGAAGCCCCAGTGAGTGGGTGAAGCGGTGCCCCAGTGAGGGGACATGTGGCCCAGGCACATCTAAGGATACCTGAGGCCAAATTGGGCCAGAGGCCAGGCCAAGGTATATCTGAAGATGTCTGAGGCAAAGTTAGGACCAATGGCTTGCTGTGGCCTAGCAATGGGGCAAGGAGAGTCGGAAGCCAGTTTGGACGCCATCTGCAAGGCATGGGACATGGTAAAGGGAAGGTTGGAGCCATGTATTATGTCCTTGGCATCAGGAAACAAAATGGGCAGCCTCCTGCATTTTTTTCCATCAGGCTTTGTTGCATCATGGCGTGGCAGATGAGTCAGGGTGGACTACCCTAGACAGGTGGGTGGCAATATTGTGACTGGCCCTGGAATGGCCCTCTCACACTTACTGAGTCACTAAATTGTGACTATATGCATTTACTGATTTTCTGAAACTTACTGAAAGATCTCCCTATGAACATCATGAATGATTCAGTTCACAGCTTGGAAGAGCCAAATCTTGCTCAACAAAGAGATACAATATGGTAACAACATGCCAATATCACTTGGGGTGGAAATAATGCACTAAATTATTGCACCTTTTTTTCCACATGGAACTGTGGTCTGGAGAGAGAAGAGGTTCCAGGATCTTCATATGAACTATAGCTTGTGAGCTCCAGGATCCAACAAAGTCAGACAAAAGCTATGCTGCTAAGGAAGAAAAATCACTGTAGTCAACTGACCAAGGCTAGCTTCAATGTTAATATAGAGTACATAAATGTATGGGCTATTTGACTATTTTGCCTGGCCATTTTAAATGCATTTCAGTTTGTTATAACTACTGATGCTATTTTTAGAAGTGAAAGATTGCACTGTTTTTTTTTTTTCCTTGGTAGCATAAATTTTTACATTTGAACTTGCCAGGTACAGCTGCCTCTCTTGAATGAAGGTAGGAAGTACAAATATAAGAACTATGATAGGTCTCCTTCATTTATGAAAGCCCTTATCTTCAATGTAGTATGACCTCATTGTCCCCGTTGTGGAAGTCACATTGCTAGAGATAAACAAGGGTTTTGATAAATGAAAAGCATCTGAGACCAGAAGCCTGCTGCTTTTTATTAGGTCCTTAGGTAAGGGACTTCAGGGTTTGTAAATTTTATTGAGAACTGTGTTTCTTGTGTGGACTCATTAACACTTCAGGAGAATAGCTTTTTACTGAGGACCTTTTATCCTCACAAGAAAACTTCTGTGTTCAAGTCCAAGTCTGAAGGATATAGCTGACCTTTATATGGGAAAGCTTTGGTCAAAAGGCATCCAATTGATTGCATGCTCCAGTCTATTAAATCTTTTTAGATGCACAACTAGAAATGGTAGATCCCACAGAAGGGACCTGTGCAGCTACACACCAATTTACTTTGAAAATTTTAGAAAAGCTCATAAATAATATAATCCTGTCAGATAGTTCTTTGTCTTGACAAGTGATGATATCTTGTGAACTATGGCATATTTTATTGAGCATGGTTGTCAGTCTTAGATCACTCATCTTTTTTCTGTTTTTCAGTAAGTTGTTGCAAAATGTTGGTAACCTTAAGGAGTCAAACTCCATTATTTCTAGTGGTTCTTGACAGAAGTAGTGAGAGGCAAATCTCATAAAAGTTGCACTGTAGGACAGTTTCTTTATGGGGATGGCAGACCGGATTGGTGCAGTGTGATTTTTGACAGCTGTTTGCTACCTTCAGTCATCTTTTATTTGAGAGGTGTAGATTTGCTATGATACCTCTTTCCTTTAGAGCGATGTTTTTCAGAATTCATGTGATTACTGTATGTGTGGGGATGGGCCTGGGGGGAAATAAATGGGAGGGGGGTTCTTTTTTCTCATGACACATCAGTCAGAAAAACCTGTGTGGAAAGGGAATTATACTGTTAGAAGCAGATTTATCATAAGTCTGCTTATAGGGCTTTGCAAAGTTAAAAAAAAAAGAATAGCGATGGACTCCTGCATCAATGTTCAGGTCTCACACTGTATATAAGCCATGTAATGAGTGTCCTTGAAATAAAGAAAGGGACTGCTGCACATTTGACATACAACTTAGAATAAAACTGCATTGCTTTTAATAACATCTTTCTAATAAAAATCATACTGTTGTCAGTTTTGATCCTAACAATGTGACTCACACAATTAAGAAATTGCCTATAAACATGTACTATGTCTGCATAAATTATGTTGCCCACTTTGTGAATTTGACTTAATTAATGTTTATATTTACTATCAATTAATAAACTCACAGAGAATGATACTGTTTTGCATTTATGTGACGTGTATCGCTTCTGCACTATTATATGTATACATAAATAAAATGGCATTTATATCTGATTTCTATGGAATAGCTGTGTCAAATTCATCAAGCCTTGTTGGCCCAGTGAGGGTGGAGTAGGACCAGAGCTCAGAGATGCTCTGGCAGGTTGCCAGATGCAGAACCAGATCCAGCCCACATGCCAGATTGGCTCTGTTTGCTGCATGTAGCTGCAGGGTCATTCTGAGACCCCTGGGCTAGATCATATGGCTCCACAGGCCAGATCTGGCCCACCAGCTATTTGTTTGACACCCCAGCTGCAGATAATCAGAAGCTAAACATCCCAAAATTCTATGGAATTTACTAACCAGAAGCTGAGACTCGCAATATTTTCCCCCATGAGAGAGATTAGGATTCAGTTTGGAACCAATGACATTTTCTAGCCGTTTTGGTTGTAGATTCAAGCAGAAAAAAGGAGGTCTGGGTTGTGTCCTCAGCCTTACCACTTATTCTCTGAGCTAACTAAATCATCCTATAACCTCTTTGTACCTTAAATTGTTTCTAAAACAAATACAAACTTGCCTAATTCGCAAGGATTGTTATGTTTTATGAGCCATACTTGAGGTTTGAGATCTTCTGGTAAAAAGACTTATATAAACACAATTATTGTTTTGATTTATAGAAACCAGTATGTTGTTTTAAATGTGGGCCTTTAACGTAAAATTCTTTTAAACGTTCTGATAGGTTTAAACTTAAGTGTAATTATGACTATTTCAATGCTAGCGCTGCTAAGTGTTCTACTGATGAACCACTAAGGATGTACATCCAATAAATACACTTGTCTGATGCCTGGGACCTAATTAGCATTGATATAGTGCTTTACATCCCCAAAAGTGTTGTACAAATATTAACTAATTAATCCTCTCAAAGCCCGTGAGAGAGTAGTAAGTATTCTTTTCTTTATTTTACAAATGGAGCAACACAGAGGGAGGAGGGAGAGAGGTTAAATGATTTGTCCATGACCAAACAGGGATTCAGAAGCAATGCCTGAATTAGTCTCAAATTCCTTGATCTCCTTTATGGAATGTATTTACTTTGGCTCTGTTTCATATATTTGAATGGACAGTACTCTAGGTACTGCTGTTACTATTTCTCATACATGCTCTATTTCACTGTGCCAGCAAAACAAAATACCTCCATATTACAAGTAATAGATCACCAAGCCAAGTCAAAAACAAGCATGTATCATTTTGGATGTTTTTAAGTTGAGAAGTACTATATACATGCTGTGTATTTTAGGTAATCTGGTATATCTGCTTACAAACAATAACATTTGTTTTTTGCCCAAAATACAATAAATCTGTTCCCTTGCCCTGTCAAACCTCAGTTTTTCATAGTTGATCTCCTTAAATTTTCTATCTACTCCTAGAATGAAAGGGCAATTTTGTTACTGTAGAGTATTTTAATTAATTCCTATATTTTAAATGTTAAAACTGTACATTTATCTAAACTGAAAATCATCTAAATAGGGGCAAATGGTGATCAAGCCTTTACTCAGGCAAGTCAGATGGAATCTGTTTTTTAAGAAATATGTAAGATTAAAGACACTGTGTATATATTTGGATCCTTTTTTAATGGTATCTAAAAGGACCTGAAATATTTGCATAAGACCATTTTTCTTTCTTCCATCTTGCAGTAGAAATAGCTAGACTTATAGGGCATAATGCCATTTAGTTTTGAGTTGATGGGAATATGAAGTATTGATGGAATGTTAAATCAAAGGACTGGGTTCAGAACTCGCATGTGAAAGTGATGAAAAGGTAAATCTTACTATTCGTTAAAATGTATTCCATAGTCCAGGTATACATTCTTGATATTAGACTAAGAAAACTAAAATGAAAGTAGGTGTTTAACAATGATTCTATATATATTGATTAAAAAATAATGCAAGATATTTCTTTTCTCAAGGGTTAATAGTATTTTTTTCCCTGTTCTCTTCTTTCAACAGTGCTACCTAGCCACACTTGTGGAAACCCAGGAGAAATACCCAAAGGAGTACTTCATGGAACTAGGTTCAACATTGGAGACAAAATTAGATATAGCTGTGTATCAGGCTATATCCTGGAGGGCCATGCTATGCTAACATGTATTGTGAGTCCTGGAAATGGTGCATCATGGGATTTTCCAGCTCCATTTTGCAGAGGTAAAAAATAAGAATTAATGGAGAAAATCCACAACTACTGGTGTTAGAGGATTGTATAAGATGTTGAGAAAACCCAGACAGTAATGTTATTTTAGAACATTTATAGATAATGCTGAAGTTTCATAGTTTCATAGTTTGTAGGGTCTGAAGGGACCTGAGCAGATCATCTAGTTTGACCCCCTGCCATGGCAGGAAAGATTACTGGGGTCAAACGACCCCAGCAAGGTGTACATCTAGCCTCCTCTTAAAGACCCCCAGGGTAGGGGCCAGCACCACTTCTCTTGGAAGTTGGTTCCAGATCCTAGCAGCTCTGACCGTGAAGTAGTACCTCCTGATATCTAACCTAAACCTACCCTCTGCTAGCATGTGACTGTTATACCTGGTCACTCCTGGTAGTGCTTGGGGGAACAGGGACTCCCCCAGTGCCTTCTGGTCCCCTCTGACTTGTTTGTAACAGGCCACTAGATCCCCCCCTCAACCTTCTCTTGTGGAGGCTGAACAGGTTCAGGTCCCGTAGCCTCTCCTCGTAGGGCCTGCCCTGCGGCCCCCTGATCATGCGAGTGGCCCTCCTCTGGACCCTCTCCATGTTGTCCACATCCCTGTTGAAATGCGGTGCCCAGAACTGGACGCAGTACTCCAGCTGCGGTCTGACCAGTGCCACATAGAGCGGGAGGATCACCTTCTTGGACCTGCTCGAGATGCATCTGTGGATGCATGACAGGGTGCATTTGGCCTTCCTGACTGCATCCCCACACTGCCGGCCCATGTTCATTTTGGCATCAATGATGACTCCAAGATCCTCTTCTGCCTCTGCACTGACGAGGAGGGAGTTCCCCTGCCTGTAGGTATGGTGCTGGTTCTTCCTCCTCAGGTGCAGCACCTTGTACTTGTCAGTGTTGTATTTGGTTCAACCTGTTATCTGGGGCCAGGTACAGACTTTACACCTTTTCTGATATAAGTGATTGGAAATTGGTTTATACCCATAACAAAACAGAAGTTCAGCATGCTTATTTTGGCTTAAAAATGGGAGAATGCAGTCTAAGATTTGCTCTGCCCTACCCCCCACAAAAGACAAATGTGTGTTCTGTTGGCTACCAATGTAAACTACTCTGCCTATAGAAAACTGCATAACTTTATGTTAAATAAAGTTAACATAACTGCATAACTTTATTCCACCTCAGGCTTTTAGAATGTCTGTACCTACCTTCAGTGTTATTGGCAATTGCTTCTTAATATTAATAAACCATCACTGTTTTATCTAAGATCTAAATCTACTCAGTTCAGTAAGCACATTTTAAAATTATGATTTCCAGCAGTGGAATCTGAGATTCATGAGCTTCTTGTCATTTAAATTGGATTATATCTATCGTTATAGTCACTTGGGGCAACAGCTGGCAAATACTGACCAGGGTCTCTGTCATACCTGGGTAATAGAAGCCTAATTCTCAACCCAGTCCCCTCCTTTATGAATTAGTTTTTGTCAAGACTTCCTTTGATAAAGGCTTTTATAATCTAGCTCCACAATGTAAAAGTCTTACAATTGTTTCTCGCATTGTATTTAATACATAAGAAGGATAAAAACTCTCTTTTACTTTAATAATAAAGAAAAAATATAGAGAAGTTAGGGAACTCAGTACAGTTTCTTAAACTGACTCGTCCTTTCTTAAACTGAAAGCAAGGAGAAAAATCTTGTGATTACATTCCCCTTTATAAGTATGGGAGAATATCAGTAGAACTTGTATATTCAAATATCTTTAACTTCAGTAAATTAAGTGTGAGTTTCTGTCAGCCATACAGTAGACTGTGCCCTAATTAATGAAAATTCAGTTGAGGGTTTAAATCTTTCCTAAAACCATGCAAAGCCTTACACAAACTCTATCGCACTGGCAAAAAATGACTCAAACTTGTTTCCTTAGACTGGGAGGACCGGGCTGTGATGCTACAGTTTTTTCTATCTAGCTCCTTTGAATGCCTGCTCTTTCACAGTGGCAATGACTAGGCAGCTTTATTTCCCTGCACCCCAAACCAGCATGTTTAAGGTTTAGATCCCCTTTGATTATGGAGTTTGGTCTGCAAAGACTATGCTCTGCCACCTTGGATAAAATCTTTGATAACACCAGATCATTTTCATAGTTTTAGATTGTATTGTATTTTTTTATGGCTAATTTTAAATAAAGTCATAGCAGTCAGGTGGGATAGTATCTTACAGTTAAACTGAAATAAGTAACTTCCTCCCCTTTCCACACTGTGTGCATCAACATGAACAATTAATGCAAGGCAATAAACTCCAGAGACATTTAAGCTGAAGGAAACTACTCCCAGGTGAAGTGTCTATACATGTGCCTGGGAAAGCAGCAGTTTGAGCCAGAGTTGAGTAGGCCCCTGGCTGTTTGGGTTAACTGGGCACAATTTATTCCCATGATTAGTGTTCACATGTGAGTTTCAGTGCAGTAAATCCATCCACTTATGGCAGAATTAATTAATTTACTGCTCCCTGATACTGGTGCATGTGTAGATGGCAATGCTTTACTGTGGAGATAATTAGTCTACTCTGAAGTAAAAAGTACAAGTGAATGTATCCTCTGGTCGCATCTACATGGGACACTATGCTGCTGTAGCGGCAAGCTATGGTGATGTTGCTCATCACTACAGCAATGTAGTGTCAGTGGGCACTAACCATAACATTGCCACTACTGTGCGGTAGTAACAAGAGTAGTAATCAATGGCTTGATGTCTAGTTGGCAGCCAGTATTAAGTAGAGTGCCCCAGGGGTTGGTCCTGTGGCCATTTTTGTTCAACGTCTTCATCAACAACCTAGAAGATAGAATAGAGCGCACTCTCAGCAAGTTTGCAGAGGACACCAAGCTGGGGGGAGTAGTAGATACATTGGAGGTTATGGCTAGGATTCAGCAACCTAGACAAATCAGAGAATTAGGCCAAAATAAATCTCATGAGGTTCAACAATGACAAATGCAAAGTCCTGCACTTAGGCCTGAAGAATCCAATGCATCACTACATGCTGGGGACTGACTCGCTGGGCAGAAGCTCTGCAGAAAAGGACCTGGGGGTAACAGTGGACAATAAGCTGAATATGAGCCATAAGTGTGCCCTTGTTGCCAAGAAGGCTAATATAATACTGGGTTGCATTGGAAGATGTGTTGCCAGTAGGTCAAGGGAAGTGATTCTTCCCCTCTATTCAGCACTGGTGAGGCTACATCTGGAGTACTGTGTTCAGTTTTGGGCCCCTACTACAGAAAGGATGTGAACAAATTGGAGACAGTCCAGAGGAGGGCAAGAAAAGCAGTGAGGGGGCTGTGGGACATGACTTGTGAGGAAAAATTGATAGAACTGGGATTATTTAGTCTAGAGAAAAAAGGATTGATGGGGGAATTTAATTTTAGACAACATTACATTAAAAAAAACTGTAATAGGGATCAAGTATTGGTGAAGGCATGTTACAGAGCTCAGCTTGCAGGTTTAAACTTCTGTGTGATGGGCCTCTAACTCCTTTAAATTTTTCCTCCCCTTCCACTTCTCTTCTGTGCACACCAAGAGTCTCTCTTGCCCTTTGCCCATTAAAGCAATCCTGTATGAGACCCAGAACCAGGAGCACTGATTCAGTTCCAGCTTGAATGTTCTTTAAGATAAAATTATGAAGAAAATAAATTACATTTCAGAGTATTACAATTACTACACTGATTTATGAAATGTGAAAAGAACGTAAAAATAGCCTAATATAATGTTAAGGAGCTCTGTCTGACTTTACTCATATGAGTAGAGACTGCTAACTTTATGAACACAAATTGGGTTAGTGTATTTGTAAGCTTTCCCTCACTCTGTGAACAAAGTTATGGTGTAGGTGTATGGGGGAAATGAAATGAAGGCATTGTTTACTAAAGAAACATAATCATTATACGGAGACTAGAATAGGAGAAAAATTAACAGATACAGGCAGGAATATCAAGAAGGCCCAAAAGGATTGAACAGTAATTAATCAAGTTTGTGAATTAAAACGGTGACTGAAACATAGCAGAGAAGAATTTTCAGTGAAGGAGAATACACATCCATTGTATAGTGAGAGAACAAGAAAATTAAGGCTAAGTACAGGTATTCAGGCAGGTTAGCAAGTCATGCCTTACCAACCTGATTGCCTTCTGGGACTGGCTTTGTGAGTGTGGGGAGACCAGTGGATATGGTGTACCCGGATTTTAGCAAGGCTTTTGATACAGTCTCCCACAGCATTCTCACAGGCAAGCTAAGGAAGTATGGCCAGATGAATGAACTGTAAGGTGGATAGAAAACGCGGGGGGGGGCATGGTTAATAGCAGCCTTCAACTATGTGAAGTGGGGTATGAGACAGGATGGAGCTAGACTGGTCTCAGCGGCGGCAGATGACAGAACAAGGAGCAATGGTCTCAAGTTGCAGCAAGGGAAGTTTAGGTTAGATATTAAAAAGAATTTTCTCACTAGGAGGGTAGTAAAACACTGGAACAGGTTACTGAGAGAGGTGGTGGAAGCTCTGTCCTTGGATGTTTTCAAAACTTGGCTAGACAAAGCTTTGGCTGGAATGATCTAGTTGGGGATAGCCCTGCTCTGAGGAGGGGGTTGGACTAGATGACCTCCTGAGGTCCCTTCCAACCCTAATTTTCTGTGATTGTATACCTAATGAGTTAAGGCACTCATCTATGAAACATGAAAAGTGCAGCCCAGGAACTACTGAGGCCAGCAGTTGGCTTTTCCAGCCCTGCATCTGTACTGGGGACTGTACAGAAGTTTGGGAGTTAGATAGGTCTAAAAATTCCCAACCCAATTTAAGATATAGTTAACCCTACCTTGAGAGACTCTACAGACAAGTTTTTCCTTAGGGTTTTTTTAGACTGATCAAATCTTCCCAGAATTTCTGTACAGTTCACACTTAGATCGACATAACTAGGGGTCTAAGTTTAAGGTCCACACCCGGGTGAACTAAGTCAGATTGTGTGGCCATTTTTAATGTGATCTAACCTCCTTCTCCCCCTGTCTTCCTGAATTTCTATACTTAGCCTAAAAGAGTAGCAAGTTATTCAACATATGTAAGCTGAAAAAGGTAATTACCTCAAACATATAATGAATTCTTCAGAAGAAAAGATCTGAGTTTTTGAGGGTTAGTTAACTTTGTGTATCTGCACATGTATGCATGTCTGCCCGTGTGTTAACTATTTATTTATTTATTTATTTTGGCCTCTTCATTGCACTGGAGAGTCTTCATAGCCGGCATGGGAAATGTACACTTTCATTACCATATCTATGACAAGTCTATGCTGTGATGTTTCCTGGTAGTTGTTAAACCAATGATTCATTTACTATTTCTGGGGGTGCAACAGGGATTTATAAGAGGAAGGGGTGGGGAAAGCAATTATTTTTTCCAGTTCAAGGAAAGAAGAAAAGTGTCTTAAGGTCATTACTTTTTACAATTCTTACAAAGAAGAATAGCTTTTGCATCAGTGTATATCCTAACACAATTACCTAATCCTTAACTAACTTGGGTGGCTTGGTACCTGAGGTAGTAAAGGTTCTATGGTTTAGTAGCTAATGTTTGTTGCTGAACCAAAGGTTAATCAAGACAAAGAAAGGTTTTTCTGTCCTATGAACATTTTAAAACTTCAAAATTTTGCTTTAGGCAAAGCCAAGCCTAAGTAAAAACTAAAGAGAGAAGGAACATAGTTCCTGTGCCCCAGCCAAACAGCCTAGCCAGTAGCAGGAGCACTTACTTGAAATGTAGAAGAAATAAATTCAAGTCCCTGATCTGACCTTCACTGTTCAAGGACTTGAACCTGGATTATCTGTTGCCTAACCCCTGGGCTGTCTTCCAATGGGATGTGTTAATTAGAAATTCTATTCTGGACCTGGAAAGTCTTTGTAAAGAAAGATGATTCTTACAGTGTCTTTTCACAAACTATTTCAGTGTTGAGGGAATCATTTGGTTTGAAAATGCCCAACCTTGCCATCTTGTTGGCTGTGAATTATATAACTAAACAAGAGCAATGAAGAGTCAAAAGAAAACGTCAACGATGATTGTGTCTACAAGGCATCAGACCTTTTTTTTGTGTTTATCAACATTATCTGAACTGTTCAGTGTTTGAATTCAGAACAAAGGTGTCAGAGTGGAAGCACCAGTGATAAGTGTCTTAAGGGAAAGAAAGCAGGTTATACAAAAGTAAATGCTTATAGAGTAATGAAGGCATGACCAACAAATGAATAGAAGAGGCCAGGTCAGGGCTGTGCTCCTTCTGTATTTGGAGCCCAGGGAACAGAAAAAAAATGTGACCTGAGGGCAGATCTATAGTGCAGAGGGAGGCTATGAAATAAAGTATCTTTGAAAAAGGGCAAGAAATAGAAATTTTGAGAGAAGTGAGTCAGAAGGGATGAGATAATGGAGGCAATAGAAGAGAGAGGTTTATGAAGAAGCATTATGGAAGTGCCAAAAGAAGTAAGATGATCTAATAAACTACAGAACTTCCTGAAATAGCTCACCAAAAGAAATGTCTCATGAGGAAAGGATTCCCTAGTGACACTGGCTGTACTTCCTCATTATTGAAGTGGCATGTATGAAAATCTGGGCTATTCTTAATTTGGCTATAGAGACACGTTAACCTGTGATTTTGAAAATTAAGGCATCTACCTCATCTTTGTGGAGAATTGCTATGTTAAAGAATGTAGCGTTAAAAATGAATCAATATTCTCAAAGGAATTTAATTATTAAATCACTGGGGAGAAGCCTAAGATTCCTTATTGAAACTGAAAAAATAGTCTTCGGCTGTCTTTTAGGATGATATAAACAGAAGACATGGTCTTAACAGGCTGTTTAGTAAGTGATGTTTTGGTAGGATAGTGAAAATACTGACATACAAAGTAGGAGATGTTTTTTAATTAGTGAAATTTAGGGAACCAAATAATCCATACCCTGCTGTCTTTTTAAGGATATTTTCCTTCTTACATGACAGTTTTCCAAGAGGCAGCACTATCAGCTTGTAATCTAGTCTGACTTTAAAAGATTACATTTGTCCCAGAGCCCCATACCAATTTTTTGTGGCTGCATAGTCACATTTCCCTATTTAAAAACTGCAACAATCACAACAAAGCATCCCAAACAAAAACAAGTGAAAAAACAAACAAGTCCATTGTAGCCCCAGTAGCTAACATGGAGCAGAGGTTGGCACCAGTGGCCTGCAGGGCAGATCTAGCCCTTCAGGAGATGGATCCAGCTCATGGCAGCTTGGTGAACCAGCAGTACCCTGTGTCTGGTCCCTCTGTGCCATCTACTGATTGCCCACCCCTCCTTTCTCCATTCCTGCAGTGCCTCAGATGTAAACCTGTCAACCCTGTCTCAGGTAGAAAGAGGTTTTAGTTTTATTTTGTTTTGTTTCTTAGTGTTCTTCCCCCAAAAGTGAATATGCCACCTGCCTCCACATGAGCATGGATATTTAGTTCCCCAGGGACAAGAAGGAACTTGTTGCTAAGGAACACCTGTGCCACATGCCCTCTGGTGCACAGCAGATTACCCCAGGAGGGGTAGGGGAGGCTGGGTCCAGCGAGGGAATTAGCCCCAGCAGCTTTACCTGGGGTCCTGGGGGCCTCAGGGAGCTGCAGTCACAGCACTCCTGCAGCTGGGAGCCTAGCTGGCAGGTGGAGCATGGCTCTGGCAGGCCAGCCTCAGTTTTTGGATGGCACATGCTACCAACACATGCTCTGCCTCACAATAAGCTGCAGGGTTTTTTTGACCCCAAGATATCCTGGGGTCAACCCAAGGTAACAGCACAAGGAATACCTGAATGTGCAGTATGTGATGCTGCAGAGGGCACCACATACCACACGCCCACCCTCATCTGGACACAGCCGACTTAGAAAACAGAACAGGTCCCGTTAACTTGTAATAAACTTAAAATTCTGAGTAGAGATGGAAAGGGATTTGTTTTTCGACCCATAAGATGTTTCACTTTTTCAAGAGAAATCCCATAATTGGACACATTCAAGTCCTTTTGACATTTTGATCTAGAAAGCACCTTCTCATATGCAAGTGACATAATATATATTTAATTGAGGTGAAGTTGAGCAACTCTAATAGGAGAGAGATGCAAAAGGGGAGATAGGGAAACTCTAGCCCAAAGGATAAAACAATCACCCTGGATATGGGGAATACAGCCTCAAGCCCTTCCTCTAAATTTGGGCGATGCACAGATTTGAACCATTGTACCTATATTACAAGCAAGTGTGTTATTCTGGATCAGTGGTTAGAATGTAACTAGTACTCAGACCACCCTGTTTTACCATAATCCTGACCAGCTCTAGTTCTGAGTTACTTTTGAAAATTTTACCCAATGTAGAAAATCAGCAAGGAATATTTTTGTCCTTTACATTTCTTCTATCTGAAATATTCTAAGTAACACATTAATATTGTTACTTGAAACAATATTAATTGGGGGAAAGTGCATGTGGTGGAGGGGGCAGGGAAAGAGTTGTTGTTTTACTTTAAGCAAGGCTCCTTCGTAAAATACTAAATTATTTTAAGACTTCTTTTCCTTCCTTCCCATTTTTTTAACCATAATCTAAACATGGCTTAGAAATGAAAGGAGGAATATTTCTGGTTAACAGATTATTTTCTTCATTGTACTATGACTTGAAATGTATACATGCATCTTTCTGTCAAAATAAATACTGTCACCTAACAAATAGGACAACATTTTTGATAGAAATGGAAACATTGGTCAGCTTGGTATTAGACATACAAAAACAGTTTTGTAATTCATTTATTTTTTATAGATTTGGAAGTGGGAGTAAGCAGTCTTGTGGTTAAAGAACTAATTGCCAGTTCAATGTGTCTGATGAACGTGCAATACTCTATATCATTCTAACACCCAATGATGTTTCTGGACATTATGAATGTTAATAATTTGTCAATTGGCACTGACAATTTTACTTCTAAATTTATATCATTAGGTGTTATAAAGTGGCAATTTAAATGTATAATTTCATGAAGTAGTTTTGTCTGTTTTCATGTATTAACAGTTTCTGGAATACCTAGTACTAATATATACAAATAATTATTTATGATTTATATTGATCTGTTTTCTGCTGTTAGATATTTTAGTAAGCGAGGGACAAATAAATAGTTTCCCAAGAATCACATATAGAAAACTGCCACTTAATAAAGAGCTGTTTTAGTGATACTTTTAAGAAAGCAGACTAAGTAATGTGTGCCCATGGCTCATTTAAGACTGTCTAAAGCTGCACTATTCTTTAATTGATAAGACTTACATAATGTGACTGACAATGACAAAATATGTCACTTGCTGGTGCTTCATAAAATGTCAGCCAAGGTTTTTTTAACTGTACCTATTCTGTTGCTAGTGATAAAGGGACAAGGAAGAGATCTGGTGTTACATAGTATAGGGAAAAAAGACTTGTGATTTTTTTTTTATAACTGACTGTGGATTCTATGATATTTAAATCACAACTGTGCTTTTATCAGTTATGTTACATCATTATCAAAGTAAAATGAATCTTAATAATCTGCCAAATCAGGAGTAAATAGTGTCAATTAAGATTGAACAGGATTGTCTTGATGAGCTGAATCTAGGTTCTAAATTAAGTTTAAGTTTGAAAGTGTTAGCCTTGAGTGATTCAACTACTGGTTGTAATGCTGTTCAATAAGATCTTAAGAACATACTGGGCACATCTACACATATCTTACTCAAGATTAGAGCCAATTACTGAGCAGTAAGCATCAACATCTACATGTGCAGATGCTTACTGCAGAGTAATATGCTCTAATCCTGAGTAAACTTTCTACTTGTAAATACAGGAAGCAAATTTTACTCAGGAACAATTACTGTGCAAGATGCCATGTGTAGACCGCTGACTGGTGACCAGGCAGTAGAGGACGGGAGACTGCTCCCTGCCCCCTGGAGCTGGTTCCACCAGTGGAGACTGAGCAGGGACAATGTCCCCCTGCCCCAGCAGCAGGGAGCTCCCAGACTCTACTTTGCAGTCATGATCACAGAGCGGGGACTGGGAAATTCATACCTCCCAGCCTTAGCTTTGCAATCTTGGAACAGAGGCTGGGAGATAAGAATCTCCTAGTCTCAGCTCCACGGTCATGATAGAGGAGCAGGTGTCAACAGCGGTGTCAGCATCAGGGGCATGGTGGTGGCAAGTGGGGAGCTCCTACAGGTGGCCACAGCAGTGTTGGTGGCGGGAGGGTGGTAAGCACCAAATGGTGGTTGGCCACCACCCGCAGATGCCACTGGTGGCAGCAGCCAGCAGCACACTGCCAGTAGTGTTGCGGGGCTGGCAAGAGGTGACTGCTCGCAGGTACCACCGGCAGCCTCTGCAGTGCTTTTTGCAGGGGATGCACTGCCAAGGTCATGGGGTACACATGCACCCATGTGCACCCCCTACATGTCACCAATGGGCTGGGAGCTCCCTGCTGCCAGGGCAGGGGTATCCTGTTCCCACCTGGGCTCTGGTAGTCAAGCAATCTCCCAGCCCCTGCCAGAAGACAGCCTGGGCTGTCCTGGGCTACCTTCCAGCCGCTGCATTAGCACCCAGGGGGAGCCTAGAGCTCCCCTTGGCTTCTGGAAGGGGCCAATGCAGGGCTGGCAGAGGCAGGAACAGACTGCTGCCATGAGCAGCAAATCTGCTCCTGCTTCTCAGCACATGTATTAGATGCCTGCCTGGGGTGGGTAAAGTACTCTAGAGTAAACCCATCCTGGTGCATTTTCATATGTAGATGCACCCACAATCACTTGCATGACTGAGATTTATTGAGGCAGAGAAATGTTCTTTGGGTAAACATTATATCTTTTATTAGACTGACTAAATAATTGGAAAAATTGTTCTTTACAAACTTTCAGGTACGATCAACCTTCTTTAGGCGCAGGGAGTTTGTTGTTACTTTGTCTGCTCTCCCCGGTGGAATGGAAACCAATAATCCTGAAGTTCATTTTATTTTATTTTTAAAGAAAATTAAAGCTGTATAGTAGTATAAAGCTCTGAAAATAACGCCCCCCCCCCCCAGCCTTTGCTGTAAATTGCTGATTGTAGGATGCAATAAAATTACTACAAAAAAGGAAAGGAAATTATCTGAAATGACCCATGTACTCTTAATCTTCTCACATATGCTTAGTTACTAGATGATATGTTCCTCTTTTGGAGTGGGTCATTTTGTACACTTAGGTGACATGAATAAGAAGGGGAAAAAATGGTGGAGATTAGGGCAGAATGATCTATAGCCCAAAGAGGACTGCCACAGGCCTACTTAGCAGCCAGAAATGAAGAGCTTTGTTACATGCTATTGCTCAAAGAATACTGGAGGTAAGAATTCTCCTACCATCCCATTCTGGGCTGTTCCCCTAATCCCTTGGGCTACTCCTGGTTGCCTCCAACCCCTGGGATTTCCCTTCTACTCCACCACCACCATTACCATTCCCAGGGCTTTAACCCTACTGACTCTCCCCCACCCTCTAATTACGTGTGGCTACCCATGCTGTCTGTCCCAGATTTGAACTCAGGGAAGGGTTAATAAGTCCGCTTGATCCCTGCCATTGCTGTTGCCCTGCTGATGCTCTTTTCCAGGCTGAACCTGTCCCAGAGTGCAGCAGCAGTGACAGTGGACAAAGAGACAGATTAAACATTTCATGCCTGCTCCCTGAGACACTCATTCCTGGAGCCACACAAATGTGCCACCTGGGCCAGCAGCACATGAAATACCAGATAGTCCTGTTCCAGTGGCTGGTGGTGGTGCCGGAGGAGTGGGAAGCATAGGACCAAGCACAGAGCAGGTGCAAGAGGCATAGGACTAAGCCTGGTGGGAAGAGGACATCACCTGGACACAGGTGTGGGACAAGGTGCTGAGGGACCACTGGGCATGAATGGAGACCCTGGAGCAGCAGTGGCTGAAGCAGCTCCAGCTGCAGGGGAACACTGACTGCCAGGCCATCCAAGCCTCCTGGTTCTGGTATCAGCGGCCATGTCCACCACAGCATGGTCACCACTCATGGCTCCATAGCTGGCCCCTGCCCAGCCCTGGGAGGAGGCCCTCCAGTGCCTCCTGGCTGTTACAGTCCCTGACTCAGCCCCTCCCCCAGGTCCACCACCACCCACCTGGGCCCAGCCCTGCCACTCACCCCGAGGTCATGCACATGAACACCAGGGGGTGCCAGGAATGGCACCACAAGAACGTGTTGGCCCTGGACTGGGGCAGGCAGAGGGGGAGCCACCCTCCATGGAAGAGTGCCATCCAGCATTACCTGCAGATGATCCCTCCACCTCCTGTGGTTACCACAGCTACTGGACCTGCAGGGGAAGTAGCTAAGGCCAGAGTGCTGGGTGTCTGCCCCAGGACTCTGCCCCCTAGGCGCAGCAATCCCATGGCTCCCTGCTCTGGGACTCACAGACAGAGACTGAGACTTTTGTATATAGGTTGACACTGGGGAGCTTTTTTTTATTGTTGATGGGTAGGAAGGATAGTGGAGGGGCACTGTGTGTTGGGGACGGAGGGAGGAGGAACTCTATATGTTGACAAGGGTAGCAGGAATGGTTGGGGTGGGGGTTGTGAGGGCAATAAAGGTGTTTTGTGTCAACCATGTGCATGTCATGAGTATGGTGCTGGGACTGGGTGGGGGGGGGTGGACAGCGAGACAGGCAGACTGGAGCAGGGATTGCAGGAGGAGGGGTTAAGCCAAGGCCTCCTGCAGCCAGTGTCCTGGACCCCATTGGTGGGTGCATGGCTGTCTTAGGGCCTGGGGGGTGGGGGTGCTGTTGGGACCAACAAGGTTAGCACCATTGCCATCAGAAGTGCAGGATGTTGGCCATTGCTGGCAGGGGCCAAGCTGGAGTAGTGGGGCACTGGGTGCTGCTGTCAGGGAAAGATTCAGGGGAAAGGGTAGGGGAAGGGGCAGGAGCAGCCCTAGCATGAGGATTCTGGGTAAGCAAGGAGGGGCCTGGCCTGTGCTGCCCTTGTGCTGGGCACGTGACTCTCGAGCAGGGAAGGGGCTTGTGAGGGATCAGAGCTTCCATCTGGCAGCTGTCTCTGGCTTCAATATGGCTGCCAAATGCTAGCAGCTATGTGTCTGGAGGCTGGAACACCTCCCAGTGGCCACAAAGCAGGGCTGAAGTGACTTGGGACTAAAGTTAGTTCCAAGTCCCACCACGTGTATACACCTGCCAAAAAAAATACTTAATGCTCATTAGCTGAATGCCATGACACTAGAGGGCACTTAAATTCACATGTAGACAGTCCTAGTAGGACCCTGACAATTCTTTAAGTGGTATCCTAATAGTGACCTGAGAAAAAATAAAGCAAGATTTGGTTGGTGATACATTTTTTCTTATATATTTATATACACCACCTGTGTACTTGGAGGAGGTCGTAGACAAGCTCCTTAGCACAAAGTGCCTTTTCTCAAGTCTGGGAAAGAAGAAGACATAACCTGTGCTAAGTATCAGATAAAGCAATAACGTTGGTTTAACTCCATTATATAAATTGTGTCACTTAGAGAAGAAGAAGGGGGTAGTAAACTTAGTTAAAAGAGAAGTAGCTACAAAACAAATAAAGGGTAGTTGAAATAGAGAAGTTATTGGTGTGCCAAAATAAGACAGTGTAAAACAGAACAGGGTATCACAGAGGGTGGGCATATGTCTAATTTGCTGTTCAGATGGATTCATGTTCTGCTTAGTGAATTGATTAGCAGGGATGAGTTAGGTGAACTTGATAGGTTGTTTTAAATAGAAGTTAGGGTATATTTGCACCTTATACACAAAGTGTGTGTGTGTGTGTCTGTATGTGTGTATACACAATACAAATCTACCCTATCTTCTACATGACATCAGACTAACATGGGTAAGTCTGCCAGGTTGTTTTAAAGACAGGAGTTGGAGGACTGGGAGTATTTCTCTCAAGGTGTTGTCTTTTTCAAGTACAGTAATTTTGATTTTATGGGTTCCTCTGTGTGACAGTGTATGGCAAGCAGGGTTGGCGGGGGGGCGGGGCGGGTTCTGTATTTTAAGTTAGTACAGCACAGGACATATGGGTGGCTCTTTGAAAGATGTGCTCTACTTCTTAGCTGGAGTGTCCTTGTTGGTTAAAAGAAGTTTTTAGCTTGATAAGGTGGGTGGTATCAGTGGTCTCCTTGAAGCAGCTGTGGTGGAATCTGAGGCTTGGCTAAAGATTGGCAGGAGGGGCTGTTTGTTTATGTTTTGTTTTTCCCTGTGTTTGGGATGCTTACTGTTTTTGTGGTATATAAGTATGGTGGCCCATGGGGTGTTCTTGTATAAGGGACCTTGTAGGGTGCCAGTCAAGGAAGTTTAGAAAGCTCCACAGATAATTTCGTAGCTGAGTGGTAGTTGTTGAAGGTGTGGTTTAATCCAGGTGTTCAATCTAGGTGATGTTGTCACCTATGTGTTGCAGGTATAGTGCAGGTCTGATGGTGCAGTTTTCTAAGAACGCTTCTGTTGTTCTAAATGTTACCTGGGGTTGACAGCGAGACTTGTGACCTCTGGTCACAATGCAAAAATTTTATTAGAAAACAGAACAGCAAAGGCTTATTTGTATTAATAAAGATAGTGCTTATGTAGTCATGGATTCAAGAGAAAAACAGGTCCACTGGCCAGGCTTCTCTGTTCCCTTTCGCTATTTTTTGTGGGGGTTGGGTTTTTTTTGCTGAAGAGAAGTCTGAAGTCACACAGTTTAGCCATGATTTTGTTCTTAACAGAGCTTTTTCCATATTTGGTTATGGTTTGGAGCTATGCTAGTCCTTTCTTACTTCGTTGTATCATTTTAATGCACCATATCATTATGCACAGTGCATGCTTAACTGTGCTACATAAGTCAAGCTTAGGTCAGGTCATAATATGCCCTGTAACTCATAGCTTGTGTTATACACAGCCTATGATGCACTTATGGACTATACCTCTCCATGGCAGTTCATGGATGTTGGCATATTGGCAGTCCATCTTTGTGCCCCCAGCTGTGCTCATAGTCTGGACAAAGTGTACCTTGTTTGAAATACAGAAGCTGTGAGTAAGAGTGATTGGTGCCATATATTATGGTTAAACATGAGTGAAGTCAATGGTCTTGCAGATATTTCTGGCAGGCAGGCAGTAATGCCTTCATGGTTCAGGTTTTTTGTGTACAGATTAGTGATACTTACAGTTTAAGCATGGCTTTCCCAGGGAGGTATCTAATATTCTGAATCTTCTTTGTGTCTTTTAGAAAACTCTTTCTGCTGAGTGGCACATGCTTTGGGAATTATTTCTATAAAGCCTTATAGTTCTTCAGTGAGAGTGCTATACTTTGATAAGATGCCTCCACCAAGGTTACTTTTATTTGCATATCTTAGGGAATCCGTAGTGTTATCTGTGTGGTATATTTTTTCCCCTAAAGCTTGTATGGAAAGGATTTGATGATGTCTTTGAATTCAAGAATAACTGTATAGGGACTCCCTGAGTTCTTTATAATAGTTAGTGTCTAGACCATCACAGCTAGAACTGCTCTCCAACCCTACTACTAAGTAAAAGGGACAGCCAGTACCTGTGAGCTAAGTGTGGCTGACTGTGTATGATTAAGCAAGTGATGTACATGTTGCTTACTGCCCTGAGTACAAGTACAAACACTTTAGTGATATAGGAGAAAGGATGAGCATTTTGGTGACTGAGTATGCTGTAAGACCCTGACATTACAATTAATCAATTTTTTTCCCTCTAAAAAAGGAAACACAAACAATCAGCAGTATTAAAACCTAAGAAAACAGAAAAAAAAAGAATTGAGAGAGAGAATTAAATTGGCCATTCCTCAGATTTTTTTTTATATAGGTCAGGTATGACTTGACATTGATACTGACCCCAGTGGAAATCAATATCTCTATATTACTTTGTGTGCTGAAGTACTGGCCCAGAATTCATCAAGTTAGTTTGTTTTTTTAGCTGGATTAGATGAACTGAAGTGAGCTGCTTGAAACTTCAAGACATAATAGACTTGAAATGTATTCAGTTAAATTATAAAGGCTTCAAACAAACATTACACTGAAAAATTTGGGGATTAGATCAAGTTAAAATAGCCTCTCTAACTCAGTGATTAGGTAAGTGTTAGGTGCCTGATCTAAGGTGAGTCAGGATAGGGGGAGGAGTAGGTGGGGTTGGGAGGGCTATTGGCATCCTTTGGGGGGTTGGGAGGATTGACCGCTAACAGGGTCTGTGGGGGGTTGGAGAGATTGGGAGGCTAGCAAGGTCCTTCGGGGGGGGCTTGGGAAGATGGGGATATTAGTGGGATTGGAGAGCCTTTGGAATACCACCAAAATGTCCTGGGCCCCTCCAGCTGCTCCTCTCTGATGCTGCTGAACTGCCCCATATCAAACAAACTGCTCTCAGTGCCAGTTTTACCATCATTCACTGGTACCAGTTGAAGTAAGTTGGAGTTGGGGGAAGCATGGGAAGATTGTGGGGGGGTCTGGCAGCTTGATGCAGGGGTTGGCAGGATAGTGATAGGCTGTACCAACTCCATTCCAGGAGTTCGTGTGGCCCAGGGGAGTTGGCAGGATCAGGGGGCTCTATCATTCCCTTCCCCCTGCTCCCTAAACTAGGACTATTTTGAGCTCCAAACCCACTCCCTGGACAAACAACCTCCCTTGCAAATCAACCCCTCGATCCCACTTATACATCCTACTACCCCAACTTTCTTCAGTCAGCTCCCAAAATCAGTAAATGTTGGTAAAACTGGCACCAAGAGTAGCTTGCAGTATTGGGGGAAAGAAGGTTGACAGGCTTAGGTGGGGTCCAGAGGGGACAAAGTTGTCCATTTGGGGGCAGGGAAGATACCAGGGGGCTAAAAATAGCCTGGTGGCAGGAGAGATAGGAAAACTGCAGTCCTGGGGCTGGATCAAATGACTGGGCTTTCCCAGCCCTGGGGTGTACTTGGAATGTGTACAGAAGTTCAGTTAGATTGGTTTAACTGCATCCAATCTGACTTAGTGCCCCTCTAAGGTACAATGAATTAAATTAGGTCAGTAATTTTCTGCCTGATCTAACCTTCCTGGAACTTCTGTACAATCCACACTAAGATCAACCTAATTAGGGATCTAAGTGTAAGATCCATACAAGGATGAACTAAGTTTGTTTGGGTGGCCAATTTTAATGTAATCTAACCTCTCCTTAACTTCCTCACCTGAAATGTAGTTAGCTTCTTTGCCAATTCTTTTTAAAGCCGTGATCATGGATTTACAGTCATGTTTATAACTTATGGAAGGGCTGAGGAGTTTCTGTTTGTTTAGAGACTCAGCTGAAAGGCTTGCCCAAACAAAAATGCAAACTGATCGTTTGTGTATACTGTTTGTCTTTCCCAAGTAGAGTTAGTAATAGTGCAGTGAAAGACACATATAGACAAACTCAAAAAATGAAGATTCTCCAATCATAAGGTCCTTTTAGTTAGCTGTTTGTTGAATACTATTAGGAAGAAATATATTCAGACATAGGAAGGTTGTGTTTCCATGTCCCCCAGTCCCCCACAAAGTTTGACAGTGCCTGTTTTAGAATTTTCAGAATGTTAAATGAATTGGATTATGTATGTTGAGAACTATGCCTTTTGAATATTTTGTTTTATCCAAATGTTTGTCTTGCTCTTTGTCTCTTTTTGTTTTCTTTTTTTAATATGTACATCTTAAATTACAAAGTGACAAAAGGAGGGATCCAAAAAACAATTTGATTTTGCAGAAGGGTGGGAAGTTTTATTAGTGTTGAAAAATTTAAATTTGTTCAAGGGATGTTTTGTCGAGCATTTAAAAAAAAAAAAAGGAAACTACTTTCTGGAGCCTTCTGTGTGCATTACATTTATTGAGGAGAATGGGAAATTTCACATCTAACAGTATTCCAGTTTCAAAACCATACTATAATACACACTAGTTTATAACATAAT
Organism: Crocodylus siamensis; assembly: GCF_052110815.1. NCBI lineage: Eukaryota > Metazoa > Chordata > Crocodylia > Crocodylidae > Crocodylus > Crocodylus siamensis. The sequence continues at coordinate 40,611,838 of NC_143395.1, read as the reverse complement.
ATATCATACTATAGCTTTCATTCTGTACAACTTTAAAAGTTTTTCTTTTAATTCAAAGGCTACTTAGCAAATGGCAAAAGACATTATAAACTGCTTGAATCCCTTCTATAGTTTACTCTTCCTTCACCTCTCCAAGGTTATGTTCCTTGTCTTGCTGTTCGTGGCTTTAAACAATTCCTCCTTTTTCTGTCTCTTGGCTCCTCTCCTTTCCTTTCCTTCCCTTGATTTCTCCTCCCTTCTTAATTCTGTTTCTCCCCCTCTTGACTTTATTCCCCATAATGGCATCCCTTTTTATTATGTTTCAAGTGAGTTTCTATGCCTTTTAATCTTTCTTTAATTTAATTTCACTATCTAACCTTTCAGTTCTGATTACCTATAACTCTACTTCTACCCTTACGGTGAGTTGTTTTATTATTTATGCTGCTGTATCCTAATTAGATTGTACGTTCTTGGAGCCAGGAACCTTGTCAAGCCATTTGCCTTTAAAGCCTCAAATGCACCTATGATAAATAAATTGATTAGCACTATATAATGATGGTAATCCTAAGTAAAGCTAATAAAATGGGTAAAAAATGAAACAATTCTCTCCTGCTCATTCTCCACTTTTGCAGAAACATTTTTAATTATTATTGCTCTAGCTTTTGTAGCCATATTACCAATCACTGAAAGCAACTTAATGAGTTTTTAATTTTTCCTGGCAATAAGCTTCATGGCTGACATGTTTTTGTAATTATATATGTTTTAATATCCAGTGCTAATATTAGTCAGAGAATCTTTTAAAGCTTTAAATGAAAATCTATGGGAGAGAAAGTGAACAAAAAGGTCTATCTTATCCCTCCATTTTGTGTTAAACAACATTCTAGACTTAAAAACATGTTTCTGTGCTCAGTGTTTTATAAAGCAAAGTTATCATGTAAAGCAAAAATATGCAATTATCTAATTACATGAAAACCATGAAGGTTCACTTAAAGGTCAAAACATGTTGTTATTGTACAAACTTGTACCATGTGAATCAATGTAGCTATCACTGTAGAAGATGCAATTGTCTGATGTTTTTCAAAAGTTTTCTGTCCCAGCATAGGTCATATTTGCAAGAATATTTTCCTGGACCTTTTCTGTTTTTAGTTATAGATTTTAAAAAGAAGCAGCAAAAGTTCAGGGGGAAAAGTCTTGGAGGGACAGTAGGAAGAGAAAGCAACGTTCCCAATACTGTGTTCTTGAACTGTTGCATATGCTTTGTCTTAATTATTTTTTTGAAGTTTTGAAAAAAAAAGGTGGCTACGCCATATGGAAAAGTTTGTCAAGCTTTGTTTTATCCCTTGAGTTCTTAATAACGTGTTTTGACTAATAAGTGGATGTGGAAGCCAAGAGATGGGTATTTTCTGGGTTTTCCTGACCATACACAAGGAGATTAATTTTAAAAAAAAATCAGCCAATCTACCACCTTGATATTATGAGTGAATTGCTTAATGGAAATATATATTAGCTTTGAAAACTAACAACAGTATTCTTAAAACTCTTTTTGGGTAGTAATTGAGTAAAACTAGAGGTTAATGTATCTGTTATGCTTAGCTTCTTCTGAGTAAATTACAGTGTTTTAAAAACTTCTCTAATCATCATGCATTTGATTTGCTATTTTTCAATAGGTATATACCTTAGGATAGATCAGTTTGTCTTTTAAAATACTGTTATTTTATTAGTAACTGATGTTGTTTTCATCAGCTGAAGGTGCTTGTGGAGGAACTCTACGTGGGACAAGTGGAATTATTTCAAGTCCTCATTTCCCTTCAGAGTATGAAAATAATGCTGATTGCACATGGACCATTTTGGCTGAACCAGGAGACACCATTGCTCTGGTCTTTACAGATTTCCAGTTAGAGGAAGGATATGATTTCTTGGAGATAAGTGGAACCGAAGCACCATCAATATGGTAAGTTCAATGAAGGGACAATGATCCTATTCTATTTTCTTGTTTGCTGGAGAGCTGTTCCTAAGGACATGTATGGGGATGGTGTTTTGTTTGTATATGCTGGTCATGAGCATTTCATTCTATATTTTTTCCTCAGAGTTCTTGACCATTCCGGAGTAAAAATATTTTGATTTGGGCTTTAATTGGAAGACTATACTCCAACTCCACCTTCCCCCCGAAAAGTAATTGTATTTATAGAAAGCTTTAGGCCATATGCAGGCCTAAGTATGATTAATTACCTGTGCCGGTAGGAAAATTAAAGGTGTAAGTGAAATGATCTATAATTATCTGTATCTCTTACTTTTTCTATGACAAACAATATGGGAGAACCCCAAATGACCACGCTATATTTGGTACCAGCTGTTCCTTCTCCCCTCCCACTTCTCTCAAAAATGTTAGCTTGATTCCCTAGGAAACTGGGGTATATTTTTCACACTTGCAAGAAAGCTGGCATCCTGCTCGTGTTCCAGATTAAATTGTATTACTCACAAGAGTACTGCAAGCACCTGCAACATTGACTTTGCTACTCAAGGTATATTGAGAGTGAGGGTGTTTTTTTTTTTTTAAAGTTATGATAATCTAATCATCTGGTCATGTATTTATGTAATTCTCCCTCTATTAGATGGTGTTAGAGCTTCTCTACCGGGTATTATTACTACACCTGTAACATGGTTTTCTTTCTAGAGAACAAAATATAGATTGTTTTGTTGATAAAAATGTTTATAAATCTGTTTCAGTCAATTCATTTCAGAAGTGCCCAGGCCTTTATTAGGGTTTGAAGCATAGGTGATCTGGATCAAGCTTTGAATATCTGGAAAGTGTTTGTGTTGTGTCTTCTCTGATGTAACCTAGACAAAACAGAATGGTAGCCAGTTATAGATAGCTAATGGAGATGATCTTCAACTTGTGCTTTTGGATTTCTGATCTAACTCACTTGGTACCATAGCATTCTGACCAATCATACAATTAAGTATATTAATATCTTGTAGTTTTAGGTAGTCAGCACTCGGTTTTAGACTACTTGTTTCAAGTAAAGTGTTGCATAGTGAAGGAACTGTAAGTGGGGTTAATGACATGCGTAGATTTTTCCATTTTGTGCATGCTCTTTAATTTTCTTACCCTCTTAGTGGCTAACATTTAGTTCTGTATTGCTTTGTGTCTTAGGGCAAAACTTAGAACTAGAAGTTAAAGGTCTTTGTTCAATCTTGCAGTACCACATAAAACTCTGTGTGTCTATGTATGCAAAATCTTGGGCTGGGGTCAGCAGCATATAACTTGTAAGCTGGATCTGGGCTGTGGAGCTGTGGTCTCCAGTTATGTTCTCATGGTGGGGCCAGGCAGCAAGGACCTACACAGGGGCTGGCCAGCAGAGGGTTCTCGGGTACCAGGGCCAATAGCAAAAAGGTGCACTGGGGTTTTGGTGCAGAATTGTGCCCACACCACAGAATGGGGGCAAGGAGAAGCAGGATCAGGGAAGAGCTGAAGTGGAAGTGGCCAGGTTAGGACTTTTGCCTGCCTTGGACTTGAGCTGGGTTGTTCTGGCCGGTAGCTCCAAAAAGCTGCTGACCACTAATCTAGAAGGTATTTCTCGGACTAATATTCACACATTCATTTGTCCAAATTAGTTGATGTTGTACTGAAAGGATGTACAGGCAACATCAAGTTTTTATGTGTGCAGACAGTTCTGTCCCCCCAAAACTTGGCCATAGTAATTTTTTTCCCATCATGCATTTCTTATTATAGTTGGAAAACAGGTGACTTTTTCTAAGCAGGAATAGGGTAAGCATCTAATAATTAAAAATATACCTGGTACTAACATTAGTTAGTTCTGCAACTGGCTTACCTAATATGTTTGGTTTGGAAGTATTTAATGTAGCGTTGTCCATCTTCAAAGTGACTGGGGTCTGCAAACCCCACAGACTGCACCAGAAGGGACCATATGCCTGTGGGCAACACCAGAGCAAGCCATGGGTGCAGCCCAGGGCACATGTAGCAGAAACTGCCACCCCACCCACCATTGCTACACCACATACCTGCACACACATATCTACACTGTTAGGTATGGGTGAGCCCCCATCTATCCCGACACCCTGCACTGTGAGTTCCTAGGCTTACCTTCAGCTTCCTGTTTAATGCCATGCCACCCTATCCCCTGGGGTGGGAATAGGACAATAGGAGCCAGGGGAGCTTGGAGACTACAGCTGTAGTTGAAACCAGGGTGGTGGGGGCAGTAGCAACCAGGGAGCCACCAGTTTGATAGCCCTGATTTAGTATACTAAAACCTGATTTGTGAGCAATTTCATAGATTTAGTATACAGTTTTGGGTGCAATTGTCCATCACCAAGAATTTTACTTCACAGTACTGTTACATCCTTCTTGGCACATAAATGCATATTTTATCACATATGCATACATGCTGCTGAACAGATGCCAGAAGAGTAGCATATACTCTATGTAGAACAATCAGAGCAAGCATAGAACAGAACTAACCAAAAGGAAATTCTCTCTGCTCAACATTAAATGAAGTTTTTTTTTTCTGAGAAATTATATCGGGAACATTAATAGGATTCTCCATCATGATCCACTAATTTGGAACAAAGTTACATACTCAGCTTTGTTTTAAGCAAAAGCAGTTACCATAGCTACGCTAAAGGCATATTCACTATAGTGCATGATGTTATCTACCTCAGAGATATTGTGGGTTCGGTTCCAGACCATCGCAATAAAGCGAATATCACAATAAAGTGAGTCACACGAATTTTTTGGTTTTCCCAGTGCATATAAAAGTTATGTTTACACTATGCTGTAGTCTATTAAGTGTGCAATAGCATTATGTCTAAAAAAACAATGTACATACCTTAATTAAAAAAGACTTTATTGCTAAAAAATGCGAAGTGAGCAAATGCTGTTGGAAAAGTGGCACCAATAGACTTGCCCGATGCAGGGTTACCACAAACCTTCAATTTGTAAAAAACCCAATATCTGCGAAGCGCAATAAAGCAAAGCGCAATAAAACGAGGTATTCCTGTACTAAACCGAGTGATATGTTAAATAATGAAGTTGAGTATTTAAACCTAATGGTCTAATTGTGTATCATGTGAAAATGGGATTTCCCCCGCGGGCCCCCAAGTTACTCCCATTTTATCCAATCTGGATTCTTGTAATGCTCTAATATAGAATTTCTATTTCTAGGACATTTTTTTAAACATGGTCCAGTAATGATGATTGTTCTTTCAATTAAACAAATGTTTGTTGGTGGAACTAGCTGAACATTTTCATAATGAAGTGCTTAGGGAGAGAGCATACATCACTACTGCTAAAGCTAAACATAGGTGGTGAGAAGAAAGATGATGATTTCAGCCTGATGATTCTTTAGTGATTTGCTTTTTCTATATAGCACAATAGCTGTATGTGACCCTTTAACTAACATATAATTAGACAAGGTTTTTAATCCTAGGTGATTACAATTTAAATTGGGCATTACATAAACAATTCAATATTTAGCTGCAAGAGTGAGAAAACAGATTCTTAGAATAATACGGGCTAGAAAAAATGGTTTGTCTTTTTATCACAGATTATGTAACACTACACAGGAACCTTGGGTTTACTTCAACCAATGCATACAAAAACAATTTACATACATACAAAAGCAACAGCCTTGTACACCCAAAGATCATACATGATGGGTAATATGGTTTTTAAAAAGTCACTGTTGTTTCATTTTGTTTGTATCCTAGGCTTCTAGTTTGTCAGTGGTAAAGACAAGGGGACTGTCAAAGGAGACCTGCAGTGCTTGAGGGGTTGCATGTTTCTGTGAGTTTGTCTTCCTGGTATGGCATGTGTAGTCTCTACATATAGGTAGTGTCAAGCTGTGTTTAGACTTACCACCTTTATGTTTACATGAATTGTGGTATTTGATGTAAGTGCATTTCTTATAAGTTATAAAAGGACTATGATTGCATAATGTTTTTTATACCTGGGAGAGGCATAAAGCCTGAATGGCTAAAGAGAGATAATCACTGGAAATCAGCATTCAACATGGGTGTGCTAAATAGCCAGGCCCTTCCAATGGCAAATTTACATACTAAAAGAAAAGACCATAAGAACAGTACCTAGCTATTCTGACCACTTGGAGGAAGGACATTTCTGACAATGGGAAAACTGAGTAAGAGGCAGTATCTTCAGGATATTGGATTAGTATTCTTCATCTCTGAAAGGACATAAATATTCTGCTGGTTTTAATTAGAACAGGAAAGACTTCTTCTCTGGTAAACAAATATAACTTTGTGGGGACAAAGGAGATATATATCTAGTGTGGGATCTCCAAAAATCCATTGGATGAAGTGTATAAATGGCCAGATAAGAAACCATGCCTAAGCTTTGCCTTGAGAATAAGTCTTTTAGTTTCCCCAGATTTAGGAGAAGCTTTAGGCCCTCAGCCACTGGGCTGAGTATTTGGGCTAAAATAAAGGTCAGAAGGGCCTGGGAAAAGGTCAGAGGAAGGGGCTGCTATCTAACAGGTTGAGCTGGGTAAAAGCTACATTCTTGGGTTTAAAATGCAGGATTAGATCAGATGATTGTCTTGATTTGTTTTGGTTTCTTTATTTTAATATCTCAACATGTGGTTACTGATTTAAGTTCCTTTTGTCACTATAATAAATCATTTTGTTATCTTTTATAATTTACTTATTGGCAGGGAAGGCAAGTCTGATTTCAGAGTATTTGACCATACAGGCAAGCCTCTTCCCTAGAAGCAAATCCATCTTTTCTAAGTGCATGACTGGACAAGGGTGTTATTCTTCTGGCTGGCAAAGTCACCTCTGTTGAGACCTGGCAAGAACTAGGTGAAGGAGATAAAGCCACAGGCCTTTGGAGCATCTCAGTCTGTCCTCAGTAGTTAAGCAGCAAACAGCAGGGTGGTGTTTCAGGGCAGATGTGAGAATACCCCAGAAGTTCCCTGACAATCCATTTGCTGCTTTTCTCATACACAGCATGAACAGATGCCTCCCTTCTCTCAACCTCTGTCACTTGGGCACCCCAACCCCCTTCTATATACTACCCCTTCCCCAGGGGCAGGGGCAGAAATTAGAGACCAGAGGAATGGGAAGAAGCCATGCAACGGCTGTCAGGGTGCTCATGCGCACTCCTGGCAGAGACCCTCTAGCTGTGTAGCACCTCCTTAGACCTGGCAGCTGCACATAGTGCTGGCCCAGCCTGGCCCACATGCCCTCAGACAGAACTGGGCCATCTCTTCCTGTGACCCAGGGTCCTGGCACTGTAGGCAGATGCTGTGTGCCCTCAGGCTGGGCTGGGTCCTGCCTCCATGTGCCCCACATGCCATTGGGCCAGGCTGGCTCCATGGAGGCAGGACCCAGCCTAGCTCAATAGCACACAGCTTCTGGCTGCAGTGCCAGGACCCTGGGTGACAGCAAGAGTGGCCCAGTTTTGCCCGAGGTTGTGCACCAGCAGGATAGGTCTATGCTGTGCACCATGTACGTAGGTGTACACCTAGATGTACACCTTGCTGGTGTCGTTTGACCCCAGTACTCTTTCCTGCCATGGCGGGGGGTCGGACTCGATGATCTGCTCAGATCCCTTCCAACCCTAGAAACTATGAAACTGTGTATAGCCCCAGGTCTGAGATGGTGCCACACAGCCTGGGATCTCTGCCAGGAGTGGGCAAGAGCACCCCAATGTGCTCTGCTGTTGCTGGAGAGGGCTGTGCTCCATATGGGAGGGGGTTGGGGGGGGCTACCCCTCCCAAGCAATCCCTCCCACTCCCACAGTCCTTCTCTACCCACAGTTCCCCCTACCCCCATGTCCCTACTTACTGGGGACAGAGCATGCGTGAATCCACTGCTGCAGCCTTGCCCCACTCCTTTTTGCCCCAGCACTCTGAGGCAGCATGCTGGAGCAGCATGGGCATCCAGAGATACTCTGGCTGGGGTCCAGAGCATCTCCTTGGAGGACCCAGCCTCTGATTGCCTCTGGGCACACTCCAGGAACATGCCCTCCACTACTTTTTTTCTTGCATGATTTTTTTTTATTATTATTTTGTTTTTAATGTGCCTCTTGCAGCATCTCAAACTGCTTTGAGGCACCACAACCAGCATGTGCTTGCTCATCTGGATGAGCCTTAGAGACCAACGGGTTCATCTCTTGCCTTAGAGACCAACTGGTTCATCCTACTTCCTCAGAATCTATGCTTCCTTAGATGTTGTTTCATATGAAACCTTACGCTTCTCTAAACCACTTAATTTCTTGCAGTATTGTAACTAAGGGCCAGGCAGGGCACTAAGTCTTGATGACAATTTACAGGAGAATGCACAAACACAGCAACCACCACTGTTGCTTTCCCAGCTGCCACCTCCTGGGCAAAGTCCAGCAATCTAGCCACAAAACTGCTCAGTTGAGCCTTTTCATGAAGAACTATAAGTAATGCACCAGATTTGTGGGTATAAATCACTAATTTCATAGGAAGTCTATGGAGATAAGCTAATGTAAGTATCTAGCCCTGTATCATATAATTAAAGCATCATCTACTGGATTACAATAAAGAGCATCATTCCTCTAAAGTTTGTTCAATAAAGTTCTCTGTGCACTGTATAAAGCTTTCTGATGGTGCATTTTACACTAAAAATTTTTCCTTTTCTTCACCCGCCAGAAGGAAAGACAGACTGTCAGCCATGCAGACAGAGGAGGATGAGCAACTTTAGTTTTAATTAAGCTACAGCTTTATCAACTCCTCTGAGAATCTTGCCAGGCAATAAATTATACAGTGAAGGTTCTCTCTCTTCCTGACTTTTGGTGATAAGTTGGCCATTACCTCCCTTTCTGCCCAAGGAGGTCCCTGATCTGCTGTGGTGAAGGTTGTGGACGAAGAGGGAACTTGACTTGGCCAGTACAAAGGTGAAAGAAAAACTGCTTTCTTGGATGAAGAGACGACAGTAACTAGTATAGTCAACAGCATATCCTACATCCCCGTCTTACACAGATCCTTATCATAGAAGTTGCTACTAAGGAGCAAGTTGGCTCAGTGAGGGTATAAACACCTTTCCCTTATACCTAACACAGTCAAATGAGCTGCTTCCATCTGCTGACCACCTATTCCATCCTTTATAACTTCAATGGCTTTGAGAAGTGGTGACCTTTTTTCTCTTTCCCTTAGGGCATTTGCACACATACATTTGTCTGTTCCAATGCAGTGGAGATCTGGAACACTGGAGCAGACTTGATTAATTGAGTCTGCTCTCCATGTGACCTGATGTGCCTGGTGTTGCATTGCATGCATTTGTATAAACAGCAAAATGCGAGTCAGTGCTAAGAAAACGGTGGTGGTACACTTTTGAACTAAAATGCCCTTGATGTGTGTTTGTTTAAAAGTGTGCCACCACCATTTTCTCAGTGCTGATGTACACTTCGTTATTTATACAAATGCACGCACTATAGCACCGGGCACTTTTAAAGGTGCCTGGTACTGCAGTGCCAACATGTGTACAAATGCCCTTAATAAGACAAAGACCACTCTTACCCTGGTTAAGTGCAGACGGCGGTGAGTATGTTTCCTTTTAGGTTGAAAGGAAAAGACAGTCACATAATTACCCTTTGGCTTTCATCCATTAGTTTCCATGTGCAAAGTGCATAGCACATTTTGTCTGATGCATAAACAACAACAAAAGCATAATGAATATCATGCCTGGAATTTAGCATTAACGCTGCTTAGCACTTGAAAGTTTTTTAACATTTTCAGAGATGAGTAACAACATTAACTAGTATAGCTTTGTCATCCAGAGAGAGTTTTATATTTGCAAAGCGCAGCTGAAAATATTTCATAAGGTTAGTTTAATTTACAGAATGAGAGAGGAAGATAATTTGTGTTTGTATATGCTTCTTCAGAGGATTGAAGAAGTAAAGATGAAGTGGGCAGGATAGAATCCTGAATATTTAAAAAACCTTTATCTTATTTTACATGAAAACGAGTACAAAGTGTTATGCTAACCAGGGCTAAGTACAAATGTCCAAAAAGCCCCTGGCAGAAAGTGTTCTAACTATCACACTTTATTTAAAGTGCTGTAAGTTACAGTATGTTTCAGCTGAACAGACATGCATTGTTCAGTTGGGGGAGGGTGAGGCTTGGTGCCTGCCTCCACTCGCCAAAGCCAGCAGCTGAGCCCCAAGCCAGCAACTTGTGGAGAGGTCCTCATAGTCAGGGCAGGAGGACCCTTATTTCCTTTTTTCCCACAGTGGCTGCTTACAGTCAGCAGTCTGCACAGGAGGGTGTGGGTGGGGAGAGGGGCCACTCCAGCAGCAGCTGTCAGGAGACAGACCCCAGACTTCTTGTTCTCCAGCACCCTCCTGGCCAGGCTGTGACATGCTGCAGGGCTGGGGCAGCTGCAGGGACAGAAACCCCCCTGTCCCCACCACCCAGCTAGGCTGTGCATGTGGCTGGGATCAGAGGATCTGGCACAGACATTTAATAAAGCATTTTAACAGAAACTGCTTTAAGTTGGTACACATCCATCCAGGGTTAACTTGGGCCACAATCCACCATTTTTAAAGTGCTGTGTGCCATGAATGTCTGTTCTGTTAAAACACTTTCTGCATGCTTAAAGTACATTAAGTGTAACCTCTGTACCTAGCCTAAATGCATAACTGTTTAATAAACAGAACATCAGATTCCATCTTTTTTTCCTTCTGGCTTTCTGTGCATCAAAACCTCTCTTTCTTCTGCCTCAAAACTCAATTTTTCCCTCAGTGTCAGTCTGTGTTCTGCCTTATACAATGACAGCTTCTTTTCACTGTCCAAAAAACAAAATGAGATGTGCTTAGTCATAATTATGCATAAATCTTTCCTAAGTGCACTGAATTAGATTCTTTAGATGTTTTGGATATAGAGTGCTTCATCTGGATCTCAGAACTGTTAAAACAGGACCCAGGAAGGATTATGGGCTCAAAGATGACACACGAATGCCTAGGCTCCTATGTTTTACATAAATTTATCTTAGTTCAATCTCTGTGACACACTGTACATCACTGCATTTACCTGCAGGGACATTCTTTTTATGTAGTCCCATTACTCTATGATATTTAGTTCCTGGTTAATAAAAGTCAGTATGTCAAGACTTCCATTTCCTTTGCCATGATGTTCCTTTGGTAAGTGAACAGTTCCATCCCATTATCAATGAGCTGCTTCATACTAACCTAAGTGCCTACCTGTTATCACCCAGTTGTGTAATGGGTTGGGGGCAGGCAATAGTGGCAACAGCCATGGGGTTGCCTTTGTAGGGGATTGCAAAAGCAACAGTAGTGGCTGACTATGCCTCTGCAATCAGCATGGTAAAAGCTGGCATTCCTGCCCTGCTATACCTTGCTTGCTGTTTGCCCGTATTCACCTCTCCTAGCCCAAACCAAAGGTTAACTGTTCAATCCCAGTGGATCTTAGTACAAAGGTAATAAAGCATGTATATATTTAGTATAAATGCCAAAAAAATTCATACTTCGCAGTGTATATTACATCCCAGCCTTAAGTCATTGCTGTTCACAGCAAACTGCAATTGCTAGACCCTTGCCAATTTTTCTAGGCACGTTGGAAAGCGTGTCTAAAAGATTTGGGAATGCAATGAGACTTTCTAAATCAAGCTGATACAATGATGTTACTGTTTTGATGTTACTTTCTCTCACTGCCGTTATATCTTAAATAGATCTCTTCAGAACATTTGCAACTTTTTGTGATGTATTTGTACAGGGTCTTGCCTAATGGAGCACTCATCCATGATTGAGCCTCCTGGGACTCTACAACAATATGAGGAGTAGTAGTCACTCGATGAGGACAATTTTGGAATTTGTCTTTGTAGCTAGATAGATAGATAGTTAGCTCTTGTTACTATAGTAGCCTAATACCTACTGAGTAGTGAAATGAAATCCCAGTAACTATAAATAAATTTATATATTTTTGCTTCCCTAATAATACAAGGGAAATGTGAATGAATGCCTAAAGTGCATGTATGTGCATGCATGCATGGGATGGGGAGTGTGGGAAGTGGGGGAAGTGTAGTGTTTAAATGAATGTTGCTGCATGATAGTATAAGTACATGAAGAGTTAGTTATTGTGAGAACACTGAGTAGAAGAAAAATAATAAAAATGTGATCTAGTTCTCCAAGGCAATAGAAAAGTTGAGAGCAACCATAGTAAATCTGGAAGGCAGGGAGAGGGGAACTATTATCAATGGAGCTTTAGCAAGTTCTTGGTCAGCACCTGATTTTTGTTTCAGGAATGATGCAAGGCTCTTCAAGGACTTGTAGTATGCCAAAGTTGTACTGCCCTCAGCTCCCATTTATGTCAATAGGTACTCAGTAACTCATAGAATCAGGCATCTCCAACATACAGCTCTTTTACTGTAATATATCTCAACTATTGTGATTGTAATTTTAGCCATAAACATTTCCTTTGAAAGAAACAAGTTTTGTTTATAGAACTCATTTTTTTCCAAATACCATATGTTTGTTCTTACGATCAAATACGAGAGAGTAACTGTTTGTTTTATGGCGGAACAGTCTCCCCTTTGAGCTAGTTCTGAGTATGACATAAAAATGTCACAATTAAGAGGACCCAACATTTAGAAACAATAACATACTGTTTTTACACAAAGGTAACACATTCAGAAAACGAATTCAGTTGTTACCTGTAGTTTCCTCTTTGACGTGATTATACCCATGAGAGAGACTTATTAAACTGAATTGTGAGTTAATGTGTGTACTCAGCAAGACAGACAGATGGACAAAAAAGACTTCACTGAAAGCTTTATTGGCTGGTTTCCCATTCTTTGAATGATTCCACTAACAAGAACAGTACTATAGTCTACATTAACTCAGAATAAACTCATCAATGAGCTGTTCCCACAATAATGTTCAATAAACATCTTGGCCCATGATATTACTGTTTAGTTAGCACACAGAATGTATTGATTACTTCAACTCTTAAAGAATGTTAAATGGAATTTAAATAATGTGGTCATTGGCAACTATATACATATCTATCTAGATATCAATATAGATTATGTATAGATATCGATATCTATATCTATCTATATACAGAAAACCCTCAGTATTCACAGGTTCAGCATTTGTGGTTTCGAATATTCGCGAATGCTGAACCTGCATTTTAAAAACACTTTAAACACTTACTGGAGCTCCTTTGGAGCTACATCCTTGCTGCTGCTGGGCTCCCACCATTGCTGCCGGGCTCAGCCACTGGAGCCATGCCCCCCTGCTCCCCAGCTGCTGAGGGCACTGCATTCACGAACGCAGACTGTGTTCATGAACGCAGTGCCCTATTCACAGATTTTGCTATTGACAGGGATCATGGGAATGTATTCCCCGTGAATGGCAAGGGTCACCTGTGTGTGTGTGTGTGTGTGTGTGTGTGTGTGTGCGCGTGTGCGCGCAACAGGCTGGTGATTTGTCTTTATATGTTTGGATTTTTCAGTGTACTTGGAAAATATGCTGCTTGGTCACACTGATGTTGTGAGGAATAGTTAGTTATGATTGTACAAAAAATTCAAATACTGGTGTAGGTAATGACTGAACCATCCATTTATACTCTTCCCATCCCCAAGTGGGTAAGTGAGATAGGGTTCAACAGTAAAATGAAATGGCTGTGAAAAATAAATGAAAGATTTTTAGTGGCTAGACATTTCAGTGAAATGTGCCACAGAGCTCTAATGAGTGAGAGGGGGTCTGGTGGCCATCTATAAACTCACCACGGGGCACCAGCGGAGAATAGGTGAGGCGCTGTTTCCCTGGGCACCACAGGGGATAATAAGGAATAATGGCCACAAATTGATTGACAGCAGGATCAGGCTTGATATCAGGGGGCATTACTTTATGGTAATGTAAGGCTGCCAGGCTTCGAAATGGGCTCCCACGGGAGGTGGTGCTCTCTCCTACCTTGGGGGTCTTTGAGAGGAGGTTGGATAGATATCTGGCTGGGGTATTATGATCCCAGCACTCGTTCCTATCCAGGGCAGAGGGTCAGACTCGATGATCTGTTGAGGTCCCTTCTGACCCTTGAAACTATGAGTACTGAAAGCACCAACGAGAGAGAGAGAGCCTAAAATGAAAAGCAAGTAATAATAATGCTGAGAACTTAGTACTCTTCAAATTCAAAACATCTAACATACTGGTTATTTGAAATAGACAATAACTAGTGTCTGACTTCTAAAGGCAGAGGTTGGGGGGAGGGTGCAAATAAGGCAGGAAATAAAAATGTACTTTGTCAAAACCAAAAACTATGCCAGCACCCATATTCTCTCCAGAGTTCCTGTCTCTCAATCCTGATTTTGTGATTAAGAAAGGACTTCCTCTTTCCTAAACTGAAGATGTGGAGGTCTGAATCATGAAGTAGAAACATACATGCTTTTGCAAAATGTAAGACATTAGGATAGGTTCAATACCTGAAGCACCCCAAATCCAGAGCTGCTTTACCAAGACACTTCTGAGTAGGTGAAAGGTGCCTGTGAGCAGGTGTTTGTGATAGTCACAGGGAGCTGTTGTAGACCTATCCTCTGAAGGCTCTAATATCAGTGTTAAATGACAAAGATAGTCTTATTTTCAGAAAAAGGGAAGAACACAAAAAGGAACCCACTGTAAATCTATGTTTCAAAGATCAACTTATATCTCACAAGATTTATGTCCTACATTTTAGAACTATTTAAGGAATGTTAAAATGGCATTTTGATATTATCACCTCAAAATAAAGTGATAAAAGATGAAAGTTTAGGGAAATCTTTTGGGAGGATTAAAATAAATGTAAAGATTACACCTTTGAAAAGTTTTTAATTAAAGCCATTATAGGATAAAAATGGAAAATTAGAACAGCAACAAATATTTAAATGAATAGTAGCTAAATGAGTAAAAGTGCATCCTCTATTAATGCCCACGACTGAAAAGACTTCAGGTCTGTTGTGTGGAGGAAGTTTTTCTCAACTGTAACCACACAAGCCTTATCTTGGTACAGGATAATTGGGTAAGATGGACTTTGTATCAGTGAGTCGTAGTCATCACCTAGATAGAAAGGTCAGTGTTAACTCCTACACTGATGATATTTACTATTTTCTTCCTCACTCTATTTATGTTTAAACATGATACCATTTTTTCTTCCATACAGCACATCCCCTAAATAAGAAGTGCACCTTGTTTTTTGAAAGGCCAAATAAAGGGGAAAAAAAATCTTCCCTTAAAAATGCTAGTAAATACAATATTTTCCCAGGGAAAACACAGGTAGCTGTGGCGTTGGGGGGGGGGGGTGGGGAGGGGGGAGCCTGTGGCTGTTCTGCTAACCCCTAGTTGCAGGATGTTGCTACCATTTGAGTCAAATTGCCCAACCTCTCTTCTTTTCTCATGCTTTAATGGGTGGGTAGGTAGTAGTGCCTGTCAGGTCAGCTGTATGCATGATCTGAGCAAGCAAC
This sequence comes from Crocodylus siamensis, assembly GCF_052110815.1. NCBI lineage: Eukaryota > Metazoa > Chordata > Crocodylia > Crocodylidae > Crocodylus > Crocodylus siamensis. The sequence goes on along the minus strand of NC_143395.1, from coordinate 40,596,403 downwards.
ACCTGTGGACTCTGAAGGCCTATCTTCAGAGTAGGAGGCTCAGTAAGAGCCTCAAGGTTTGGCATCTAGGGCTTGAGTCCATTTTAGAAATACAGTAGAGGTAAGCCAATAGCAACTATATTTTCTTATATGCAATGTATGCTTTTCTTAAAAATCAACTGCTGGGAAATTGGGGTGCACATTCTAGGTGAGGAAACATGGTAACGGCAGTTTCTGAAGCATGAGCCTCTGCCAGCAGAAAGGAACAGTAATGCTGCCATTGGCTAGCACAGTGAACATATAGGGTTCCCATTGTCCACATCCAGCAGCTGGGAGCCCCAAGAGCTTACTGTGTTGCCCCTGTGCATCATGTTCAGCATTATTTTCTCTGTTTCTGACAGATGCTTTTACTGCAGAGGGTGCTATTATCAAATTTTATCTCTTAAAATATGCACCCCAATTTCCAGCAGCTGATTTGTGCAAAAAAGGTGCACATTACATGTAAGAAAATACAGTATGTAGCTTCTTATTATCTGACTTATAACCCACTCATCACCACTGATGGCAGAAGCTGCCACAGTAATTTCTAGATTTATCCTCTTTCCCCTATGTCTGCACTGAATGGTGCACTTTTTGGTTCTGATTAGTTCTTTATGAAATATGACAAGGACCATCTGAGAAAAATATTTGGAAAAGGAAAATCTGTACCCCGGATACAATATCTTTTGTCAGAAAGTTATATGCAGCTCGTGTAAAAAGTGGCCAGAAATTATTCCTATCTAATATATCTATACATGTGATAACAGCAATATGACATTCTCTTTCTTGTTTAATGCACATGTCATATAAATCATTGCAACTAATAAGCTATCCATTTGAGAAGATACACCAAACATGTAATGAGCTTGGAAAACTGTCTGTACTCTCTGCTGCAGGCACAGGACAGTGTGGTGAAACTTGAACTGTTGCTGTCTCAATTCCTATTCTGTGGCTAAGGTGCAGTCTCTCTGATTGATAATCTTACCACTTATATGAGTACTAAAATGAAAGTAAAGAAGAATACTTGGAAGAAATACTTTTAACAAACCATAGTTCACAAACTAGTAGGTATAATTTATATTAGGAGGAAAGTACACTTTGAGAGTCTTTATTCATGCTCTGGGGTGGAGGAGGGGCACTTTAATTAGAGCAGCTCTGAGACCCGTTCTAAAGAAAGCACCCGCAAGTGTCATGTGTATTCAGTGTCCCACACTTCAACATAGTGGTGGGGGCACTTTAGCTAAAGCTCATCAGATGAGCTTTAGTTAAAGTGCCCCACCACCATTTTGAAGTGTGAGGACACTGAATACACATGATGCAGAGGTTGCTGCAATGTGCTAATTAGGACAGTCTGGCAGACTCAGTTAATTGGGTCTGCTGCAATACATGCTATTAGCATGGGTCAGAGAAGGTATCTGACATATGTATGTGCCCCAACTCAAGAATATTAAAACATAATATTTAGGGACAACCCTTTTTAAGCCGGTAGACTGGGTTATTTTGAATTCAAGAGCCTTAAAGGAGTGGGCTGAGGAAATTTCTGCTACTCTCATGATGTTAATAAATCTTGGAAATTTAAAGAATGTAGAGAAATATAAGATCATTATTAGTCCAAGATTTAAAAAGGAAAGGCAAATGGGATGACTCGGGTATGTATATTTTAACCTTAATTCCAACTTGAATAATGGTGGCTTTTTACTCCTATATTAAAATATAGGAGTATATATTGCTAGTAAACTTGTTTCTAGGTCTGGTAGATTAAAACTGATTTCATATTTTAAGGAGATTACAATCTTAATTAATATAGGAAACCAGATGTAGTATATTTAAATTGTTTCAGAATACTTGGCTAGATATCATATAGAATTTTTATTTTAAAAAATAACCTTATACAAATATTTTAAAGGATGTAGAAAAGAACTACAAAAATGATTCAATGGCTCCTTATAGTAAGAGACACAAATCTCGTTTAATTTAAATTTGAAATGCAACTTATTTATAATGTGTAAGTAAGAAGAAAATGGTGAGTGACAAAGGACACTTTGAGTGTTTTTACATATGCTCCAGGGGTGGGGGTGGGAGCACTTTAATTAGAGTGACTCTAAGAGCTGCTCTATTTAAAGTGTTGCAAAGTCTCATGTATCCCTGCACTTCAAAATGGCAGAGGGGCCAAAGCTCATCAAATGCCATTTTGAAGGATGGGGACACTGATACATGAGATGCAGAGGCTGATTGGAGCACACCAGTTAACACATTCCAGCAGACTTGATTAATCCAGATTGCTTCATTTTGCTGTAATTACAGCACATTGGAGCAGCCTCCCAACACATCTACTGGCACCCTTTGATCTGACAAAGAAAGGTACAACAAAAACCAGTGGAAGATATACCAGATACATTTCAGATAGAAATTAGGCACATTGACAAAGGAGATTAATCATTGGAAGAAAATGCCAAAAAAGGGGTGGATCCTTATTTTTTATGTCTTTTAATTGAGACTAGATTGTTTTTAATTATTAGGCTCAGTGTCAGGATAACTGGACAAAAGTAATGTCTTAGGCTGAGGGGAGAAGTAGATACACTGGAGGGTAAAGCTAGGATTCAGAGACATATTGGAGGTTTTGGAGCCAAAAGAAATCTCATGAGGTTACCAAGACAATTTAATTAGCTGTTGATTATGCAATCAAGGAATAGCAGTAGGTTCTATTAAAGTGCAAAGTCCTGCACTTAGGATAGGACAATCCCATGCACCAGTACAGGTTGGGGGCTAACTGGCTGGGCAGCAGCTCTGCGGAAAAGACCTGGGGTTACAGTGGACAATAAGCTGAATATGAGCCAGCACTGTGCCCCTTTTGCCAGGACAACTAATGACATATGAGGGAGGTCTGTTGCCAGTAGGTCAAGGGGGGTATTTATTCCCCTCTATTCAGCACAGGGGAAGCCACACCTGGAGTACTGTGTTCAGTTTTGGGCCCCCATTTACAGCAAGGATGTGGACAAACTGGGGATAGTCCAGCAGAGGGCAGCAAAAATAGTTTGGGGGCTGGTGCACATGACTTACGAGGAGAGGCTGAGGTTACTGGGTTTACTTAGTCTGGGGAAGAGAAGACCGAGAGGGGATTTAATAGCAGCCTTCAACTACATGAGGCAGGGGGGGCGGGGGGGGGGCAAAAAAGGATGGAGCTAGACTGTTCTCAGTGGTGTCAGATGACAAAACAAGGAGCAACAGTCTCAAGTTGCAGCAAGGAAAGTTTAAGTTAAATATTACAAAGCATTTTCTCACTGGGGGAGTAGTAAAACACTGCAACAGGGTTACCCACAGAGGTTATTGAATCTCCATCCTTGGAGGTTTTTAAGACAGGACTAGACAAAGCCTCAGCTGGGACTAGTAGGGGATGATTCTGCTTTGAGCAGGGGGTTGGACTAGATGACTTCCTGAGGTCCCCCAATCCTAATTTTCTGTGATTCTATGGGCATTTATACACATTCTATGGGCATCTATATGTTTATATACTTTTTGTGCTGTGATGCACTGGAGATCCAGCACATCAGAGCAGACTCAACTAATCGAGTCTGTTCTGCACACGAGCTGACACGCCCAGTGCTGTGTTGCATGCATTTGTAAAAATGGCAAAACGTGCATCAGTGCTGGGAAAAAATGCCACACGAATCTCTGTCATATAGGACTTCAGAGGTAGAAGACCTAAACTGTACAGAAAGCTGCTTCTCTTGCCTTCTTTTTCTATCAGCTACCACCAGAAGACTACATTAAAGAAGTGAATTTTGTATTCAGCTGTGAAGATAATGGAATCTATTTCCATCCATAGTTCTCCAATAGCTCATAATCTTGAGCTATTTGAGAAGTTCTATCTTCTGTTTTCACATGTACACTTTGAAGTTGATAGTTTTATTTGTGAACCAAACTGTCTAGGAAGATATTGGTTACTTAAATACTGCTATGGGAGGGTTTAAAGACAAAAAACACTGCTAACCCAATACCCTCTCAGTAGGCAAATAGCGATGACAAGTAAATATGCTGTAATTTAGCCCAACTGGATTTTTAAAAAAATTGTTAACATATACATTCACACATAATAAATAGCTGTTATCTATTGGGAGCCTACATTAACTTGGGGATTGAATGAACAATCTCTCTTACATATATATATTTAGATTTGGAACTTTAAGACTGGAGGCATCAGTGATTATTAAAAAAACTAAAATGACTGGCATCAAACAAAATAAGTATGGAATTTTTCATGCCGAGAGAATCTTATACCATTGTCAAATCTCATTCATTAATCATCTGCTAGCTTTACAGCAAAAAAAAGTTTAATCCTCTAAATTTTTTTAAGGACCTTCATGTACTTCTCAGAAGACTGATGAAAAGGATTATTTGATCAATACCAATATGGTTTTCAAAGAGACTATGTACATTTTGCCATCTCCAAGTTTTAAAAAATATTTCATACTTCAATATTTTGTTCTCCAGAAGTTCTCTTATGCTCAAAGTACAATATCTAGAACAGTGATCTGCATTCAGTAGATTGTTGGATGTATTTAAGCAATCTTTCCTATATATAAAAGACTTGATTATGTTTAGTTTGCACCTTCTGTTTTGGATTCTACTTCTAAACTTTTTAAAAAATTCTTTAAAAAAAACTTGTTTTGTTTAACTTTTTTTTGTTATTAACAATCATTTCTATCAACTGGAGCATAAGTAGATTGGTTATGTATATCCTGAATTAAAGCAATATAATTAAAAATACAAAATGTTGTTAGTTTTTGTTAACTTCAAAAGCCAAGATTCAAACATCTGATGTAAGTTTAATGTATATTCCCATTCAGAAAAAGTTTTTTCACCAGTAAGTTCAGCAATACATAAAACAATAAGTGTGTTATAAGCAGGGATCTGGGTTTTCTGTTTCCCATGGAAAAATGGACAAAACCATGGATTCCCTGTGTTTATTGGAGAAAATGATTTCCCCTTTTAGCAGAGAAATCCATGCAGTCTCTGTTTTTGCAAAGAGCTCTTGCAGGCTGGCACAATTCCAGTCTGGAAGAGCTGATTGCAGAAAGGGTGGGAAACCCCCAGCCCTACCCGGAGAGGGAGTGAGAGGGGGAAGGGTGGGGCTCTGAACCTCTGAGTCAGCCAAGGCTGGGCTCATGCTCTGGCTTAGGCTCAGGCTTAGTCTCAGACCTCAGCCTGGAGGTAAGTGGGGCTTGGGGGTTGTGGGACAGGCTAGGGAAGGTGGCTGGGGACTGAGGTCCCTGGTCCCAGGTGGCACACTGCAGCCAAGAGCAGGGCTGGGAGGGTGAGGGCAGGGGTGCCCCTCTGTGGGCTACACACAAGCCAGCCAGCCTGATGGGGGGTTCGCACATGGAAGCTGCTGCCTTCCTGCAGCTGGCTGCACAGCTTTGCAGGCAAGCAACGCGGGACATAGTGTGGTGGTGATTGCCATATGTGGGCTGTACATATGCAGCCTGGATGGATGGCCAGGGGAGGAGGGGCTCATATGTGGCCAGCTAAGGGCTCCATGGCCACAGGTCCACAGCAGCGGTGAGGGATGGTGGCTGGGTGGGGCAGAGGAAGCTTGTACATGGGGAGCCGTGCCAGCGGTGGTGCTGCTGCATGAAAAACCTCTCCACACGTCTGTTGCCATCGCAGAGCCATGCCCAAGGAGCTGTGTGGCTGGCCACAGGGTGGCAGCAGCAGTGTGGTGGCAGCTGTGGCCACCACATGCAAGCCCCCCATCTGCGGGCACGGCTTCTTAAACAAGCAGCAGTGGTGGCGTGGGGTGGTGGTGGTGGCAGCTGCGAGCCACTGAGCTGGCTAGTGGGGTGGGGAGATTTTGCACATGGTGGCTGCCACCACCTCACACCACTGCCACTGCTTGTCTGCAGAGCCAGGCCCATGGACGAGGGGGCTCATGTGCAGCACAGCTCCATAGGCAAACAGCAGCAGTGGCAGCTGCCACGTGCAAGCCCCTACCTGCCCCCCCCCACACACCATCCCTCACCACCACTACAGAGCCATGGCCATGGCCACTGAGGCATGCAACCAGCTGCATGCGAGTCCCCACCTCCCCCTCCCCTGGTCAGCTGGCTGGGTGGCATGTGTGCAGCCCACACATAGTGGGCATCACCACACTGTGGCCCCACATCATTTGCCAGCCAGGTGGCATGTATGTGGCCCACAGACAGTGGCTGCCACCGCATTGCCACTGCAGCGCTTTGCACCACTTGCCTGCAAAGCTGTGTGGGTAGCCATAGGATGGCTGCACAGGGGTGCAGTGGCAGAGTTGTGGTGGTGGCCTCCATGTGTGAACCCCCCAACAGGCTGGCTGGTGCATGTGTGGCCTACAGAGTGGCACCCCTGCCCTCACCCCCTGGCCCTTCTCCTGGGAGTGGACACAGGGGCAAGCCCCCCCTTTTTGATGTACCCCCCCCCCTACAGTGTTCCCTGCCCCACCCCTTTCCCCCCCACACACACTCATCTGCTGTGGTGATTAAATTGCTGTAGAGTTTGTGTCTTGCAGGATACCCATACCAGGATTTCCAAAGCAATTCTCAGCTTCTTCTGCTGCCACTTTAAGAGAAACAGCTGGGCTAGCAGAGTGTGTGACAGCAGCAACAGCAGTTCAGCCAGGAACTGTTTAGGAGTTTGCAGCCTGGGTATGACTTTCCCACCCCCACTCTCAAAACCCCATGCCCCTGCTCTCAAAACCCAGGCATGACCCCCCCTCCCCCCGCAAATCTCAAAACCATGTACACCCTCCCCTTCATTCCCCATTTCCACAGGGTTTGCCCTGGTTACCAACTCTGTTTTTTATGCCACTTATAAAACCTTCCCAGTTTGAACATGAACACTGTTTAGTGATACATGTGGTAGACTCTTCAGCCCTGTTAAGCTGTAAATCAGACATATCACTAAACAGTGTTCAAGTGGCATAAAAAACAGAGTTGGTAACCAGGGCAAACCCTGTGGAAATGGGGAATGAAGGGGAGGGTGTACATGGTTTTGAGATTTGCGGGGGGAGGGGGGATCATGCCTGGGTTTTGAGAGCAGGGGTATGGGGTTTTGAGAGTGGGGGTGGGAAAGCCTTTTTTGTCTGAATTTGCTGAGCTTCAGTTTTCATCTGTAGGGAGATCTTCTTTTTGTCTGTATAATATTTTATAATGTGTACTTTTTCTGGCTTGTTTCCATTATGCCTTACACTGAACATGTGGCACAATTAGGAATGCACTGGGGTGTCCAATCCCAGTGTGGACCCTGCCAGCCATTGATCAGCTGATTTTTGACTGGATCAGACTAGAACTGGCCTTGGTGGAGTCCTTGAAGCCAGCTTATAATCAGCTGATCATTATCTAGCTTTGAGACCACACCATACTATGCATTTGGCTTGATGCAGTCCTGAGCCAACTGACAATCAGATGATCAACAGCTGGCTCCAAGGGCTGGTTTGAACCCTGGTACAGTCTTGCTGGGCACTTGGATTTCAACTTTCTGGTACAGTGAGCAAGTAAAACACAATTAACCCCTAATCCCAAAACCATATGTCATGTCATGCATACAGGGGCTCTATCAGCGGCTCAAAGATCATATTTTTCCTTTTGGTTAATTTAAATATTGTATGTTATCCATGACTTCTCTTAATTAACACTATCTTCTAGTCTTTGTGCCACCTAATTATTTTATAAGTAATTGTTGAGGGACCCAGGCCAAACAACCACACCAGAATGGGGGCCACATGCCACACACTCAGCAGGCGTCTCACTTTTTTGCTTTTACATTTCACTAGCCATTAGTTGGTGTAATTGCAAAGGTATATAGGGAGGTGGTACCTGCTTAGAGTGAGTTAGCTAAGGATGACATGGGTCGTGGTGTATGTGGCTCTTCTGTGGGGCTCCTCTTCCCTTATGCCCCCCCTCTTTCCACTCAGGGCTCCAGTTAGTGCTGGATACACATGCTTGAATGGCCTGAGTCACTGACCTTGCAGCTCAGGTGCAGGAAGAAGAGACAATGTTCTCCAGAGTTGGCATATTTCGGCTACATCCTGGATTCTACTGCAGGTCCATCATCAGCAGTGCCTGGCCTGTGTAAAGAAACAAGTAAACTGATAACAGCTTAGATAGCTGTGCCTTAGGCTTCTTTCTGGCCTCACCGGGTACTTCAGTCATCTTCTCTCAGGCAATCACAGTCTTCCATGGCTTGCCCTGTATTTGTTCAGTCTGGATGGGCCTGCCTGTTCTAGGCTAACCCCTTTGGAGTAAAGTGGAGCCAGGGGAGTAGCAAACCCTACCACAGTCCTTGAGGGTACCTGGCTCCTTATAGCTGGCTGGTGATCACACATCAGTCTGGAGAGCTGAGGTGATCTGGGTCATGGGCTCCTGGACTCTTGCCTTTGTGGGGAAATGCAATGTGCAGTCTCACCTGTATGTGCGTACCCCCTGCCCTCAGGCTGTTGCATACTTACACAGGGGGTTCCAGGTGGGTGGAGCCAATCCAGACCCTTGTTCAGCCTGATGTATCCTGCTCCTGCTGACAAGTGCAGGGAGCCCCTGAGTACCTCATTATTCCCTGCACTTTCTACCTCTGGGCCCCAGGCACTACTCCTGGCACTAGCTGCCTGCTCCCTCTGGGCTGTAGCCTGTGTCCATGTGGAGCTGGGGTTCTGACCCCCACCCCAATCTGAGAGCAGAGCCGGGGTGTGCCTGTTTCATGCCAGCTGCCTGTCTGGCAGCACAGCGGGGCATGGCCTGGGAGTGTGGGCTTGCCATTTCCCCACAAACTTGCCTGAGGATCTGCCATCTGTGAGGTATGCCAGCAGCCTGGCCTGGCCCCTGCTACAGTAATGATTTAGTTTTATTATACTTATAAAAATGTTTAGAAGTATAGACCTTTAATCCCTGAAGGACCCCCTCCTAGAAACACACCAACTCAGTAATGTTTTCCTATATCCAGTTACATTTTTAGGTCTATCACTTAGTTAGTTTTTAATGTTTGATGCTGCTTTGTAAAATTTGAAATTTGAAATTGCTTAGTCAAAATGATATGCAGTGCCAAAGCAAATGTGTTATAATAGTCTAGGTGAATTACATCTATACTATTACCTTTACCAAATATATTTATAATCTTTTAAAGTAATTTTAACCAACTCTATTTTCTACTTGTGTTGGTTTTCATTAATTTATATTACCCTCCACTCATTAATCATGCATAAATGATTTTTTCAGCCATTCCAACACATGCCGTGAATGGTATTAGGCTGATATGATTATGCAAATTCTCTTTTATTAACAAAGTTTTGACACAGCATTTAGCATGACACACTATATTTATTTATATTATTATAACGTAAGAGTGTGAGTCATAGTCCAGACTTCTATTTTAATAGAAACTGTATGAACACAGAACAAAGAGACTGACCATATCCTCAAGCACCCTAGAATTTAAGTAAAAAAGCAAGAGCTAGACATAGGGATATATGTGGGACTCCAAGGAAGCAATTGAACTATATTGGTCAGCATGCTATCTCTGTGTTTTTGGTATGTCTGTTGTGCTTGTGTGTGTTTTGTTTTAGATATTTTGGTAGCTTTTTTTAATGTCAGTGGTAACTTATTTGTGCAAAGAGAAAAATAGAGGGCAGATCCAGTGGCTGTCTGGAAAACAGGTATAGTGCACAAAGTCAGAGTGATGGGCTATGTAAATAAGTAAAATAGATTTAAGTCAAAGAGGATGCTCTGGTTAAGCTTCTGAATAACAGGGAGATGGTGGTGGTGCCCAAAATGGATAAACAAGGTATCAGAAAGGGATGGATTAGCATGAAAAATAGAAAACTGTGTTTTAACTGTATTGGCTAAGTACGGACATTCAAAAAGATTCAGTCTTTGCAGGTTAGTCTACGCTACAGGGATTGAATCAACAAGTAAATGAACACACATTCACTTTTGATTCAGGAAATTCAGCCACACGCCTGCAGTTGCTGAAGCCAGAAGCCAGGAAGTAGGCATGTGCGAAATTTCATCAGGCATTTCATTTTGAAGCTCTTTCACCATGTTCTGAGCTCAAAACAGCAAAATAAAAATGAAACAAAAGGCTTTGAAGCAGACTCAAAACTAAATGAAGTCACTCAAAATGTTTCAAAAGTTTCAAAACTTTTTGAGTTTCAAAGCCAGGCGTATTTGTCTTCAGTGCCAGTCCCAGGCGGCAGTGACAGCCTCCTCTCATCCAGTGCACAGATCTGGGTGCCTGCACCACTGGAAGGGCTGTGGGGCTGTGCCAGCTCCTTAAGTACCCTGGGATGTAAGCTGTCTGGGCCAGCTGACTTGAAGGTGTCCAGCCTCTTAAGGCGTTCCTTTACATGATCTACAGCAGGGACAGGCAATTATTTCAGGCGGAGGGCTGCTTACTGAGTGTTGGCAAGCCATCAAGGGTCGCATGACAGGCAGCCGGGGCAGATAAATATTAATTTTCTAAATTTTTTAGGGGCTCTGTGGGCCAAATATAATTCCCTGGCGGGTTGCATCTAGCCCATGGGCTGCATTTTGCCCACCCCTGGTCTACAATTCTCCCTCATCCTAGCCATCTCGTACCACGTTGAGCAGGGCAGTCCCTTGGGCTCGTGAAAGACTGACGCAGAATATCCATTAAACAGATTGGCTTTTTCCTGAGTGTTGGTTGTCGGTTGCCTCATTTGGTTTAACAGGGGTCGAATGTTAGCCTTGCTTTTCATCCAGCTTCCCACATATCTAAAAAATGACTTTTTATTGTCCTTGATATGTGTAGCCAGCTGGAGTTCATTCACAGCCTTGGCTTTCCTGGTTCACTACCTACAGCTCTGGATCAGTGCAGAATATTCTTCTTTTGTGGTGATTCCAGTCTTCCATCCTTTATATGCAGGAGGTCCACAAGTTCCCTGCAGAGCCAACGGGGTTGCTCTGCCCTTTTGCTACCTTTCCTCTGAGATGGGATTGACATTGCTTGTACTTTCAGGATCATTCCCTTGAGGAGCAACCACTCATCCTGATCTTCCCTCCCCTTCAAGTCATGGTCCCTTAGGGCCTCACCAACAAGCCTCCTGAGCTTGTCAAAGTCAGCTTTCCTGAAGTCGAGGACTTCTGCATTGCTGACTGTCTTGCCAGCTTTGCAGTGGATAGTGAAAGTGATCAGCTTGTGGTCACTGTCTTCCAGCTTCCCTTATCATTAGGTCACTAACTAGATCATCCCCCTTTGCCAGTATCAGGTCGAGCAGCGCTTTGCATCTTGTCAGTCTGTAGATTTCTTAACTCAGATAGGGCTTGCCCATACACATGAGGAAGCTTTGCAACTGTTCAGATTTGGCCGAGTGTTCTTCCCATGAGATTTCTGGGTAGTTAAAGTTTCCCATGACAACCATGCACTGGAAGCGTGCAGCCTCAGCCAGTTCCTTGGCTAATTCCTGGTCAAGCTCTTGTTCCTGATGTGCATGGTAAGAGTATATCATTAAGGAAAACCTTTTCAGAAGTGACTGTGATCAGATTTCTAAGTCATTTAGGCACTGTTTATTTAAAAAAATACAGAAATAATTATGTACAAGACTACTAAGGCCCACATCCACAAATAGACTAAGAAAGAAACAAGGAGGAGGAGGAGGAGGATGAAACCAATTGAGAAGGGAACATTTCTGGAAGTGGACACTCCTGGGTTCTGGTCTCTGCTGTCAGGACCATGTATACAATTCTCATTAGATATTCATTGGATAAAACTCACAAGCAAAATTGAGGAGTAGGTAGTTAGAGCCAGAGCTCCCTTAGTTCTCTCATCACAGATCTATGAGATCATGTTTCTTCTCCCTTACTATTTTTCTGACCCCATAATTTCTCCACTCTACGGCAATGTCATCAGGGGGTTGTAGAGTGTTATATCATCCTAGTCTTCCCTCTAACTGTTGGGTAAATACTTTCCTGGGAAATGGAGATGTGATTTTGAATGTCCTCAGATAAAGGAAATAGGTATTGGACCCAGGTATTTCAAGTGCTCTAATCACTGGCAGTAGCATGATAGCTAATTTGTAAATCCCAAATGGGCTTAGGTGAAAGGTGCTGAGACATTCTGGTCTTCCAAAATTGCAGTATTTATGAGTATATGAAGCAGGAGGATCTTAAGAAAAGCAAGGGTAACATTGGGTCAACTGACAATCAACACCCAGGAAAAAGCCAACCTGCTTAATGGATATTTTGTGTCTGTTTTTCACCAGCCCAAAAGGACCACCTTGCTTAACACAATGTGGGACAGCTAGGGTGGAGGTGAATTTATACCCTACATCAGTGTAGACCATGTTAAGGAACACATTGAGAGGTTGGATACCTTCAAGTCAGCTTGTCCTCACAATTTGTATCCCTGGGTACTTAAGGAGCTGGCAGGCATCATAGCCCAGCCACTTGCAAGGAGATTTGAGAATTTGTGATGCTCAGGTGAAGTGCCTGAAGATTGGAAGAAGGCCATTGTGGTGCCTATCCTCAAGAAAGGGAGGAAAGGAGATCTGGGGAACTACAGGCCAATCAGCCTGACCTCTATCCCTGGAAAGATCTTGGAAAAAAATATCAAAGAAGCCATTCTTGGCAAACTGGCTGATGGCAACATCCTGAGAGACAGCCAGCACAGGTTTGTTGTGGGCAGGTCTTTCCTGACCAATCTCATCCTCTACTATGAGCAGGTGACAGATCACCTGGACAAGGGAGAAAAGATTGATGTCATATATCTGAACTTTAAAAAAGCCTGTGATCTGATGTCCTATGATCTCATGGAAAATTGGCCAACTGCAGCCTTGGCTACATCACAGTCCAATGGCTGGGGAATTGGGTCTGAGCTTGGACCCAGAGAGTGGTAGTCAATGGAAGCGAATCATCATGGTGCTCTGTGACCAGTGGTGTCTCCCAAGATTCTGTCTTTGGACCTATACCCTTTAACGTCTTTATTAATGATGTGGACATTGGTATCAGAGTTGAACTGGTCAAGTTCGCTGATGACACCAAACTTTGGGGTAAAGCGTCCACATGTGAGGATAGGCTGGTGATCCAGGCCAACCTTGAAAGGCTCAGAACATGGGTGGATAAAAACCTGATGACATTCAATATGGAAAAATGCAAAGTACTCCACTTTGGGGGGGGGGGGAAACCCATATCACACTTACAGGCTCACTAGCACCACAGCCAAAAGGGACTTGGAGGCCATGATTGACCACAAGATGAACATGAGCCAACACTGTGATGCCACAGATGGTAAAGTGAGCAAAAGTCTGGCTTGCATCCATAGATGCTTCTCAGGCAAATCTCAGGATGTCATCCTCCCCTGTGCTCAGCCTTGGTGAGGCTGCAGCTGGCATACTGCATCCAATTCTGGGCTGCGCAATTTAAAAAGGATGTGGAGAAGCTTGAGAGAATCCAGAGGAGAGCCACATGCATGATCAGAGGGCAAGAGAACAGGCTTTATGATGAGAGGCTGAGAGCCATGGGACTCTTCAGCCTGGAAAAACACTGGCTCATAGTGGCTCACAGGTGACATAGTGGCTGCCTATAAGTATATAAGGGGTTAACATCAGGATCTGGGGGAATGCCTGTTCACCATAGTGTCCCAAGAGATGACAAAATCAAATGGTCACAAACTCCTCCAAGACTATTTTAGGCTGGACATAAGGAAAAACTTCTTTACTTTCTGAGCCCCCAAGGCTTGAAATAGATTGCCTCCAGAGGTGGTGCAAGCACCTACTCTGGACTCTTTCAAGAAACATTTGGGCACCTATCTTGCTGTGATACTTTGACCCTAGCTGACTTCCTGCCTCTGGGATAGGGGGCTGGACTCGAGGATCTTTTGAGGTCTCTTCCAGCCCTGATGTCTATGAAATCTATGAAGTCATGCTTGTATTCAAGGGTCACTGCTGAGAAGCACATTTTACCCATGTGCTTCTACATTTAACAAAGTCAAAAAATCAGGTAGTACAGCCATTTTCAAATAACTGTTAGTACAAGCCAAGTAGCATGTCCAAGAGAGCAAGAGTGAAACTTGGGCTCATGGCTGAGTGTCTAATTTTAATTTTCCTTCTTTGATGCAGTGAATACGAAAAGCTTTGTTTCAGAATCAACAAGTAATGTTTAGTGCAGTTATATAAACTTTATATTTTGAAAGAAGAAAATACACAAATACATTAAAACTGCTGGTTTGGAATCTTCATTTTACCTATACAGAAGTTTGTGCTTTCATAATTATGTACCTTTCCTTTAATAGTCAAGTAATGTTTTGGTGTTGTTTAAAAAGTACCAGTTTTGGATTTAGCTTCCTGTGTTCAATATGTAAGCACACAGCCAAGATTCTGACCAATTAGAAAGCTGTGCTTTATTGAACAATGTATAGGAACTACTAAGACTGATTAACTTGATAAGCTGTGCAAGACCAAAAGCTTAGGAAAAAAAAGAGAAAGTAAATATTAAAAAATATTGTATGAAAAATTAATGAAAAATCATTTTTATTCTCAGCATGTTAGTAGAAGCAGAACACATCCAGCCCATCCAACACCTGCATCATGTAGAAACTCTTTGAGTGCGTGTGTAGGTGAAGAGAATATAAAGCACAAGTGAAAACATAGGCAGAGAAGCAAGGATACTTTCTGTAACCATATAAAAACTATCAAGATAACACGAGAATTTAGGATTGCTTTCTTATTACAAAAGGCAGCATAAACTGAAAAATCAATGTGTTAAAGAATTTCTCTTAATTCTTCTTATACTTTTTTTCTGTCAAATATCTACCTGCTCATGAAAGCTTATACACTATTACCAAGGGGGAAAAAACAAAAATAGAGATGGTGTTTGACACTATTTATATAAATCTCTGATGATGCTAACATTTTAGTTTAGTAACACTCAAATTTAATATTGCTAGTAATAGAACTAAAGTTACAGGGTGATGTCTAGCATGACTATGACTGGTAATTTGTGTAAATCAGATGTGTGTAAATCAGAGGTGTGTGAATGCTCTCATTCTCTCTTTGTTTGTATATATCATATGTATATAATTTATGTTATATAAAATATATGACTGAGAAGAGCTCATATTTTATATAACTGATGGGGATCCAATATAGGAGATGGAAACTTCTTATTACAGTCTATAGATCAATTGATTGATCAATTTGTCTGTCTATCTATCTGTTTATCTATCTATCTATAATAGATGCAATATTCTACTGGGGTGAAGACTAATTATTAGCTATAATGATTAGACATAGAACATTTGAAAGAATGGTGCTGAAGAAGTCCAAAGAAGCTTCACAACAAAATAGGTTAATAAAACTAATGAGGGCTCATATTTTATATGACTGATGGGGATCTAATATAAGAGATAGGGACTTCTCTATTATATAGGAATACAAACCAATATATATTCTCTTTATAGGACTTCCTCAGCACCAGTTTTTCAAATGATTGTTCTTTACTTACAACACTGTCAGCTGCAAAGTTTCTATGCCTAATCATTGCAGCTAATAATTACTGTCTTAGCCCCAATAGAATATTGCATCTCTACCAACCCTACAGCAAGTTATGGGCATTTTGTTTTTATTGAAGATAGATTCATATACAAAGTCCATTTTCAAAGAATTTATCTTTATTTTTTATTAGTTTTAAAAAATAGGACATATTTCTGGATGAAATTTTTTTTCATCAACTGGAATTTGAAATATGTTGATTTCATTGTCATTATTTACACTTTGCATAAAAACAATTCTATAGACACATTTTTAATCATATGCCTTCTCACTGTAGGTGTTTTATTTAAAATAAAAAGTAAAGTGGGCTGCATTTTGGGCTGACTAATTATCAATGTGTTTCAAAGTATAAAATAGTTGAATGAACTCAAAATATTTGTTTTAACTGAGTAAATGGATTTTGGATTAAGATCAATGAATCTAAAGAACTCATTTCATTTCTGTTCAAAGAGATCTCCACAATTTTAGCTTTCTAATATTTTATTTAGTTTGGTAAATGAGGAACATCCCTGACCATCACAACCATGTCCATTAAGTCCATCTAAATGAAATATTTCACTCAACTGTGGCTCAGCCCCATAATAGACCTTCTGTACCCACCTTTTTGAGTTCTTTTATAAGAAATGCATCAGATCCTCACCATTTTCTTACTCCAAAATGTCATGTTTCCAGGAGATTCCAATCCTTGGATGTGAACCTAACCCTTAGGTTTTGGTTTCTGCCTTGGGTTCAAACAACAGCAACACAAATCTTTTTTCTGGTTTGGTAATGCTGGAGTGATGCTTTAGCTGTAATGGTAGGAAACATAGACAAAGCAGGGAATTTTGTGAGTGATATCTTCTTAGTGGACCTATATTTGCTATTTTCCTATCATCCGAGACTTCCTTTGATCACCGCGCGTTTTCAGAGATAATGGCCAGCTGCTCTGGAATCACATCAGCCAACTCCGTTAACACTCTCAGATGCATCGCATCTGGCCCCATGGACTTGTACACATCCAGCTTTTTCAGATAGGCCCAAGCTGCTCTTTCACCACTGAGGGCTGGTGATCTCCACCCCAGAAAGTGCTGCCTAATGCAGTAGTCTGGGAGCTGAACTTGCCCGTGAAGACCAAGGTAAAGAAGGTACTTCAGCCTTTTTCTCATCATCTGCCATTAGGTTGCCTCTTCCATTCAGTAAGGGATCTTCACTCCCCCTGACCTTCCTCTTCTTGCTAACATATTTATAGAAACCCTTCTTTTTACCCTTCATCTCCCTTGCTAGCTGCAACTCCAGTTGCACTTTGGTCTTCCTGACTTCATCCCTGCATACCCAAGCAATAGTCTTATACTCCTCCCTAGTTGTTTGTCCAAGCTTCCACTTCTTGTAAGATTTCTTTTTGTGTTTAAGCTCACCGTAGAGTTCTTTGCTAAGCAAAGCTGGTCACTTGCCATACTTGCTATTCTTTCCCCTCATCGGGATGGTTTGTTCCTCCATCCTCAGTAAGGTTTCTTTAAAATACAGTCAGCTCTCCTGGACTCCTTTCTCCCTTAGACTGGCCTCCCAGGGGATCCTGCCCATCAGTTCCTCTTGTCCTGCTACTCACTCCTCTGACCTAGTTTGTGGGAAAAGTGGGGGTTTTCCCTGCTGCTCCCTCTACTCTGCTCTTGAATACTGGGAGCAGAGCAGGCAGGAGTAGTCTTTCCCCGTGGCTCCATTTTCACCAGCACCCTCCCCGCTCTGATGACCAGGAGGAAAGGCACAACCACTGATCCCCTTGCCTTCTGTAGACTGGGATCACCCTGGTCTGGGGAAGGTACAGAGAACAGGAGAAAGGGGGTAGTTGCTGGCTGAATGACTGTGTGTTCCTGTTCCTGGAAAGGTTTCTATCAGTGGAAATTTCCACTGTAGAAATGAATGCCCATTTGTGGCCTTAAGCAAGTTTTAGAATGCAGTGTATTCTTTTCTTTGTCTTTTCCAGTTTCATTTTTATTCAAATGAGCTGAGAAGACCTGTATGGCTCATGAAATTTCACTAGTACAGGTGCCAAACTTTGCCCTGGCTTGACTTAACAAGTTCTTCAACCTGTAGCTTAGATATGAGCTGAGTACATGAATGAAAACCTAGGCCCATAGCCATCAATGGGGCCAGTATTACCTTAGTATTCAGTGGGGCCAGGATTTCACCCTTCTTTTCTTATCACTATCTTTCATTGTCTGAAAGAGGAAAAATAAGATCCTTCTGACATTTAAATGTTTTCTATTCTTCCTTCTTTTCATATCACCATCTTATTTGGCTGACTTCTCTGTAAAAAGTGAGTAAAATGTACGAGAATAGCATTACACCAGAAACACAACAAGGTTTTGTGCAAGCACTCTACCTTCTGAATGCAGTTAAGGATGATGTTCTATCCATCAGGATATTAATAATAAAATTTTTATTTCCTTTGAACTAATGTCAACACAATAAAGATGACTACTTGATATTTGACAAAGCTAATGAAATATTTCTCATGCTTACTTATTATGTTCACTGTAACTGCTGTCTTGGAGGCTGTCCCATCCCTAATAGTTCTTTTAGGAAAGTTATGAAAGCAGTGAAAGTTTAAGAGCAACTATAAAAGTAAGGTTATATCCCTTGAGAAAAATAAAATGCATCATTTTTAAATGCTGAAAGTATTTTAATTACTGAGTAAAACATGTACATTGTCCCTAAACACAGTTTAAATGACATATATTTTCCTCTATTACCTCTATTTTAATTTTAATATATTCAACTTGAACTGGAATCTTTCCATTGATTTAGGGGAAAAAATGATATAATGGGCAATAGAATTAATTCTTAAATGTTAAATTGATTGTGTCTGCTTTCTTTTCCTTCCCTTCACCTTAATATTTATGTCCAGATTTTCTATCTCTATAGTCCTATTTTTATACTGTTTCAGAATGGAGTAATATGTTAGTAAGTAATTGCTCAGTTGAACAAGACTTAATAAAATAGATGAACAAAGATATTCAACTGAATTGTGAGTGAGTGAAGATGCTGAATAGCAGAATAGTTACCCCCCGAATTTCATGCTAATTAGCTGTCATGTTACTGACAGAATATTTAAATAGAACTATTTTGACAGATGTGGATATTTAACTACACACTGCTTTTGCAGTTTTGTGTTAGTTTATTTATCTGTTTAGATACCTGTTTTTGGTAGTCATGCAATGTCATTTCATAAAGTGAAGTACTATATCAAGCTTAATGTTTTCCCTTCTATCGCTTGTCAGACTGCTACCTGCATTTGAGAGAGCTCATGATAATAGGCAGAGTGGTTAAAGGAACTGTAAATGCTTGCATTTCTGTTTTGAAATTGTTGCTCATTTTCAGACCTTTCATGACTGACATATTATTGCTAAATTGCTGAAAAGCAGAACTGCAGCACACAGTTTTAATTTGAGTAGTGATGGATATTGGCAATTGAAGGGAATCTTGCTAGCAGTGAATCTATATATACAGTGTCCAAAACACAGTGAGATATAATTGGCCTTGCTTCTTATAGAGACAACTGATAAATGATTTCTGAGATGCATTGATAGGCAATTGGGTATACATTATTTACTGTAGTGAAGATTAGCAGTGACCAGAGCCTATAGATTTTTATGGCATATTAAGGCTGGCTTTTTTCCACCCCCAGCTATTATAGTAGACTTTTGAAACAGGAAATATGATGTCTGATGCACATAGCCCTGTTTCTCACATACAATAACAATTTTTATTGTATTTAATACAAGAACTCTCCTTTGATGTGTTTACAAGCATTGCTAAGGAAAGGTGTGTAAGTATAGGAAGAGAAACTGCAAAAATATGTTCTCTCTCCAGGATAAGTAGGGTAATTTTAAGGACTAAGAACTGAAATGAGAAGTATGAATAAAGGGGAAAAGGGCATAAGAAAGGAAAAGTAAGAAGCAAAGTAACATAAAGGAGAAAGGGGCAGCAAAAGGAAGCTAATAAGTGAATGGATTTTAGACATAGGTTGTGACATTTTTATAAGTTCTGGGAGAGACAGTGAATGCCTAAACCAGTGTCTGATGTGGGAAAAGAGGTTTATTTCCTGATCAAAATATTTTTCTCCCCTTCCCTCTTCATTTTGCAGTAATCTGCTACTGACCTATACCAGTAATAGATCACTCTGTCCTCTATTAGCTCAGCCATGCTGGCTGGCACATTGCAGGGTGGCTTCAAAAATGTGCCCATTCCCAACCCAGTTGAATATGGGGACTAGAAGAGGAGAGTACGTGGAGAGCATTGGTGGCATCCTTGCTGACTGTGCTCTTCCATCTCCCTGTACATATACCAGAATGTCCTGAAGCAAGTTAGGAGATGCCTTCAGAATTACTACTTTTATTTGTAGCTGCACTATGCAAATGACATTCTTACCTTTAATATTGATCAGCTGACTTAATGTTTGATTCTGGAGTACTTCCTGTGTTATTGATTGGCTATAATGTATTATATTTTGTCAAAAGAGTAAAGTTACGTCTCCAAATATTTAATTTAGCTTTATTCTGTTTTATATTACAAGAAGACTGGCTTGCATTCCCTCCCTTACCCTCCCAAATTGTACATTTCTGCCCCTCCAAGCCTGTACACACCCACACTCACACAGATGTGTTTCATGAAAGTAAGTTGACCATTGTAACTTCAGGCAATAGTATTTATAATTTTTAAATCATTGCAGTAGGAGTATTCTGCAATGAGCATTTTTTTCCTGAAAGATTTAGAGTGCCTTAAGTGATATGCTGAGCTGATGCTCTCTGCTGCCATTAATCTTCAATTGTCCTTGGGTATCTTTATGACCATTGCCATAATGTCTGAGCATATCAGAGTCTTTATTCTGTATAACACACAACACCCGCATGAAGTAGTGACGTGTTGTTAATCCCATTAAATGAGGAAATGAGGCACAGAGAGACTAAATGGCTTGCCCAAGGTCATACAGGAAGTCTGTAGCAGAGCAGAATATTTGGCACTATTTTGATATATATTTCTGAATGGTTATCATACACCAGAGACCTAGCTTGTAATATCTGAATGAAGGGAGACTTCCACAAGTGATCTAAACATGACATATGTTGGCATATGATGCAAAAATACATGGAAACAAGGTTATGATATACAAGAAAATGAAAATTGAGGTTAATTCCTTATGTCATAATAAGAGTTAGTTGTATAACTGTAAGACGGCACTTAACTGTGTGTCCAAACTCTCCTAATTTCTTAGGAAATTATCCCATTATATATTAAAGTTTTCATTCTGTTTTTCTTTTTGTTTTTGTATCTTTTTCTATTAATTTTATACAAAATATTCCTATCTTGTTTTGAAGCATACGCATTTCATATAACTTCAGAACACTTATTCCATTTTGGTTCTTATACTACAAATCTTTTGTAACCCTGCTGCATCGGTTATGTAGTTATTACATTTATAATGCTGTAACCACACTTGTGTTTTGAAGCTAAATGGCAAAATTTTTATCAGCAACTGTCGGTACAGAAATATTATAATAAACGCTACATAAACACAGTTCTTGCAGCAACTGAATCAAGTTATAATATTTACAAAGTAGTTCTTCTCTTTCCTTCCAACACAAGTAAATCTGGCACATTTGTGTTCTGCAGGTCTTTGTTTTGTTTTTAAACTTTCTAATGTGTATCATATAATTCTGAGTCAAACTTAGAAATGTGACAATAATTTCAGCTAAAATGTTGAATGTTGAAATGTTTCAAATAAAATTCCTCAAATTTAATTTCAGAATTAGCATAATTTTCTTTTAAATGTATAGTTAAGTAAGCCTCCAAATTTTAAACATTTCTGATGGAACAAAGTATTTTAATCACCTAAATACAATTTCAGCAACAACAAATGGTGGTTAAATCCATTTCTTTTCTTTTTTTGATTAGACTACTGAATAGAACAAATATTTATTCACAAAGCTATACTTCTTTAGGAACTTTATAAGAAATAGTTGTTGGTGGTCTGGCTATGTTAAATTGTTGGTCATTTTTAGACAATATTGTTGTCCTATGGGGCCAGGCCAACTCACAGGATCTCAAAATTGCAGTTAGATGGGAGGGTGTGACACAATTAAAAATATACACACACAAAAATCAATTAGGTGCATACACATACACTAGGCGCATGCACCCCCACCACCAACTCAGGCGTGCGCGCATCCAAAATTACCAGCCTAGACACGTACACACCTATCACCAATTCAAGCACATACACATTATACACACTGAAAATTAGACAAAAATCAGTTGTCAACACCCACACACTTAGTACACATACACGGATCACTAACCCACCTACACATACACACATGTGCATTCCTAACTTGGGTGGTATGGTGTGTTTGTGTGTGCTTGGGATACTTGGTAACTAAAGAGTAACAATACCTTCTTGTTATTGTAATAACTTGCTATTGTTATTGTAATAACTTTGTGGCTGGTTTTTATCACACCTTTAATTGAGAACCTCGGTCAGCTGATCAAGGTTTCCAGCTACGGGAACTCATCGTGTGCTACTTATTGGTGCATGGTGATGGGATTGGGCTCTCCCTGCACTGGCAATATGGCACAATGGGATCTTAGGGGAGATCCCACAATCATACCTCCTGCCTTGCATATGTACCACTGCATGAAGTGTGATTGATGGTATCCCTCATCAGATCCTAGCATGTTTTTAATTTAACATCTGTTGGGGCCAGTGACTTGATGCTCTTACCAGCAGTTGCTGTCAAGTGTGAAGCCACCCTATGCCCCTCAGCTTCACTCATTTTTACATTAGGAATTCCTCATATACAGGGAAGGGTGACTTAAACATCCCCTTTGCATGTAGCCAGCTTCACTGTTTTTCTGAATACTTTTGTGCCTCACAGCAACACATACTGGTTTGAGTGGACCTGAGATTTTGGCGTTCTCTGTTTTAGCATTTGTTCCACATTTACTTCATTTCTAGGATTTCCTGATACAAAGTGGACTAAAATTTAACATTGTTTCACACATTTTTAATACTTTCTGACTTCTTCCTTCATTTTTCTTTTTGTGTCCTATGTAAGTAGGTACATGTGACTGTGTCCTTTGAAACAGAAGCCCTTCTCAGAGGAGAAAGCATGTAAAAATCCTATTAGCCCTTCATCAGCAATGCATTTATCTTCTGGAAAAGGTCCTATTCTTTCTTGGCCAGCTTGGCCTATTTCATTTAAGTGATTTATAAAATGAATTTAATGTTGTTTAGAGACTGCATTTGTACTTCCTGATTTAACTCTGGTACCACATACCTCTCCTATCACTGAAAAAATTTGTTTTATACTGACTTAAAAGGAAATTCTAGTTGCCCTGTAATTATCTCCCTCCCCTCCCAATCCTGCTGGATATTGCATCTGCTGTTCCAACTTGTTTTAAATTCAAAACCTGTTGTAATTTATGGTTACACAATAAAAACCTTTTGGAGATTTCATTCAGAAAAAAAATGATTTCCTATTTAATAAATTTAGTTTTTTATTTCTTTATTCTTCAGTGAGCTTTTCATCCTAAGATTTACTAAACACATTGTATTATACATGTTGGGGTTGTTCAAAATGACTTTCTTATTTGGCCTTTGCTTACTATATCAGTCAATATTTCATTTTTATTGTATATAGCAACTGGACCACAGTTTATTCATTTTACTGTCCTCAGTAACACATTTTCAGTTTCATAATTTCACAGAATGAAATAGATGCTTATTTCTTTAATAACCTCTGCCTAAAATATGATTTAGTTCTGTGTTAATGGTATGTAATTTTTGTGAATACAGGAGCCACTTTTTCTAGATTAAAATTTATACAACTTTAATTGGGTAGTATCTACAAGAAAGGCAGAAAACATAAAAGGAGTATTCTGTAATGCAGCACATATGAAAGCATCACAAAGGTACATTCTAAGGAAATATATTGCTGTTCAATCATAACCTAAAGGCTATTCCAGTTTTAGCAGTAAGCTATGTTTTTTAAATAAATGTGCTATATCAGTTTTACAAGCATAATTCTGTGGCAAAAATGTTTTTACTGTTGGCTTAATAATGCTGTTTTTCTAATTTTAAAACATGGCCTTTTCATGCATAATTATTTTCTATTTTATTTACCCAAAATTGATTCAGATTTTTAAGTGAACTTTACTAGTCTTATTTGCTTTAGAGTAAATTTATTGAATCATGTCCCTGGGTTGTAACTGAGAGTCAAAATAATGCACTTGCACATAGAGGCTTTGGTGCACTTTAATTAGATCTGACCCAATGTTCCAATGCAGAATTAACTGGTCTACCAATTAATCTATGTGTTATCATAGAATCATAGAAAATTAGAGTTGGAAGAGACCTCAGAAGGTCATCTAGTCCGCCCCTTGCTCAAAGCAAGGCTATCCCCAACTATATCATTCTAGCTATTTTCTCATGTACTACTTTTCCCCCTTGGGAAAAAAGTACACAGTAAACTGTGCTTATGATCAGCAGCAGTACTGCTCTAGAAGAAAAATGGTCCTGTAATTGCATACTGCATCAGATCAACATATACTGTCATATGACTAACCTTAAAGAAACTTTTACTTTTATTACACTGGAGGCCATTCAGAAATGGTGCTTGACAATTATTGCTACAATTGACTTGGGTTCAAGCCACAGATGTGGATCTCCATAGAGGGCATGAAATATTAAAAAGGAGAAGCATTTATTATTCATATTATAGTAGCATCTAGAGATCTTGACAGTCTCAGCTTCAAAGAGTTTATTATCTAAGTAAAATAGCTCCCTTGCTGATGCAAAAAGTATACCTACTCAAAACCTCCATCCATTTTATTGGAAAATGGAGGAAAGTCTGAATTTCATTTCTGCAGGGCCAGCCTTACAATGATGTATGTACTTCGGTGTCACGTTTACAGATTTCATACACTGAAGCACACCAGATAGATGAACTGTTATTTTATGGTAGCTGCCTAGTAGCTTCCAAGTCTGCTCCATTCCTGCCCAGCTTGCCAGCTTTCTAGCAGCACACCACCAGCACAAATTGTGCCTTTGATCATGCCAGCTCACTGACCCCTCACCCCCTAACTTGGTCTCTCCAGGCTCCCAGCTCTCCCCACTCATCTTCAGAGAAGTAGGGTGTGTGAGTTCATCCTGGAGAGTGGCAGTAGCAGCCAAGCAGGTTTGCCATCCCTGCTAGCTCCTCAGGTTGCTGCAGCCCACCCTGCCCATGCATGTCTGCTAGGTCCAGTGCCTACCCACTCATTTTTCAATCCCTCAGTGACTGCCCAACCTCTCCCTTGGGGGGGGGAAGAGGGTAGCAGAAGGGAGAGGGGTGGAGAAGTGAGGAGCTTATGGGCATCCATGAGGAACTGGGGCCTGATCTGGGCATGTGGGGGGGAGGGGTGCCATGCACTTCTGCACTCCTCCCGCAACTGCCCAGCAGCTCCCTACCCACCTGCAACCCTCCTCCCTTAATCCCATGTGCCCCTGTCTTTTCCATACTACACCTCTGCTCTCCCTCCTCCCATCCCCTTTGCCCCACTTCTTTTTTCCCTCCATTCCCCTCATTCCCTCCCCATTCAACTGCTGCCTTGCTGTCCCCAGTGGTCAGTCCAGGGCTGTCACATTCTGGAGGATATCTGATCCGTTCTGGAAGGGGTGCTTCCTGTGATTCTCCAGAACTGTCTTCTCATGAGTGGACCAGCTAGAAGTTAAGGTAATTTGAGTTAGGTAGTAGCAGAGTTCAAAGATAATCCTCACCCAAAGTGATATAACTTTAAGATTCTAGAGAACACTTAGCATTTGTTAATAAGTCTTTCACATGCCTTAATGTGCAGATGCCCAGGTTTTAAGCGCCGTTAACATGATGTAACTGTAATGTAGAACCTCACCTTTACAATTAATTGTCAAAGGAATCCAAAGGCTTCATTCTCAAATTCTAGATTAATAATTAATTTTCCGTGTTCAAAGCAGTAAAAGATAAAACCAATAAAAAGTGCTAAGTAGTCATGTATTCTAATATACTCAGAATGCTGTAAACTGCTTTCTTAAAAATCTGTTTATTCATTTACTAGAGGAAATTAATTTTCAAATTTAGAGTCCATGCTACAAATATGCAGCGTGGGGAACATTTTTTTTGTTCCTAGCGTGCCTTCTCCAACATCTTGCACTTCTTTGAGATGCCAGAACAGGCACAGGCTCGCTTGTCTAGGTGTGGCTCATAAGGTTACAAGTGTAGGACCAGCTTGCAGAGGGCCGCCTTGGTAGTCCAGCATGATACATACTGGTCCACGTTTGTTGCGAGAGGGGTGTCCAAATTCAAATGTGACATGCACCTGTACCATGAGTTAGTGGGTATCATTGAAGAGTTTGTGGGTGTCATTGAAGCTGGGCCCTGCAAGCCAGTTTCTGTGGCTTTTCAGGCTACCATCTTGTCCTGGCCCAAGGAGATCTTATTCACCTTGGCCAGTCAGTATAGGACAGGGAAGATGCACACAGTTTCAAGTTAAGTGTGCCAAAGATGGTGCTGAGGGCATGAAAGAGCAGCTGAGGGCAATCAATGAAGGTGTGGAAGAGAGTCTCCTCCACAGGTGCATCTCTAGCAGGGACAAGGAGGTGATCCTCCCCCTCTTTGCAACACTGGTCAGGCCACAGCTGGAGTACTGTATCAAGTTCTGTGCGCCGCACTTCAGGAGAGATGTGGACAACATTGAGAGGGTCCAGAGAAGGGCCACCTGCATGATCCGGGGACTACAGGGCAGACCCTACAATGAGAGACTGCAGGACCTGAACCTGTTCAGCCTTCACAAGAGAAGGCTGAGGGGGGACCTGGTGACAGTCTATAAACCCACTAGGGGGGACCAGAAGGGTTTGGGAGAGACCTTGTTTCCCCTAGCGCCCCCTGGCATAACAAGGAATAACGGCCATAAGTTGTTGGAGAGGAGGTTTAGATTAGACATCCATAAGAACTGCTTCACAATTAGGGTGGCTAGGATCTGGAACCAACTTCCAAGGGAAGTGGTGCTGGCTCCTACCCTGGGGGTCTTCAAGAGGAGGCTTGATGCCTACCTAGCTGGGATCTTTTGAGCCCAGTTTTTTCTCCTACCCTGGCAGGGGGTCGGACTTGAAGATCTATAAGTTTCCTTCTGACCCTACTTCTATGATTCTATGATCTTCTCACAGATAGCAGGCCACCAATGCCATTGAGTCTAAGTGACAGACGAAAGTACGTGTGGCCAGGACCACATGCAGCAGTTGGTACTGGAAGTCACCAGTTCTCTTGGACATGCCAAGTGGTACAGAGTGTTGCAAGCTAGGTGGGCTTGCTCTGGTGTTGCTGCCACTAGGCACTGCTTCCAAGTCATGTCAGACAGGCAGCAAGGACATGGGCATGATGCCCTTTGACTGTCACGATATCTTTCCAGGCAGGATATCAAGGCAGATCCCACCACTATTCTTGTTAGGCTGATAGAAGGATGGCAAAGTGCCAGGCCTGCGACATGCATTGCAATCCACAGCCAGAAAGAGAGAGAGCATGCACAGCTGGAGAGAGAGAGACTTTTCTCATCAATTAAATGATGAATCTATTTTAAAAGACATTTGAATACTAACCATTATTTGTGTGTGTGTAATATAAAGACTCTAGATTTAAATATTTATTTTTAAAAAATGTACTTGGATATGTTGTGTGAGAAGAAGCCTAGTTAGAGATCTGAGAGGAGACATGAGAGATAATGCCCTGTTACATGTGGGAAGCAACATGCTCCACCAATTAGAATGAAGTTCGTAAAACCTGATTTCTAATTTTAGGTCTTCCAGTGAGTTTTGTGAGGCCATGTTAGATATAATTCTTCCCTCTCTGCCTTCTCCAGCTACCTTCTTTCTGTCAGTCACTTTTCACAGATGACAGAAAGACAAATAAAATAGCCCTTCATTGCAATTTTTAATATATATCAAGCTGGCTATGAGTAAAGTAAAAGACAAGCTCAGTTACTGATTCCACTCTTCAGCAATGTAAGTTGTTCGTAGTGATAATGGGGTATTTGCATGTGTCCCAAATATATACATACAACAAATAGTTATTAAAATTTGACCTTTACATACCTCAAATGATTTTTCAATACGTGGTACCTATGAGGCAGTGCTCAAAGAAGGCTGCACCAGGATTTTATCCTATTAGTTGATATATAGGACCCTGGCACATGATTGGCAGTACTAATTGTAATGGAATGTGGAAATTGGATGCACTATTATTCTCTTGAGTTTTAAAATTTCTATTCAGTGTTTATGAACCCCCAACCTTTGAGCATCTAAGGTTACTGTTAGTTATGCTTTTATCTTTGCAACAGCTAGCAAAGCACTGTTTTGATTATTAATAAAGCCAGTAGACCATTTGCGCATTTTAAAAAGCCTCTTTTAAAATAACTGGCAATGATGGTTTAGTCATTCATCTCAATTAACAATTTATATCTAGCTGAAACAGGATTTGGGCTGTAATTATAGGGTTATTCCATAAGCATAACCATTGATATACATACTCTATGTTTTTTTAATCCATTGATGCAGTTGCAGACTCCTGAATATCTATGAGATCTTAGTAAATACAATGTAGTTTGGGCTTTTACTTCTCCAGACATGCCTTCTCTTTTTGTGTCCAGCTGATGTATGTTGGTACCTTTCTCTCTTTCTTTATGCTGTTTGTTTCTCTACAATACTATATAAGATTGAAACAATTGCTACGAGGAGCTAACAGCATTTAAAAGCAGCTGTATCTCATTATAAAATAGTTATCTATATCAATATTATTAAAAAAACCCTACTCTAAACCATAATAAATTTTGTCAGTTTTAGAAATAACTCTAGACTGCCTAAAGTATTAGCTTGTTAATGAAAATATCAAGCATATACAAATTATATTATTAAACAATGTTAAATAGGACTGTACAGTGACACTTGGTATTGCTATGGATTTTAGTTGGGGCTTTAATACCAGAAAATAGTCTGTCCCAACCTGAACGAGTCACTTATGGCTTAGTATGAGCTGTTTGTTACAGCTGTGACCCACACTTCAGGCTCTGTTTAAATACATGAACAGGCTAGCAAAACTTTTCTTTGTTACCCACTGGTGATAGTCTTTTGTGCTTTGTTCAGAAAATGGCCATAATACTACCATCTATCATCTTCTAGGAACAGGTTTTGTTACACTTTTTCCACCCTCCAAGAGTCCCTGAAAGGAGGCTAGAACATTAGAGGTACACTGTACATCGGTTTCACATCAGATCGGCACCAATATAAAGAAAATTTACAGTATTGACAATCACCTTTTTTTTGGTTGATATGGCTGATAATGGCACCAATAAATTCTCCATGCATGTGTGCAGCTGCAGCACAGCATGCAGGTGGCCAGGAGTGCAGCTTGGCAGCATGGAGAGCAGCCAGGTTCAGCTGGTAAGTTTGTTGTGAGGGAAGGGATGTGGGGGCGGGGACACAGATTGAGGCCCCAGCGGTGAGAAAGGGAGTGGGGATGGCCCTGGTTCTGGGGCAGGGGCAGGGGCAGGTGCTGCACAGCCAGGGTGGGGTGCAGGACTGTACCATGAGCGGCTCATCCAGGGAGCATGGGGGTAGGGGGTGGTTCCCACCACTGTGTGCACCCCGGCAGAACATATACTATTGTAACATGCTGTCATGCCTCAGGTCCCAAGGCACAAAAAAAAAACCTGACCAGTGAGGAGGAGAACCCACACACCTTTTATGCTAATTGGTTTTCAGACAGTTGAACAAGATCAAATAAGATCACACTTAGTCATTAAGGGTACTTTTACACTGTGACAGGGGGCAAGCTTGGGGCCCGGTCTCGAGCCATCCCTCACACTTGTCTGCCCAGTCTCACCTGCCACAACTTTGCTGATAGATTTTACTGGTGGTAAACTCAGGAGGCCCTGATGCCAGGGGGTGCTGTCTGCAGCTCCAAACTTTCCCTACACTGTGGCCCATGCCTCACAGATAGCATCCAGGATCATGTAACATATCCGGCCTAAAGCTGGACCAAATTTAGTCATCTTACACACATTATACCATTCCCCTTCTCACTGGGGCCTCTTACACTCCACCCCCTCTAACAGGGTCTTTGTTGCTGCACCATACTGTGCCTCCTCCACTCTGCCCTGCTGGGAAATCTTTGACCAGGTTCTGCTCTTTTTAAATCAGTCTGGATTCCTATTCTGTTACGGGGATAAACTGGTTTCCAATAACTTATACTGGTAAAAGTGTAATATTTATATCTGGCCTAAAGCACCTAGTAGTGGAATAGTAACAAATTCTAAACAGTAACATCAGAGTCTAATTTTGCACATGCTGTTATTTATAGTTACAAATCTACATCATTTGCAAGGATAAAAATGTTTGTTGCCCAATATTTGCAGTTTGTTCTGCATGGATGAAATCCTGTATCCATACAGATCTAGTTGTTGAATGATGACAGTTAGTATGCTATCTTTTATTTTAACTCAACTGATTTTGTTGTAAAATCACTTGTTTGTGAAAGGTTAGATACAAATTTCGAGGCCACGTTGAAACATCCTAGCAAAAATGGCTATACAGATTCCAAACCATTTCCCCCCCACCGGGAAATATGTCAATACAAACATTTGTTGGTATTTTTATCTTTTTCTTTTCTTTTTTTCTTTTTTTGAATGCAGCAGCAGTTTTTTCCCCATAGAACAATGCCAAAATATCTTCAGAAGAATAAAAATAGATTCAATTTTCACCTTCATATTAAGACACTAATTGTTATGAGTTGTGTTTTTCTGATAGGCACAAAGGCAACTCTCCACGAGTTGTGTCTCATTTTACAATTAAATTATCATCATAATTCTTTCAAAATGACTTGTGAGTCTCGCTGTATCATAATATGCTTTTGGGTAATTCAGTTTTTAGAGAGGTTTAATTTTTATTAATACATTGGCACTGGATAGAACCAGCTACCTTTTTATAATTAATTTGTTCTTTATTTTCAAGGAGAAAGTTATTTGGTTACTTTGTGCTGAAAAGTGATATGTGAAGTATTCTAAATATCTTATGGTCTGTGGTTTTGAAGCATGAGGTGGAGGGTTGGCTTTTGTTTTCTCTGTTTTTATTTTATTAGCATTGTTTTTGTTAATATTATTATTCTGTATTGTTATTGTTATTTAATCTCATGGGTGACACATTTCATCTTTCTTGTCTGCAATTTACAAAAATGTATATACAAGGTCAGAATAGATTTTTCTTTCTTTATCTGTTACTACTCAGAATCTTCACTGTATCCAACACTTGTCAGTTTACCAAGGATTAACAAATGGGTCTTTATTATGGGAAAACTAAGTGGGTGGAAGGGGAACACCAATTTGGCAGCACTTGACATCAAATGGCAGTGATTCAACTGTAGTTGTTACCAATGAATTGATGCCCTCATTTGGCTATATTAGAAAATCACACATCATGATGATAAATTCCTATTTCCTAATTGGTAATACCACTAGCAAATTCTAAAGAATGGGAAAATATTGCCCCTGGTTGTACATATATTGGTATGGCTATATTTTAATATTTAAAATGTATTTTCTAGGTCTATCAATATAAAGTTCTGAAATTCTTGAACAGGCAGAGAAACACCACAACTATTTATATAATGTATTCTATGTATAAGTTGTTCTTAATTGTTTAAAATATAATAAACTGTGTATCACTTGCTGTTCATTATTCCCAGAAATATTTTCAATGTTTTACAGAAAAAAAACATAGCAAGTCAGATCCATGTTCAAAAAGTTTACATTGTAAAGGAAACAGAACTATAAAGTTATTCATGTAGGATGGGAGTTTATGGGCCATTACAATTAACCCACTCCCTCTTCTAATCTCTATACTCCACAGGTAATAAAGAACATCTTGTTTGAATGGATTTATTCTTGTAGGTAATTAGGTTTATTCATTTCACCCTTTTTCACTTGGTCTGCAACTGCTTCTGATAACTTCTTTTTTGTCCACTAGTTCATGGCCTCCTTACTTTTTTTAATGACCTGCTTCAATTACATAATGGATTTAAAAGTAATTGCTCTGCCTGGTTGAAACTTAAGCCATATCTACTTTTTCTCTCAACTTCAGGAAGGGCACTTTATGCCTTAAAGCTTATGTCAGGTGATCCAGTAAAATATACTACTAAACAAATCTTTCTTCTCTCCTATCTTGTGCTATAAAACCACAACAAGAAGTGCTTTCCCATTCTGAACAGTTTTTAACTACGTTTAATTCTCTACATGGTTAAATGTCCCTCTAAATTGGATAAAGATGGACTTGACAGGTAAGTGAAGCTGCCACAAACAACAGGAAAGGAAGGGCCAAAGAAGTTCTTCATATAATAGTTGATCACTAAGTTTAGGCTTATATAGTGCTTTACAATATTTATGTTACTCTTTTTTGACAGTGGTTGCACTGCAATTTAGACAGCGCTCCAGACAAGGGGCTCTGAGGTGATTTCATTGAAATCCAGGTAGATACTTTGTGTACTGCTTATGGGACTATTGTATATACATGCAGATAATTTCTATATCTGTCTTAAGAATGACACTATAATTTCATACTGGTATTATCAAAATATTTTTGCCATTATATAATTACCCTTTAAAGAATGGGTTGAGCACAATGAATCCTAAGTCTTGCATTCCTTTTTAGAGTTTTGTTGGCCTGGATATTTGTGTGCTTATGTTTTTTCAGAGGAGGGGAGAAAGAGAAATGCTTGTGGGTACACCTTTGTAGATGCCTAAAAATGTACCAGGAAGGTCTGATTTTCTGTGAAAAGCTTTTTCCTTATAAACTATTGAATACTTATTAAAATTGTGTAGGCAGGAAGGTAGCCTGAAAACAAATTATTCATGAATATAGTACATTAAAATGTGTACTTTTTATTCAAAATATTTAAGTCATATATCTTTAATGTGAATTTTTAGGAAACATTGAAGAATAACATTAAAGTTAAAAAATAACTTTGTGAAATCCAGGATTATTAGGGACAGAAGTATCACATTAAGGTGTTTCTTATCATTTGGTTGTTGCAGAGTTTTGGAGCTTGGCATTAGAACTTTTTGTCAGTTCTATCACCTGTGGTACATATTTTAGGGTTAGCATATGCCCAGGCTTTCCTGGATATGCCCTCTTTTTTGGACCCCTGTGCTGTGTCTGGGTGGTTTTTTTAAATGCAGGCAAAATGTCCTGGATTTCTTCCCCTGGCCTGTTTTCAATACGGCCACTGCTAGGTAGAACTACAATTCCCAGAATCCCTAGTGTGATGCATGTATGGTCAGGACTTGAGTTTGTGATTTTGCTTTGCTCCACTGGTGGCGGCAGGGAGAGTGTGATCAGAGGCAGCAGGGAGTGGAGCACAGAAGGTCAGGACTGAGCTGCCAGCAGGGCTGAGGGGCAGGGGTCTGCTGGCTGGAATGAGTGGCACTGGCAGGGCTGCGGGTATAGAAGGCTGCGGGTTAGGAGTGAGGGGCACCACAGGGCTGGGGGGGCAAGGGCTGCGGGTTGGGAGTGAGGGGCCCAGCGGGCCTACAAGGGGCAGGGGGCTGTAGGTTGGGAGTGAGGGGTGCCAGCAGGGCTGGCAAGGGGCAGGGGGCAGTAGATCACGATTGAGGGGCACAAAGGGGGACATGTGACTGTGGGTTGGGTCTGTGGGGCACTGGCAGCACCAGGGGGCTGTGGGTTGGGAGTAAGGGGCACCAGCAGAGAGGTGGGGGGCAGGATACTGCTTTCTGGGAGTGAGATGCTGGGGTCAGTGGGTTGGGAGTGAGGGGCAGCAGTGGGGCTGTGGCTTGGGAGTGAGGGGCAACAGAATGGGCAGGAGCAGGGCACCAGCATGTCTGTCCCTGCCCCCCTTCATCCCCAGGTGTCCTCTTTTTAGGACCTGAAATTATGGTAACTCGATCATATTTCTCTTTTGTACCAGTACTAATTCCTTTATAACATGTGTTCAAAACACAATTAATGAAAAAATCTATTACATCATTATGTAACATCAATGTCTGACACATTCTACTTGGAATTGCTCTGTACACAAATTCTGTATTTTTAAAGTATTTAGAATCATAAAAACGAACTTTAATTTTATAGTAAATATTCACTATTTTCCAACCTTCCACATATCAACTGCTTTTATAAAATATGCTGCCTGTCTCACCCCAGCCCCTGCAATGATTCCCTTCCATTACTTTTTCTTGTTTCTAGGCAACCACTTGCCTTTCTTTCCCAGCACTAGTCTTGGAACACCTCAAACTTCCCCCAGACCCTTTTTCCATTGGCAGGCATTCCTCAGCCAGCTTTTAACCGTGCCATTATGTTCAGGTTTAGCTTTTGCCAAATGTTAATGGTAATACTTGGCAAATTAGCAATAAAAATGATTAATTCAATGCCTAATTAATACTGGGTTTTATGCTCTGAACATGCTTAGTGTCATATCGAAAAAGTATCTCGTTCATACTTGGTCAGTCTGTCAGGGAGAGGGATATCAATCCCTTCACTGGAGAAGCCTCTTTCAACTTCCCCCTTATATTATCTTATATGCAGTATACAGAGAGGAAACTCAGACTTTATGGCTGTGGGAAGGAGGAAGGATGGAGGGGAAGGAGCAGAATGCCCTAGGGTCTCTGCAGATCCTAGTTCACAGCCCTGTGGCAAACCCACTGTTCATTCTCAAATACATAACTAAGAGCTTGAATTCTTAGCTCAGGGGTGCAAATAAAGTTCAATGGCCATGCCAGATCCACTGAACCACCCAGTTATTGTGACAGCAGCTACCCTGGAAATGCTTGCTGCACATTAACATTCCTTTCCTTTGGTTTCTAAAGTTCTGAAATTTAATCTTCAAAAAATTACTCTCCTCCCCAATGGGGTGATATGCCCTAGCTGAAGTACCACATAAATATGGGAGATAATTTCAGGGAGGATCAGAGACAGACTTGAAATTTCACGAATTGGAAATTCCTTCCTTCTGCTTTGGGTGCTTTGGACCAGGCTTACTTGGAGCTGCATGGGGTGATCCTGAGTGTAAGACTCCCTAGATTCCTATCTCTTTTCTTTTCTGACTCCCACCTATCTAAAGGTCTCTTGCTTATGTTTATATCCCTTTCTGAATCTTTTCTTGCATTTTCACAGTGTTTTTTCTTCTTTTTCTTTGCTCTCTGTCCCTTCCCCTTCACTTCTGGTTTCTTTGTCTGTGAGTTGCTACTTTACAGCATTTTTCTTTACTGTTTCTTTTTCTTTCTTTCTCTCTTTTTTGCTTGTTTGTTGCACAGTTATTTTTTTATATATCTTGCCTTTCAAGGGGTGCTCTTAATTATCCCTTTTTTCTTTTTTTTCTCTTTCTGTTTTTTTCCTAACCCTCATAACACCACCCCCTACTCTTTTCACTCCACCTCTTTCCACCTCCCATTTAATTTTTTATGGCCATGTTCCCAGATGATTATCTCTGTAGTTACTATACACATCCTTTTTTTTATTCTTTTAGCTTTTGAAATTAACCCTGTCCTAGCAGGAATGGCTGCTCCTACACCCAAAAGCTGGCATGAGGATGCCTCTCAAAACCTCCCCTTACCCATGGCTTGAGGGTTCACACTCCTCCCTATGTCAGGGTTGAGGTCTGCATAGGTGCCCTACCTGGTCTCCTGGAACAGCATAACATAAGTTATGCAGGTCATGTTAACAAGGTCCCAGTGATTTACCTGAGCACTTCCACCCTGGTCGATAGGGTGTGCGCAGAGGGCCTGGACATCGCAGGCATACACTATCCTGTCACAGCCCTAGATATGTGGGGAATGAGGGTGGTGATTTCCAGTGTGCCTGCACATGTGACCAATCAGGAGCTGGCCAAGGAATTTGAGCCCTATGGGGTTCCTATGAGTCCCTTTTGCTGATTGTCGATTGGAAAAAAGGAATCAAAGCTGAAGCATGTCCTGTCTTTTTGAAGGCAGGTTTTTATGCTCCTCAGGGAGGACCCTCAGTCTCTGCTTCACTCATTGAACCTCACACTCCACAGGCATTGGTTTGTGATATATTTTTTCTTGGGGGAGACCACATGTTTCCAGTGTAGTAGCTCTTCCCACCTAGTAGCCCAGTGCCCATGGGGGAAAGCAGCCAAAACATTGGTGACAGATGGCACATCTACTTCTGGGTCACAGGCCCTACCCAGTGAGACTGTGAGCTCTTCCCGACCTCCTTTCACCGCTATTCCATCTGAGGGGGCTGGGGTCTCTGGCATGAGAGCACCATCCAGTGGAGGGGCTGGGACTACTCCCCAGTCCTCTCTTCCACCCATTCCACCTACGGTGCCCACCCCCTATGGTGCAGAGGCCTCACCAGGTGGAGGCCTCACCTGATGCCTCCACTTGTCCCCTGCCTCCTCTGACCACCCCAGCTGAGACAGCTGGGGTGGCCAGTGACTGTGGTGCCAAGGCTCTGTTGGACAATGGGGCTCAGACCTCCTCCTGGCTACTGTGGCCTTGTCTGAGGTGGCTGGCCCTGGGGAAGTGGTCCAGGAGCAGTCCAGCCCATCTCCTATGAAAGGTGATCCACCTGCCACTAGGAAGAAGAAAAACAAAGAAAGGAAGGTGAAGGGGGCCTCTCAGGACACCCCGTCCCCACTGGGACCCTCCTTGGCTGGTGCCAGGGGAGCCCCTGCTGGAGACCCTAACCTCACTCTAGCTGTCATGCTGGAGACCTTGTTGACCACAAATGGGGATGGCTTGGAGTTGGGGGAGGTGAAGGCAAGAATCTGCACCTGCTGCCAAGAGCTGGAAGAAACCAACGCTCCAACCTGCTTCTTCTTCAACCTGGAGTGGTAGCAGGCAGTGAGCAAAGGCTTAGATTACCTCAAGAACCCCAAGGGGCAGGTAATCATGGACCCGGGTGAAGTATGTGAGCATGCCGTCACTTTCTATTGTGAGCTGTGATCTTCTGGCCTGTCCTCAGCCCTTGCCTCCTGTGCATTTTCCAGGAGAGCCTTGCCAACAAGGCCAATCAGTTGCCACTGAGCTGTGCTCATGCTACTGCCCAAGAAGGGAGACCTTGGCTGCATTAAGAACTGGCAGCCGGTCTCCCTGCTGTGTGTGGACTATAAGATTCTGGCCAAAGTCCTGGCAACCTTTACATTGTCATGAGGTCTGTCACTGGGCCTGAGCAGAACTACTGCATGCTGGGCAGGACCATCCAAGACAACTTATTTCTGCTGTGCGACCTACTCACAGCCAGTGAACTCTTTAGCCTAGACATCAGCCTCATCTCTCTGGACTAGGAGAAAGCCATTGATCATGTGGGCCATGCCTACCTCCTCCAGACCCTGGAGGCCTTTGGCTTCAGGCCCCTCTTCACCGGGGTCCTCCAGGTCTTGTATCAAGCACCTCCAGCCTTCTCAAGATGAATGGCATGCTCTGTGCTCCATTCCATATATGCAGAGGTATCCGTCAGGGCTGCCCCCTGTTGGGGATGCTCTATGCCGTCGCCATTGAATCACTGCTGCATGCACCTGAGTGGTGTGGCCTTGCCGTTGGCCATGGACCATCCATTGGCCCTACATTCCAGCTGTTGGTGTAAGCAGATGATGTGACCATCTTCCTTAACACCCAGGAAGACAAGTGGGCCCTGACAGACTGCCAGCGAGACTATGAATACACCTCTTGACCTATATCAACTGGGCCGAGAGTGATACCCTGTTGCAAAGGGGCAACCCTGTGTCACTGTCAGGAGGCACAGGGAGTGTCAGCAGGGTGCCATACCCACTGGCTAGCTCACTGGCCATGGTTGGGGTGATTGGAAGCATGGGAAAAGCTTTGCTTAGGGCATCCACAGAGTGAGGGACCTGGCATGCCCAGAGGTGGTTATCTAGGGTGGCTGCTGCCTCTGGTGGGCGGGCAGCCTGGATGTCACACAGGAGACAGCCCACGCTGTGGACAGAGTGCATGCCTAGCCGGGTGGTCAGGTCCTTGGGTGAGGGCCAGGCTGACCAAGTGGGCTCAAGGAGTTGGCTCAGGTGGAGGACATGTGCCCAGAAGGGGGTAGCTGTGAGGCTGGTAAAGGCCAGGCTTTGCACAGGGTGCCACAGGGCCGGGTTGTGTACCAGGGCTCCCTCAGCAGCTGCAGGAATTGCAGCCACTGGGCATGGGGCTGAAGGCAGAAGGTGACCTGACCAATGCCTTTATGCCTGCATGGTTCGTGTCTGCCATGCCCAAGTGTTGGTGGGCTGCCCCGATACACCGTGGCAACGGCACCTGGGGCCACCAGATTCTCCAGCAGCCCACCCGGCTTGGTGCACTTTGTGTAAGCCACCAACTGCCAAGAAGACTGGTGACCTGCAGTGGTGGTTGCTGCACAGCATCCTAGCCAGTGGCATGTTTGCATCCCACTTTGACCCAGCTGCCTTGACAACCTGCCCCTTCTGCCCTGGGGGCATCGAGGAGAACTTCTTTCACTCCTTCCTTAACTGTCCCCACCTGTGGCTGCTCTTTGTCACCCAGCAAGTGCTGGGCAAGAGCTTCTCAGAGACCACCTATGCGTGCTCCTACCTGTACTGAGAGGGGCACTGTCTCCCCAGCCAACTATCTACTGGGTCAGGCCAAAATGGCCATCCTCAAGAGCTGCCACAACCACTTCTGGTATGGGCATGCCTCTTCTTGGAGTATAAGCATGCTGTGCTCTGGCAGCCAGTGCCTGCCTTTGAGGCATGCTGGGCCCTTGAGGGAGTGCTGTGCTACATGGAGGGCAGTCGTCTTCAATATGTGCTCTGATGTCATGACCAGTCTGGTCATCTGGGCAGGCTCAGTGTCAGACTGTGACTCCCAGCTCGTGCCATACCCTGGACCCTCACCAGGCTGCTTTTTGCCTTTTTCTTTGTGTGGGAAGTTGAGGGTGTTGTCACGTGTATGATTGGATAGAGAAGGGTAGGAATTGTTTGTTTATAGAGGGCTTTGGTCTATACAACTGTGTGGCCAGTGTCCTGACTGCATAATGGCACGTTAGGCATGATGTGTAATACAATAAAGGTGTCTGTCATGTTTGTGCTCCTGTCTTTGCTTTGTATATTAGACCTGGACCTCAGAGGGGCCAACTTTTTGTACCCCAAACCCCTGAATAAAGTAGTTAAAAAGTCAAAGTCCTTCCTTTCTTCCTTCCTTCCATAGTTATAACATGTTCCTCTTAAGGCAATCTTTACCAAGGGGGCATCTTTGTCAAGTGATCCCTCACTGATCATATTAATACTGCCATGAGACAATAGATTTTAAGGCAAATGCTTTTTAAGGCCCTAGAGTCTGTTTTTTCAATAGACAGAGACACCGAGCACAGAGACAGAGCATATCTATACATGCATTTATGCCATCTTAAATTCACTGTGCAGTAAATTACTGTGCAATAAGCAGGAATAGGGCAGTGTCTGCATGTGCAGGAAACCTGGGACTAAATATAGTCCCAGATCACAGAAGACTGCCATGTGTACCTGTGGCCAGCGGGGGGAGGGGAGCCCCAGTTTCTGGCCACATGGTTGTCAGCCCTTGGTACTAACTTTAGTTCCAAACTGAACCCAGGAGGGCTAGCCAGCCAGAAGTCATGGGGGTGGGCTCTGGGCCCCTAGGTGTAGGTATTTTGCAGGTATAAAATTTATGTTCAAGTCAACATAAGTTGTCATATTTACTGTGCAGTATGGGCATGTATGTATAGACATATGCCTGTACTGCATAGTAATTCCAGTTACTGTGTGCATCTGTAGACACGCCCTGAATGTAGTGGAATACTTTGAGATTTCAGATATAAAAGAAATGGAACTTCAAGGGCAGGAAGTCAGCCGGGGTCATAGGATCCCAGCAAGATAAGCATCCAATTTACTCTTGAAGGTGTTCAATGTAGTGCTTGAACCACCTCCGATGGCAGGCTGTTCCAGACCTTGGGGGCTCGGACAGTAAGGAAATTCTTCCTTATGTCCAGCCTGAAATGGTCTTGCAGTAGTTTGTAACCGTTTGACCTTGTCATCCCTTGGGGCACTCTGGTGAACAAATACTAAAATAATGTTCC